>NC_082653.1:857500-1576875 GCF_028023285.1 Balaenoptera ricei | reverse complement strand
GCTCCACAATAACAGAAGCCACCGCAGTGAGAAGCCCGCGCACCGCAACGAAGAGGAGCCCCCGCTCGCCACAGATAGAGAAAGCCCGTGCGCAGCAACGAAGACCCAACACAGCCAAAAATAAATAAATAAACAAATAAATAAATTTTAAAAAGATAGGCAATTACTTCCTACAAGAATCAGTACCTTTATGTATTTATTTTCAGCAGTTGTGGCTTGTGGGCTCAGTAGTTGTGGTGCACGGGCTTAGCTTCTCCGTGGCATGTGGGATCTTCCTGGACCAGGGCTCGAACCCGTGTCTCCTGCATTAGCGGGCGGATTCTTAACCACTGCGCCACCAGGGAAGCCCAAGAATCAGTACCTTTAAATTGAAAGGTTTTAAAGTACATGAAAAATATGTACAGATTAAGGGTTGTAAAAAGTCAGACTAACCTGTCAAAGGTGGGTATCTCTGAGTGATCAGATTACAGATGATTTCAACTTTCTCCTTTGCTTGTCTGTATTTTCTTTTTCTATAGTAAACATGTGTTGTATATTAAAATGTTTAAACTGTTACGTAGTGTTGGCTTCATCAGAGACAAGACTTCAATGCGCTTGTCAGGGAGGAACTGCCTTGTTTTCTTGGGCACACACCAGGGTTGTGATTTAAGCGAACTTTCTACTTGACACTGACCCAGAATCTCAGCCCTGAGGGAGGTCCTCGGAGATAGGGACACCTGTGCAGGGTAACACCAGGTCCATAGGACTGGGCATCCTTAAGCAGGGACTGCTTCAGGCTAAGTTTAGACTGGGGATTAGTAGATGTTGCTTTGGGGATAGTTAACAAAAACTAGAGGTGACAGGCTATTTCAGAAAGCATTGATTATTTAAGAGGTTCATTTTTTAAAAAATTAATTAATTTATTATTATTCTTGGCTGTGTGGGGCCTTCTTTGCTGCACGTGGGCTTTCTCTAGTTGTGGCGAGCGGGGGCTACTCTTCGTTTTGGTGCGTGGGCTTCTCGTTGCGGTGGCGTCTCTTGTTGTGGAGCACGGGCTCTAGGTACGTGGGCTTCAGTAGTTGTGGCTCACAGGCTCCAGAGCGCAGGCTCTGTAGTTGTGGCGCACAGGCTTAGCTGCTCTGCGGCATGTGGGATCTTCCCGGACCAGGGCTTGAACCTGTGTCCCCTGCATTGGCAGGCGGATTCTTAACCACTGCGCCACCAGGGAAGTCCAAGAGGTTCATTTTTAATATATCCTTTCAAGTTCATTGTGTAATAAATCTCAATACTACTATATTTTGTGCATCTGTCAATATAGAAGAATACGAAGGAAGGTTATTTTTGCGTTTCCTCAAGGAGGCTTATTAGCAGGTTTGTTTATGTTTTGTGTCTGGCCACAGTCACCGCCTGGCCTGTCACCCTGGGCCTCGCCTTCCTCTCGGAAATGAGGGGCTGTTGTGGGAGCCCTGAGCTCCCCGTGGGCTGCGCCCTCGCTGAAGTAGTCAAGGTCGTCGATAGTCAGTGGTCAGGAGCGCCCCGCCGCAGCTGGAAGGACGTGCCCTGGCAGCCACTGCTCCCGTCCGGGCTTGCCCTGGGGCAGAACTTGGGTATTTCAGTGGCTTGCACTGGCTGAGTTGAGAGGAAACACATGTTCCTTTTCCCTACAGCCACCGGTCGCTTTGGGAGAAAGCGTTCCCCATGCAGAAGGGGCACGGAGCACAGCCCAGGGTGGTGTTACTCTTACTCGGGGGATGGGACGGGCCAGGAGACCGCACGGCTGTATTTCACACAAGTCCTAATGGTTCACTCTCCCCGAGGTTTCCACGTACGTGGCGTGCCCTCCGCGTTCGCACCCGTCGTCTGCTGTTTCGGTTGCCGTTGGTCGGTTTGGTAGGTTCTGGCGGTGTGTTTGCGCGGTGCTCGGTCTTAGAAACGCCGCGGCAGGTTGTGTTTCAGGACGTGATGTGGAGCTTGACCGCAACTTGTGCAGAGGAGGAAGGGGTTGCAGCCTGAGTTAGGTGTGAACACCATAGAGGTGGCCGCCCCAGAGGGTACGGTCACTGACGACAACAGGGAAAACCTGTCCTGGTACCCGGGAGCCGCCCCCCCACGTAAGGACCTGGAGAGTGTGGCGTTGGTGGCAGGGTGGTGGCCTCATGCGGGGACCCCTGGGAGCGGTTCTCGTTCTCCGCCTCGACCTTTGGTTCTTGGGAAGCAGAGTTCATTACTCTGAACGTGTCAGTCAGAAGCACTTTCGAGCTTCAGGTGCCTGCTTGCAGTGTGAGAATTCTTAGAGGTAGGCTTTTCCATATTCCAAGTCCTGCAGAAGTTACCACTCTGCTTGTCTCGCACAGGCTTTGATTCTGATAACTCTTCTGGGGAATTTTCAGAGGCAAATCAGAGAGTCACTGGCGTGATTCATGTGGACACCAGCAAAAGTAATGGGATTGGAAAAGTTGGGGAGAGGCCTCCTCAAGAGAATGGAATTCAAAAGCACAGGTATGTCATCCCACACGGACGTTTTGGAGTCTCCCAGCGCGCCTGTCCTCGCCCCACGTCTGCAGCGGGCCCTGAGCTGGAGGAACATCCGTCCCATGTCACCTGGGCCCTGCCCCCTGGGTAGACCCAGGGCCCTGTTCAGCCAAAGATCCCGAGACCCACTGGCCCTCTGCGTGGCCCCTGGAGATCAGTGATGGCGCTTCCTCAGTGTGACCCCCGTCCGTAAGCGGACGGGCGGCCGTCCCTGCCCTGGGGTTGCTGGGGGACTGAGCTCCGTGGGCGCCCTAGCGTTGGCAGGGGGCCTGGCACAGAGCCAGAGGTCACTGGTATTAGACCCAACTGCTAGCTTCACGCAGAGCCGCCTGCGTTTGACGCGTCAACCTCTCACCCCGTGAGTGAGTTTCGGAGGGTTGTTCAGTGCAGCAGGACCGCAGTCCGTTCTCTCCCCACCAGCGCTGCATTCTCATGCAAGCAGATTCTGATGGCAATGAGCTAAGCCTTCACCAGCAGAAGGGGGGGCGTAGGCGGGACGGCCGTGAGTCAGGTGGGTGGAGGTGGCAGCCTCTGTCCTCCCCGCGCCGTTTGCGCTTCGGCTCCAGGGAGCCCAGCTTCACCCCAGATCTCTGCCCTGAGCTGGCACCCAGTGCCCACCTGGGGTCCCGGAGCTGTCAGAGCACCTCCTGCCTGCTCGTGTGGCCTGGACCTCTGCCGTCAGCGCCCCGCACCCTGTAGGCGGGAATCTGGCTCAGGCCGCCCTAGTGCCCGCCCCTCCCTCCCGTCTCCAGCCCCCGGCCTGACACGCTAGCCTCCGGACGGACGCGACGCGTCTTGGATGCTTTCACCCTGCCCGCTCCTGTCACGGCCCCCTCCCACCACTGCTGCTCCTGAATCCCCCAAGGAGGCACCTCTTCACTGCTCCGCCCCTCCTCCTTCCTTCCAGCCGTCTCAGAGGACAGGTCTGAGCGTGCGCCTGCCCCCTCGTAAACTCCCGGGCAAGGCGCACGTGGCCCCGAGTGCCGGGGACAGCGGCCCCTTTTCCTCTCTGCAGTGGCGGTTTGGGCTGTGAACAGTGAGGTTCTCCTCTTAGGATGAGGACCTGCGCCCTCGCCTCTCTCCAGGGGCGGCCCCTCCCGTGTCTGTGGTCCCCGCTGCTCGGGGTCCTCGGTGAACCTGGCCTGTCCCACGTCGGGGCTCTGTCTGCTCCACGCCCCTGGCCCCGGCCCTCTCCTCCACCTCCATCTCTTCAGCTCCTGCCTCCCCAGGGTCATCCTTGGACCCCTTTCCCACCCTCCACAGAGCCACGCTCCTTCCTTGTGGCTCCCTCACAGCGGGGCCTGTCCTGCCGTGGCCGCTCGGGACCCCAGACGAGAGCTGGCAGAGTGGAGCCTCGCGCTGGTTGCCGGCAGCCTGGCACGTGGTGCCTCATGAATGTTAGTTTTCTTTCCCATCTCGTCTCCCGCTGCCTTGCCCTCCTCTCCCACCTGCCCCCGACCCGGGCCCGTGGTCCCTGACCAAGTTGACTGTGAGCAGGGTCTCCTGTGCCCGGGGCTTCCCTGGCATCGGCGGGAAGACGCCTGAGGAGGAAGGTACCTCAGGAAAGACAAGCACAGGCTTCAGAGGGGTTTAAGAGCTGGTTTCTGAAAAGGTTTTCTCTTTCTTTTTTTTTTGGCCATGCTGCACGGCACGTGGGATCTTAGTTCCCCGACGAGGGATCGAACCCGTGCCCCCTGCACTGGGAGCGCGGAGTCCTAACCACTGGGCCGCCAGGGAAGCCCCTGAAGAGCTTTTCGTAATGCAGTTCCCTCTTGGGGTCCTCTTGGCTCCACCTCCGTCTGTGGCCCTGCTGCTGCCCCAGGCCGCTGGCACACAGCTGCCCAGGGGGACACAGTGACCTGTCTCCCCAGCTCCGTGGAGGAAAGTCGCCTGTGTGGCCATGATTGCTTCCTAGGAGGCCCTCCAAAGATCGATGCAGAAAGCTTTCTTTGGGACTTCAGCAGCAGTCTGGTCCTTTTTTTCTCTGCAGGCGTGCCAGCATAGAGAAATGCTAATGCTTGGAAAGATTAAAGGAAGACACGGTCATTGAGCAAAACCATCAGTCATAAGTGACTCTCACATTGGTTGAATAAATACATGTCACTCTGGTTACCCCTTTACAGGACATCGTTGCCTGCTCCAATGTTTACCAGAAGTGATTTCAGCGTGTGGAGTATATTGAAAAAGTGCATTGGCTTGGTAAGTTCAGATGGACTCGTTTTGAAGTGTGAATCTTACACATTTTTAATTCCTGTGAATTTATTGCACTACTGGTAGTTTAAGAAGATGCACTCTGCATAGTTATAAACAGCATGATGTAAACATAATAAAACAGGAAAGGAACAAATACAGGAGGAGAAGAGGTGAACAAAAGCTAAAGTATTAATAGACAGTAGGAGACCCATTCTGTAGGTTAATCTCTTGACATAAGGAGCTTCAGATGGGTTTACACTTACCTTGGTGTTTCGTGATGTGCTGTAGCCAGCTGGCTTTGGATAATCCTCGTGAACTGGGGGGCTTTGGTGGGGTTCCTGGCCCACACACCAAGGGACCGAGGCTCTATGTCCCCCAGCCCACCCACCCTGGGCTGCAGGCAGAGTAACAGGAAAAATAGTTGGATACTTAGTGTCCAGAAGTCGTAGGCCTTTCCTTTTATGGCCTCTCCTGACTGTGAGAGTCGGAGCTGGTCCTCCTCAGGAGGGGAGAGCGCTGTCTCGAGCAGGCTGCAGCGCGCCCAGCCGCGGCCACGTCTGGTGCCTCGTACGCGGGCTACGTGAGCTACAAAAAATGACTTCACTGCTTCTCGGATGGTCTTCAGCCCAGTCTTCTAATGCATTTATTTTTTGCCCGTATCCATTTCAGTTCTTTTTTCCCAGAGGGGACTTCATCTTTTTTTTTTGAAATAACTTGAGACTGACAGAAAGTTACGGAAGAGTCACAGGATAGCGAGTCTTTTACCCTTCACCCAGCCTTCTGTAATGACAGCATCTCACATGAGAACCACGGCACTCACACTGGGGCGTTACTGTTAACAGCAGCACGTACCTGACTGGGCTTTCCCCAGTTTTTCCACCGATGACCGTTTTTTTTGTTTTAATTTATTTATTTTTACTTATTTTATTTTTGGCTGTGTTGGGTCTTTGTTGCTGCACGCAGGCTTTCTCCCTTTGCGACGAGCGGTGGCTTCTCTTGTTGCGGAGCATGGGCTCTAGGTGCAAGGGCTTCAGTAGTTGTGGCGCAGGGGCTCAGTAGCTGTGGCATGCTGGCTCTAGAGCTCAGGGCTTAGTTACCCTGTGGCATGTGGGGTCTTCCCGGACCAGGGCTCTAACCCGTGTCGCCTGCATTGGCAGGTGGATTCTTAACCACTGCGCCACCAGGGAAGCCCCCACTGATGACCTTTTATTAGAGGATGGTGTGTAGAAACCGAGACCTGCGTGCTGCCAGGGTGTCACTGCTCCAGGCCTCTCAGCAGACAGGGCTGGAAAACCTAAGAGTGCACACTGACCCCTGCTTGCTCACACGCGTGTATCTACACATCTGTGATCTTTTAAAGTGACATGTTCAGGATTGTTTTCTTTTAGCACTCTCCTCTCCTACGTTTTCGACTGTGTGCACAATTCAGGTCTTCAGAAAAGTGTCTGTCTGGGGGTGTGACGAACTCAACAAGCCACTCGGTCTTGACTCTTCAGAGGTCTAAAACCAAAAGCCTCTTTTCACAGAGTGACATCATTGCACTGTGTTCCCCAAGGAGCTGGCCGTAGGCTGGATTCCGAGTAAGGCTGGATGTAACACTGGGGGTGGTTGGGTCGCACCGCCCCACTTCACAGCATCCGTCCGCTGTCCCCCGTGAGATACTCACCTCTCCGGATGCACCTCCAGGGAGGTGACACACCTCTCTTCACTGCCCATCAGCTCATTGAACCAGCCACGGACTGGTGAACACGACAGTTCCCGACAGAGGTAGCCAGAATCTCATGAAGACCCCTGCCCATCACCAGCCCTCACCACTGCCAGTCAGGGCTAATCATGCGTCCTCCGCCCCTCCACCGCTCCCCTCCTCCCCTGGTATTTTGAAGCAAATTCCAAACACCTTTTCATTTGTGAACATGTCTTATGTATCACTAAAGGATAAGGATTCTTTTTAAACACAACCACAATACTATTATCCTACTTTTGAAAGTAACATAATTCTTTAACATCATCAAATACCCACTCTGTGTTCAAATTTCCAGTCGTCTGAGCGTGGCTCTCCTGTGTGTGTTTTGCAGTCTGTGTGTGGGACTCGTTTGGGTCCTTCCATCGCAAGACCTTTCTGTTGCTCTTCGTCTGAATTTAAGAACTGCTGGCGCTTGGTGCCCAGACCCATTAGCTCATCAGGAGTCGCAAATCGGAGCCAAGCTGATAACGATTGCCCTTCTTTCGTTACCTGGAATATTTCTGTGATGAGGAAGTCCCCTCCTCTACTGTGAATGTGGTTTGCATAAGACAGTCGGGATCAGTGAGTGATTCTCTATCCAGGTGTTCGCATGATGTCTTTGGTTCCCTGGCAGCATAACTGGTCTGACCAAGCAGCCCACGGGGTTGGCCCTGTGCTGCGTCCAGGCACACGTGTCCGTCTCTGGCTGTGAGAGCCTCTTCACACCGGCCCGCACTCCTTTACAAAAGATGCCCCCACTCCTCCTGTACCTTTATTGTCCAGGGAGAGAGAGAGCTCAGGACCAGGGCTGGGCCCGGGGGAGGCTAGTGGATTGGTCTTGTTTCTAGGTCTTTTCAGGGGAGAGAGTTAGGAGCTGTGTTTTGATTTGTTTCAACGATGCTTCAAATTCCAGGCCACAGGATTTATCTAACCTCTTCTGTCTTCTGTCTGTGTCTCTCTTCCGCCACCTCAACAGTCCCAGTTTTTCACGACACAGGAGATGAGGGATTTAGCGCAGCATGTAGCTTGTGACCCGCTGCTGCGCCCACACACGTGCGGCTCAGGAGAGCCCGTCTGTGGCATTTGTCGTTCTTGCCCCGAGGGTGACTCTTCAGTCCCTGTGCTTTAGCACCTCTGGGTCATTGTGCCCCCAGGGAGGTTGTGTGGGTTCATTTGTTTTGTTTTGTTTATGGTGTTTAGAGATGGCTTTTCTAAATTTAATTTTGGTTTAAAATTGTAAGTCCAGAGTCGCATCTCTCAGACGAGGTGTGTTCCAAGCGTCTAGCCTCCGGTCCCCGTGCCCTCCCTGCAGTCTGGAGGTGACCATCAGGACACGCTCTGGTCCCTCTTGCCACGTGTGAGAACGCTGGCTGCGTGGCCTCCTCCCGTTCTTCAGATAGACGGTCGGCTCCTCTCCGCCTGTTTCCGCTCCACAGTGTAGCCGCGCGGGCAGAGCTGCTTCTTATTCTTTTGGTCACCGCGCCGTGCTGCCCCACAGTTGACTGACTGTGGCCCTGTGGTTGGACGTTTGCGTTGTTTCTGGCCTTTTGCTGCGTATTTGCTGGAGGAGCTGTGGGTTAGGCTCCTGCACGTGGGGCCGCCGGACCAAAGGCTGAGCGGGGGGCGTGGCTGGGTCCCCTCCTCTCCGGAGGCTGCCGCATTTTGCATTCCCACCGGCAGGTGTGGGTGGCCTGGTTCCCCCCAGCCTTGCCAACAGGCGGGGGTCAGAGGTTTGGGGGTTTGCCACTTGAGTTGGGTGTGCAGTGGACTCTCCATGTGCTTTCATTTCCTTTCTCCTGACGTGAGCGAGGCCAGCATCTTTGCTGGCTTTGGGCCGGCAGCGTTTCTTTCCCTCCCCTCCCCTCCCCCCCATCTTCTCTCCCCTCCCCTCCCCTCCCCCATCTCCTCCTCCCTCCCCGTCCTGTCCAGCCCTGCTCCTCCCTTGACAGAGCCGTCCTGCGCTGCTCAGCCGTGCTTCTGGGAAGGGCCTCCACTGGAGCCCCCTGCCTAGATGCCGGCTCCCTCGGTGGCCCCCGCAGCATGCGTCCCTGAGCGCCTTCCTGGCCTCGCCTCGCACCGGGGCTGCACACCTGCTCTGCCTGCACGGTACCTGAGAGCGGGCCGTGGTAGGGGGTCTCACTTGGCAGGCCGAGGAGTTTCCAAGTCACCCTGGGATGACGGGTTGGAACGATGCTTTGGGACCGTGGAGCTGGAGGTGGCACGGGGCACAACACAGGAGCGGGGTCGTCACTGGAGCTGGCAGCCTGGGAGCGCCCGCAGGCTCATGTGCCATGAGCGTGGTGCCCGTGGGCAGGTGGGCAGCGGCTCTGTCTCCCAGGCTGGGCTCCCGCAGGGCCTCTCCAGTCTCGACCTGCGCAGGCGGCTGCGGCTCCAAGGGAGTGACGCTCGGAGCAGGGGCTGGTGCGGGGGCGCTGGTGTCTGGGCAGAGCCGCCGGTAGCGGTAGCGGTGGCGGTAACGGGTCCTCACCGGCTCCCCCTAGGAGCTGTCCAAGATCACGATGCCCATCGCCTTCAACGAGCCTCTGAGTTTCCTGCAGCGGATCACGGAGTATATGGAGCACGTGTACCTCGTCCACAAAGCCTCCTGCCAGCCCCAGCCCCTGGAAAGGATGCAGGTGGGCGGCGGGCCCCTCTCGGGGGGAGGGCCAGGCTGGGTGCAGCCTGGCTGGGTGCAGACCGTAGCTTTTAATGAACGTGACGCCATCGGATTGGCCGTGTGGCGGCAGGGACCCGGGCACCTCAGCAGTGGGACACCTGGGAGAAGGGCCAGCGCAGCTCGCACGGATGTTGGGGTGCTGTCCTGCCCAAAGGCCGAGGCACTTGTCCCGGGCACGTTCTGCGCGGGCGTGGTCTCGGCTGCCTGGTGGTCGGGGCTGCAGGGCTGTAGCGGGTGGCAGCGCCGGCCCTCGGCTCCTCTTGGGCCCTTTCAGCACCATCACCCCACGTGAGTGTGTGTGTGTGTGCGTGTGCGCGTGTGTGTGCACGTGTGTGTGACAGACAGGGCCTGCGAGGCAGGCCCGGGCTGGGAGTGGAAGGCGGCAGAGTTCCTGCTTTCTGTGGCTGTGAGGAAGTGGCGGGTGATAAGCAGTATTTCCCCGGAAGTTCTGCGGTTTCAAACGTGTTACAAGTGGGAGACTGAAAAGGCACCCAGGAGCGAGTGAGTGGGACGCCCTCACCGCCCCGGCTCCCGCATCCTGATGGACAGCCGCCCCTCACCAGCCTGTGGTTGTTTCCAGTCTGTAGCGGCCTTTGCGGTTTCGGCTGTGGCTTCCCAGTGGGAGAGGACCGGCAAGCCATTCAATCCACTCTTGGGGGAAACATACGAGTTAACCAGGTAAGGGGACAGGCCCTCGTGACCGTCTCGTGCGTGAGGTTCTTCTGGCGACGGACAAGGGTGATTGCTTGTCCAGCATGGATTTCTCCAGGCTGATTGAATTGAGGGGTTTACTGCAGGCGGGAAGATGGTGCACGTACGAGAGCTGTTGTGTTAATGACATAACAGAAGCCTGGTGAAAAAACCGAGTTGAGAACGGAAGAACGCGTTAGGTTCAGGAATGGAGCGGGGGTGCCCGGGAGCGGGCAGCACGGGGTGTCGGATTGCTGGGTGCTCGTGTTTGGGCATTTCTGCGAGGTGTGGTTTAATTTGCAGCATCTTTATAAAACCAGTGGCGTGTTATGTGACCGATGCATCTTGGATTCAAAGAACCACACACTCCTGGTTCTTGGGTCCTTTATTGCATATGTGTTATTAATGGTTGAGTTTTTCCAATGGTGAGTAAATGATGGTGGGATTTGGGGATGTTGGACAGCTTAGAATGGGCACTCTTCAGGTTTGTAGGGTGTAAGCGTGTGGGCGGGGATATGTGTATCTGCACGGGTTTCCGACCATTTGGGGAGGAATTGTCATCTTAGGGATGCGGGCGGCCTGCACACCTGCACACACGTCACCTCCCAGGTTGGGAAAGCAAGATTCATGTCAGTTTCAAATTCCACTGTTTCTGGCTCGCCCTGGATGTCTCAGCAGCGGCCCCTTCTCCACACGCTGCTGGAGTGGGAATTCCCCCTGGGGTTTTAGTGTGGCTTAGAGGTCGGCTGGCACTGACCTGTGGTGGAGAAGCCGTTCTCCACATCTCATTGCCCTTGAGAAAGCTGGACGAGTTGGGAGAAAGCGTGATGTGTGCTGCCGGGGGGCTTTGTAAATGACAGGGGTTCAGCAGGTGACCTTGGGCTACGGCATCTCACAGCCAGCGGGGCCATAAGGCACAGCCCTTTCCTTTTAGAAGCGAGGAAGCTGAGGCCCAGGCAAGGGAAAGGCTTGCCCCGAGGGTCACTCTTAAGGGGACATTTTTGTCTTGAATTCACATAGAGTTTCCTCCTTTCTTAGATGTTTCTCTCGAGCAAAAGCTCCCTCCCTCCGGTTAGTTTGCTTTAGTCCAGGGTTCGAGATTCTGACCTTATGTAGCTGTCAGATTATTAGCATTTTTGTTTATTAAAAGCATCATCGAAATACCTGAAAAGAGAAATCAAAGCGTAATATGATAAAAGTTACAGACGAAGGAAAGTAAGCAGATGGATTAAAAGCATACGAACCCCCCAAGACGCTGAATATAGAGTGACACCCCTAACTGTTCATCTTTTTCATGAACGTAGTTCAGGGGTTGAATTAAAGTTTCACAGGCTGTTGGGAAACACTGACATTCTCTCTTAACTTGTGTGTCGGACCTTAACTTCCAGGTCACGCTTGCGGTGTCTGCCGCGTGCCACACGTGTGAGACGGAGCCGTCTTCCTGTTTAGGGGGCAACATAACTAAGCCTGGCCATTCACCAGTGTCTTTTCATCCTTAGAGATTGCTCGTGGATAACTAAAAATAACACTTTCTTTTCTTAGACAAGTATTCATTTTGTAAATTACATACCTTGGTAGGCAACCTTTTTCAAATCTAATTTTTCAACTTTCCTTCCTCTGTAATGATTGGAAATTCTGATTCCAGTTAAGTTAGTAATTATGTGGTTGAGCTTTTATAATTTTTAGTGACTACAGCTGTAGGTGTATTCAGAGTTCTGGAACAATTGAAAACTGACATTTTTATTGAAAAAGAGAGTGTACTAAAAATCCTGTTTCCTGGCCAGGAATATCTTGGGCATAAGACATTTCATCACAGAAATGCCAGGAGCCTTGAAAGGAGGCTGGAAAGTCCTACTCTGGGTTTACTGGGCAGTGGGCGTCCCTCGAGGACTAAGGTGACAGTTTGCTGTCAGTTCTCTGAGTCGCTGGTTCTAAGAGCTCCTTGTGCACCTGTGTGCAGGGCGGCAGGCCTCTCTGCACTGTCGCTTGTTCTGCGTGGTGCTGACTTTGGCCCTGGAGGCACAGTGCGTGTGCTGTGTGTGTGCTGTGCGTGTGCATGTGCTGTGCGTGTGCATGTGCGTGTGCTCTGCATGTGGTCAGTGTTAGGCCAAGTGTGACGTCAGGAAGCCGTGTCGGATATTTCTGCCACGTGTGACAGCACGCGTGGTCCCCTTATCCCAGCGCCACTCCCAGACGTGGGGGCCAGGTGGCCGTGCGGTCCTGCAGCGCCACAAGCACTGAGCTGCGGGCCCCCGAGAGCGGGTTGGGCTGACCTTTCTGGGCTTTGCTGTCACTGATGAGGCCCTTTCACTGTCCCTCCTGCCCCCTCCCTTCTTTTCCTCGTTTTGTCCCCAGGGAAGACTTGGGGTTCAGATTCATATCCGAGCAGGTCAGCCACCACCCCCCCATCAGTGCGTTTTACTCGGAGGGCCTCCATCAGGACTTCCTGTTTCACGGCTCCATCTACCCGAAGCTCAAGTTCTGGGGGAAGAGCGTGGAGGCGGAGCCCCGTGGCACCATCACGCTGGAGCTTCTCAAGTGAGTGGGCGGCCGCGCATCCGAAGGGAAATCCGTTTCCATTTAGGACGGAGACTCCTCCCTTCTGGTGGAGGGACCCTGCGTGCTCTGCGGGCAGGTAGCCTTTCCGGCGGCAGGGACGTGCTCTAAGGAGGCTGGAGACCGCGGCGGGCTGGCTGTTCCTGGGGGTCCTCCTCACGTCTGACTGTGTCGGGTCCCGTCTTCTCTCCCCTGATCTCTGCGGTTCGGTCCCTGGTCGTGGTCATCACCTCCTGCTGCGTGACAGCCCAGCTCAGCAGCGTGAAACGACACTGTCCTCCCACGGTGTCTGGGGGCTGGAGGTCAGGCGCAGCGTGGGGGGCTCTGCCGGGGTTCTGTGCGGGCGCAGCCGGGATGCGGGCCGGGCGGCCTCCTGAAGGCAAGTGGGAGCCTCTGCTCCCACGTGCACCGCGCTGGCCGCTGGCAGGAGACCTCGGTTCCCTGCCACCCGCTGCTCCGTACGGCTGTGCAGCCGAGGCGCTGGCACCCCCCAGAGCCGGGGCCCGGGGCGGTGGGCAGACCACCACCGGGACAGAACTGGCGGTGTCTTCTGTGACCTGACCTCAGAAGTGACCACAGCCCGGTGTGCACGTGCTGCCGGTCACGCAGGCAAGCCCTGGTTGAGCGTGCAGGGTGGGAGGTCGGGCCTGAGCGCCAGGAGGTGAGAAGGAAGGGGCCGTCTTCCCGGACGCCCGAGCACCGTTAAGTCTAAATCCAAACGCGCCCAATCCGATGGTGATCAGAGACCCTCAAAGCAGAAACTGAGTCTCTAGCGACCGCCCGGCGCTGCAAACCCATGGCGGGTGGTCCGGGCCGAGGGGTGTAGCCAGCTCCCTGGGCTGTGAGCCTCGCTAACTGTAGCCCCCGTGGGAAGCATCTGATGCCACTGCACTTCCTGTGGCCCCGCCGGGCTGGAGGAGCGTGGTCTTCCCAGTACCCACCCCCCTAACCCCTGCACCTCGGGGCAGACGAGGTCGCCCGGCCGCGGTGAGCGCGGCCCCTTCCTGGGGAGGGTGCCCGTCCCGTCTGTCCCGTGCTCTTGGCTTTCTCGGGTGAGGCACGGGGAACTGAAAGGTCACAAACCTTGTCAATTAGCACCTTTGGGTTCCTGGGAGATTCAAGGAGTTCCAAATATTCATCATGAAATGCTTGTGCGCTGAGCTGATCTTTGCCCTGAACTGTGGCTCTTTCACGCAGCCTCCCTTGAGACACACGTCCGGCCACCTGCTCAGCACCCGCTTGTGCGGTTTCTCTTCTCCTTGGAGAGGGCCAGTCGGGGAGGATGAGGACTGACGGACGGGAAGGTGTTTGCACCCCCAGGAGCCATCCCCGCCACACGCGGGTCCCCAGACGGCCAGGGCCACGCGCTGGGGACCTCGCGGTTCCCGCAGGCTGGGGCGGCGGGGCTGTTCTGTTGAGGGCTTCACAGGAAACCTCTTGCCTTTGTCTCAGCCTTTTCTTGCTTATTAACTTGTCTCGACATTTAAGTAGAAAGCTTTGTTGCTGCTACAAAGGAGAGAAGAAGGACATTTCAAACGAATGCTAAAGAAGTAGCCCCTGTTCAGGGAGTTCAAAGCGATATTCTGCTCTTCTGCAGGTTTTAAGTCAATTACGGTTTGATTCTGTCTGGTACTTTGCCTTTGAGGTCGCGCAGCGTCTTTGCTTCGCTGGCCTCTGACTTGCTGTTCTGTGGTGTCTTTCAGACATAATGAAGCCTACACGTGGACCAACCCTACCTGCTGTGTCCACAACGTGATTATCGGGAAACTCTGGATAGAGCAGTACGGGACGGTGGAGATTGTAAACCACAGGTAACGGCCCCTGACAGTCATGCAGCGGTCACAGTCAGGGTGGCGGTGCAGCACCCTGCGCACCAGCTGGCACGCAGCCCGTGGTGTCACGCGGCGGTCAGCTCCTCCGGGCCCCTCCCTGCGCACCAGCTGGCACTCAGCCCGTGGTGTCATGCGGCGGTCAGCTCCTCCGGGCCCCCCCCCGGCCCCCCGTGCCCCCCCCCGGTCCCCCGTGCCCCTCCCTGGCCCCCCGTGCCCCCCCCCCTTCCCCCGTGCCCCTCGGCCTCCCGACGGGCCTCGCTGGCTGGGAGGCCCCACACGTGGTGGTTGGATCTGATTCTGGTTGGCACTGATCGAAGTCATCACTACTGCTCTGTGTTGATATTTCTTTGTTTTTAGTCACAGTAGTGAATTTATTTTGAAATTTTAAACTACGCTGAAGAATGCTGTGATTCCCCGATGCAAATAGAGTGACCGTTCTCAAATCTTGTCCACTGTCCAGTCTGTCAGGCCTTATTCCTAGAAGCTCATGGCTGGTTGGCTTTGTTATGTCTATTAAGATGTAATTTACATGTCATAAAATCCACCATGTAAAGTGGACGCTTAAACGGTTTTTAGTAAATCTACTGAGTTGTGCAACCATCGGCACAAGGAAGTGCTCGAAGCTTTCCATCCCCCGGAAAGATCCCCGTGCTGTCCACTCGGTCCTGGTGCTGCCCCGCCCTGGGCAGCCTCCAGTCTGCCCGCCCTCTCCCTCCCTCCCTCTCTCTTTCCTGGATGTTTCATGTCTACAACAGAAGCCCGTGTTTGTTTTCCCCGCAGAACTGGAGATAAGTGTGTGCTTCACTTTAAACCGTGTGGATTGTTTGGAAAAGAACTTCACAAAGTGGAAGGGTACATTCAAGACAAAAAGTAGGTCCGCGTGTGGGTTGGGTCACAGGGTGCCTGGACAGCGTGTGTGTCTCTGCAAAAGACGTAGTTGTGCCGGTGACATCTGCCGGGGAGGACAAGTTATGACTCTTTCCTGTTTAGAAAAAGCATTTCATTACTGAGCACAGAAGGAGATAATGATGAATTTTAAGTGCGCCATTCAGGGTGGTGACTGGTGGAGCCCGGCTTCTCCTTCTTCGAGGGTAGAAGATCTGGGTCTGTTTTCTTTTGATAAAATGGATGTGAGAAAGTTCAACATTTTCACTGAGAGATAAAACTGCAGTTGTGCAAACAGGACTGAGAGCTTAGAACTTGACCACGTGTTTCCTTCTCTCTCCTGGCATCCGTAGCGGTTGTCAGGCAAAACCCAAACACTAGCTTATGAGCATCATTCTCACGTGACTTGTTCATTCCAATCTGGAAATTTGGGACTTTTAAAGTTTTTGTGAGCAGAAAAATGGCCAGTAGTAATTTTAACAAAATTTCGGGGGGGTTCCCCCACGTTATGTGTTGGGTCTCAATTTCTCTCTCTTTTTTTTTCAATAAGTAACTTGGGCCGTATAACAGCCATAAGATTCCTTCCAGCTCCTAAAATATATACATTTTCAAGTAGAAAGAAGTTTCCAGTGTAAAGCAGTGGGTGCTTTTGCTCCATCCCACTCTACTGGGTACCAGAAATTCACCTGTTCTAATTCCTTAAAATACCTTTAGACGTTAAGACTCTGACCACTTTGCCCCTTGAAGTAAGTTAGGACCTGGTGTGTGGACGTCACGGGACAGCAGTCCTGTTAGTGGGAATAGCACTGACCCGCCCTGTGGTCAGCTCATCCACAGAAACAGGCCGCGGGAGCGGACGCCCACCGACGCTCAGTGAGCCGTGCCAGTCCTGTTCTGGGTTTCTGGCTTTCCGCCCTACACTGGATGCTCTTTCCTAACGCTACATCTCTTGGAGACAGAGAGCGTCTGCCAGGCCGTCTGCCGAGTGAGGGCTGGCCACGTGTCCCTGCCTGCTGGCCCTCCCAGCACGTCCCGCGGCGGGCAGGGCAGCCTTTCCAGGGAGCGCGTGGCCAACTGTACGCTCTCCCCCGAGGAGGACGTGAGGAAGAAAAACAAGGGCCCAACACGGTTGGCGCTGTTCCTTTGGAATCAGGCAGAGAGCTCTGGTGGCTCATCTAGAAAGATCTGTCGAGGTTATTACTAAATGAAAAATGTGGGCAGACAGTGACAGGGGTGTCTGACTTGAGGTTATGAAGGTAAAGCAGACCATATCAGCTGAATATGGGGAGGGTTGTTTATGTGGTTTATAGAAAAAGGGCTGCAGGACACACGGTACATAAAAATGTAATGTATTTCAAAAATAACAATCGGGCGCATAGGGTGTTAAACGTAATAACGTCGTACGCTTGTTCTCACATCATCTCGTCTCCTGCGGCCCGTCTTTCGCCCTTCAGGTTTTTGTACCTTCATTTTCTCTTTTCTGCTTTCGTGAAGGAGTGTGAATAGTTAGTCTCAAAAGCCACGAGTAAGAGATGCTAAAATGAAACTTTTCATCTTTGCATTTACACCCAACAATATCCCTAAAATTTATAAGAAGACATGCCAGAACGAGAATTTATTCCATGGTCACAATTAAGGTGCTGCACGTTTAGATGAATGGTTTATAATTGTTAATTGGTAACTTGGTTTTAAAAAATTCCCTTTGACTACAGCAAAAAGAAGCTCTTTATGATCTATGGCAAATGGACGGAGTGTTTGTGGGGCCTGGACCCTGCTGCGTACGAATCCTTCAAGAAGCAGGAGAGGAGAACCGATTCCCTGCGGAAGACAAAGCTGGTGAGCGGCTCCGTGCGGCATCCCCGCGGGTGGGTGGGTGGGTGGAGCCTGGCCGGGCCTGCCGCTTGCGGGGACGCAGTGCCTTTGTGGCCCCAGCTGCAGAGGGTGAATCACAGAACCTGTCTCTCAAGCAAAGCTGCTTGTCTTCTGATTCTGGACGGGGGAGGAGTTCACCTGCGTCCCAATCGTGCCTCTGCCCGCCCCGAGCCTGGCGGAATCAGAGGACACCTCCGTTTTCTTCTGGATACTTCTTTTTTTTTGGCCACACTGCGAGGCATGCGGGATCTGGTTCCCGGACCAGGGATCGAACCTGGGCCCCTGCAGTGGGAGCACAGGATCTTAACCACTGGACTGCCAGGGAAGTCCCTCTTCTGGATACTTCTTCATAAATCTCCTGTTTCCCTGCACCTTGTTAGCTTAGACCCATTAAACAAGCAAGTGGATGTCACTTCTGCGTTTCTAGTTCTGAGTACCAGGTAACATACCAAACAGCTGGAAAGTTTTCACAAGGATACTTTCCCCTTGGAGCTTTGGAATACTGATTTTCTTTTTTTTTAATTAGTTAATTAATTTATTTATTTTTGGCTGTGTTGGGTCTTCGTTTCTGTGCGAGGGCTTTCTCTGGTTGCGGCGAGCGGGGGCCACTCTTCATCGCGGTGCGGGGGCCTCTCACTATCGCGGCCTCTCCTGTTGCGGAGCACAGGCTCCAGACGTGCAGGCTCAGCAATTGTGGCTCACGGGCCCAGCTGCTCCGCGGCATGTGGGATCTTCCCAGACCAGGGCTCGAACCTGTGTCCCCTGCATTGGCAGGCAGATTCTCAACCACTGCGCCACCAGGGAAGCCCTGGAATACTGATTTTCTTAAGACTAGTTCTTCTTGAGCTTAAAACTAGAAGTGATAGTTCAAAAGAGGTGTCACATTTTTCTAGGTGATAAATTAGACTGTACCAAACCTGAGGTGTTCAATATTTGTTTAACAAGATATTCAGCCGCCACTGGGATTGATAGTGCTTTTTGTTTGTTTGCTTGGCCATGCCACATGGCATGTGGCATGTGGGATCTTAGTTCCCTGACCAGGGATTGGACCTGTGCCCCCTGCAGTGGAAGCTCAGAGTCTTAACCACTAGACTGCCAGGGAAGTCCGCCATTAGTGTTTTTTATGTTGTGATATTTCATGGGTGCTATTAGACATCGTTTCTAATAATGCTCTTTTAAACTAAAAAAAAAAAGTAAAGTTCCATTTAAAGACCATACAGTGGAATGTTAAATCCGTTTAGTGATGTGTTTTAATGCGTTAGCGTGGCTTTGTCGCCCCTTTGGGGAACCTCACAAGGAGGGAGCGTTTTGTGTGGGTACTTGTCACTGAGCTGTGTCTTTATTTAGCTTCTGGCACCAAAGCACATAACCTGCGGGTGGGGGAGGACTCCAAGGCTGTGCTTCTCGTGGTTTAAGTGTCTCCCTTCACAGCTGCCTGAATAACCACTCTGTTCTTCCCCTTCGTCCTGTTGATTTTGAAAAAGAAGTAGCAGTTGTACCTTTTTATTGAGACGTGATCCCCAGTCTAGAAACGCTAAGACACCCTGAAATCACCAAGTGCGAACCCTGTCTCGACTGAGGGCAGAAGCGCAGCTCGTGGGGGAATAACCATCTGGGAGAGGCACCCTCAGCCTCCTTAGGAGGTGTCGCCCCGTCCAGTCACACCCAGAAGGCTGCACGGGCTCCCCCCACAAGGAGGGCGGCTCCTGGCTGCTGTCTCGGGGGCTCCGGGCGGGTCTGGAGGGGCTCTGGGAGCACCGAGGTGCTGTGTCTTTCAGGACGACTGCCCCGAGAAGGCCGACGGCGACGTGGTGGACGCCGTGCCGGAGGCTCAGGAGACGGTGCAGGTCATTCCGGGCAGCAAGCTACTCTGGAGGGTCAACACCCGGCCCCCCAACTCCGCCCAGGTCCGCGCCCCCCGCCCCAGCCAGGCCCCCCAGCCATCCACCGTCACCCAAGGGACTCCCTGCCCTCCAAGCCCTGACCCCGACACATCAACACTGTGTGCACACATCACAGTACCCGGGTTACACTGCGAGCCCTCAGAGTCTACACCGGGTGCGTCTTACCAAAAGGGTTTCCAAACCAGTTTCGAGAGATTATTTTTCTGACTCGTCAGTTTAGGTGCTTAAATGCATTTTGATGTTTGTTTTTGAAAATTGCGCTTATAATTTGCATTACATATAATAAATTTATTAAATGTAATGCAAAATTGTAAGTACAATTATAATTAAATATAATTTAATTTAAATATAAATATATTTACAGTAATGTATAATATGTAAAAATAATTACATGATAACTGTAACACATGTAATAAATTATATTTTATTTTAATATATTATAAGTTATATGTTAGTTATATATAAAATACATACACAACATACTATAAGATTTTTTATTGTATTGTCACATCCTATAAGCAAAGCACAGCATGTGCAAAACAAAGGAAACAAAACCAAACATTCATCGGTAAATACATTACCTCAACACAGCCACTATTATAATTTTAGTAGAGTACAAACTAGTATAAAATAATAGCAAAAAAAGCTCATGTTTAAAAATAACACTCATCCCTTTGGTTCAGTGAGCACCTCCTGAGTCGGTGCGGGTGGGCCCAGGTCCCCGGGAGCAGAGCCCGAGGACAGGGCAGGCAAGGACCCTGGCCCTACACAGCACAGCGACCGGCCTGATGGGCTGGGGGCGGGCTTCCTGGGGCCCTGGTGACGTGGAGCAGGACCTGGGGGAGGCGGGGGTGCGGAGGACGTGGCCATCCAGCTGCTTTCCGGCAGGGGGGCGGCCGGGGCCCGAGCCCCCCTGCTCCTCTGAGTGATGTGGGGTCGTTCGAGCAGCGAGGGGACCAGGTGGGCCCCTCTGGCCGCTTGTGGAGATAGACTTCGGGGGCCAGAGCGGGAGGGAGGCCAGGTTGGAGGCGAGTCCCCAGGTCTGGGCTGTCGGGAGGCAGAGGCTGGGGGGGACGTGGGCGCAGCAGCCCCCCTGGAGGAGCTGAGCTGGAGACTCCCGTCCGGCCCCCAGGATGTGAGGAGGCAGACGTGAGGGTGGGACGTCAGGGTGAGGGTCTGGGTGCCCACCGCGGGGGCGGAGAGGAGGAGCCCCAGGCGAGTGCGTGTCAGGGCAGGGAAGGAGCCCCGGCCCCGGTGACCTTGATAGCAGTGTCTCCAGGGAGCCGGTGACACTTGGCTGCTCTGAAGGGGTTTAGAGTGTCGCTGGCCCCCAGCTGGGAAGAGTGCGCAGAAGAGAGCGCCATTTATAGCCACGATTTCTGTGCCTGCTCCCCAGATGTATAATTTCACGAGCTTCACGGTTAGTCTCAATGAACTGGAGACGGGCATGGAGAAGATCCTGGCCCCCACCGACTGCCGGCTGCGCCCTGACATCCGAGGCATGGAGAACGGCAACATGGGTGCGTGGCCCCGGCTGAGCGGGCGGGCGCAGGAAGGGAGCGCGTCCCACCACCACCCCCCCCCCACCGTTAACCAACCACACTTCGCGTCTTCTAGATCATGCTTCTCAAACCGTCTGTGGGGAAAGGGTTAAAAAATTTCTAGTTTGCTGCAGCCCAATTCTTCTCTAAATAAAATAAGATTAAATTACTAGGAAAATGGAATGAAAAAGAATACATACAAAATGCAAGTACCCTGTCTTCTTATTAGGTTCAACAGACAGTGAGATTACATTTCAGAAGCTGGACACATTGTTATTTAAAAGCCGCTTGGCTGGAGGGCGCCCCCCCCCATGCCTGCCCAGCCCCGAGGCCCCTCTGCCTGCGGGCTGGGCCGCACTGGGGTCTGCGCTGGGGTCCGGACCTGGCCGTGCGCTTGTGCACTCGTGCCTGGGTTTGCCTTCCCGCTGACGGCCTTTACTGTCTGTGGTTTGCTAACCCAAGGGTGACTTTTCATCCGGGGTCGGGTGTGAGGGCTGTTCCAGCATCTGCTCTCCCAGCCCTCAGCTCTGCCTGTCACCCTGAGCCCTGACCCAGTCCCCTGTGCTTGCACCCAGATCTGGCGAGCCAGGAGAAGGAACGGCTGGAGGAGAAGCAGAGGGAGGCCCGGAGGGAGCGGGCCAGGGAGGAGGCCGAGTGGCAGACGAGGTGAGACGCCTGGTGGCCACGAGGGCGAGGAAGCGGGGAGGGGGCCGCCCACCCACCGGGGCTGAGCAGAGGCTCCCCCGTGTCCTGTGAGATGGTGGCCAGCAGCTCTGGGCTGCGTGTAAACTGACGTGTGATGTGATGAGGCCTAGTTAGAGGGGCCACGATCCCAGGGGGAAGAAAAGACCAACGGCCGTGTCCTGTCCACTGGCCTCCTGACCGCCTGCTCTGTGTCGCAGGTGGTTTCACCGAGGCAGTAACCCGTACACTGGGACCCCCGACTGGCTGTACGTGGGGGGCTACTTCGAGAGGGATTTCTCAGGCTGCCCAGACATCTACTGAGAGACCGGACCAGCCCCCGGACCCGGAGACCCGAGAGGCTAGACTCCGTCAAGTGGCTGCTCTGAGCTTCAGTCACAGCAGAAACCAGCTTTTCTAACGGCTGTTCGTGGAGATGGCACCATCCCTGGTTGAGGATTTAATTCTAATCAACTTTTGATTGCCAAACATTTTACTACTGTTGCAGTCTCTTCATAAAGCTTCACTTGGGATCGTCATGTTTCCATTAAGGTTTGAAAAGGAAAATTCTTTACAGTTCCCTTTTATGGGACAGAACCAGAGCTGGGGCTGGTGTAGATTACAGCACCCTCTTAATTACAAAAGTTATAAATAAAGGAAGTAACAGGACGGGGTCCACATTCCTCCTTATAACGCAGTGGCAAAGTGTTTCTGAAAGTATTTTAAATTTGAACCAGTAACAGGAAAAGATGGATCTTGAAAAAAGTCCCACCAAGAGCTTTTTATAAAGGCCAGGAATTGCTTTCTAGATTACAGTAACGCAAAAGTGAAGATTTTCAAAGCATCTGATTGAATGAAATGAAAAGTTGTCAGAGTCTGTATTTTTTACCAAGCTTCAGTAATGTAAAGATTATTAAGATATTTAAGTTCAAACTACTTGAATAATATTTTGCTGAAGAGCAAGACAGGCATTAACATCATGTGTACACTGTCCAAAATGAAGCATTACCACGACAACCGAGGGTGGCCAGAAACCTTGACAAAAAGTCCCCAGACGGCTCCCAGCCCTGACAGGTTTGGGAGCCCGCCTCCGGCCCCCAGGGCTCCCCTGTCACTGCAGGCCACACCCACGTCACAGAGTGAGTCACAACAGTTGGCCTGTCCCTGCGGCACCTGTGTTCCTGTCCTGCATGTGTGAAATACGAGGGACCCGCCTCAGGGGGCACCGAGGGCGGGGGGGTCCGAGCAGTCTGCTTCCAGCGGTGTCATTACCGTTGTGTGTCCATCTCTGCACATGTCTGCACCAGTGACTGTTTACTTTCCGTAGAGAAGCCAACACCACCGGTCGTTGCAGAGCTCTTTGAATTGAAGACAATCTGCTGTGTGTGCAGACGCACACCCGCACACGCACGCGCACACACACGCACCTGTACGCAGTGGTGGGTTCTCAGTGAGAGGGTGTCGGCATTTTGTGTCCCAGCTTCAGAATCACGTTTGTAATTAAAACACTTTTAAAAGCAAATCCTCGCTCTGAAGGCTTGATTCTGTAGCTTCGGAAACCCGAGGCGTGCTATCGGGGTCGAACCCCAGCGCCCCTGCTTGAGGGGACCCGAGCGGGGCCACCGGCGACGCGCGGAAGCCTCCGAGGATGTGTGGTCTTGACGTCGTGCGGAGCGGAGGTTTTGACACACCGGGTCGTTAGGATGGGGAGCCCTGTGCCTCTGGTCGGGAGGCGGTGGCAGCGGCGGCAGGGCTGGGCTCCTTGTCCAGGGAACGTGGGGGGGACCCAGGGCGCATTTAGAGCAACAGTGTTTAGGGCAGTTTGACAACCTCCGTGGACTATCCCATGTCTCACCACCTCCAGTAATTTACCGTAAGGTTTGCATCTCTAGGTCCTCCCTGAGGTCAGATTCCACGTGGCCCCAGTAGTCGCTTCCTTCGCACCCGATTCAAGAGTCAAAGGAGAAAGGGCAGGATGGCCGATGACCTCAAAGCATGGCCGTTACGATCCTTTAACCCCTGTGTCCACAGATGCTAACACCCACCAGAGCTGCCCCCTCAACTTGGCCGCCGTGACACACTGGGATGTTGGGTGTTTCTCTCTAGTAAAGAGCTTTTCAGTGGAGTTTGCTTTTCAAAGGACGACCTCCCACGACCGATGTGTTTGGCCCGTGTGGAAAGTCGTGGCCTTGTTGTTGGCCCCCAGTTTGCGACGGTGGCTTTGAGGTAGGGCCCGGGTGCTTTTTTGGAGCCGTCTTGTAACGCAGAACGTCCTTGTGGGATGAAAAGTAGAGCACGCTTTACCCGAAGAACTTCGCATTTTGATTTTGCTCCCCCTTGAAGGTAGGAGCCAGTCACACGTCCATCGATTCAGTGCACGTTTACTGAGAGCCACTGGAGAGTTTGCCAGGCTGACGTCTCAGGGTATGTTTCATGGACGAGAGAACTGTCCTGTGCACGCCGGTGCTGGCCTGATTTAACAGGTCGCCCGCTGTGGGCAACCGACGGTCGTGTCTGGGTCGCTGTGCCACCCAGGTCCGTCCCAGGAGTGGTGCTTCTCTCCCCGGCGGGGTCAAGGGTCAGGGCATCCCCAGCACTGGCCGGCCAGCTGCGGGCCCCGGTCGTGAGAAGGCATCGGAGAAGCAGGCCCCGGCCCTCACGGGCATCACCGCGTTCGGCCACTCCGGGCTGCCGTGAAAGCCAGGACCCTCCAGGATATAGCATGGTGGCTCTGGAAGGGGTGAAACGAAGGTGCCAGGCGGACCTCTGCTCCTTTACAGGCTCACGGGTCTTCACAGGGCAGCGGCACAGCCTCCGCAAGGAAACGGAAGCCGGCAGTGGCCCCAGGCAGGGCCCCTGAGGACCAGCTCCGATGGTTCTCTTGGCCACGGTCTCCCTGTCATACTCTGTACCCAAGGATGATGCTTGGGCTCGTGGAAGGATCTTCCCGAAACACGGGGAGAAGAACCCAGTACAGCGCCGACGGCCTCTGGGCGCCCGGGCCGATGCTGCCGGCCACTTGTGCCAGTGAGCGTGGAGCTGTCCGGCTGGAGGCGTTGCCATCTGCTTGCTGGGTCCTCGTCAGGACCTGAGGCCAGGAAATCAGAACAGGACGAGAGAAGGGCCGGGCGTCTCCCGCGAGCCAGCCAGCCCTCCGGGTCGCCCCAGCAAGAAGCTGCCTCTCAGGACACCTGCTCCTGGGAAAAAGTGCTCCCCGCGGAGCTGGGGATTTACAGGTTTGGCAAGTCTCACGTATCCACCAAGAACAATGAAATGAAGACATCGTTTAAAATGCTAATAAGCTTCCAAAAATCAGAAGCGAGAATAGCCCTCCTCCTGTCGACCCTTGCACGCTAGAAGGGGAAGGGGCTGCTTGGTGAAGCCTTGCGTCCTGTGTGGAGCTATCGGCCCTGCAGGAGAGTTCAGTCAACAGAGAGTTCCTGCTGGTCCTGGCTTCATCTTCCAAAGGATCTTCCTATGTCCAAAGTGGGTGCGAAGATTGGGGTCCCCTGATAAAAGGGCCTGTCACCAGACCTGCAGGACATCAAGTGGTGTTTCTCTCAATACACGTCATCTTTGGGCCTATCTTGTACGTTCTCAGTGTCGGTTTCTTCGCAAAGTGAAAATGCCATTTTGGTATTTCTTGGTACGTGTTTCCTGGACCGTCAGCCCTCAGCTGGATGCACTGCTCCATTCCGTCTTTGTGAACCGACCACCCTGGGCCAAACGTCTGGTGAAGGGCTGCTTGGTCTCTGCAGAGGGTGACAACGCACAGACAGGGTCCTTCCTCCATTGTCCCACGAACACTGTTCTATCCGTGCAGCACGAAAACGTCAGGCAAGAAAACACGTAGTGAAATGGATTTATTTTTATAATTTTATAATATGTAATAACTGTCAGTATTCCTCTATATAAACAGAATCAACCATTCTCAGATTTTTTGGGAGGACCGGACAGATCTGTGGAGATAAATGTTAAACCCTAGCCCTGAATAGAGATTCTTTGCAAATGGGTGGTAGTTGACATTTGTTTTGTACTGAACAATTTTTCACTGTCTGCTGCTCTGGCCTCTCTGGAAAGGACTGCAAATCAGCTGTGGATGTGTCCTTGAGACCAGGCGTCAGACGTTCGGCCTGTGTGTTCTGTAGGACTGGCCCAGTTAACGGATTGTTTCAGAAAACTGCTTGTTACAGCGAAGAGAGGGCTCAGGGGCACATGAGACGGATGAAGGGGTCTGGTTCTCTGGGCAGCGAGGAGCTCTGATGGACTCTCTTCCCTCCTGGGGATTGGAGCCTGTTGCTGGAAGCAACGGAATGCCCAGAACACAGTGTTCGCTTGACTCAGAGGTCCCTGTGCCCGACCTGCTGCCCTAGGTGCCCAGCAGCTGTGCGCTTCGCAGGAGGGTGAGCTGAGAGGAGGTGGTGATCCCAGTAGCCACGGTGGCTCCTGGCAGAGGGACAGACTGTCCACACGACTTTAATGTCCTGGGAATGCCCAGCTGCATAGATGTGGGGCTCCACCATGGCCATGGTGTCCGACTGTGGGGACCACAGAGCATCAGCCCTGCCAGAGCCCAGGCCTGGTGTCCTGGGTGCTTAATCTCCACAATTACCATCCAGTCTGACCCATCGAGGAGGAAGGGGAGGCGCAGGAAGGTGGGCTTGCCTGAGGTTTCAGAGCAGGTAAGTAGAGGACGTGGAATTCAAACCTTGACATACAGTGAAACTCATCCTTGTGTGCAGTTGACAGATTCATACCATCTCGTAACCATCGTCACAATCAACATATATAGTTTAATGGCAAGGTTCAAGTGGGAAAGGACTGTCTTTTCAACAAATGGTGTTGGGAAAACTGGATATTTACATGCCAAAGAACAGAATTGATCCTGACCTCACACCATATACAAAACTTAACTCAGAAGGGATCAAAGATCTAAATGTGAGACCTAAACAATAAAACTCTTAGAAGAAAATATAGAGCACAGAGTTCACAAATTTGGACTTGGCAGTTATTTCTTGGATATAACACCGAAGGCACAGGCAACAAGAGAAAAAAAAAATAGACAAGTTGGACTTCATGAAAATTTAAACACATTTTGTGCATCAGACACTAGCATCAGAGTAAAAAGGCAATGGGAGAAAATATTTGCAAATCAAACATCTGATAGCAGATTAATATCTAGAATATACAGAGAACTCCTAAAACTCAATAACAACAACAAAGAAAACCTGATTCAAAAATAGGCAAAGGACTTGAATAAACATTTTTCCAAAGAAGATATACCAATGGCCAATAAGCATGTGAAAACATGCTCAACGTCATTAATCATCAGAGAAATGAAAATCAAAGCTACAACGAGACACCACCTCATACCCATTAGGATGGCTAGTATTAAAAAAAAAAAAAAAAACCAAAAATCCAGAAAACAAGTTTTGGCAAGGATGTGGAGAAACAGGAACCCTTGTGCACTGTTCGTAGGAATAAAATGATACAGCCACTGTGGCAAACAGTATGGCGGTTCCTCAAAAAATTAATAATAGAATTACCATATGATCCAGCAATTCTATTTCTGAGTATTTGCCCCCCAAAATTGAAAGTAGAGCCTTGAAGCAATATTTGTTCGGTCATGTTCATAGCAGCATTATTCACAATAGCTGAACCGTGGAAACAACCCAAGCATCCATGCACTGATGAATGGATAAGCAAAATGTGGGGTAGACGTACATACAGCGGAAGATTATTCAGCCTTAAAAAGGAAGGAAATTCTGACGTGCTACAGCACAGATAAAACTCGAGGATATTATGCTAAGTGAAAAAAGCTAGTCACAAAAAGACAAGTACGGTGCAATTTCATATATAGGAGGTACTGAGGGTAGTCAGATTCGTAGGGACAGAAGGTAGAATGGTGCTGGGGTCGGGGACAGAGCGGGTGGGGAGTCAGTGTCTAATGCAGACAGTTTCAGTTTTACAAAATGAAAAGTCTGAAGATGGATGGTGGTGATGGCTTCACAGCACCATGAATGTATTTACTACCACTGAACTGTACATTGAAAGATGATTAGGATGGTAAATTTTCTGTTATGTGTTATTTTACCACAATAAAAACAAATGGGAAAAAAAAAACTCGGTGGTCGCCAGGGGTTACGGAAGAGGGAGGGAAGGACAAAGCAGAGCACAGAGGATTTTCCGGGTAGGGAAGATGCCCTGTAGGATGCGATAATGGACATACGTCACCAAGCATTTGTGTGACCCGTGGATTCAAGACGAAGCATGAACCCTGATGTAAACTCGGGACCCTTGGGGACATGAGGTGTCCACGTAGGAGCATGGATTGTAGCAAACACACCGCTCTGGTGGGCATGTGGATGGTGAGGAGGCCTGTGGGGTTGTGTGGGAACGCTATACTCTCTGCTCAGTTTTGGTGTGAACCTACAATTGCTCTAAAAAAGAAAATCTATTGTTAAACAAAGAAAAAGAACACAACAACAACAAAAGCACCTGCCAAACTGTTTTCTCGAGTGGCCGCGTGCCATTTTGTATTTCCAACACCAAAGACTCCACAGCATTTAGGATTGTCAATTTTCTTTTTCCTTTTTTTTTTTTTAGCCATTCTAATAGGTGTGTTTTAATTTGCATTTTCCTTATGAATAATGCCATCCACCACCCTTTCCTGCATGTCAGGCCACCTGTACACCTTCCTTATGAGACGTTTGGGCGCGTCCTTGCCAGCTTCCTTGTTGCCACCCCTGTGTCCGCAGTCACTGCACCCCCTGCCTTTCACCTGAGGGAGGCGCTGAGGCTCAGGGAGACAGGCTGGGTTCACAGAGCCCACGCTGGGGTGGGCGCTCGGACTGGCCCCCATGATGCCCGTCTACCTGTAGCTTGTTTCCTTACTGTAGATTTTTCACAGAAACTAGTGAAAGTGTATAAAGCTTTGTTTTTTGAGCCCTCCCAGGGCACAGGCTCCCTTGGCTCGGGGAGAGGAGATGTGCATTTGGGGCCCCTCTGAGGTCACTGCCCGGAAGGGAAGCACCATCTCCAGGTTCTGGAAGGTTGGCTTCCCTGTGGCCTCTGGTGGCAGCTTTTTAACTTTTCAAGACTTTGGACAAGTGACACCTGCCTGCTGGCCCCTTCTCAGGGAAGCCAGATTGGTTTTCTTACTGTTTTCTTGCCTGGTTTCACAAGGCCCAGGACGGTATTGCTGCGGGGGTGGTGACCGTGGTCACAGGTCACAGAATTGCTTCACGCTCACCGTTCCCACCGCTTTGGTCTCTGGAATCCTCTAGATTCTCAAAAATTATCAAGAACCCCACAGAACTTTTGTGTTATGTGGGTTTTATCTATGGATATTTACCACATTAGACATTTTAAAATAAGTATTAACTAATTTAAAAATAACAAACGCATTTCTTATTAACACAAGTAATATTTTAAAATGAAAAACAGCTCGATTTTCTGTAACAAAAAAAAAATTAGGGCTTCCCTGGTGGCGCAGTGGTTGGGAGTCTGCCTGCTAATGCAGGGGACACGGGTTCGAGCCCTGGTCTGGGAAGATCCCACGTGCCGCGGAGCAACTGGGCCCGTGAGCCACAACTGCTGAGCCTGCGCGTCTGGAGCCTGTGCCCCGCAACGGGAGGGGCCGCGATAGTGAGAGGCCCGCGCACCGCGATGAAGAGTGGCCCCCACTTGCCACAGCTAGAGAAAGCCCTCGCACGAAACAAAGACCCAACACAGCTAAATAAATAAATAAATAAATAAAGTAGCTATTAATTAAAAAAAAAAAATTAGTGAATCTTTAGATCACAAAACAATGGATACAGAACTTGTGGTATTCCATCCATCAGAATATCATACAGGAGTTAAAATGGATGGGTTAGAGCTACATGTGTCAACATGAATAAAAAAAACAATGTTGCATAAAAGAATACTTTTCACTTTTATACCTTTCATAAAAAGCTTAAAAACAAATTTTACGTACACACAGATTGATAGTAAATCAGGCACTCCTGGAGCAGGGAGTCACATGTCACTGTCAGTGTGGGGCTGGGAGGGCACATTGCTCCAGGTGTGTGTGTTCTGCTCTGCAGAAATGTACAGAGATGTAAATGATGGGGAAAACAAAAGCAGTGGGAGGGCAGTGCCTTACATTTATCTAGTCCAGGTTTGTGGAGGGCAGCTGCCTTCACTCTGTTCTGACTGCACACATCAGACAGAGAATGAGCGGGCAGCCGCGACGGCGCTGTTATAGGTGGGTCTGGGGAGGATGGAGGGCAGTAATGTCATCACTTATGTGGGGGAGGGCTGGGGGACCCCCCCCCAGGGCCCAGGGGACGATAGGGGGGCAGCCATGTCGTCACCGTTATAGGGGGTCTGGGGGACCCCCAGGACCCGGGGAGGATGGGGGGCAGTTACTGAGCGGGGTCTGGGGGCGCGGGGCCGGACCACTGCCTAAGCCCCGCGTTGTGCGCCGCACGCGCCCCCACGAGACCACCGCTCGTCCGGAGGGCGCTGGGCCCACGCGGCAGCGTCCGGGACTGCAGTCGGTCACCTTCCCCCCGGGACGCGAAACTGAGAGACCCCGCCCCGCTCCCCGCAGGTGCCCCCGCTCGGCCAGTCCCGCGGTCCCGGGGTCCCGGGTCCAATGCCCACCGCTCGGCCCGCGCCCGCCTCGCCGTTCCCGGCGCCGCCGCCAGGGGCCGCCGCCGCGCCCCTATGACACAGCAACAATAGAGGCCGCTCTGGCCCGCACGCTGCCGGCCCGCGCTTCCGCCGGAAGAGAGCCGCCGGCACGGGGGCGGGTCTGGCGGCGCGATGGGCGGCCACCCTCGCCAATCGCCCGCGGGCTAGCGCCCGTCCCTCACCGGAAGGGGCCCAATCGGCGGCGAGAGCGGTAGGTGGGGCGGGGCAAGCGGGGGCTTCCGGCGGGGCCCGGCAGGCGCCGAGGAGGAAGAGCAATCCGTGACGGCGCCTCTCTGCTGAGTCTCGGCGCGGCCCAGGTGCGGGGTCGCCGGGGGCGGGGACGGTTACGGAGGCGGCCAGGGGCGGGGCCTGTGCCTTCGGCGGCCCCCGGGCGGGTGCCGGGTCGGCGGGGGCCGGAGAGGCTGGGGACCGGGTCGGGGGCCGAGCGCGGGCGGGCGTTCTAGGGGCCTGACTCTCGGGCAGCTCAGCCGCCGCCCCGGGCCTGCCGCGGCCGTAGCCGAGGGCGTCGGGCGGTGGGGCCTGCGGGTGGGAGCGGGTCGGCCGGCCGCGGGTCTGCGTTTCCCCAGGTGCTCGGGTTTTCTCTCCGAAGGGAGCGAGCCGGCTGCGCTGCAGTTTACCGGCGGTGTGTCCGATGGAAACTAGGTTTAGGCCCAAGTGTGGTCTCCCATTCAGTGTGTTAGTGGTGTGCCTGCCCAGCTAGAGGTTTTAAATCTTTCGGAGCCGCAGGTTAAAGGACAGTTTATTTAAAAAGTACGGAAGGTGGTGTTGGCGAGGGTCTCCCGCTGTGATGGGGTCTAGATGCAGAGGTAAATTTCGTTGTTTGAGGACCACGAGAAGCTGGGGACCTGGCTCCACGGGCTCAGGTACCGTGGGGTCGGTCCACCCCAGGAGGAGTTCGGCAGCAGCTGTTGGGCGGCGGAGGCCTGTCCCCTTGCTCCCAGCAGGGGACAGCCTGGGCTTCAGAGAGAGGCCCTTTCCCTCTGCCCGTTCCAGTTCCAGCGTAGCATCTGGAGGTGCTACGGTAGCGACCGTAGTTAGGAGGTCCACGGTAGTGACCGGCCCTGCATGCTGGTCCCTCTTTCAGGATGACGACTTCAGGCGCTCTGTTTCCAAGCCTGGTGCCAGGCTCCCGTGGGTCTTCCAACAAGTATTTGGTGGAGTTTCGGGCCGGAAAAATGTCATTGAAAGGAACTACGGTCACCCCAGATAAACGGAAAGGGCTTGTGTACATTCAGCAGACGGATGACTCCCTCATTCACTTTTGCTGGAAAGACAGGACATCGGGGAACGTGGAAGACGTAAGTGTCTGGGAGCCTGAACCTCGTCCTAAGGACTCCCGTCCGGGTCGTCAGGACAGCGTGGTTCTTACAGGAGGGCACCATGCTCTGGGCACAGAGCAGCTGTTCACACTTTGGAGTGTGTTGGTGGGATGCGTGGATCCATTAGTTTAGTGCCCTCATCAGCTGTTTTCTTTTGCCTGTGGGGCTTCCTGGTCTCAATGATTATATAGATTTCTCCCGTCTGTGTATGTAGGTTTAAAACTGAAAATTAGGTGCCTAGAATTGGAGAAACCATGTAAAAATCCTAACCTTTATTACAGCTCTCCAGAAAGCTTTCTTTAGCAGTCATCTTATTTAGCGTTCTTTGTTCTGCAGACTAAATCGTTTCTCGTTAGGTTCGAGAGCAGGTCAGAGTTGACTTTTTAATTCATCTTGGAATGTTGCTCCCAAAACGTCTCTGCTAAAAATCCTTCAGGCGCCAGAAGCCCTCCTTCCCTGTTCAGCACCGAGCCCCTCTCCTGGCCCTCATGACCTTCGTACGGTGCCTCAGGTCCTCGTTTGTCTGCCCTGCAGACACCCTGCTGGTGACGGGCTTGGCGACTTGCTGCCGCCTGTGTCCCGTGTCCTCTCCCCCCACCCGCACGCACTTAGGCACAGGGGCCAGCCTGTTTTCCTGGAGGTTCTGGGGCTCTGCAGTGCTGTTTTCGTGGAGCTGACTCTGCTCGTCTGCTGCTCTCTGTAGGATTTGATCATCTTCCCCGACGACTGTGAGTTCAAGCGCGTGCCTCAGTGCCCCAGCGGGAGGGTCTACGTGCTCAAGTTCAAGGCAGGGTCCAAACGGCTCTTCTTTTGGATGCAGGTAAGTAGGTTTTGTTTGCATTTTGTCTTTTCTTCCTGTCATAAAATTAGGTTAGAAGCTTGTTCACCGGATGGTAGAATTCGCTTTCACAGACCAGCTGGTGCTGACCTCGCTTGCCATGGAACCTGAGGATTCCAGTGTATCGCCTTGTGGTGCGGGGCACTGGGGACAGGCTCCGCCAGAGTCCGGACACTTGTAGCTGGGCTTTGGGTGCCCTTTCGAGGATGGAATTCCCTGGCTGACCGCCAGGAGTGATGTCCGGGCTGGGTCCTGTCTCTGCCTGTGGTTTGCTCGTCTCCCAGTGGCCCCTCCCTCCAGGGTCATGAGCAGCCTGGACCAAAAGCAGGGGTGAGCCCGTGTGGTGTCCCTGTCCTGCCTCTTCTCCCGTGGTGTGCTCTGGGGGTCTCTGGGTGGCAGTGCACCAGGCCGTCCTCGTACCCACTGGAAGTGGACTTGCTCGTGCAGTGGGTATGCACCTGCGTTTGTAGTTTTGACAGAGGTTGAACTGCTGCCCTCCCGCCAGCACCTTCTAGAACAGGGCAGGAAAGGTTTTCCTCTTTGTGGGCTGGATGGGCTGTGTCGCGCCTGCTGAAGTCATGTGACGGTGGCCCTGGGCAGGAAGGAAATGGATGGGCGCAGCCATGTTCCAGTAAAACTTTATTTGCAAACACAGATGGGGTCGTGGTTTGCCAGTCGCTGGTGTAGAGCTTGTTTCTCCACAGTTTCGCCGAGAAAAGTTGTCAGACTCACACCACCCACTGCATCTTCTGCTCCCCTCTGCCCTGAGCGTAGGGCTGTGTCTGTGTGCCTCCCCCGCCCCCACCCGTGACCCTGCAGGCCCCCTGCACACACACTCGGTGACTCTTGGAGAAGTGAGTCGTGGGTGCTTCGTCTTGCAGCTCTGGGGGTGCCCGCAGGGTGGTGCTGCCTGATGCCCCCCTGCCCACACCCAGGTGCCCGTAGTCAGTGCCCAGCTAACCCTGGAGGGCCACGGGCTGGCCGGTGGACAGCGGCGTGGCAGCAGGGTTATTTCATGGCAGTACACGTGTTGAAGGATTTGCGGTTTTAGAGCGTCGCGGAAAGGACCGCGTCTGGAGGGTCAGGGCATTGCCCTGTGCTGAGCGCTCCTAGTGCTTTCGTCTCCCCACCTGTAAAACGGGTGTTAGCACAGCCCCAGCGGGCACATCGGGCTGCTGCCCCCATGCACCCCGCCGGGGCCTCTCCTTGCTGTGACCGCGGACGGGTGGCCACGTCTCCGGGCCTCAGGGCCCTCGTCAGCATGGTTGTTGCTGGGTGGGCCGCTCAGCTGCGCCTGCTGCCGTGTCCTCCCCACAGGAGCCCAAGACGGACCAGGACGAGGAGCACTGCCGGAAGGTCAACGAGTATCTGAACAACCCGCCGATGCCCGGAGCCCTGGGGGCGAGTGGGAGCGGAGGCCACGAGCTGTCTGCGCTGGGCGGTAATGGTCACCTTCCCGGATGTGCGGTGAGGGCAGAGTAGGTTTCCGCCCGCGTGGATCCCTGGTGGTGCGGGCCGGTGGCTTTTAAACGGACGTAGAGGTGTCCAGGTTAGAAGCTCCTCTCGGCAGTTCCCCCTCGGTGCTCCCGTCTCCACGTGGTGAAGCGGTGTACGAGCCCTGCTGCGCTGGCTCGTGTCGGGGGACGCTCGCCGCACAGTCCGGGGCAGCCGCCGAGACGGGGGCCGGCGCCTGGAGCGTGGCGGCGGGCGTGCGCACGGCTGGAGGCCCGGGCCTGAGCGCCTCCTGTCTTCCAGGCGAGGGCGGCCTGCAGAGCCTGCTGGGGAACATGAGCCACAGCCAGCTCATGCAGCTCATCGGACCCGCCGGCCTCGGAGGGCTGGGTAAGGGGCCGAGGGAGGGCCCGCGGGAGCCTCTGTTAGCAGTGGGGCAACTTGCAGCTTCTGATCGGTTCTGAGCGACGCCTGGGAATGTTCTGTGCCCTGGCCTCCCTGGGGAGGGGGCTGGTTTGCCTTAGGGTTTGACCTGGGAGCTGGGTGGGCAAGGCCTTCCACGGCCCCCGGGGAGGAGCCAGTTCCGTACCTCAGGGGAGCACGGCTGGCTGAGGTGCCGGGCCCGAGGACGCGTGCTCGGGGCCCTGGTCTCCTGGGTTGGCCTGCCTGCTGCCAGCTCCTGTCGGGCTCGGGTTGTGTTTCTGGGACACTTCGGAAACGCTGGTTACTTTGTACGGGATTTGAACTCCATGTTACCTTGAACCCAGGTGCGTTAGTAGGGTCACGGGATGGAGAATTGATCTGATTTAGCAGGTTCAGCGGCCAGGACGCACCTGAGTAGTCGCTGCTCCTGGGCCCCCGCAGGCCCGCTGTGGTCACCACCTCCCCTGCTCGCCCGCTGGCTTTAGTGCGGGGCCTTTCTGCTCTTTGGCGGGGGTGCAGGGCTCTCCGGCTGGGCGTGGTGTCTGAGCTGCGTCTCCTTGCTCCTGGTAGGTGGCCTGGGGGCGCTGACGGGGCCGGGCCTGGCCAGCTTACTGGGGAGCGGAGGGCCTCCAGCCAGCAGCTCTTCGTCCAGGTGAGCCTCACGCCCGCGCACTCTGGCGTGGCCGAGTGTCCCCTCCTTCACGGGGGCCGGACGTAGGAGGTGCCGAAGGACAAAATAGGCATCTGGGGAGGGTCCATCCTTTTTCGTGGTTCAGGCTCTTCCTGGGGTCCTGGCAGCACGAGGATGTCTGGGGCAGGACCGACGCGTTGTGGCGCCTTGGTGGGCGCGTAGCCGCTGCAGTGCTGGCCTCGCTCTTCCCAGCTCCCGGAGCCAGTCGGCAGCGGTCACCCCGTCCTCCACCACCTCTTCCACCCGCGCCACCCCAGCCCCCTCCGCTCCAGCAGCTGCCTCAACGACCAGCCCGAGCCCCGCGCCCAGTTCAGGTAATGGAACCGGCACGGCAGCCAGCCCAACCCAGCCCATCCAGCTGAGCGACCTCCAGAGCATTCTAGCCACTATGAACGTGCCGGCCGGGCCAGGAGGCGGCCAGCAAGGTAACACGTGCTCCTCGGCTCCAGGCTGGGGGGTGAAGGTGCCTGCTGCCCCCTGCCCGCCCGCTGGCTTTCCAAGGCACGGGCCCAAGCATGTCCCCGGGCCGAGCTGCTGCCCTGCACGTGTCACCTCTTCCTCACCTCACCTCGCCACGCCCGGCAGTTCTGCAGCTTGGAGTCTGTCACTGTCCTCCTGAGTGGGCATCTGGGCTGGCCCCCAGCCGCTGATGGCCGCCTGCTTGTGCCCTAGTGGACCTGGCCAGCGTGCTGACGCCCGAGATCATGGCCCCCATCCTTGCCAACGCGGATGTCCAGGAGCGCCTGCTGCCCTACCTGCCGTCCGGGGAGTCGCTGCCGCAGACCGCGGAGGAGATCCAGAACACGCTGACCTCGCCCCAGTTCCAGCAGGTAGACGCGTGGCCCGGGCGCCCCGCTGTGCGCTCGGAGTGGGGGACACTGCCCACTGCAGCACGGTCCCCCAGCGCTGAGCGCCCCTGCCCCTGCGGCTCCCCCAGTTCTCTGCATGGACTCAGGCGCCTGGCTCTTCCCTGCAGGCCCTGGGCATGTTCAGCGCGGCCCTGGCCTCGGGGCAGCTGGGCCCCCTCATGTGCCAGTTTGGGCTGCCCGCAGAGGCCGTGGAGGCCGCCAACAAGGGCGGTAAGTACTTGCCCCTCCGCCTCTCTGCCACCGTTGAGGCAGAGGTGGTTTTTCTCCTTGCATTTGAAAGCAAAGGCCTTCCCCATTTGTGGAGCACGAGGTGGCTTGTCCCGCTGGCCCTGGCCTCCATCTGGTTTTCACCTCCCAGCCCCCGAGTCAGCAGGGCCAAGCCAGGGTCTAGGAAGGTCACCTCGTGCTTTTCACTTCGTTTTAGACGTGGAAGCCTTTGCCAAAGCCATGCAGAACAGTGCCAGCCCCGAGCAGCAGGAGGGCGACGGCAAGGGCAAGAAAGAGGAGGAGGAGGACATGAGCTTAGATTAAGAGGTTCGGTCGCCGCTGTCGGAAGGGCGGCGTTCCAGCTCGTGCGGCCTCGGTAGCGGCGTTAGTGATCGCACCCCACTCCCCTCTGTCCCAACTTGCTAATCAATAAAAGTCTTTTCTTTTATCTGCCAACTCTGGTCTGTCTGCGTGCCCGGGGTGGGGTGCGACAGCCCCATCCGTCCCCCTATCAATCATCAGTCAGTCAGTCAGCCATCAGCCAGACGGGAGCTGGTGTGGGAAGCCCCTCCAGGTCCCGGTTCTGACTGACTGACTGACTTTGAGGGACAGCCGTGCTGAGGGAGGGTCTCCCCACGTGAGTGAGTGCCCTGCTCGCCTCGGGCCTCCAGACCCACTGGACTGCTTTGCTTTTCCTCCAGTTAAAGTCGACACTCGGTTACACAGAAGTGACTTTAATTTTTGTTTCAAGAAGCAGGGACGAATGACTTACAGATCTCCCATTAAAAATTGGTGGAAGGGAAATTTCATAATTAAACTGAAAGATAAAAAGTATAAAACCCCCATTTTGCAGTGTTTTACCCTCTCCCTTAGAAAGTCAGACATAACTTAAAACCATTCCCAGAAATAAGACTCATCGCCCGGAGAATCTGGAGTCTACATAAACAAACATACACAAACTTGATCTAAAAAGTCGGCCGAGGGCGGTGTTGTCAGCAAGTTGTGTGGAGGGGCTGGGGGTTCCGGGGGCAGGACCCTGCCCGATGGGGCGGCCTGCCTGGGGGCTCCGGGCCTGGGGGCTCTGAAGACCCTCTCTCCTGGCTGCTGCAGCTGGTGGCTGGGGTCCCAGAGGGGCAGCTGTGCTACGTGGCTGGGCAGCCGCCGGCCCCCACTGCCCCCTGCACGCCCGCAGCGCGGGGCCAGGAGACCAGGGCCTGGTTCACCACCAGGTTCCGCATGCAGCCGCGGTAGGCGGGAGGCCGCGTCCAGGGATCTGGGGGTGGGGGAGGGAGGGAGACGGGTCGGAGCGGAGGCCGGCATCCCACCAGGCCTCGGTCTCCCCGCTGGGCTGGAAAGCAGGGTGACCCCGGTGCCTGGTCCCCAGGGGCAGCCTTCCTCCCTCCCCCTGCCCCCAGGCCGCGGCCACACTCACCAGGCAGGCCCCCGAGGTGCAGCGGCACCGGGGCGTCAGCCGAGGCGGCCGGCGCGGGGCCCAGGGTGTGGTTGCTCTGCAGGTCCACCTCCAGCCGCAGCCTGTTCCCGCCTTTGGTCACTGCCGGGCACAGGTTCCTTGTGGCCGGGCCGGGGGCCCTCACCAGCCACAGGGCCAGGGGCCCTTTGCCCCTTTGCTCCCGCTTTTGAGTCCCTGCCCGCCCCCCCACCCCAGGGGTCTGCAGCTGCCCCCGGCGGGGGTGGGGTCAGGAGGGCCCAGCTGACCTGCTAGGCCGTGCCACCGCCCGTCACACAGTGCCTCGGGGAGCGTCACCAGTGTGGAGAACTCGCCCGAACCATCGTCTGCCCGCAGCAGGACCTGGGGCGGCAGGGGGTCAGGAGGGCCCCACCAACCCCAATCTCGCCCTGAGGCTGCGGCCCAACCTGCTTACCTGCCTCCCCAGCACCCGCAGCTGCAGGTAGGGGGGCGCCAGGCCCCGACCCAAGTGGAAGACGAGGCCGGTGGCTGTCTGGGGCCGCACCTCCAGCTCCAGGCCCAGGTCAGGCAGTGTGGCCCCCAGGGTGTCTGCAGGGAGGGGCCGTGAGAGAAGGAAGGCCTCGGCCCCAGGCCACCCCCCCCACCCCGTTCTGGGCATCGCTCCCACCCCAGCCCAGGCACGTAGGGGACTGGGGGGGCGCCAGCAGGGGACAGACCTAGAGTGATGGCTCCTCCGCTGCCTGCAAAGAACAGGCCCTTCTCCAGGGGACCTGAGAAGCAGGGTGTGGCCCCCACCACCCGGGTGGGAGCCCCCAGGAGCTGCCCGTCCAACCTCAGTCTCTTCACACAACCGCTGAACCCGGAGCGCCTGATGGCCACCTGTGTGGGCACAGGGGGTGACTTGGGTCAGGTCCCTGGGGTGCTGAGGAGGGTGGAGAGTGTCCAGCGGCAGGGGTGGGAAGCTGGGGCGAGGTGGTTCTCACCGGGAGCTGCGGGCTGTGGCCACCAGCAGGGAGGCCCCCCACAAAGAGAGTGTGTGGCCGGGGGCCCTCCTCCCCCTGGTGCCGCTGGCCCGGCCCCTCCTGGCTCTGGGCCCAGACCCCGTCCGTCACCAGCTGGATCCGAGTCTTCTCCCAACGCACAGACACCTGGGAGTGGGAAGGCACATCAGGATGGGAGCTCCCAGGGCCACCGCCCTGCCCCGCCCCGCCCCTGCGTCCCCTCTCCCCAGCCCCTCACTGTATGCCACCGGCCAGTCCGTGAACGCTGGCGGCTCTGGACTCGGAGCTGGGGCCCAGGGCCTTCGGTCTGAGCGACAAAGCGTCCGTGGCTCAGGAAGAGGGCTAGGGAAGGGCTGCTGGCCGTCAGCGGGGCAGCGAGGAGCAGGAGCCCTCGGGGGGCATGCGGGCGGATGAGCATGGAAAGCTGCGACCTGGAAGCCAGGCGGGGGCATCAGCCTCGGGCTGCCCCCCTCCCCCCAGCAGCCCCCTCTCCCCACCGCCGCCCCTGGCCTTACCAGTCACTGGTGGGGGGCGGGATGTGTGCAAACTCCAGGTAACTGGACAGGGGACCCCCAAACTGGTAGGCGTCTCGTACGGCCCTGAGGGGCGAGACTGGCGAGCAGGAAGCGTCCTGGGCGGGCTGCCGGCTGCGGCGGGAGGCCTGGGGGGTCGGATGGGGATGAGGGAATGCAGGAATGCATGGAGGCCACCTTCTGCCTACCCCAGCCCCACGCCCCCACCTTGCGAGACACCGTGGCCCGCAGTCCTCGCGGGCTCTGCTCTGGGGCCTGGGTGTGAGGGGCCGGGACGCAGCCTGAGCTCACGTTGACGCCCTCCAGGTTCTGCTGCAGGTCAAGCACGCGCTGCGGCCCCAGGTGCCTGCGGAGGGCAGGGGGTACACGCGGGTCAGTGCTGGGCCGGGCCAGCGGGTCGTCGCCAGCCCTCCCGAGGCCCACTCAGCTCACCGCAGCACGAATACGTTGCTGATGCAGCCGCTGAAGTTACGGAGGGCGTCGGACTTGGGCAAGCCCCCCAGGAAGAGCTGACTCGACCCCTCACGCTGAAGCTGGGACCACGGCTCCAGGTGGGACTTCATCTCCTGAAGCTGATCGTCCACATAGAGCCAGACCCTGGCGGGGAGAGCAGTGTTTTCCCCACCCTGCCCCCCGCCCCCCGGCTCTACTGCGCCCCCTCCCTGGAGAGGCCAGGTAAGCCGGACTCACCCCGTGGTGTTGCTGTAGAAAGTGACATAATGGGGGGCCCCATCGGCAAAGCCCCGTCGCGTTTTCACCTCAGTCCCTGCAAGCCGGAGGGTCACGTGGCCCTGCTGCAGGGACACCTCGCATGGCCCGATCTGGGGACAGTGGCTGGGTCAGCGGGCCAGGCCGGGGGCCCAGACTCCCTCCCTCGGGCCACCAGCCCCGCTCTGCTGCCCCAGAGGGGGCGGGCGGACGCACCGGGGACTCTCGGTGGAAGAGCAGAGCGCTGTCCTGGCTGCTGCGGAAGCCGAAGCCGGAGTGGACGTTGCCCGTGACGGGCACAGCATTGCTGGGGAGCGCCAGGCGCAGATAGCCGTGGCCATGGAAAGTCATGGCCCGTCCCACCTGCGGGCAAGGCGACCGTGAGGGCCCGCGGTGGCCGGAGAGGGCGCGCAGCTGGGGGAGGGAGGGGGCTCACCAGCAGGTCGGCGGTGCAGCCGGAGCTGATGCCCGTCGTGTTCAGCCTCTTGAGATCCACGTACTTGCCCAGAGCTTTGATGCCCTTGATGCAGCCGCGCACCGAGCCTCCGGAGGGGAAGAGCCGCCGCAGGCTGCGGGGACGGTCCGCGGGACGAGCGTCAGGGGCGGCCTCCCCCGGGCCCTGCCCACCGCGCCCGCCCGCCGGGGCCGGGGCTCACCTCGGGGGCAGCTGGGGGGCTGGCACGCCCCCCAGATAGTAGGCACCGGCCAGCTCCAGCGCGTGGCCCTGCTCCACACTGAACACCGTGGTCCTCTCCACGCGCACCAGCACGCGCTTCCGGCTGCCCCCCAGCAGGAACACCTGGATCTGGGAAGCGCCAGCGCGGGCTGGTACCTTCAGGGCGAGCTGCGACCCCCCGGCCCCTTCCCTCGCCGGGCCCCCACCCCGAGCCCAGCCCTACCGCCTTGCTGGTCGTGGTCAGAGGCGGCGGGCGCTGCAGTGGGTCGGCCTCCTTCAGGCCCGCGCCGAAGTCGTAGAGGAACACGAGACTGCCCTCCCGCACGGCCAGGCACAGGAACTGGTCCTGGGGGGGAGGGGAGGGTCAGCGTGGGCCGGGCGGGCTGGCGGGCCGGGCCGTGAGCACGGAGGACGTGCCTGGTGCCGCATGAAGAAGATGATGCCGCTGTAGGACACAAGCCGCAGCTCCTGGTCGAAGCGCTTGGTGTTGCTGAGCTGGCTCTCCACGCTGATGCGGGCGAAGCCGGAGCCGTCCAGGTAGGAGCCGTCCGTGAGCCAGGGGTCCCCGGTCGACTTGGAGCTGCAGGTCAGAGCGGGCAGGGTCAGCCGAGGGTGGGCTGAGTCGGGGTGAGGGGGGCTCAGGCTGCACGTACCGGGCACAAGGCTTATCCACGGCTGTGTCCAGCTGGAAGGTCTTCTCGAAGTTGTAGAGACTGACCACCTCCTCGTTCAGCGTGTCCAGCTCGATGCAGCCCCGGTAGCCGGGAAAGCGCAGGGGTTCGGGGGGCTGTGGGCACAGCGCACGGTCAGGGAGCCTCCCCGCCCAGGACAGACCCAAGGGGAGGAACTCGGGCTACAGCGCGACGGACTGAAGCCAGACCCTGAGCAGGACTTCCTCGGACAGGGGTGCAGGGCAGGGTGGCCGCGCACCCAGGCCGCACCGGGCTCACCGTGAAGTTGCCAGGGTAGCCTCCCACGTAGAAGACAAAGTCATCAGGCTGCACACTGAGCAGCCCTTCGGCCCCAGGGGCCTCCGTATCACCCTTGGTCTCTTGGACCATCTGATTCTCCACTGTGACAGACATATGGCCAAACTGGAGGGTCCTGAGGGCAGAGATAAGAGAGGGAGGTGTGGACACGCGGCCACGCCCGGCAAGGGGGGGAGCACCATGGGGGCCGGGCCTCCCACCTGTCAATGCTGACGGCTGCGAACTGTTCACCGATGTCCTCGTCAATGCTGAGGGCCGTGGGGCCCGCCTCCCCGAGGCGGTACACCCAGTGCACCTTCTGGCCACGCAGAGCCACACCCATGTAGTCGCCGGTGGCCTGTAGTGGCAGGAGACTCAGGGGGACAGGGACCCGGTGTGGGCCGCCCGCTCCGACCTGGCGCCCGGCTCCACCCAGCCCACCGAGCCCGCCCGCTACCTGCCGGCTGCCCATGTACAGCACGAACTGGTCCCCGGCGACCTGGCCGGGTGCCGGCTCCGGGCTCTGCAGGTAGAACTTGAGGGCCGTGTAAGAGACGAGGCTGGCGAGGTCCCGAGGGGTGCGCAGCTGCACCCCTGAGCTCCCGTTGAACTTCATGGGCACCTTGACCTGTGGGGGGCGCGCAGCCCATCAGCGTCTGCCTCCTGGTCTCTCAGACGCCCACCTGGCCCTGGCACTCGCACCCACCTTATTGGCAGCACCCCGGGCCTGGGCAATGAGCTCCCGCACGCGGCCGATGCTGGCCGACAGGGCCAGGCTGGCGTTGTGCGTCCCACGGTTCTGCAGGAGGCTCAGCTTGGCCAGCAGCTGCGGCAGCGTCTTCTCCAGGGTGGACACTGCAGGGGGGGAGCGGATGGGGGGAGGCAGCCCTGAGCCCCTGGCCTCCCCACCGCGGCCCCGCCCTCTGTCAGGGCACCGCGCGCCAGGGCCCACCTGAGCGGCCTGCGTCGAGCACCACCCGGTCCAGGTCCTGGCTCTGCAGCCCCTTATACTGGCCCTGCCACCGCTCCACGTTTTTCTGCATGTCTTGAAGCCGGGAGTGCACGCGGGCGGCCGTGTCCTGGGCTTCGGTGACCACGGCCTTGGCGTGGGCAATCTTCTTGCTTGTCTCGTCTGCGGCGAGCAGTGTGCATGCAGGCTCAGCGGGGGGCAAGCGAGGACCATGGGGGGGCCTCATCCCCATCTGGGGAGACCACTAAGACCCCCCTGCCAAGACCAGCAACAGGGATGTCACTCCCGTCCCCGATCTCATGAGAGCCTCAGGGCGGTGGAAACGCACCTTCCGTCCTCTCCCAGGCGGCCCCTCCTGTGCCAGCCTCTCTCGCCACAGCTGGGTCACCCAGTGTCGGCTCAGTCCCGCCTCCCCATGGCCACCCCCCACCCCCGCCAACACCATCTCTCCCGAGCGCCCCCCCTTCCCAGAGTCCCCGTGGCCCCAACCCAGGCTTGTAGGGAAGGTAGACTCTTGAGTCGGCAGGGATCCCTCCTCTGCCCTGAGCCCTCCCGCCCCCCTGGCCCCTGAGCCCTCAGCTCCAGCCACTCTGGCCTCTGCTGCTGCCTCCACCTCCCCCCTCCCCCAGATGCCCCACGGTCCCTGCCGCACACTCCCGCCTGCCCCGCGCCACCTCTCTCCGCGCGCTCCCTGCCCCTTCCAGTTTTCACTTGCTGCCCGGGGCTACGTTCGTTTGGCGTCTGTCTCTGACCAGAAGCGGATCCCCAGGGCTGGGGAGGGTCCCCAGGGTTGGAGCTGCCCACACAGGGGCCCCCCTCAGCTGCCCCGGCCACCGCTCTGGACGGTGCAAGTGTGAACATGTCCCCCATCAGAGCCTACGGGACAGGCTGGCTGATGTCTATCCGGGCAGGTGTCTCTTCAGCTCTGGGGACAAGCAGTGAGGGCGGGGGCAGGAAGGAGACCCACCCTACCTGTGTCCATAGCCAGCATGGCCTGCACCTCCCGGACTCGGGCCGCCAGCTGTTCCTTCCTGGCCCGGGCATCGCGGAGCTGGGTCCCGGTGCCCTGGAGGGTGGCCCACGCTGCGGGGCAGGCAGCCTCAGTCCCGAGGAGCCCCCGCCCCCAGGGTACAGGTGCAGCCCATTTCAGTCCTCCCTCCTGACCAGGGAGGATTAAGGCTCACACACACACAGTCAGATGGAGACATCTGGACACGAGGGCCCTCGGCTCAGGGGGTGGCACTGGCACCCAAGTCTTGGGGCAGCCTCCTGGGCCCACAGCCAAGGCAATGATTCCCATTTTACAGGTGAAATAATGGAGGCTCAGAAAAGCCGAGCCGTTGCTCACGGCCACCAGTGCCCTTAGGTGCCAGCGGCAGAGGGCGCACCCCACTCCCCGCTCCCCACCTGCTCCTCCGCGACGGCCTGGCACACACACGGCCCCCAGCCAGGACAGCAGGAAAACCGTCAGCCGGTCCCCACGTCCCCTTCCAAGGCCCTTCCACGTCCTGGGGGCCTGTCACGAAGCCAGGGTGGGTGGCGGGCCTTTGCAGAGCTCCCAGGGACGGACTTGCTCAGCAGTGGGGAAAATTCCCACAGAGGGCAGCCGCGACCCTGACTCACACGGTGACGACCCACATGGCCGGAGGGTGAGGGTCCCCACAGAGCCCGGACACCCAGCTGGACCCGGCACTCACCGAGGCCCAGCCTCCGCTGCTCCCCAAGGACGGCCTCCTCCAGGGCACTGCTGTCGGCCAGCAGCTCCCGGGCTCGGGGCGCCAGGCCCCGCTGCACGACCACCTGCAGACACCAGGAGCAGGACGCAGTTCACACCTGCCCGGTGGAGCTGCAAGGGAACAGGGGCTCCTGCCGGGGCTGTGGGGGGCGTCAGGGCCTCACCGCCCATGTACGGCTCGCCTGCTGCTGCGCCTGGCCGGCGGCACCCTCGGCGGCCCGCACGGCTTGCAGAATGCTGCTGTAGGCGTTGGCGGCCTCGACGGCCCGCTGGATGAAGCGGTCCTGGTTGACTCCCTGGATGATGCTGTGAGGGGAAGCGGGGAGGATCCAAGGGTGGGGGTGGGGGGGTCCGCCCACCTCACGGGCCTCCGCCTGCCTGGCTGCCGGGATGGCCTGCCTGGCGGCTCTAGACGCCCGGCCTTGCACCGCCCTGCGTGCCTCTCCTGCTCCCTCCTGCCAACCTGGGCCCAGACTTCCGCCCGGCCCCTGCAGGGACAATGGCCTCTCCTTCTAAGAGCCCTCCCAGACCAGCTCTGCCACCTCCAGGCCCTGGCTGCCGCCCACCCCGCCCTGGGCACCCTCTTTGGGCCCCGCACCTGGAAAGGTTGAGCGCCAGCTGGTCCAGCTGCCATGCGTGGGCCTCGGCGGCCTCCACCAGGTCCACCTTGCTGCTCGCGGGGGAGAAGGCCCGCATCTTCTCGAGCAGTGGCGTCCGGGCCCCGTCCAGGCTGGCAGCAAGGCGCTCGTACTCCTGGGGGCGGGTGGGCTTAGGTGGGACCCTCGTCCCCGTCCCCTACTCACCCCCACCTGGTCTGGGAGTGCCTGCCCGCGCCCAGCGTGCAGCCCTTTGGGAGGGGGTGCTGCTCACCTCCTTGGCCTGGTCCATGCTGCGCAGAAGCTCAGAGAGCCGGACCAGGGTGTCTCTGGCGGCCTGTAGAGTGGCCCCCAGAGTGGCGTTGTCCCGCAACAGCTCCTGTTTCCGTTGCTGGAGACGATGGGGAGTGAGGAGGAGGTGACACAACAAGGATGAGGCAGGAAAATAAAGGGGTGGGGTGACAGGGTAGCGGATGATGAGTATGAGGGTGAAAGGGGAGGGGGAGGGGGCGGGGCTGGGGGGGCCCGGCGGGGCAGGCTCCCTACTAGGGCTTCCTCCAGCCGCTCCTGGTTGCGGCTGTTGAGCTCCTCCGCCTCCCGCGTAGTGCCCACCGCCCTGTTCAGGGCTTCCCGCAGGTCCATGAGTCCGGCCTCGTGCTGGGCCAGCTGGTCTCGGGTGCGTGCTACCAGCGCCTGGTTCCTCTCCCAGCGCCTGGTCAGCTGCTCCTGCACACGGGCCAGCACTGGCCGAGACCCCGCGTAGGAACGGTCACTTGGGCAGTGGCTCCTGGTGCCTCCCAGTCCCCACCCACCCTCCCAAGCTGATGAGATGCCCCTCCAGGCTGACCTCAGCCCCAGAGCCCCCAGCCGGGTCCTCACCCCTCCCGTCTCCGCCCTACCGGGGCTGACACCACTCACGTCTCTGGGCCTCCCCCAGCTCGGCCTCAGCGGCTGCCCGCGGAACGCCCAGGTCACGGGCCCGCATCTCCCGGAGCAGCCGTTCCACCTCGGCCAGTGTCCGGCGCAGCAGCTCACCCGATAGGGCTGAGGCGTTGGCTGGTGACAGGCGGTCCGTCTGGGACTCGAGCGCTGTGTGGGTTTGGGGAGCGGGCTGTCAGGGCCCAGGCTGGCCTGCTGCCCGGGCACACCTCTGCCCACTAGCTTCCGAGCCAGAAACGCCCAGCCGAGCAGCTTCAGACAACCGCCATGTAACCGGGCGCGCCCTGGATGGCCCCCAGAGCTCCTGGCTCCAGGCTGCGACTTGCAGGCCTGCCCGGCCCTCTCGCCCACCCCCCCTCACCTCCCAGGGCGCCCCCCACCCCGGTATCCCCACCACTGCCGTCTGCTCAGCCTGTGTGGGGGGGGCACTGGCCTGTCTTACGGGGCCCACCTGCCCTCTCGCTCTGGCCACATGGGCCGCCTCTCCCACCTCCCAACCCGGACCCGCTGTTTCCGCGGCTGAGGCCCATCTCCCTGTCTAAACATCCAAACGTGCCAGTTCTTCAAGGCCGAGCCCCCTGGAGGCAGGCCCCTTGCTCTGACTCTCCCCGCCCTGCCCAGGTGGGCCAGCCCCTACCGCTCAGGGCGCGCTCCACAGCCCGGACGGCTGCCAGCAGCGTCTGTGCCCGGCCCAGTGTGGTCTCAGTGCTGCCCAGGAGCTGGCCGGCCTGGGCTCGGGCCCCTGTGGCCTGTGGATGAAGTACCCCATCAGGCCTCGAGCCTGAGCTGAGGGTCAGGGGTGACGCTGGATGGTTTGGGGCCTGGGGAGAGAGGCCTCTTGGGGAGCGGTCTGCTGAGAGGACGAGGTCCCGGGGAAGGGCTTTCCCGCAGGAGGAGCGTTCCGGGGGGTGGGTTCTGGGGCAGGGCTCCCCGAGGGCCTGCCTGGTCATCCAGCTGCCGCACGTCCTGCCCGAGGCTTGAGGTCTGTCGTTCCAGCGCCTCCAGCTGCTGCGCAGTCTCATGACGGGGGCCAGGGGGTTTCCGGAGCTGGCTCTGCGGGGAGGGGAAGGTGAGAGCCTGCGACCTGGGAAGGGGAGGCGGGGGGCGCCGGGCCGGGCCGGGCAGTACCTGCAGGTCGGCGATGGAGGCGTTCAGCCTGTGCAGCCGGGCCCAGACCACGGAGCTGGCATTGATGCCACGCAGCTGCTCCCGGATGGCGGGGAGGAGAGCGCCGGCCCGCTCCAGGTCGTCCAGGAGCAGGACCACACAGTGGTCACACACTGTGGGCAGGGGGCAGGTGGGCGTGGGGTGAGGGGTGGGCCTGAGGCCACCGGGGAGTCATGGGGTCGGCGAGCTAGAAGCGGGTCACTAGGGGTCACGGAGATGGAACGGGGTACTGAGCTGGGCTGAGGGTGACGAGGTTAGTGGGTGTCAGAGGTCAGCGTGGGGGTCTCAGGGTCAACAGGAGGACAGCCGTGGGGTCTCTCAGAAAATTGAGAAGGAGAGCTGGGACCAGAGAACTGATCTGGAAGTGGAGGTGACCGTCGGGGTCACCAAGTCAGCACAGGACCGGGACTGGCACCACCCCAGGTGGCGTCGGGAGGGTCGGGGGAGCCGGGTGTGGTCAGGCGGCTGGGGGCAGTGGGGAGGGCAGGGACACACCTTCGCAGTGCACGCCGTGGCCCCCAGGCCCTCCTGCCATGGGCACCTGGTGCTGGTGGCTGCAGGTGTCACAGCGCTCCCCACTGAGCCCCGGGGGGCACGTGCAGTGGCCCGTGTGCACGTCACAGTGGCCGCCCTGGCACTGGCAGCCTGGGGTGGGAGGGGTGGGGTGAGTGGCCGGCTGAGGGCCCTGGGGTACTCGCTGCCCCGAGGTGTCCACCGGCCCGCACTCACGCCTGCAGCCCTGCTCAGGGAGCCCCCAGTGGCCGGGGGCACACTCGCGGCACTGGGGACCCCCAGTCCCTGGCCGGCAGTGGCACTGCCCACTCTGGGGGTGGCACTCCGAGCCCTCGGCAGCTGGTCCACAGGCGCATGGGCGGCAGCCCCCGCAGCCCTCAAAGCCGAAGTGTCCTTCCTGGGGGCACAAACTACAGTCAGGGCTCTGCACAGCTCTCAAGACCCAGCTTCCTTCAGCCCTGAGAGCCTGCACCTCCAGCCACGACGTCCTGCCCTTACACCCATACCCCACCCCTCTGGCTCCGAGCCCGCCCCTACACCAAGGCCCCCGCCCCTACAGCCACAAACCCCACCCCTACACCAAGGCCCCCCCTACAACCACAAAGCCCCGCCCCCACACCGAGGCCCCACCCACAAAATCAAGGCCCCGCCCCATCCAGGCAGCTCTACCTGACAGTGGTCACAGCGCTGACCGGTCACACCCGCTTTGCACAGGCAATGCCCACTGTGGGGGTCACAGGCCTCCGTCCCACACGGGGAGCAGTCACACCCTGCAGAAGGGTGGCTGTGACAGTAGCCCCGACCCCCACCCTGGCCTCTTCCCTCCCGCCCTGGGAAGCCCTCGCTGGGCTCCTACTCCACATGCATCTCCATCCTGCCCCAAGCGAAGCCCCCAGACCCTCGCTTTTCGTCACCTCCCTGCTCCACCGAGGTCCAGACCACGCAGCCGCCTCACCGGCCCATCGGGCCCGCCTCCCCTGCAGCCTGGGCTCAGCCAGAGGACCTGCCAGAGCCCTCGCGGGGCGCCCTCCCCCAGGAGAGGCCAGAGTCCCCACGTGACCCTCAGCCTGGCCGTGGGGTCGCCTGACCGTGAGTCCTGGGGGCCTGGTCGGGTCCACCCTGGCCACGCTGGGCCCGGCCCGGGACACAGCCTGCTCCGGGGGGGACACCCAGAGGCCCCTCAGCCCCGCCCGCCCTGCCTACGGGTGCAGTTGCCGGGCAGCAGGGCGTTGCCATAGAAGCCGGGGGCGCAGCTCTCGCAGCGGGGCCCGGTGGTGTGGCGCAGGCAGCCGCGGCAGGCGCCCGTCAGGGGGTCGCAGTCGCTGAAGAGCATGTTGGGGTCGCCGTTGCCGCTGCAGTCGCAGGGCTGGCACGAGCTGCCCAGCACCAGGGGGTTCCCAAAGAAGCCGGGTGCGCACCTGGTGGGGCGGGATCAGTGGCTGGTGCTGGCAGGCAACGCAGCGTCCCCGGGGCCACGCACGCAGACCCCGCCCCAGTCAGGCACCCGCCCGCCCAGCTCACCGCTCGCAGGAGGCCCCAGCGTAGCCGGGTTTGCAGAGACACTGGGTGCGGCCACCTCGCAGGATGCAGCCCGTGGCGAAGCTGCAGAGACGGAGGCGGCCGTTACAGCCCAGCGCGCTCCAGGTGAGCACCAGGTAGGGGGGGTCCCCTCCTCAGGGGCCCACCCCGGATGCCCCGGCCGCCACAGAGGGCAGTGCTGACCCAACCAGGTGGGGGCGGTGGTGTTCCATTCCGGGTCTTGAAGGACTTTGGTCCACCAGTCAAGGGTCGGGGCCCTGGAGGGGCTGGCCCAGCTTACTTGTTGGAAGGCACAGCCAGGGGGCAAGGGCAGCTGATGCAGGGGGCCGCAGGGTCCTCAGATCCACCGCGCACGAAGCCGGCCTGGCAGCGCTCGCAGTGGTCACCCTCGGTGTTGTGCTGGCAGCCCTGGGGCAGAGGGGACAGATCAGCACCGACAGCGGAGGCCTCGCTTCCCGCCAGCTCCCCCACCCCGACCCTGCAGGACTCTGCCCACTGCCAGCGGGCGCCCTGCCCAGGGCACCTCCCCTCCCCCAGACCTCAGCGTACCCGTAACTACTGACCAAAGGCCCCCGGCCTTCCCTACTCTGCGCCTCTGGTGGCTGCCTTCCCCCGCGGTGCCCCACTCACCACGCAGACACCCGAGCCAGGGAGGCAGCGGTCTGAGTGGCCGTGGCACTGACAGGGGACGCAGCGACCCAAAAAGAGACCTTTGACGTCCCGGTAGTAGCCAGGGGCACATTCCTGGGGGCGGGTGGGCATCAGCGGTCAGGAAAGGAGGCGGGGCCAGCCTGGTATGGGGGCAGGCCGGGGACCATGCTCCTGAGCCTGACCGCTGAAGGCACAAAGTCCAGCCCACAAAGCCACGCAGATGCCTCGGCTCAGGGGACCACCTCCTGTTCTCCTCCAAACACCTCTTCCAAGCGGGCGGAGGGAGGGGAGGGGGGTTCGGTGGATGCTGTCTGGGTAAACCGTGGACGTGGGACGCGCTGGGCACTGAACAGATGAAGAGCAGCTGTGTGCACGGGGGGCCGGGCAGGGGGCAGGTGACAGCGGATTAGCACGCGGCCGGCTCAGCCTGTGGCGGGAAGGTCAGCTGCCGGGAGCGTGACACCCAGCTGGCAGGAGGACGGGTGGGGTGAGACGGAGACGGAGGCCAGGCGTGGATGCTCGGGGGAGGGTGGACGTGCGCGCGCGGGGCAGGGTGACCGGCCGGCGGCAGCCCGGCAGCCCGGTGTCTGCCCCCGCCACCTCACCTGGCACGAGTCCCCGCGGTAGTTGGCAGGGCACATGCACAGCTCCACGTTGCTGGCCGGAGGTCCCCCGCCCACCTCGCTGGCCACCTCCAGCGCCACCCTGCGCAGGGAGACGGCCGAGGAGGTCTGTGAGAAGAGGGCGCGGATGTGCAGCTGCTCCAGGCCGGCCAGCACCATCATGAGCTCCTCGCGGGACACGGCGCTGTGGGTCTCCATGTGCCGGAAATTGCCCTGCGCGGCCACGACAGGGCCTCAGTGCGGCCGCTGCCATGGGGCGCAGCAGGAGCCCAGGACAGACCCTCCCGTGGGGGATGGGGACACGCAGGGCACGTGGGGGGGACACGCGCTACAGGTGAGTGATTTCTGATCTGAGAGGCAAAGACTTTAACACACGAAAACACTAACTGCAAATGAAATATGAACGACTTGAGTACATCAAATGCAAGAACGTCTGTTCATCAGAAAAGATCTTACAAAAAGACACACAGGCTACAAGAGTACAGACTAAGAGAAGACGATCGCAGCTCTAAAGCCAGGACACAGGGTGAACATCAAGAATAACACGAAACCCCTTGGAAAGGAAATGGACGAAAGACACAAGCTGGTGGCTTGCAGAGGGAACCCCAGGGCCAGGCGTCGGAGGAGCTGCCCACCCGTCAGGGATCAGGGGTTTGCAAGCCCGCACTCGGCCCAGGAGCACTACCCCCACGGGGGACCAGGAAAGAGGCGTGCTGATGAGGGGCCCGCCCCGTCCTGCTCCGGGACCCTGCTTTCTGACACGGAGAGCAGCCCCTGTAGCTTTGGGGGCCAGAGACGACCGCTCACCTCCACCAGCTGCAGCTCCCCGCGGTGAACGTGGCCGGGTGCCGGGTACACTGGCTCCAGGAACGTGATGCTCATCTGGTTGCCCTGGGGAGGCGTGTGGGCAGATGAGGGCCGGGAATCGGGCTGCCCACAGTCCCGGCTCGGCTGTGCCCGCTGCCCGCCCTTGCCAAGACCACCCGGTGGGCCACCTGCAGCACCACGTCTGGCCTGCTCTCCGTGGGGATGAACACGTCTCCCCGCTGGGTCTCTGAGTGCAGTTCATAGTGGAGGGTCCCGCCGTAGGACGACACCTGGAGGCCGGACAGAGGGATGCGACCTGGCCAGACCCCGTCCAGGGGCCCAGAGTCGACGGCAGTGGTTCTAGGCACCCTATCCCTCCCTGGACACCAGCATCCTCACTGCCGGCCCCCCCAGGCCTCCAGGTGCCCTCCCAGGGGCCGATTGGCCTGCTCACCCGGTCCCCCAGGTAGGAGGGCGGGGCCTGCCAGTACAGCTCGGGGAAGGCCTCAGGCGCGCGCCGCAGGTCCGCGCGAAGCAGTGTTGCCTCCGCCTGCCGCTCGTGGGGCACCACCTGCCGGTCACCACTCAGCAGCGTCCAGCCCTCCATGTCCACGAACTGCAGGGCACGTGGGTGGGTAACACAGGCGCATGCCCTCGCGTATCACAGGGCCCCGTCCTACGTCTCAGACCCCCTCCCTGAGTCCCCTCCCGTCCTGCCCGCACACCTCCCGGCGGGCGTAGGCCGAGCTCCGGCAGCGATCCGTGGCCCCGAAGCAGAAGCAGCGGGTGCAGCCTTTGGGGTTGGCGGCGTCCAGGGAGAACGTCCCGAGGCGGCACTGGTCACACCGCGGGCCCTGCACGTTCTCCTGGGGGCAGGAGGGCACGACAGGGCAGGGCGGTCAGCCGTGTGCCCGTGTTGGCTGTCACCCCACAACTGGGCTGACTGGCCCAAAGGTGCCAGGAAGCTCCAACCTCCCAGAGAGAACGAAGGTCCGCTGAGAAGGCAAGACGAGGGACGGGGTGGGGTCGTCAGGTCTGGCCCCGGACCGCCCTCACCTTGCAAGAGCACTGGCCTGTGAGGGGGTCGCATGTTCCAGGTGCAGAGCCTGCTTCGTGGCAGTCGCAGGGGCTGCAGCTGGGGAAGCCGTGGAACCCGGGAGCACACGTGTCACAGCGGCGTCCGGCCACGTTGGGTCTGCACCTGCCGTGAGGGTTCAGGAACTGGCTGGGCCTCTCCTCCACCTGCCCCTCACACTGACACAAGAGACCAGAGGTGCCCCCCACCAAGGTGGTGCCCCCCTGAGCGCCGGGGACACTGCCAGGGGGTGGGTGGGTTCAGGGCTCACTGGCAGGTGACCCGGGACTGCCCCGAGGCCACGGGGACCCGCACCCTGGTGCTCACCTGCACTGGCCGCTGTCCACATCGCAGGTGGGGTCCATGAGCTCCTGGACGCCAGGCCCCGAGCAGTTACACTCCTCACAGCCGACCAGCGGGTGGCAGCCAAAGGTCTGGGGCTGGCAGACGATGCAGTCGGGCGGGACGGTGCGCGGCGGGCAGATGCACTGGCCCGTGAGCTCGTCACAGAGGCGGCCGCTGCAGTCACAGGCTGTGGGGCGCGTGCACAGGCCCCGGTCAGGGGACCTGACAGCAGACCTGGGGACACTGCATGGGTGGGGGGTGGGGGGCGAGGCCACCCTACCCCCAGCCTGGTTCCACCCAGCTCCGGGCCCCAAGCCCCAGGCAGCTCCTCTGATGTGGCGTCAGCTGGTCAGAACTGCTGTCTAGTCCCCGGAACCTCCTGGACAACCCTGCAAGGCCCGGGCTGTCGCAGACAGGACGCGGCAAGGCTGGTCCACCAGGCTCCAGGACGTGCTCCTGACCACTGTCTCCTGGAGGCACCCCCCGGAGCGCCCGTGGACTGGGGTACTCACGCCTGCAGCTGGGGAAGCCCCAGTAGCCAGTGGCACAGCGGGAGCAGTCACGGCCTATGACGTGGGCGCGGCAGGGACACTGGCCCCCGAAGGGCTCACACGTGGGGCCCGTGGCGCCCACCTCGTGGCAGCTGCACGGCCGAGCCCCGTTGTTATAGAAGAGGGAGAGGGAGGCGGCGGCGTTGCGGCAGAAGGACGACGAGCTGGAGGGGCTGGGGTGAGGGCGGGTGGTGAGGCCAGCTCCCAGCCCGGCCCCTACCCTGCTGCCCCCGGCCCTGAGCCCGGCCCACCTGACGTGGTAACCGTGGGTGGCACACTGGCTGATAAAGTCGTAGGATTTGTCCAGGGGCTCCTCCTGGAAGTAGCTGGGGCTGTAGGCGTCTTCGGGGACCACCAGCACGTACTCCTAGAGCATCAGGGCCTGGTTACCTTCCCGTGGGCCCAGCGAAGAGTCCAGGTCGGGGGTGGGTGCCGGAGCCCCCCGGCAGGGGCCAACGCCAGGGCTTCTCTGCCACAGGCCAGGGTTTGGCCGGGCAGCTAAGACAGCGGTGGTGACATCACACCCTGGTCCGGGGCCCCAGCCAGGCTGCCAGGTGCTGGGTCCCTCCTGGGGCCACTCAGAGGGGAGGCCAGCCTCTGTGGCCACACGGAAGCTTGGGGAGTGCGAGGAGGGGCCCAGACTCCTGGCGCCCCGTCCATCCCTTTTTGCCGGAAGCCTCCCTCTCCAGGAAGGCCACTCTGACCAGCAGGGCCCCAGGGAGCTGCTGGGCAACATCTTGGCTCTTGGACCCCTCAGGAGCCTCTCGTGATGGGCCTGGAGGTCCCCAGAGGCTGCCGCCCCTGGCACCTAGCTCGGGGTTGGGCCGCGGCAAGCAGGGTACACACTGGCAGAGCGACCAATAGCGGTACGACGGGTGGAGGACGGCTACCAGCCCGAGGACTCACCAGCCAGAGCCAGCGGCCCTCGGGCACACGCACGGTCACAGCAAGCTCACTGTCGGTCACGTCCAGGACGGCCCGGCCCTCACACACCACCAGGGCACGGCAGCCGTAGGCGTGCGGGCAGAAGCTGGCGTTGGCGTGGCCTGGAGGTGAGGAAAGGCAGGTCAGTGCCCCCAGCACACGCACAGCACCCCGCCCCACGGCCTCACGGCCTCACCCCGGGCTTGGGACACTCCTGGAGTCACCAGGGAGGAGAGGATCCCAATGGCAGCACCCATTACCGAGGACCGTGCATCCCTGAACACGACACGCGTGTGTGACCCACCCAGAGACCCACGTGGCTGGGCCCACTCGTGCTACGTGAATCGGCCGTGGTCACACACGAGGCCCCACGAGGCGCAGGTCCCCGGGCTCGTCAGAGCAGAATGAAATAGACGTGCGCGGACCCGGGTCCCACAGCGAGCCCTCGATCACCCGAGCGCAGGACGGGGTGAACTTTGAGTCACAGCACAGACGTGAGGGGCAGGGCCTGCCACCCACAGTGGGCCCTGGGACACCTCATGTGAGAGCTGAGGGCAGGATGGGGCACGTGGCCCCGTCACAGCCAGGCAGCGGGCACCGAGCCACGGCCCCTGTGAGCTGTGGACCCAGCACGTGCCCCATCCACTTCACGTGTGGTATCACACGACGGGCCGTGTGGACGAGACCCCCGAGAGCCTCCTCGCCCCGGGGTCCGCCCCTCCGCTTACCCTGCCAGACACGACCCCCGTTGATGAGGACCTCCACAGCGAAGGCGGGGTGGGCCGGCTGGTAGCCGTGCAGCAGGAAGGCGTAGCGGCCCAGGGCGGGCACGTGGGTGGTGAAGACCACGGTGCCCTGCGCCGGTGGGAGCGGATCCGGTGAGTGGGCAGAGATGCAGGGGTACCAGGGGCTGCAAGTCCCGCCCCAGCCCCCCCGGCCCCCCCCGCCCCTTCCCGGCCCCGGCCCCTCCAGGCCCCTCCCAGCCCCCCCCCCGGCCCCGGCCCCTCCCGGCCCCCCCCCCCGGCCCCAGCCCGCACCTGGGGGTGGCGCAGCAGGGTAGGCTCCACGTCGGGGTCCGCAGCGGTGGGGGGCCGGGGCTGGGGCCCGGGCGGGGGCGCGTCCGGCGTGAGCTCCCGAGAGCGGGTCAGCGGGAGGCCGGGCGGCAGCGGCAGCACCTGGCAGTCCCTGAGCACCACAGGCTGCGGCGGCTTCGGGAAGCGGGAGGGCAGGCAGGCGGCACTGGGGGGCGGGGAACACAGGGGTGAGTCCCCGAGTCCCGGCCACCGCCCTGCCGCCGCTCTGGGCTCCCGCCCCCGGCCCCGCTACCTGCTGGGGCTGAAGGCGCCGTGACTGCTGATGCAGCGGACGCGGGGCTCCACGAACTCTGAGCTGAAGGTCTCCGCGGGCACCAGGGTGACACTGTGCTGCAGGCAGGGGACAGGTGTGGGTGTGGCGGCAGGAGCGGCCCATCCCCACCCAGGCCGGTCCTGCTCTCTGCACCGAGCCCGACCCCCACTCCGCCGGCCTCTCCTCCGGCTGCACAGACCCCAGCCCTCGGCTGTGGATTCTGGGCCTGGAGCACCTCCCAGCTCCCCCCGAGGCCACTCCTCCTCCCACTGCACTCCACCGCCGTCTGTGGTCATAGGGCCGGGGAGCCGGCACAGGCAGGCGCTCAGCGAGCGGGGGCTCGTGAGCAGGCATCTCCGTCCTGTACCGTCTACCACGGCGAAGAAACGTGTGTGACGGATACGGTAAAACAGGATATCTCAGGGTGTCTAGAAAAACCCGACAGCGAAGACAGAATACCGCGTGACCACAGTGACAGCTCCATCCTTCCCTGCCATGGCGTTGGCCAAAGAGGCAGCGCAAAGGAACACCTGTGTGACTCCAATTATAGAAAGTTCCGGAACAGGCAAACTAGGCGGTGCTGTCAGTGTCTGGAGGTGGTTACCCCGGTGGGGGGGGGGGGCTGAGTGGCATCGGGGGTGGGGCCATGTTGCTTCCTGGCCTGGGTACTGGGCTGTGGGTACAGCTCCATGGAGAGTCTAAAGTGTCCCAGCCCACGACTACAGCGCCGCGTGTGCATGAGGACAGAACCGCGGGGGTTGCGACATCAAAAAATTAGGAGGAAGCAACGTAGCGTGCGTTACTTAGCAACGTGGAAGAAACGGACTGACTCCGGAAAGCAGAATGAGAAGATGCGCAGATGGGGCATGCGATTATGCTTTGTTGTTGCAAGTCTGTTTTCAATATTTGACGCTTTCATAAAAATATATGCATATGATACTCTGATAAAACTTTTAAAGACCTAGGGAAACGTAACAGTGAGACTAGGTAATACTCTGATGAGAACAACGTCATCCATTCTGTCACTTATTGAATAAACACGTATGCTTGGTTCCGGGCATCAAACTAACGATTAACATTGCCCAGAATGTTTAGCCTTGGGATTTAATTTTCAACTCTGTGAAGTTGACACAGAAGTAAGCTACAGGCTTCCCTGGTGGTGCAGTGGTTAAGAATCCGCCTGCCAATGCAGGGGTCATGGGTTTGATCCCTGGTCTGGGAAGATCCCACATGCCGCAGAGCAACTAAGCCTGTGCGCCACAACTACTGAGCCCACGTGCCACAACTACTGAAGCCCGCGTGCCTAGAGCCCGTGCTCCACAACAAGAGAAGCCACCGCAATGAGAAGCCCGCGCACCGCGACGAACAGTAGCCCCCGCTCGCCACAACTAGAGAAAGCCCACGTGCAGCAACGAAGACCCAAAACAGCCAAAAATAAATAAACAAATTAATTAATTAAAAAAAAAAAAAAAGAAGAAGAAGCAAGTTACGACAACGATAGTGAATCCCAAGCTTCAGAACCCACGCTGTGTGGACCGCTTCCTAATTCGGGTCCACAAGGTGTCGTGTTTTTGTCAATTATACCAAAAAGCAGCCTTTCGTTAAGACTGTTCTTCCTACTCTGCCTCCAGCGCATCACAGCCCCCTTAGGTGACCGTGAGCATTATTTACAAACAAATTTACATTTCATACCCACAGGGAACAAACCCTGCAGGAGGAGGGTTCTGGAGGAACCTCCACCCGATGTGAGCTGAAGATGGCACTGGTGATGGGTACCCAGGCTCATCACATTCTTCTACTTTTTTTGTGTGTTTAAAATCTTCGCAAAGGCCTAACCCCACAGTGGGGTCCTGGGGCCCGTGCAGGTGAGGGGTCGGGCCTCACCAGGAAGAACCGTGCCTGCTCGGCCGTGAGCCGGACGCTGGCCTCCGGGTGCAGGTGGAAGACCGTCAGACGGCGCTGCGCATCCAGGGCGGTGCCCCGGCACAGGGTGCTGCGGGACGGGCAGGGCTGGTCAGTGGGCAGGGCAGCCCTGGAGCCCGGAGTCGTCCACCGGCCCCCCAGGCGTGAATCCTCTCCCCACTCCCCAGACACCTGTATGAGCAGGGGTGGAGGGTGAGCGCCCCCTGCTGGGGGGCCCGCCGGGGGGTGTGCACGGCCACGTCCACCTCCTGGCGGGCGTCCTCATTAGCGTACTCCACCACCAGGGCATAGGGGCCTGGCTGCGTCACCGCCACCTGAAGCTGGACGTCCACCTGGGGGGACAGGGCGAGGTGAGGCCCCCGCCCCAGCGCCCCACCTAGAGAACAGGCCGCTCCTAAACACGGCCCTTCCCATCCCCTCCCCGCACAGCCTCGTCCCCCACCTCAGGGCCTGTGTGCCCGCCGTCCCTGCTGCCTGGGGCACTCCCGCGGCCACTCGGCTTCCAACCTCCGCTCGCTCCGAGCCCCCCCAGCCCACCCGTGGCCCGCCAGCTTCATCACTGTAGAGTGTCCAGTGCCCGAAGTGAACCGGCGACCTGCCACCTCCTCACAATAAGCTGGAGGGCTGGGCCATCCGTACCCCGTGTACGGATGAGGCCCCGAAGCACCGACTCCCAAGGTCAGAGCCCCAGAAGGCAGCAGGTGCTGCCCGAGCCGGCAGGCTGGCCTTGAGCACCCAGCTGTGCCGCCCATGCTCTGCCCGCCGTCACTCTTGCGCTGTGCCTGGGTCCTGTCACTGCAACGTGGACTCCCCCTCCCCACAGGCCATGGGCACGTCTCCCCAAGTCTTGACCCCGCCCACCCCCGTGGGGTCCCGGGGACACGCACATCTGCGCCCTGGCAGGCGACCAGCAGCGGGTGAGCGGGGCTGAGCTGTTCCGTGGGGCAGGGCCGGGGTAAGCTGTTGCCGTGGCGACACAGGGCCTCAGGCCCAGCGGCGGAGGGGAAGCCGTCCAGGGGCAGGTGGGTGTAGAGGAGGCAGCTGGGGGGGGGTGCACAGTCTGGTCAGCACGGGGCAGGCGGCCTGAGCACAGCGAGGGTCAGGCCCGCCCCCTCCCCCACCGGCCGGCCCTCACTGGTCCCCGGAGCGCTGCGCGTCGGGCTGGAACGTGCAGGGTTCGGTCACCCGCAGCTGCAGGAGGGCCGCCTCGTAGTAGGCGCTGGGCAGGAGAGCCACGTAGTCCTGGGGGGAAGGGGGGAGGTTAGGTGCCGTGGTCCCCACCCCGCACCCTGCCCCAGCCCACTCAGCCCCGCCTCACCAGGAGCACCCCCTCGGCCTCCACGAGTAGGGCCCAGGCGCCGGGGTTCAGCACGAAGGGCTCCCCGAAGCCCCTCTGGGGCACGGTGACGAAGGCAGGCTCCGTGCTGGGCGGGAAGGCCACGGGCTGGCTCTGCTCTGTGCCTGGGGGCGGGGACGGCAAGCCTCCTGGACGCAGCATGGCCACCCAGGCCGCACCTCCCCCAGGGCCAGCGGGAAGGGCCGGGCCTCCCACCCACATGCGGGGACGAGGTGGGGCTGGCTGTGGCGAGGCGTGAGTGGGGCGGGGCCCAGGGGGTAGCCCCCCGCACTCACAGTTGGCGCAGGTGGCAAACTTGCCCTGGTCGCGCACGGAGACCCGCCCGCTCACGCTTGCGGGCCCGCGGTTGACGTATCGGAAGACCAGTCGGAAGAGGTCAGGGGAGGCCACGCTCAGCCTTGCCACGATCCTGGGCTGCGGTGGGTACGGGTGGGCGTGGAAAGTCGGGGCTGCTCCTCCGTGGCCATCCCCGGCCCGGCCCTGCCACCTCAGGGGCCTGCCCACCCACTCCGCCGGCCCCAGAATGGGGCAGCACCGCACCCACCTGGATGGGTGCCATCTGCGCGTAGCCCCTCCAGCTGAAGCTCTCAAACTCAAGAGGGTTGAAGCCGAAGCGCACGGCGTGGCCCTCGGGCGTGGCCGCCTCCTCCAGCTCCAGGCGCAGCTGGTGCAGGTCGGGAAGGTAGTGGTCCTGCGCCGGCCTGGCCACGGCAGGGCCGGTCAGGGCAGCTGGCATCCGGTCTGGGCAGGGCGGGCACTGGCCCTGCCTGCTCACCAGGGTCCCCAGGGAGAAGCCCGGGGGACAAGCTGCCGCCCCAGCCCCCTGCCCGCCCGCCCAGCCGGGGCGGGGGCACCCACTTGCTGCAGGTGGGGCCCTGGGTGCTGGGGCGGCACAGGCAGGCGCCTGTCCTCGGCTCGCAGCCCTGTCCCAGAGCTCCGCCAACGTCGCACCGGCAGCCTGCAGCGGGAGGGAGCGAGTCAATGCGGCCTGGCCCCCACCCGGCCTCAGTGTTCCACCCACCCTCTGCCAAGAGTGGCTCGGCTGGGAGGCCGCCTCACCTCCCCCAGGGGCTGCCTGGGTCCCTGGACAACAGAGGCTCTGAGTCCAGGGGCAACGGCCCTGGGATCGGTCAGTGACGCCTGCTGCCAGGGGCAAGGGATGGAGAGGAGGAGCACCAAGGGGTGAAACCTGCCTCCTCACTCCCACGCCCAGCACGGGTCTGGCCGGGCACCTAGAAGCAGCTCGGCAAGTGCCATGCCGTGCCCAGGCCCTGGCTGGGTCCCTGCCCCATCTGTCCCTCTCTGGGCCTCAGCATCCCCCAGGATGTGGTCTGAGGACCGCGTAAGCAGCCGCTTACCACGGCAGCCGAAGTAGTCGGCCTGGTCCAGCCCGAAGAAGCCGTCCTTGCAGGCCGCGCAGGTGTGGCCGCACACGTGGGGCTTGCAGAAGCACTGGCCGTTGCCCTGGGGGCCAAGGGAGAAGGTGGGACCAGGCAGGGGAGGGTCCCTACGTGCGGCTCCCACAGCCCCCGATATCTGGGCCCTCAGACTCACCGGCTGGCACTCAGCAGCTCCACCCACTGTGCCCCTGGGGTCACAGCTGCAGCCTGGGGGAGGGGCAGAGTGGGCCTGAGAGCAGAGCAGGGGGCAGGAGGCCCTGGACTCCATCCCCGCGCCGGCTCTGTGGGGCCGGCCCTCCCCCTCCCCAGGGGTCTCCCCCAGCACCCCGGCACCCACTCCGGGCAGACTCACGGGTGCAGCCCTCAGGGTTGCTAGGACTCAGCCCCCAGAACCCAGGTTTACAGCGATCGCAGCTCGGCCCCTCCACGTGAGCCCGGCACCTACAGGGGATGTGTGCCTGGGAAAGGATGAGACTGAGGGTCAGAGTGGGTCCCTGCCCTCCTACCTGCAAACCCTCAACCCTGGAGCCCTGTCCCATCTCTGGCATGACCCTGCAGTGAGGACAGAGGAGCGGCCAGGCGAACAAATGGACTCTGAGGTTGCCATGGCAACCGAGCAGCTGAGGAAGTGATGGTCCCTCTGGAAGCGATGGCCTTGGCCCCAGAGGGCTGACCTGGGCTCACCTCAGGAAGATCATGATCGGCTGGGGCCAGGCCAGCAGGGTGGCAGGAGCCAGCTGTGGAGAGATGCCCAGGCCGCCGTCATTACTCGGTCACTGACCCTGACGGCCAAGGGCTTCCCCAGGCCTGGCCAGGACCCGAGGCTCCATGGGAGCCAACATACATGCCTCTCACACGTGTGAACAGGCAAGAAACCACGTGTGCCTACATGCCCTGGTCCCCCACCACACAGCACGTGATTATGAACACGCAATGAGCACACACAACAGGCACACACGTGTGAACAGTCATGTGAGCACACATGCACAAAGCACGTGAACAAGCATGAACCGACACACAGCACATGACCACATGCGAGTAAACAGGCACATCCAAGAACCATGTGGAGACACGCACATGCACGACACACGGACACTCATGTGAACGCAGCACGTGAACCATACGAACACACGCGAGCGCACACAGAGCACAGAGACGGTCACGGGAACACGCAGCACATGACATGCACAGCACCCAACACACACACACGGCGCCAGCCTCACCGTCGCAATAGGGGAAGTTGTAGGCACCGGGCGCACACATGTCACAGCGCAGCCCCGTCACTCGGGGTCGGCAGCTGCACTGCCCGCTGTGGGGGTCGCAGGCTGTGTGCAGGGAGCCTTCGGGGGAGCAGTGGCAGGCTGGGGGAGGGGGGAGGAGAGCGGGGTGTGAGCACGCGGTGGGCACACGCCCTCCCCCGCCCCCCCTCCCGCCAGGGCACTCACGGGCACAGTCGGGGAAGCCGTGGAAGCCTGGGCTGCACTCCTGGCAGGTGGCACCTGCGTAGCTGGGGTGGCAGCGGCACACCCCGCCCGCCCCACACAGCTGGTCCAGGGCACCCCGGGGGTCGCAGGCGCAGGCTGCAGAGGACTCGGGGTCAGGCCCTGGGGGCCTGCGGGTGGCCCTCCCACCCCGCCCGGGGCCCCTGAGGCCCTCTGCTCACCGTGGCACTCGGGGTAGCTGTGGTGGCCCGGGCGGCAGCGGTCACAGTGGGGGCCGTCAAACTCGGGTCGGCACGGGCAGCGGCCAGCGTCATCGCAGCCCTCGGGCAGGGTCCCCGTGGGGCTGCAGCCGCACACTGCGGGGCCGAGAGGCGCACGGGGTCCTGAGCCAGGCAGGCCGGGACCCCGGCCCCCCTCCCACCCTCCACCGGGGGCGCTGCGCTCACGCTGGCAGAGGGGGAAGTGGAAGTAGCCAGGGGCACAGTGGTCGCACGCCGCCCCCTCGAATCCCGTCCGGCACGTGCACTGGCCCGAGTCGCGGTCACAGGTTCCGTCCACTACACCGGGGCTGGAGCACTGACAGGCTGCAGGGAGGAGGTGGTCACAGAGGGGTTGGGCTCCTGGGACCCACGAGGGGACGGGGACGGGGACGGGGACGGACTCACGCTGGCAGCCCGGGCCATAGAAGCCCGGCGCGCAGAGCTCACAGTGCGTGCCCTGGAAGCTGGGTTTGCACACGCAGCGCCCCACCCGTGGGTCCTTCCGGCAGGCGTTGCCCTGGGTCCCGGCGGCACTGCAGTCACAGTCTGTGGGGGGGTGGGGGGGGGAGGAGTCTCAGAGGCCCCGTGGACCCCAGCCACCCACCCTCCCCCCCCAAAAAAAAACCTCCCTTCTCCACAAAACTCCTTTCCTTACACTTGACACTGCACTCATGCAAAACAAAAAAGACTAAAAATCCCAACAAGGGAAAGTTGATGTTTTGGGAAAACAGTGGCATGTGGTGAAATCAGGACCACTACACATAATTAGTTGTGCATAATGTAGCAACCAAGTCAACTGCAGGCATTGACTCAACCAGAGAAAATGCAAAAAAATCATAACAAGGTGAAAAGAAAATTCTACTCTTTATAAATAATTCTGGGGATTAGGAATAAGAAAGAAAAAGTGTGCTAAATGTCTTAACTGATGCACAAAAAGGGGGTAATACTATTTAATTTTTGTTACTGACATGGAATAATGGTTCAGTATTTGTCAAAGCATAAGGGTAACCTCGGGCCAGACCAGAAGACAGAAACAGAACTTGCAAACCCTCGGAGAAGAAAACACAAACCAACCACAACACGTTTTGTTGGTAAATCCAGCAAAAGTCGGGAAAGGAAAAATTTAAGCAGAATGTGAGAAATGATACAACTGGGGCAGCTGTGAGCCCAAACTGACAGCAGCCACAGTCCCTCTGCCAGGCCACATCTCCTCTCACGAGATAAACCCAAAGGCATCGGCTGGACTCTTGAAGGAGAATCCAGTCATGTCCTTCTGAAAGAATGCACCTTGAACCAAGGATTTGGACAGGAAACAAAGAGCTTCCAGAAGGGAGAGTGGGTGGCACAGACACAGAGAAGGGGAGCATGGAGCGCGGTGAGCCCAAGGCACAAGCATTCACGGAGACAAAGAGGGATGTTGTGTGTTGAGAAAGAGGACCTGCCCCAAGAGATGCAGCATGCGCAAAGCTTGAAGAGCAGGATACATATGGTCCAGGGGGTGCTGAAAACTAAAACTATTGTAATTGGGAGGAGAATTTGGCAAAACCATTGTCATAGAAAAACTGAATACACTATTCCCAGAAAGTGACAAAAATTAACAGCAGAGTGGGTTTGGACTTGCCTGGTGGCGCAGCGGTTAAGAATCCACCTGCCAGTGCAGGGGACATGGGTTCAATCCCTGGTCTGGGAGGATCCCACATGCCGCGGAACAACTAAGCCCATGCGCCACAACTACTGAGCGTGCGCTCTAGAGCCCGAGTGCTGAAACTACTGAGCCTGCGTGCTGCAACCACTGAAACTCGTGCGCCTAGAGCCTGTGCTCTGCAACGAGAAGCCACCGCAGCGAGAGAGAAGCCCACGCACCACAACGAAGAGAAGCCCACACGCCGCAACTAGAGAAAGCCTATGCACAGCAATGAAGACCCAATGCCGCCAAAAATAAATACATAAAATTTTAAAAAATAATAGTTAAAAATAAATAAATAAAATCTGACCATGATGCAGTAAAACTAGGACTGAACCATCAAAAAAAGGATGGAATGGAAACCTAACCACCTGAAATGACAAACGCTGTTCTAAACAACTCGGATCAAAAGGAAAATGATGCTAACACTATATATGGAATCTAAGGGAAAAAAAAAAAAAAAAGGCCATGAAGAACCTAGTGGCAAGACGGGAATAAAGACACAGACCTACTAGACTTGAGGATATGGGGAGGGGGTGGGGTGAGATGTGACAGGGTGAGAGAGTGTCATGGACATATATACACTACCAAATGTAAAATAGCTAGCTAGTGGGAAGCAGCCGCATAGCACAGGGAGATCAGCTCGGTGCTTTGTGACCACCTAGAGGGGTGGGATGGGGAGGGTGGGAGGGAGGGAGAGGCAAGAGGGAAGAGATATGGGAACATATGTATAACTGATTCACTTTGTTATAAAGCAGAAACTAATACACCATTGTAAAGCAATTATACTCCAATAAATATGTTTTTAAAAAAAAAAAAAAAGGAAAATGAAAACTGAAATGATACACTGTTTAGAAAGGAACAGCTGTGAGAACCCAGCATATCAACCCTATGGGACAGCTAGCCAAAGCTACACTCTGAAGCAAATTTATAGCTTTAACCCAGGGTTTCTCAACCTTGGCACCAGTAACATTCTGGCCTGGATAACTCTTTATTGTGCGGATGGGGGCTGTCCTGTGCACTGTAGGATATTTAGCACGATCCCTGGCCCCCACCCACTAGGTGACAGTGGCATCCCCCAGTTATAACAACCAAAGAAGTCTCCAGATATTTTCCTGCAGAATAAAATCACCCCTGATTGAGAGAAAACCCTTTAAACCTTTTGTGGATAATTAAGAGAGACTAAAAATAATAAATTCAAGAAGCTATGAAAATAATAAATCAAAAAAATGTACAGAAAGACAAATACTGTGTGATCTCACTTATATGTAGAATCTTAAACCCCTCGCCTCCCCTCCCAAAAAAAACACACACACACAATCGAGTTCATGGATATAGAAAACAGACTGGTAGTTGCCAGAGGTGGGGATTGGGGGTTTGGTGAAATGGGTGAAGGGTGTCAAAAGGTGCAAACTTCCAGGTATAAAATAAACAAGTCATGGTGATGTAATGTACAGCATGGCGGCAGTAATTAATAATAATGTGCTGCATAATTCAAAGTTGCTAAGAGATTAGATCTTCAAAGTACTCATCATGAGAAAAAAACAGTAATTATGTGTGGTGACATATGTTAACTAGACTTTCTGTGGTGATCATTTCACAATATATAAAAATACCAAATCGTGGTGTTATATACCTGGAACTAATATAATAACGTATGCCAGTTATACTGCAATGAATAAAAGAAAGAAAGATGGTTTTAGTTCAAAATTTTCTATATTAGGACTTCCCTGATGGCGCAGTGGTTAAGAATCCGCCTGCCAATGCAGGGGACACGGGTTGCAGCCCTGGTCCGGGAAGATCCCACATGCTGCAGAGCGACTAAGCCCATGTGCCCCAACTACTGAGCCTGTGCCCTCGAGCCCGCGAGCCACAACTACTGAAGCCCGCGCGCCTAGAGCCCGTGCTCTGCAATAAGAGAAGCCACCACAATGAGAAGCCCGCACACCACAACGCAGAGTAGCCCCCACTCGCCGCAACTAGAGAAAGCCTGCACACAGCAACAAAGACCTAACGCAGCCAAAAAATAAATTAATTAAAAAAAAAAATCTTAAAAAAATTTTTTTTTTTCCATATTAGGAAGTAAAATCTCTCTCCCAAACTAAACAGAGAAAAACTCCAGCGGGTCTTATCAATAAGCTGCACTTTGAGAACACCAATAAACTCAACAAACTTCTGTTAGGTGTAATAAAGGTAGGAAAGAAAAGAAAAAAGAAAACAAAAATAGACAAAAGGAATGAAAGGAAATTTAAAAATCATGTACAGAATGTCATGCATAACTTTATGCCAATACCTTTTAAAATCCAAATGGCAAACAATTTGCTAAGAAAATATAAATAGTCAAAACTGACTTACAATGACGTAGAAAAGAAACACACATAATAAAAGAAAAGAAAACCATCATCTAAGCTCTCCATGGGAAAACAGGTATCAGGACCAGATGGTTTTTTAAGTAACTTCTAACAAGCTTTTAAGAAATTGATAATTCCTGTGATTTTTTAAAAAATAAATTTATTTATTTATTTATTTGTTTATTTTTGGCTGCACTGCATCTTCGTTGCTGCACGCGGGCTTTCTCTAGTTGTGGCGAGTGGAGGCTACTCTTTGTTGTGGTGCATGGGCTTCTCATTGTGGTGGCTTCTCTTGTTGCAGAGCACGGGCTCTAGGTGCGTGGGCTTCAGTAGTTGTGGCTCGCGGGCTCTAGAGCACAGACTCAGTAGCTGTGGCGCATGGGCTTAGTTGCTCCGTGGCATGTGGGCTCTTCCCGGATCAGGGCTCGAACCCGTGTCCCCTGCATTGGCAGGCTGATTCTTAACCACTGCGCCACCAGGGAAGCCCGATAATTCCTGTGATTTTTAAACTGCTCTGGAGCATAACAAAGTATGGATTGTTTTTCAAGTATTCTACAAGATGAATTACAAAACCAAAACAAGATAGTACCAAAAAAACAACAAGAAGGCTTTCACCCAGCCTCACTCACGAATATAGACACAAAATGTTTATGTTCAATGCTGGGTCCACAGTAGGAAGGATATTAGTAGAATTCATCCTACGGTTCACAGGTTAAAAGTGAAATGCCGCACCAGCACAATTACCACGTGCTCACCAAGGGCCAGTGGAGAAAGGAGGGATTTTCAACAGTTTATACCAGGGATTGGCAAACTTCAGTCCAAGGCGCCTGTGCATGGTTTATAAAGTTTTATTGGAACACGGCCACGCCCATTCACTTGCACACGTTCCATGGCCACTTCCAAGTTGCAACATACAACAGCAGAGCTGAAGCTTTGCAACAGGGAACACACGGCCCTCTAAGTCTAAAACATTTACTGTCTGGCCCTTTTCAGAAAAAATCTGCTGACCCCTGGTTTACCCCATGATTAAAAACTAAACATTTAAACGTCAAAAAGAAAACCGCCAAAGAACCAAGAGATATGCGAATAGTTGGGTTTAGGGACCTCCACTGAGATATGACTGAGTCAGACACCAGAAGAAGCAGGTCAACAGATTCACGTGAAAAAAATAACAGGAAGGGCAAATTACCCACTGGGAGAAAAGCACATGACGCGTGAGGAACAGATAATATAGTTAATACACAAAGCTCATAGCAGCAAACAAGTGAAAAGAAAACTGAGCCACAACCTCGGATGGGAAATTCACAAGTGAAAGCAACAGGAGTCAAGAAATGCAAGAGAAGATTCAACCTTGGACCTCCCTGGAGGTCCAGCGGTTAAGACTCTGTGCTTCCACTGCAGGGGGCGCGGGTTTGGTCCCTGGTCGGGGAAGTTCTCTACATGCCGCGTGGTGCAGCCGAAAAATATATATATATAAATAAATAAACAAAATATATTCGTAAGTAAATACTTACGTGTTAAAAAAAAAAAAAGGAAGATTCAACCTTGCAAACGAGGCAAAGAAACACAGCTAAAACCAAGGAAATATCAAATGCCATCTGATCTAAGACACAACCAATTATAGGACACACCACTATTTTGCGCTGCTGTGAAAGGAAAACGCCGGCCAATTAGACATCAATAAGCCGTCAACTGAAAGGCGCATCCCAATTCCAGGAAAACCGAAAAGGGGGAAAGTGAACCAATGAAAAGATTTCTGCGATAATGAATGCTGCCGTGTAGTGACAGCAACGCCTAACACATGTGACGCGGCCGTTGCCATTCCACCCGGTAGACGATTTTATGTCAGGAGAGCGGTTTGGCAACCTGCAGCCAAGAATGTCCCTGAACATGCATGTGTAGTGACCCAGAGCCTTCTTCTAGGAAAGTGTGCTACAGAAGTAGTTAAGGATTCATGGAAAGCTTTAGCTGCAAGGAGGTTTACTGTAGTGTTATTTTTATAAAATCTGGAAAGAACCTAAATTTCCAAGAATTGAGAGAAGGTTAAGCAAGAGCTACATCTGTCTGCACAACGCAAAACACGAGATGATGTGTTTACAGGATGGTGTGGGTGGAAAACGCAATTACACAACAGCGTGCACAGCGCACATGGATGTTTATAAAAACAGCACGCACACAGAGGGAGGAGGGGTTGTTCGCAGGAGGTGCAATTCTGCACAACTCTCTTCTTTAGCTTTCCGCTCACCTATGTTTTTGAAGGTTTTCTAGCATAAATACGTAACATTTGCACAAAATTAAAAGAAGCCAAGACATGGTGAACAAAACGGAAATACCCACTCTCTGTGGGCCTGGGTGTGGCCCCTCCTGCCCCAAAGCTCCAGTAGGGCCCAGGCCAGGATGGCGACCTCGGGGGACACTTACTCACAATCTGTCCGGCCGGTAGCACCTGCTCCCCCGTGTCATTGTGAGAGAAGGAGGGCACCGCTGAGGAAGGAGACAGCAAGCGTCAGCCAGGCTGGCTCAGTGCCCGCCGCCCGTGTCTCTCGGCGTCACCGTTGGTACGGGCAGGACGAAAGAGTCCCCCCTGGGGTCCCCCGCCCCCCGCCCTGGCTCCAAGCCCAGCAGGCAGGGATGCTCAGGGCCTCAGGGCCTGCCCCCACCCCCAGGCCGCGCCCTCACGGTGGCAACGCGGGAAGCCGCTGAAGCCTTCAGCACACGCATCGCATCGCGCCCCCGTGAAGTTCGGCCGGCAGTAGCAGCGGCCCGTCAGGTCCTCGCACGTCCCGTCCGTGAAGTCCGACTCGCAGTCACAGCCTGGGCGGGGGGGGGAAGTCAGGGGAACCCAAGTCCAGGGCCTGTGGGCCCTGCGAAGGGGCAGCGTCTGCCTCCCCAGCCTGGGAGGTGGGACGAGAGCCGGGGCCTCCCAGAGCCGCGAAGGCCCCAGGACGCCCCGACCTGGGCAGACCCTGCTCCTGGACACCCCTTGGAATGCCCCCGCCCAGGCCACCCCACCCGGGCCGCCCCCACTCACGGCGGCAGGCGTGGGGTGAGTCGAGCGGGTGGTCTGGGGAGCGGTAGAAGCCGGGCAGGCACTGCTCGCAGTTGATGCCGGTGGTGTGATGCTGCGGTGGGGCAGGGCCGCAGAGTCCAGTGGCAGCCCCGTCCCCAGCCCCAGGGACCCGACCGCACCCTGAGCCCCACACCTGACCTCGCACGGACCCGCCCACCCGAGAGACCTGGGTCTCCGGAGCCCCTGTCCCCACCGCCGGCCTGGCAGCAGCCCCGGCCCACCTGGCAATCGATGCACACGCCCCCACCCCGGTAGACGCGGTCCTGGTTCTGGCTGGCGTTGCTCCGGTCCACCTCGGGGTCGTAGTAGCAGTCGTGGGCGTGGCCGTGGCAGTTGCAGGCTGGAGAGCGGGGGCTCAGCTGTCAGGCGGCCTCCGTGACCCCGCCCGACTGGGACCCCTGGGGCACGTCCCGCAAGCCACGGGTGACCCCAAACGTGGCCTGGCTCGGGACAGAACGTGCCACACTGCCCGTGTGCCAACAGCACGCGTGTGAGCGTGTTTAAGCGTGTGTGAACGTGCGTGAGCCCTGTACGTATTGTTAGCACACATACACACATGTGCCCAAGCACATGCACGTATACCTGAGTATCGAGAGTGTACATGTGTGAACATGAGCACGTGTGTGCATGTGAGCATTCCGTGTGGGCGTCAGCACGTGCAGGCAAGAGCCTGTGTGAACGTGTGTGCGTGTGTGAGCGCACGTGTGAGCACGCGCGGGGGCACTCACACTGGCACTCGTTGGCGCTGTCTGTGGTTGCCGGCTTCCACGGCTGCTGGTTGAAGCCGGGGCAGCAGCGGTCACAGGAGTTCCCACACGTGTTGTGCTGGCAGGCGCACTGCAGCCTGTGGGGGGCACGCGGGCACGGAAAGCACTCAGACCCGCCGCGGACCCACAGGGACACGAGAAAGGCGGGGCTGTGCAGGGCCTTCACGGAGGGTGGGAGCTGGGGCAGGGTGTTGAGTGGTCAGCGCAGGTGGCCCCTGTCCGCAGGTCAGCCTGGAGCCCTGGGCCCTTCAGGATTTAGCTATGCCCTCTCCACCACGGCCAGGACCCAAGGCCAAGTCTACGGCTGTCCTGGGCCAGCTCTGAGACCCAGGTCTCGCTCAGCAGGCAGCCCTGAGCTCAGCCAGACGCCCCCATGTATCCAGGGCACCTGCCCAGGAGCGAGTGGCCAAGAACGGCTTCCTCTTCCAGCCGGGGGTGGACACCAGTCAGAGAGCTGGAATCCTGCCTGCTGTCCTGGAGAGCAGCTCCCGGTGGCTCAGTGGGCGGGGGGACGGCTGGCCGCAGCTGAGGGCCGAGGTTGCAGCCACCTACTGCACAGAACCCCATCTCCGGCACACACCTCCACAGCTCAGCCAGGGGCGAGCAGGAACCACAGCCCCGTCCCCGGGCCGTGTGCCCCTCGGTCCCCGGTCAGCACCACAGCTGCGGTGCTGTGCAGGTCCTGAGCAGCCCCCAGGAGCCAGTCCAAGAAGAAGAGACCCAGAGCTCCAAATCACGCTCTAGCCCCTCCCCCACAAGGGGCTGCAGGGCCCTGGGACTCGGCCCCACTGCTCCTTGGTGTTCAGAAGGAAGCAGGAATAACCTGCCACAGAGAGGTCATCACAGGAAGCGCCGAGGATCTGTAACCGAGAGCCTGTGGCCGGTGTTTGGTTTTTCAAGAATCTACATAGTCAGGCCACCCCAAAACCAAGAAATTAACACAAAAAGTGGGGTGTTTGTCAAAAGCCCTTGAAAAGCTACGCTGGAGGGATTCTTCCCAATCCAGGGCACACGGCCATCACACGGATGAAGCCCCGCTGAAGAGCCTGCAGAGAAACGACCCAAGAGCGTCAGCCGACGCAACCAACAGCAGGGCTGCACCCCGGGAGCTTCACTTAATGGAGCAGTTGAGTAGAAACCATAAAAAGAGAGTGTTTAAAGATTATAACCCAAAGAATCTAAAACATAATAAAAACCACAATGCTATGAAAAAGAGGCAGATGTGACCAAAGCACCAATCAGAACTTCTATAAATGAAAAATAAAATGATTGACATTAAAGACTCAAAGGATGGGCTATACAGCAGATCAGACACAGCTGAAGAGAGATTCAATGAACTGGAGAAGCCATCCAGAGAGCAGCCCAGGAGGCAGAGGTGGGAGTACGAGAAGTCCTGAGACTGCAGGAAACCACCCACGCTCCCACCCGTATGACAGGAATTCCAGAAAGAGAAAAGAGGGAGCGAGGGGAGAGCTGAGAGTCCTAGGGAGTCAACGGCCACAAATGGTCCTGAAGTAACAAAGACACGTATTTTTAAATTCAAAAAGCACAACCCCTGAGCAACAGGAAATATGTCCACTACTCAATAATGCAGAGTAAACCTGCAGAGCACTGAGGCAAGATCACAGAAACACCGAGAAGAGGCACAAAACCCACAGAGGGACAATGGTGCAGATGACAGCACATTCTCCCAACCACCGAGAAACGCCAAGAGACTGAAATGACATTTCCCAAGTGTTGAGAGACACGGCTGGCCATCAACCAGGAATTCTACAGTCAGCTAAACTATCACCCAAGAGTGAGGGCACAACAGCCATTCAATGACTTAACAGACTCTCATGGAAAGTACTAAAGGAAACTGAGTCCCCAGGGATGCACTGGGAGCCAAGGAAGGACAGAGAACAGGAACTGTGAGTCAAGGTGATGGAGCCATTGCTGGGTGCAGGTACCGTGCCTGGGGTTAGTGTTCTGGGGCCCTGGGTCATCAGAGAGACAACTAGTTAAATCTGCATTTGGCGAGGTCAAGTATGCCTGTTGAAGAGCGAGGGCTACCACTGCAATCAACAGAACTAGAAAAGAAATGTAAGGGTGATCACCAATTGCCACAAACTGAATGTTCGTGTCTGCCCAAAATTCACATGTGAAATCCAACCCCGGAAGCGATGGTGTTTGGAGGCAGGGCCTTTGGGAGGTGATTAGGTCATGAGGGTAGAGCCCTCGTCAACGGGACTAGCATCCTTATAAGAAGACCCCTGAGAGCTCCCTCACCCCTTCCCCACTGTGAACCACAGCCAGAAGACAGCCATCTATGAACTAGGAAAGGGGGCCCTCAGCAGCCTCCAGAACTGCAAGAAGTAAATCTCTGTTGTTTGTAAGTCGCCCAGCCTCTGGCATTTTGTTAGCCTGACTCAACTAAAACACCAACAGAAACAAAACATGCAACTTCCAAACCAAGGGATGGGGGAGAATGAATGGGGGGCTCAGTACAGACTGGGCAGGTAGTCAGCACTCAGAACGATGGCCGTGGCGACGGAGGTGGGAGAGAGCTTCCGGGGTGGGGGGGTGGAAGCAGAGGGACAGAGGCAGGCCAGTGGGCGGGGCAGAGCCCTCACAGAAGGGGCAGAGGCGGCAGGGCAGGCTGATACTGCAGGACACTGCGTGTGAGGGGTGTCAGCGTTTGTGGTTCTGGGGGAGACGCCCCACCTGCAGGGTGAGCTGAGCTCCGTCCATGCCCAGGTGCAGGTGAGTCAGGGTGGATGCCGACGCCTTCCCAACAGGCAAGGGCAGGCCCACCTCTCCTCTGAGGCCAGTTTGGCCACCCGGCAGGCGCCCTTCCCAACCATCACGAGTTCCCACTTGGCACTTCATTTCCCAGAGCAATTAGCTGCGCCCGAGCTCAGTGCTTGAAGCTGCAGGCAGGAACCCATGCCTGGGGCCCGTGCAGAGACTGCACAGGCCAGGTGGGTCCTGAGGGCCTGCCTGAGTCCTCTAGGGAGCGCGATCACACCTCTTCCACCTTCACACCCATCAGCCACGCCTGAAGAGGTCTGGGGCTCACCTCTTGGTGCAGCTCTGACGGTGAGAGCGGGGGTGAGCTCCTACCCTGTCTGGGCTTCATTCGCCTCCCCTATCAGTTGGGGTGTGGACACAGCAACAAAACCCCAGCAGAAGTGGGAGCTGCATGATCTTGAGGCGAGGGAAGCAGCAGGAGGGTCTGGCCCACTCCCTGCTGGAGGTGCCCCTGGGGGGCGGGGGCTGGGAGAGCCTGGTCATGGGCCCCCCATCGCAGGCTCTGCTTCCTCTCCCAGCACCTTGGGTCCAACCCTGGACCTGCTTTAAGACCCCCAGCGCACTCAGCCCCACCGGGACCTCTGCGCTGGGCACAGGCCTGCCCAGAACAGGTGCTCCTGGGGCAGCATGTGTGAGCGCCACACACAGCTGCTGACGGATGGGAGCAAGGAAGGAAAGGAGGAGGGAAGGAAGAGAGGAAAGAAGGAAAGAGGGAAGGGAAAAAGGAGGGAGGGAGGAACGAGCAAATGAACAAACCCCGCCGCCGAGGCTGCGAGCCAGGAGGAGGGCTGGCTCAGCGCCAGGCTCCAGCTGATAACTGAGCCGCGTGCTCACCGCTGAATTTGGGGCGGCTGGAGCCACTTGGGCACGTAGCGTCTAGTGGCAGCTTGTTAAAGATGCAGATTCCTGGGCCCTGCCTTATTGGCCGACTCTGGGTGGGGCTCAGAGCCCTCAGCTGTCCCAGCTGCAGGAGCACTGGCCATGTCAGATGGGGGTCTCTGGGCTACTCCCTGTCCTGAGCCTTGGGCCCTGCCTGCGATGGGGTGTGATCACGGCTGCGGGCAGCAGGGAGTGTTATCGTTTGTGTTCTCAAGGAAGGCGGGGGAGCTTCCCCTATCCCGGAGAACAGAAACATGCAGCCTCAGGCGGATTACCTCTCTCACTGACTCCCCTCCACAGGGCCGGGGGCTTCTGCTGGGGGCAGCTGGGGGGAGGGGCAGCTGGCTTGCAGGTCCAGGCAAGGCTCCACCTCTGCCGGCAGCACGGCAAACAGGCCCAAGCCAGGCTCCAGGCACTGCCCTTCCACCTCACAGTGCACACGGGGAAACTGAGGCCGAGCAGTGAGGGGCCAGTGCAGGTCACAAGGGCGGGGGACATGGTGGGCAATGGAACCAGGCCTCCTCTCCTTCAGGCTGGGCAGGGGGTGTGGGGTATGGGCAGGGAGCTACAGGTCTCACCTGAAGGGGTCTGTGGGGTCTTTAGCGTCACAGACGTCCGCGTGCCCGTGGCAGACGCAGCGGCCGCCGATGCTGATGTCCTTGATGCTGTAATAGTACTGCGCCGGCCCGGGTAAGTCAGCGGCCGCCCACACCTGCCCCCAGATCCCAGCCCCGAGCCCGCGTGGCCCCGCCCACACCAGCCCCCAAAGCCCCGCCTGCCTGCTCACCCTGCGGGTGACCGTGGGGTCCCGCAGCGCCTTGCCCATGAGGTGGCCCAGCAGCGTGTTGGTGCGCAGGAAGCGCAGGCGGATGTTGGTGGCTTTGGTGAAATCACGCAGCAGCGGCGAGTAGGAGAAGTTCATGGCACCTGGGCGCCCGTTCACCAGGGACACCACGATCTGCGGAGGGGCGCGGGTCAGGCGTGGGCGTGGCTCCGGCAGGGACCGCCCGGCCGCACCCCCGCCCCGCCCCCGCGCCGCCCCGCCCACCTCGCCATTCTCCAGGGGCACGATCCGCGAATACTCGGTGCTGCACATGACGTCGTCGTCCCCCGAGATGCGCTCCAGTGTCCGCGGCCCAAACCGCTCCAGGCAGTCCCTCTTGGAGGCTGCGGGAACCGCCGGAGGGTGAGGGCGCAGGGCTCCAGGGAAGCCCTCGGAGGAGGCCCGACGGCAGCGCCCGGCTGCCCTGTGTGCCCGGACTTCCCCGGGGCCTCACGGCCTCAACCGGGAGGCAGCATCACCCTCGAGGCGGGAACGCCGCCCACCCGCGAGGTTTTGTTGACGACTGTGGCACTTGGGAGGACAGCGGAGCTCCTCAGGAGGGCAAGGCCAGGGCTCAGCCTGCCCCTGCCCCGAGCCCGGGTTGCCTTGCCTGTCCCTCTCTCTGCAGAGAACAAGTGTGTTCCCTGGGTGGCCCTTGCCATCCCCATCCTTGGGGGACCATTCCTGACTGTCCTTTATAGGACTGGCCGCCCCGCACTCACTCTCGGGCCTTGGAGTTTGGGGGGGACACGTGTCCCAGCCCCGCCCAATCGAAGCGTCCCCATCGACATGATCTGTCAGGGTGGCACATGGAACGGCCAGCCAGTGAGCAGGGGTGCAGGGCTCCCGTGCTCTCCTGAGCGGGCAGCTCAGCTGGCCGCCTTTGTCACCTCAGGAGCTGCCAGAGCATAAGGCCAGTCCAGAGTGAACCTGGAGATGGCACGAGAGACTCCCGGTACCGAGGGCCCCTGGACCCAGCCATGCCCGTTTCAGGGACACAAGCCACCGAACCCCCACCAGCCTTCGGGGACATGCACCCGACAGCCCTGACCCACGCAGAAGCCGGGTGTGAGGGCACCCTGCTGTCCGGAGACCCTGAGAGAGCATGCGGCCCACCCCAGGGGACACCCCTGGCCCCGGGAGACTCACAGGCGAAATACTGCCATGGCTGGTAGGTGTGGCCGAAGTCCGTGGACCGTTCCAGCACCCAGAGGTCTGGCCGAGGCGAGTTGGCAAACTTGATGAGCACGTAGGCCACGTGGAAAACCTGCGGGGCAGTGAGTGTATGGACGCCCCTGAGATCCCTTCCATGCCACCTGGGCCCCCCATACCTGGAGGGCCAGGCCCACCCCGTGAGGCGGGGCTCACAGCGGACATCTGCGTGTTTGCCCTCAAGGGCCAGGCACACCCAGGTGAGAGGGCCGGCTGGCTCAGGGCACAGCCCCTCGCTTACTGGCCGGCCCCTGGCCACTGAGGCCTGCACCAGGACACAGAAGTGACCGGCGGAACCCAGCATTTCCGGAGGGCTCCCCTCTTGGGCCTGGGGGTGCCTTAGGGCCCAGCCCCACCCCAGGAGCTCGGAGAGCCCTGCTGTGAGGCTGCACACAGGCCTGACAGCAGCTGGAGTCAGACGGGGCACACGCGGGCAGCCTGTCTCCTGAGCCCGGGCAGTGGGGCTGGGCAAGGCCGAGGCAGGAGCTCATCCCACTGTCCCCAGAGCTCTGGTGGCCGGCCTGGGAAGATGGCCAGACAGTGTCCCAAGCTCCCAGGAGCCTGGCCTCCTCGCACAGCAGGCCAGTGAACCCCTGTCCTGGGATGGGGGGGCCCCCGTCACGGCCTCACCCTGGTCACCACCCCCATCATCTTCAGAGCCAACTCAGGACCCGCCCGTTTCACCCGCTGACCGGCCTGCAGGGGCAGCCAGCATGGAGCAACCAGGGCCCAGCCTCTGCCTGCCGCTGTCAGCAGCCCCCAGCTGTCAGGAGCCCCCAGCGGGGAGACAGACGGAAACGGGCCCTCCCAAAGCTGGCGTGGGGAAACCCTGCCAACCCAGCCCCGGCCTGTTGGGGGCGCACCTGGCCAGGGAGCGGGGAGGCTGCGCTTCCAGAGGCGTCCAGAACCCCCCAGGGCCCACCTGCGGCTCTCTCCCTGGGTCCCGGCCTGACCTCACTCCCAGGGAGGGACCCATCCCTCGTCTCTCTTCTCCTCCTGGCCAGAGGTCAGCATCCCTGGATGTCCCCGTGTCCTGTGCCCCTGGGGGCTTGGTGGGGCCCCTCCTTGGCTGACTGCCCCCCGGTCCTGCAGCCTGGCAGGTCTTAGCTTTGGGGCCCCCATCCCCACCTGGCACAGGCCCGAGGAAAGGGCTCTGGGGCCGCTGAGAACAGCCCATGGGCTCAGGCAGAAGCACCTGCCCTGCCTGTGGCCTCGATGATGAGCCACTGAGACCCCGGAGAGGGTGGGCACGTGAGCAGAGCGCACATCGGCTGTGCCCCCCCCAACACATCTGGGGGTAGCACCCTGGTGCCCACCCAGCTCAGCTTGCCCTACATGGTGACCACGGGGTAGGGACTGTGGTTTCCAGACCTCAAGAGCTCTGAGGGCCAGTGAACCCCTCCCCCGCCCCAAAGCCGAAGACGGGGCCATCGTCCAGGCTGGTCTCTGTGCGTGAAGTTTGGGCTCCAAGGAGACCCGGGCAGAGCCAGTGGGAGACCCGGGCACCCGCCCTGCACACGGGCAGAGTGGGGGCCCCAGATGAGGGGCAGAGACACAGCTAGTGAGCACGCCATCTGTGGACGGCGCCTGTGCCCCCCTTGGAGACCCCCAGCTCACACCCCCATGCCAGACCTGCTCACAGGGGCACCCCCAGGTGGGCTCTGAACTGCCCACCAGCCTTGAGGGCAACGTCACGCCTCCGGCCGCCCACCGTCCCCTCAGTGGGGCCCTGCCCAGCCCAGGGGAGCAGGTTCCCTCCTGGTGTCCACTGCTCTGGACTTCTGCCCCGGACCGGCTGATCTTCGGTCAGCCAGCCAGGCCCCGAGCCTATGGCCACATGGGGCAGAGCGGGGATCCCCTCCAGGGCCGCCCAAGGCGCACAGTCACCCCCTACCCCTGGTCAGCCTGCAGCCGCTGTGACGACCCCCTCGAGGGACAGTGGAGGGAACATGGACACCTCGTGGCCCCATCCCCCAGGAGGCCAGCCTGCTAAGAATCCAGGCGTGGCAGGGTGGGGCGGGGGGCACGGGGCGTAAGGTCCTGGGACCCTGAGACACGCCCAGTCGGTGTCCTGCCCTTCCCGGAAGGCCTGGCGTTTACGGGGAGGGGCCCAAGTCAGGCCAAGAGCGGCCTTTCCCTGGGTGTTGGGGGGGATGAGCGCCTATTCACCCACTGCCAGGCCTTGAGGTCACCTTCCCCTTTGCCCTGCCCGGTCAGGGGAGGGGCTCAAGCCTCTGGGGGGACGGACCCTACACCCGGCAGGCAATTTGGCCAACTCTCAGGCATTCCAGGGAGCCCTGGGGATCTCAGATGGCCCCTGTGCCAGGAGGGGTCTTCGTGAGAAAGGGGGGCATGGCGGCATGGGGGGCCTGGGTGTGCAGTGGACGTGGACATAGGCTGCTCTGGGGGCGGCAGCATGGCCCGCACTGAAGGCCCCCAAGGAGATTAAAGCCTCCTGCCAAGCCTCCTGGGGCCCACCCCCGCCTTTCCCTGAGCGAGGCCACCAGGCTGCACCCTCCGCTGGCCAGCTCTGTCCCTCCCCCAGGTCGACAGGCCGGTCGCATTTTTCCCAGCTGAGAGCACTTGCACAAATATTGACTCGGAGATGCTAATCGGGCAGGACACGGGCAGTATGGAAACTTCCGCCCCCAGGCCGGCACGCTGGGTGTGCTCCAAGGAAGACCCTTGCCTTCTCTCCATCTGTCCACCTGGTCATCTGGCTGTCACACAGGGGCCCCGGCCCAGGCTGGAGTGACGGGAAGGCATGCGCTCAGCTCTCCCCATCTGTCCCCAACCTGGTCCCGGTTCCCAGGGCCACACAGCCACCCTGGGCGTGACCCGGGAGCGGGAGCAGACCCCTGGCCTCCCTGGACACGGCCCTCCCCATGCCACCCCTGCCCGCTCGGCTCCACTCGGCTCCACTCGGCTGCCAACGCCGGCTGACCTTTCCCGCTGCTACAGAGTTCTGTGCAAAAGGAAAAAAAGTCTTTTAAAGCAAAAGCCAAACAAAAGCCTCCTGAGTTATTTTTAAAAATCTGGCTATTCTGGGGCAGGCACGTCTCCAGGACAGCAGCCGGACCCGCCTCTCGGCCACGGCTCCCCTGACGGCCCCCACACGCAGCCTGACCTCGGAGGGCCAGGGCTCGCAGGGAGGGGATCCGCCCCGTGGCCGCTGCCTGGCGGGGGGGTGGCAGGAGGCTGCAGAGCCCTGGGGCCAGAGCTGGGGGCCCAGGGTGGGTCCCAGGCCTCAGTGGCTAGATGGCCCTGGGTGGGCATGGGGCAGTGGGACAAACACAGCAGAAGTCAGAGACCAGGGCTCAGGGTTGAGGCCCTTTCAAAATGGTGTGAAGGCTCTGAAAGTCTTGAAAGGGAAGAGGCCAGCAGAAGCTGGCAGCCACCTGGCAGGGATGCCACAGAGGCACCACACAGAGCCACACCACACACACTGGTGCCCAGAGGCAGAGGTGTGGGGAGGGGAGTGAACATGGGCGGGGCTGGAGTCAGAAAATACAGGGAGGGCTAGAGAGGAAACCGGTGCTGCAGACCCCGTGAGGGTCTCTGTAGCCCCAGGGATGGCGGTGCAGGAGGTGACCGCTGGTCGGCAGCCTCCTGGGCTCAGACACCTACATCCCAGGGATTGGGCTGGGGCTGGAGCACCTGGGAGCACAAGGTCATCAGGGCCAGCGCACGCCCCCTCTGCCCTGGCCCATCTCAGGGCTGGGGAGCCCCAGGCCAGGCCCTGTGCCCCTGCCTGGGGAAGGAGGGGCCCAGCCCCCAACCGTTGGGCCAGGCGGCATGAATCACCAGGCAGCGTGTGACTCAGCCCTGGCCCCGCAGGAAGCGGGGCCCCGTGCCGATTCCCGGGGACGGGCCAGTGTCTCAGGCCGTGGCTGGGCGGTGGCAGGAAGCCCCTCCTAGATGAGGCGTCCGGGCCGGCTCCCCACCCTCCTGGACCCCCCACCCTAGACTGCTGGGCCGGCCTTCAGGGCCCTGTGTGCTGAATCCAGTTGACCCGGCCCCCCCAGCTTTGGCCCTCTCTGCAGAGACCCCATCTGGAAGCCTCGATAAAGAGGAACGCCGCAGCAGGGGGGCCGGCCGGGCAGGGGTGTCTACTCAGGCCCCCAACTGGGTAAATAAGAATGGCCACCCACACGACAGGAACCTGAAAACAGGCCACATGTGGATGCAACTCCCGGAGTGGAAGAGCCACTGCTGGAAAGAAAAATAAAACGTTGAAATGTAGAGAGGGCAGGCAGAGGCCCCAGGGACCCTGACTGCGGGGCCGGGAGCCCAACACACAGGTGTGTGGAGCAGAGCAGGGGGACTCTCAGGGGCTGGGTGGGGGTGGAAGGGCTCCGACGGCTCTGCAGGGGTTCACCAGCTAGAGTGAAGGGCAAATGCCCATGTGGCCCAGCACCTCAATGGAGCTGGGCCTGGGGGGATTCAGAGACCCCCCCCCACGACCGCCCAGGGGCTGTCTTGGGCCCCCTGCCTTGAAGGGGGGTTTTTAGGCCCTGCCCCCACCCCATCCTCCCTACAGCCTGGCCCAGGTCAGGCCAGATGGTCAGTCCCAGGCCGCAGGAAGTGGAGTTTATTCCAAGGGGACCCCGACACCCAAACAGTTTAGTCTCAGGTGTGAGCTGTATGGCCAGAAACCAACGCCATGGCGTTTGTTTAAAAGCAGACAGAGGGGGCTTCCCTGGTGGCGCAGTGGTTAAGAATCTGCCTGCCAATGCAGGGGACACGGGTTCGAGCCCTGGTCTGGGAAGATCCCACATGCCGCGGAGCGGCTGGGCCCGTGAGCCACAATTACTGAGCCTGCGCGTCTGGAGCCTGTGCTCCGCAACGAGAGAGACCGCAACAGTGAGAGGCCCGCGCACCGCGACGAAGAGTGGCCCCCACTTGCCGCAACTAGAGAAAGCCCTCGCACAGAAACGAAGACCCAACACAGCCATAAATAAATAAATAAAAATTAAAAAAAAAAAAAAAAAAAGCACAGGACAGAAGCCTTGGGGGCCACCAGAGCCTGGGGGAGTCAGTGTGGGGTGGCGGGGGTGTCTGTGTGTGCCCAGTGTGAGCAGACGAGTGTGCCATGATGGCCAGGGGACCAAGGACGAACGGCCCCCCACCCCGGGCATGGGTGGCGCCTCCGGCCCCGCATCCTCCGAGCAAAGCGACAAGCAGAGAGAGGCAGGGTCTCGCGGTTCCCATGAGGAGAGGTGGGGCCTGTGCCGGCCCGAGGACCCTCGGTAGGGAGGCCTTCCTTGACACCCCGCCCTCTCCTCCGCGGGAGCCCAGCTCAAGGGGCCACCTCCGGCCCAGCCCCTGCACCTGTCCTGGCTGCTGGGCCCTGCAGCTAGAGCCTGGCCAGCCCAGCCACACTTCCTGCCGCTTCCCTCGAGCCACCCCGCTGACCGTCCTGGGGCACTGGCCACGTGGCCGAGTGCCCAGCTAGGTCTGGACAGCCAGGCCAGTGACCATGACCTCATAACCCAGCAGACTGGCAGGCATGCCAGGACCAGGAGGCCCGCCCGGGGAGCCCCGAGCAGGCCGGCTTGGAGGATGCGTGGCCCAGAACCGGGGCGGGCAGGGCGGACCTGCACGGGGCATCCCGGCCGCAAAACAGCCAGCACGTCCAGGGCCCTCGGCGCGGCGTCAAGGCCCCAGCAGGTGCTCTCTGCGCCCGCACCTAGAGGACGGAACCGAGGCACAGACGGCCTGGCCCTGCCAAGCCCGGCCTCTCCTCCACACTGGCGCTGCGCACACCCCCACGCGCTGGGGGGCAGCTGGCGCCCCCCTGCCTCCCCGCTGTCCCCCAGGGAGGGCAGACCCCCGACCCTGGCATTTCTAGAGTTCCCCAACCAACACTTTCTGGCCTCACACCCAACTCCCCCAGCCTACACTCCACCGCCAGCCCAGCCGGGCTCTGCATCTCACCCCCTCCACCCCCGCTGTACCCCCAACCTGGTCTCCAGGCCACTCCCCTCCAGCCCCGGCCTCGCCGCCCCAGCCAGGGCGCAAGGAGAAAACACAGCCCAGGGTCGGGGGCAGGAGGTCTGCATTCCTCACCTGCCTCTGGGGGATGGGGGCTGCTGGGGAGAGGCCCTCCCCACGGCCAGGCCAGGAAGCGGGTGTCTGGAGAGGGTGGGGGACGCCCCCCAGGGCCAGCCCTAGCCCTGCCCAGCTCCGTAAGACCACCGGGCTACGTGGACGGGGGAGGCTCCGCGATGGGGAGGCTGAGGCGGGCAGGACCCACGAGAGAAGCGAGAACCCGCTGCGCCCCCCGGGAGGACAGGCCACTGCTGGGACGCGGACAAGTGTCCCCTCAGTCACCAGCCGTGGAGACTTCCCGCTCTGGAGAACCCCCTTCCAAGGCCAGCAGCCCGCAAACCTCAGACCTACAGCTCAGTTCTCTCAGGTCTGAGGGTTCCCGGACGAGACCCACACGGCGAGCAAGGCAAGAGCAAAGGCCTAGACCTCTCCGTGCCCTTCCCGCCAGGTCTCTGCTCCTGGGGCCTGGTTCTCCATCTGCAAGATGGGGGGAAGAGGGTCCAACGGCCCTCACCCACCCTGGAACGGGGAAGGTCAGAACGGGACGAGGCGTGACCGGAAGAGAGCGCGAGCAGGCTGCCGAGGCCCCAGCACAGGCGGCCGCCGCAGGGACCAGGCCCCAGCCCTGCTCCACCCCCCGGGGGTGACGAAGAGCTGCACGCAGCCCTCTCTGTCCTCCCCGGGGCAGGAAGTCCTCCTGATGCCCAGGGCCAGCTGCCCCCACCGCCCCGCCCCGCCCCGCCCCGCCCCGCCTTCCCGGGGCATCCGCTCCAGCTCCCAGAACAAAGGCCCCTGGCAGCCGCTGCACTGGGAGTGCCCAGCCCCACTGCCCACTCAGCCCGCTTCCTCACAGAAGCCCCAGCCCCACCCCAGGACCTGCGCCTCGAGCGACGGCCCAGCCCCAAAGCAAGGGAGCCCCCAGGGTTGAACTGGCTTAGCCAGGCCCCTCCCGCTCGGCCTCTCTCCCCATCTGCCCCAGGGGTGTGCTCAGAGGGTCCCGCCCTGCCTGGGGACATCCTGTCTGGCGGGGGCCCAGCTGCTGCCGTCACCAGACCTGGGGGCCCCTGAGGATACAGGCCCCGGGGCCCCTATGAGGGCCAGCCGGACGAGTCGGGCCCACTCCTCCGAGACGCCTCCCGCCCAGTGCTCCAGCCCACGCCACCTCCGTCCTCCCCTACCGCCTACCCCACGTGGGGCTCCTCGGCCAACGCAGGACCTGGTCTCTGTCCCCGACCCCCGTGCGCAGGGCACCCTGAAGGGACCCAGTTGTCACACAGTGGCCAAAGGAGGAAGGGGCAACAAGCTCCTTTTCCGAAAGGGAAGGTGGTGAATGCGGAAGTCTCCCCTGAAATTCCACAGTGGCTCAGAAACATGCCCCGGAAAGAGAGCTCTCTCGCCCACGGAGCTGGAAACTGGGCCCTTCCGCTCCACCCAACTCTAAAGCACACTGGTGGGCACCCCCCACGCTCACCAGTTCCCACCCCAACCAAGGCTGGCAGCCCCCTGGCCCAACCAAGATGGGGGCTTTGGGAAGTCAGTAAAGGGGGGAAGGAAGAGAGGAGAGAGGAGGGAGGGTTGAGCAGATGGAAAGAAGCGTTGGTGGATGAATGGATGTTAGGTGGATGGGCTGGTGGATGGATGAGTGGATGGGTGGGTGGCAAAAAGGAAGGAAGGATAGGGGGCAGGGAGAGAGGAAGAATGGCTAGGTGGATGGATGGGTCAATCTCCCCCCCAAACTGGGCTGGAAATGGCCCAGGCCCAGTCTACAAAGTCATTAGAGTCATTTTACACTTGCGTCATTTTACAGTCGGGGAAACCGCGGCTTGGAGGAGCAGGGTGTACACGGTGAAACCCTCTCCCCGGCCCAGGCCCCATCTACCAAGCAGACGTGCCGCCTGCCTCCGCCTCGCTGGCCCACTTCCCACCTGTGGACACCGAGCCTCAGGGGCCACAGAGCCGCGGGAGCTGAGCGCCACCCGAGCTCCTCCTCGGCCCCATCCACTGCACCTCGGGAGGGCACTGTGCCCACCTGCTCCGGGCCACCCTGGGGTTGTCACGGAGACCAGGCCACTGTGCCCCAGCAAGGGCCCTTGCCCTGCCCTAGTCTGGCCAGGCTTGTCCACGGGGGAGGAGGGGCGAGAAGGGCCCAGCGGCTCAGCACAAGTTCCCTCGATTGACCCTGGGGCAGGGGCAGAACCCACTTCCCCCTCCCCCTCCCACGGGCACCCCCCCCACCCGTGGCAGTGCCAGAGAGAGGGGCACCCGGGGGGCACACAGGGTTGCTGAGGTCCCTCCCAGCCTCCAGGGGGAAGGAGAGCACAGATGCGGTGAAAGCCCAGTGAGCTGAAGCGAAATCGGCCCAGCCCCACCCAGACCTGGGCCAGGCAGCACCACCAGCCCTGGAGCCGCAGGCAGGGCCCGATGGGCAGCCCCTCCCAGGGCCTAACAGATAACCCATGGCCCCCCGGAAATCCCCGGCCACTTACTGGGACTCGAACCCACACCCTCACTGCCCACCTGCCCACCAGGCCAGGCCAGCAGGGCTCCGGGCTGGGGCAAGAGGCACCCAACACTGTCCCCTGAACCTGCCCGCAGGGCCCGCCCCTCCAGCCAGGCTCACAGGAGATGCTTCACCACCTCTCCTCGAATGCCCTCAGGACGACAGCGGGATGGAGGCTCAGCAAGGAGCAGAGACCCACCAGGTCACACACCGGGACCGTGGCAAAGCTGGCCTGAACTCAGGTCCCTGGACTCGCGGTCTAGTACTCCTTCCCTGGCCCCATGAACAGGGAAGCGGGTGGAGGTGAGGTCTAGCAGGATCGACCTTGTAGCCCAACTCCCAGGCAGGCCCAGAGCTGGCCGCTTCTGGGCTTGGCCTCATCTACCTCCCCCTCCCCCACCCCATCCAAGGAGGCATCAGGACTGTTGGCCCATTTCACAGGCCAGGATACCAAGGCCCGGCGCCTAACAATGTCACATGGGGAGTGGGACGCAGCCCAGGTCCACCAAGGGGGGGCTCGTTTGTCACTGGGAAACGCCTGGCTCCCACCCCCCACCCCTGCCTGTGCAGGGGCCTGGGCGGGCACACCTAACCCCTCGGTGGCCTCTGCAGCACAGGTATCCTAGGAATGTCCACTTCCTCTGGCCTCCTCTGCATTCCTGGAGCCCCTCCCACTCCCACCAGTGGAGCCTGGCTCCCTGCAGAGGAATTCCTCAGAGTAAACACCAGGGCTCACAGCATTTCAGCCCCACCTCCGTGTTGTCCCCTTAGCGCCCCTCACCCTAACTCTCCACGTGACCTCTGGTAAGCCCCCCATCTGGCACCCCTCTCTCCCTGTGCACCACGAGGATGCTGAGAAAACAAACGGAAGGTGCCCAGTGCCACGCCTCCGTCCGTATGGGCCTGCCGCCAGCAGCCCGTCTATGCCCAGCCTCTGCCCAGCCTCCCGACCTCATTCTGGGTGGACACCTCGCCTTCTGGTCCTAGCCCCACGGTGAGCCCTTTGGCCAGGGACATAGGGATCAGGCTGCAGCAGGCGAAAAAGGGACTCTACCTGGCCCAGGTCCAGGGTGACGTTGACCTCATTGTACTCCAGGCCGCGCGACAGTGGTGGGCTCTGCCACCAGCGTTCCGTGCCGTCAATGGCGTTGCTCACAGGGTGCGCCCTGTTGCTGTTTGCAGCCGTGCAGATGTCGCAGTACTGGCCCTGTAGGGGAGGGGGCGGTCAGATGGGACCCCTTACCCCTCTGCTCACCCTCCCACCCCATCACACTGGCCGCACCCCCAATCTGTGGACCCTTGTGCGCCAGTCACTCATTCACCTGGCAAATACACACTGAGAGCAAATACACATTCTCAACTTGGGATACGGTTCATGTGAGAGATGAGCACACCCATTACAGAGGAAACAGGAGAGCAAGGAGGGAGCAGGGCACCCGCTGCAGGTGGGAAAACATGGCGGGCCTCCCTGAGGAGGGGGCATCTGAGGCCTACACCATAAGGGGGGGGGGGGGGTGTGCTCCAGGCAGAGGGGCTGGCTGTGCAAAGGCCCTGGGGCAGGGAGAGCAAACAAGGAGTAAACAGCAAGAAGGCCAACGTAGCTGGAGCTGAGGGGTAAGAGCCCGGTCAAGGGGCAAGTCACACGTTTCTCGCCCACCCCCGCCCCCCAACCACCAGCCACTGCAGGGGGCTTCAGAAGGGCTCTTGCAGGATGGGGCCTGGGGGGGACCTAAAGAGGAAGGAAGGTGGGGCTACAGCCGGAAGGCCCAGGCCCGACGTGAGCCCCTCGCCACCTCCACCAGCTCATCCCCCAAACCTCCCCACCAGGCTCTCACCCAGAGCCATCTGGATTAGGGTCTCCAGAGAGGCGGAATTAAGCCATCTCGGTGGCCTGTGGGGACAGGCCCCAGAGTGGAGGCACGTGGGCAGCCAGCAGACGAGGCCTGGACCTCCTGGCTCTGCCACTTCCGAGCCCTGGGACTGGGCCAGGTCACGGCAGCGGCTGAGCCTCAGCGCCCCGGTGTGAAGAGTGGGGGCGATGCTGGCACCTGCCTCGGCCACTGTAGGATTAACGGATCCCACACGGGGCCTGGCAGCTGCTTCTGTCACGGCCCAGCCACCTGCCGGGGCCCTGTCCTCTGGGGGGAGAGGGGGCTCCCAGCATCATCCTGGCCTGCTGTCCCCGTGGGGGAGGAATAGGTGCTGAAAGCTTTGGGGGTGGGGGTAGAGGCAGAGCTGGGCCCTGGCTGCCGGCCCACTGGAGGCCCAACCTCCCACCCCAGAGGAAACCAGACCTGCTGTCCCTCTGCACACAAAGGCGGCCCTCGGAGACTTGGCATTGTTTGAGGCCCAGAGAGGCCACGTCTGGGAAATGCGGCCGCTCCACCCCTCCCAGCCTCCCAGGGGGCCAGACCTTGTCCTAGGAGTCAGAGGTGGGAGCGTGGGAGATGCCCTGCCCCACTCCCAGGCCCGGCAGCCAGAGAGCCCCCAAGCCTCCACATACGCATGGCGCGGGCACACGTGCTCCTGGCTTCCACGGTGCGCCCAGGATGGCGAAGGCAGCAGACCCAGGCACCGAGCCTCCCATCCAGCGGGCTCCCAGGACCCCTCGTGCTGGGTGCTTTGGCTGACCCCATCTCCACCCTGTTCCTGCCTGGGGCCTTGGCACCCTGATCTCTTGTCCTCCAGCTCAGCTGTCACCTCCTCAGCAGAGGCCCAGAGCTCCAGACCACCCAAGAGGCTGACCTGACAACCCCCGCCCCATCACTGTGCTTTATTTATTCTACCACAGGAGACGTGGAATTGTCTGGCTATTAGCAATTCTCCATTTACTGCCTCCTGGGGGGTGGGGGGAGGCGCACCTGCCTCCTTCTTAACTGCATCCCTGAGGCCACCACCCAGAGGTGCCACGCCGAGGGGCTGGAGCAATGGAGGACACCCAGAAAAGGGGCACCATCTGTGCAGGCCATACTACCAGCTCAAATGCTGAACCCCAAACTGGAACCCGGGCTCTGGCTCCCAGACCTGTGGGAGCTGCCAGAGGGAGAGCAGAGCAGGGGCTCAGAGAGGCTCACCGAGAGCGCTAAGCACATGCGTGTGGGCTGTCTGGGGCCTGGCGGAGCCGGGAGGCTTCTGAGAGGTGGTGGGTAGGGCCATCTGGCTGGGGTGGGCCTTCCAAAGAAGGCTCCCTTGGTCAAGGGTCAAGGGAGCCAAGGGACGTGTCTGCTCAGGTCCACCCAGAGAATCGGGGGGAGATGACTCTACTCCCCACGTGGCCCCAGCGGGACCGCTCAGTGACGTGGTCACTGCCGACCTCCCTGCCTGGCGGATGGGGCTGGGGAAAGCAGCCTCTCTCCGCCCCTCTGCTGCAGAGGGTCCTGCCAGGAACAGAGCGAGGAAGCAAGGAGCAGTGATAAGGACTTCCCCTCCCAGTGAGTCACCACGCTGGCAGCCGAGCCCCCGACTTCCCCTGCGGGGCTGGGGCCAGCCCAGAATTCCTCCGCTGCCCACCTGAAGTCGCAGGGCCGGACTCCCAAGGTGCCCTCTGCCTGCCCTAGCTGCCCCGATGCCCAGCATGGCTCACCCCACACCCCGGGTGGCATGCCCCCGGCCAGCTTCTGTCCTATCTCCCCCAGGGGGCCCTGGGAGCTGCTGGTCTGCAGCCTTGGGCCCACGTCCTCCCTGACCCACCCACAAGCCTGGGCTCTTGGGACAGAGAGGTGCGCCCACTCAGCTCCAGTGTCCGTGGGCAAGGCCCAAACACCAATCCCGCAGGAAGGCAGGGCGGTGAGCAGATCCCATCCCCCAAGAGGACAGGGCAGAGGCTCCAGTGGGTCCAGCAACTTGACCAAGGTTGGCCTTCAGTCTTTCTGGCTGGTCTTTCTGCCCTGGCAGCCTCAGCACAGGGGTGCAATGGCTGAGCGCTAGAGTTTCAAAGAGAGGCTTCAGCTCTAACTTGTTAAACTGTGAGCTGGGAGGGCAGGGCTGAAGTTCTCACTCAGGGCCCCCTCGCTTGCAACGCACAGCCACTGCCACTTGCCAAGTGGTCACTGTGTGACGGACAGCTTCCCCGGCCCCTCAGGCCAAACTCACAACTTCGGGTGAGGCCGGCCCTCGCGTTGTTCCCATTTTACAGATGAGGAGCCTGAGGCTGGGGCAGGGGAGCCACACAGCTAAGGAGAAGGCCTTTGACCCCAGGCCACCAGCTCCTGTGCTGCTCCTTTAAGCACTAGGAGGTGGTAATAAATGGCCCCTCCCTCAAGGATCCACGCAGCTGCCCCTCCTCAAGGGCCTGGGCCAGGCAGCACAGGTGAGCAACTCGGAGCCTCTCTCCAACAGGGAGATGGCTTGGAGCCTGGGCCGATTAGCTGCGGAATCCCAGCTGAGCATCTAGGAGGGGTGGCCAGGGCTGAGCCAGGCCCTCTGAGCAGCTTTGGAGACCCCCCCCCCACAAGCTCCTCCCCTCCACCTGTCCCCTTTGATGTCACCCAGAGGCACTAAGGGCCCGTAGTGGGGTCTCAGGTCGCCCCCGCTCACCCCAGCCAGATCCTAGTCTGGCTTTGGGGCTTTACAGGCCTCCGTTTCCCCACCTGAAACGTGGGCTTGAGACCTCCTGCTCAGCTGTACAGGGCTTTGAGGAGAGCATGGGTGCAGAGAAGTGTGTCCAGGAACCAGCGGGAGGTGACATTTCTGTCCCGGATGGCTCTGCTGCACCAGGGCCCCCTCTCACTCACTCCTCCCTCCCTCGGCGGGGAGCAAGGGGAGTGGGCAGGCAGCAGTGAAGGGGCCCCAGCTGAGGCTCCCTCATTCATCACCCACCCCATCACTCTACTCTCCAACTACCTCCTCCCTGCCCCAGCCTCTCCTACCGGGAAGGTGGCAGCAAGTCCCCGGAGGCTGAGGCTCAGGTTACAACAGCCTTGGGGCCCCCAGACCCTCCCTCAGGTCTGGCAGGGGTGGGAGGATGGGCCTGCACGGGGTGTCAGGTAGCCTCTGGAGCAGACCCTATCGCCCCGGGCAGAGCGGCGGCCGGTCTGTGTTCCCAGCCCCAGTTAAAAATCCCTCCGTTTGTCCCCCTCCCACCTTGAGGGTCCCACCGACTCCCTAGACCCGCGCGAGCGAGAGCTGTATCTGGCCCCTCCCGCCCCATCCCCGTCCCCGTCCCCGTCCCCGTCCCCGTCCCATCCCGTCGCCAGCAGGTTCCAGCCTGTCCCGGGGGAAGGCGGAGTGGTCCGCCCCCACCTCACAGGCAGCCGGCCGGGGAGGCCAAGTCCCGCCCTCGCCGGGATCCCGGGACTTGGGGCCGCCGGGGACCAGGCACCGGCCCCTCCCCTCCGGCCAGCCACCGCCGCCGAACTCGAGCGGTGCCGGCCGCGCCCGGGTCCGCTGCGTGCCGCCTTCCCGGAGGCACGCGCACTTCTCTGGCTGAGCCCGAAGGACCGAGTTGGGGTCCCTTCCGTCCGCCGAAAGGCGGAACCGGGGCGTAGGGACGGGCGGCGGGGGCCGCGGTCCGTACCTGGTTTCTCCGCGGCCCCTGGGGCTCCTCGCCGAGTCGGGCTGGAGTTCCGGAGTCCGAGCCCGGTGCGTGCCCTGAGCCGGCGGCCCCGCCACCCCGGCCCGGCCCGGCCCGACCCGCGGCCCGCGCTCACCTGGATGGTCTGGTTGGGGTCCCCGCCGGCCCCCCCCACCAACTTGCAGTAGAGGTCCTCGGTGGGGCGCGGGGCGCCGCGCGCCGGGGCCTCCTCGCCGCAGGTGGCGGAGGCGGCGATGCGGGCGCCCTCCGCCAGGTTGAAGTAGGGCGGGTGCAGGCTGAAGCTGCCGCCCGCTGCCGCCCGCGCCCGCACCGCGCCCAGCAGCGCCAGCCCGGCCAGCAGCAGCGGCGCTGGGCCCCGGGAACCGCGGGGCCGCGCGCCCGGCTTCGCCATCTTCCAGCTCCGGGGACGGCGGGCGAGGCTGCAGCCTGGCGGGTCTGCAGCGCGGCGCCCGGCCCGGCTCGGCTCGCTCCGCCTGCGGACGTCAGGCCCCGCCCCGGCCCGCCTGGGCGCCCGAGCCCCGCGCCCCGGGGAGGGGGCGGGGGAGGCCGGGGGGAGGGGCGGCCGGCCGCCTTAACCCTTGGGACCCCGGCCCGGCCGGCTTCTCGGAAGGGACACCTGCTGGCCTCGGGCCGGGCCGTGGGAACGCGACGCCGCGGCGGCCCCCGGGGCGTGGCTCCCGGTCCAAAGCGGCCCCCTCGCGCCCTCGGGCACCCAGGCCCCGGGCGCGCCGGCCCGCTCTTCCCCGTCCAGCGGCTCCGCTCTTTGTTTCCCTAACTTCGGGCACCTCTCGGCGGCCGAGCGCCCCCGGCTGCCCCGGGTCTGGCGCCGCGGCCGGGAGTCAGGCACGCTCGCCCCGGGTCCAGCCCCCGGCATCTGCCCCATCCACGGCCCGGCCCGGCCCCACCCGCAACCCCAGAACTGGCAGAGCGACCCGAGCGACCGCAGCCTGGGAGCCCTGTCGCTGGGGTCCCCCCGGGATTGAGGGGGTGAACTCCGGAGCGCAGCGCAGCCTCGCCGCCTCTCCCCGGCCGGTTTTTGGTTTTTCACCCCTCATACTGGCCCCCATATCTGCCCCATCCAGCAGGTGTGTGGTAAGGTGCTCTCTGTCAGCTGTGAGTGGCGGTGGTAGCGGGGGAATCCGATCTGCAGAGGGACAGGGAGACCCCCTGGGGGGGCCATGTCAGATTCCATCCCACCTGACTCCCACCTACCCAGGGTTTGGCTTAAAAATACTCTAAAATAGGGAAGTGGGTGAGGAGGGACTGGACCCATGGGGCCCCCTGCAGTGAAGGGAGGATACTCAGGGCTCCGCCGGTGCCAGGAAGATTGCCTGTGAAGGAGGACATCGATTGCCTGTGAAGGAGGACATCTGCGGGGGCTGGGGCCGCAGGGCCAGGTGTGCGCTAACCCTTGTGCCTGGGGGGGTCCCTGCTTTGGGGCACTGTGGACCCCACCATCTCTGTCTGCCAGTCGAACCCTCCTGCTCAGGGCAGGCACTCAAGGACACTGGGGAAATGGGATTGGACGTAGAGGCCTGAGCTCAGGATTGCGTCCCAGCTGATTCTGCGTTTGGGTGGCTTCGGCCACTGGGTCTCCTCCCCTCCAGCTCCTGGCCCAAATCGGCCTCAAGGGAAGCCCTGATGGGGTAGGCGCAGCTGTCAGGCTGGCAGCTCCCCCCGGGATGTGAGCCAGGCCAGCTGGGTGTCTGTCCCACTTGAGACCCGCTGGACAGTCCTGGGGAGCCGAGTAAATGTGTGGGGTGGCAGCCAGCTGGTCCTGGTGGGAGTTCTGCCCCAGCAGCTGTTCCCGGAAGGTTGCGCCACTAGCCACATCTTCCTGGCTGTCCCTGGCCTCCTGCGAATCCGAATCCCAAGGGGCTGGACTGCTGCTTCTCTAGTAGGAGTTTGTGAAATACGCAGCGGGATGACGCTCCCTCTCCCCTCCCCTCTCCCCTCTCCCCCCTCCTCTCCCTCTGCTCCCGGGCAATTCTGTAACTCCACCTGGGGGAGGGGGAGGAGAGGTGGTTCCCTGCTGGAGAGGCTCTGGGTGGGGGAGGGGCTGGCCTAGATGGTGGGGGAGGGGCGACAGGCCATGCTGGAATCCTGAGTCCCCCACGCAGACGGGCCAGCTCACCAGCTAATTTATGATCCCGTGGGAGGAGCAGCCAGAGAGCCGCCTCTGGGCAGTAGCAGGGTTTCCAGATGGGGGATTTGACCTGCCCCTGCCCCACCCTCCCTACTGCCCAGAGGTCCCCTGTCACACACATCACAGCAGTGCACTCTGGCCCCCGGCACCCCCTTGACAGCTGGGGACCTGTCAGCCTGGGGACTGGGGCTGGCAACCTCCCACCCTCCACCCCCCCCCCCAGGTCGGCTTCCCAACCCCCGTGGAGGGACCAGCGGGCAGAGGTGAGGGGCGGGAGCCCTCTGAGCCTCTAGGGACCAGGCCTCCGCCGTCGAGGGCGCAGAGCAGGCGGGAGGAAGGGGCTGCTGCCTGAGAATGCGCTGAGTCAGCCTGAGCGCCCAGCACAAGGAGGGTTAATCCTGGGCGAGCTGCTTCCTGGCAGACAGCTGCCCCAGAGCAACTGGTGGCCCGGGCCTGGGGGGAGGGGGTGGGTGAAGTGGGCAGAGGAGAATGTGGTGAAAGGGGCTGGGTGAGGTGCCCACTCTGCCCCCACCTTGGGCCAGCTTATGTGTCCCACCTGGGGCAGGAGTGGGCGGCATGGAGGATGGAGGTGTTATTCCAATCCGGCTACACACTGACCTCTTGGCAGGTGGTGGTTCTAGGGGAGGGTCGTCAGCGAGGCTGGAGGGGGAGACCCATTTCCCACGTCACATTTCCAGCCAGTCACTTCCAAATGGCCTAGCGAGTGCGTCTCCCATCTTGCTCTGACTCCTGGGCTACCCAGCTGCCTTTCCTATTTATGAATTAGGAAACTGGGGGTCAGTTTCCAACGTCCGGGGGTCAGTCAAGAGCCTGTGGTTAGCAAGGGAGAGGGAGTTGGACTGGCATTCATTTTCTCCTCCCGCACGTGTTGGGCACCTTTTGGGTATGGGTCCCTGATGTAGTGCCCCCCGCCCCCAAGCAGGCTGTCCCAGCCTTCTGTCCTAAATCCAGGAGAGGGATGCTCAGTCCTGGGAGGTGGGAGGTGGGTAGTGGGTGGGATCAGCTCATGGGGGAGGGCCATGGAGGCAGCCTGACCGCCTCTGTCCTACTAGGCTCTGGACATGCCCCACGGGCGGACCCCAGACCCAGAGCCCCTCCCCACCCAGCCCCAGGGTAACAGGAGCCCCAGGACCTGTGGGAGGTCGGGCACAGGTGGCAGCAGAAGAGGTGCTCCTGGACCTAGGTAGGGGGTCTGGCCAATTCCCCCTGAGCCCAGGGATATGGCCTCTGCGGTGTGGCCTGGGCCAGGGGAGCCTGCCCTCAGGACAGCGGCCCTCACCTGAGCCGCTGCCCCGACTCCTACGGCATCCCCAGGAGCCCCTGCTCAGCCCCATCTGCGGGGCAGCTGTGGGGACCAGCAGGCCAGGTCATGGGCACACCTGCCTCAGCCCTAACTGTAACCTCTCGGGGAGCAGCTGCGTGGGGCACCCCTCGCTGCACTCAAGCCTCATCTTCGTGTCACAATCATAACCGATGGCTGTGCCTGACTGCCTGTCCCGAAGCCCGCTCTCTTGGGAGAAGCTGCACCGTGGAAGTGGGTCCGTGCAGCCACGTGGGAGGAAGAAGCCCCGAGCTCTCTGCTCGTGACTGGGAGGGTTTGTCTCAGCAGGAAGAGGTTTCAGGAGAAGCTAGGCTGCGGTTTGGAATATCCGAGGCTGCATTCCCTCCCCCAGGGCTGCTCTGATACCCTCCAGGGAGCCCAGCTGGTGAGAACGTGTCCCCCCATCCGTCCATCCACGGGGCAGGCGGCAAGGCTGATGCTGGGGGCCCTGGCAGCCCCGGTCTAGCCCAGTCCTGCGGAGGGGAGGACGCAGCCCAGCTGGGCGCCCTGAGGACTCACAGCTGAGAGGAGGGCTCATTAGAAGGTTGTAAACCCAGCAGGTCTGGGGCCGGGAGAGCTCCCGGGCCTCTGGGCCATTGCTCAGCCCAGAACCCTCCCTGGCCTTGGGCTGGCACGTCCCCTGGAAGGGCTAGAGGCCGGGGGGCAGAGGACAGGCCTCGATGAGCTGAACCCGCACCAGAAGGCTGGGGCCAGGCCGGAGCGCCAGCATTCCCGGCTGAGGAGGGTCCGGGGACAGGCCCCTTGATGCTCCTGAAGGAGCAGTGTCTCCCCGCTGCCTGTGGCCCCAGCTGGGCCACCTCTGGGCTCTTCCAGGCCTCTAGGGCATGAGCTCTGGGGAAGCTTGGAGGCCACCAGACTTTGGGTTGACACCAACAAGGAATGGATGCTTTTGACCCCCATGCTGCCCAGCCAAGGGCCCCCCTCTGGGAGCCTTCTGAGCCTGGAGCTCCGGAGGGTCCACCTCTGCCTGCTGTGTGCCCAGCTCACAGGCCTGTCCCCAGGGTGCCCACTGCAGGCCTGAGCCTCGGGTGTCCTGATTGGGGGACTGCATCCTGGAGGGGGCACAGACAGGTTTAGGTGTGCCCAGTGTCATGAGACCCAGGCTGGCCAGCCCCCCGGGTACTGGGCTCTCCACGGAGGTTCCCCAAAGCTCCTGTCTCCCACTCAGCTCACCTCCTTCCCAACTGGTGTCCTAGACAGGCAGGCCTGGCCCTATAAAAAGCACATGAACCCAGGATGCTTAGAAACGTGGGGCCTCGTGGCTCCCCCCTGGGGTGGTCAGCGTGCTGTCAGTGAGCAGAGAGCCCTGACGGGGCTCCCGCTGAGCGTAGGGGAACCCCCGCCCCGCCGACATGGGGACGCCAGGCTTTGTGAAGTACACCACAAGCTGGAACCGGCCAGTCACCTTGTGGGCTGGAACCCTCGCGGTAATAGCTACGGGTGCTAGGTGCCTGCTGGGGCTGGGCGCTGGCTGGCACACGTGCCTCCCCCTGCCTCCTCCTAGGCCAAACTTGCTTCTGCTTGTTTTAGGGTAAGAGCCAGACCCCTTACCGCAGCTCCCCGGGCCCTGTGGGGCCTCCCAACTACGCCCCGCCTGTCTGGCCAGTGGGCAGAGCCTCCAGCCTTCCCTCCCCCTCTGTCTCATGGGGACTTTGGCCTTATTCCCTCTGCCCAGGACACAACAGAGCCCCTGCCCCTTTGTTTGACCACCTGGGCCTCTAGGCACTGCCCCAGAGAGCCATCAGGTATGCGCCTGGCCTGCTTTCTCAGGTGCATTCATTTTATTAAATCCAATCCCGCCTGTGTCCTGCCTTTCCCTAGCCCCAGGCCTGGCGAAGAGGAGGTGCCCAGAGACTGCCCACTGCTTGAGGGAATGGCCTCTGGGGTTTACCCCCCACAGGTCCGTCCAGGCTGTGAAGGGCCCTGTGAATTTGGGAGGCGTTTGGAGGAAGCCTCGGGTTCCCAGGAGAAGCCTCCCGGCTGTGCCCCAGGGCCCCTTCCCAGCCCAGGGTCTGTGAGCTGGAAGGAGAGGCAGCGCCTGCTGGGGAAGGAGGTGTAGGGAGGCGCTGCCGAGTGTGATGCGCCCAGGTGTCTGCAGCCCTGCAAGACATCACTCCCCTCCCTGGCTCACCGGACACCCCCAACCCAGCCCTGGGCTTGAGGGGCAAAGCTCAGCAGCAAATCTCAGGCCCCAGCCTCAGTGGAGGGGGTGGGCCGGGGAGGGGGCCCTAGGAACCCCCGGGGAGGGGGCCTGGGACCTCCCTGGAGATCCAACCATCTCCAGAGAGCAAAGGGAGGGGCTGGTTCAGGAGGTTGCTCTCAGGACCCCAGACCCAGGCACCTCGCTTGAGGAAGGACACCATCAGGGCACCGCCCAGCACCTTGCTGGGGTGAGAAATTGGGGGTCCGGGCTTCCTGATCCCAGATGTGTGGTGGGGAGCACGTGGGGGGACCCCGGAAGACGGTAACGACAGATTGCATCAATCACGGCATCCTCCACACGGGACTGCCGCGTCCACATTGGAAACCCATGGGGCCGACATTTCTGCAGTGTCATTTTTTATCCTACTTTACCTTTGGCCCCTAGTACTCCCCCGCCCCCATGCTCACCACCTCCCTGCTCTGTACTCCGGACTGGGCAGCCCTCGGGGGGAAACAGGTGAGGGGCGGGGGGGGGGTGCCCAGCACAGAGGGAGGGGGTGGCACCTGCAGGCCTGGGCCGCCACTGCCCTCCTCCTTCACAGGACCCATCTCCAGCAGGCCCCTCCCCTGCCTCGGTCCCTGGGGCCTGGCCAAATGGTTCCCGCGGGGTGAAGGCTCTGCAGCTTCTCCAAGAGGTGCCCACAGACGGCCTTATATGGCCAGGAGGACTCACTGCCCAGGCGGAATCTGATCCCATGGGAAGGGCAGGGGTGCGGGGCTGTGCCCTGGGCCAGAGCAGGCCCACCACGGGGAGTGGCTCGAATGGCCGCAGCCTCCTGGGCCCACAGTCCCAAAAGGGAGCCACATGAGTCCGACCCCCTCGCCAACTTTGGGACATCTGGTTGGGGGCCCTGTGATGAACCATGGGGGCTTGCCGCCCCGGCAAGAGCCGTGAGATTCGAGGGCAGCCTGCCCCGCCCGGCACCACCCAAACCGCACCAGGTATGGCCCTCTCCCTGCCCTTGGGGCTTAAGGCCAGCAGCCCCTGCTCTGCCCTTGACCAGCCAGGCCACTGGCCCTCAGCAAGTGGCCTCCTCCTCCCGGGCCGCCCCGGCCCGGCATCAGCGGCCCCCCGCCACCCAGAGCAGCACCGGGGTCCCCGCGCCGCACCCGGGCCCCCGCTGGGACTCAACCTCCCTGCCTTGACTCCGCTCCCCAGCCCTCCTCCTCTCCCTCCACCACCCCTACCTCTCTCTCTTCTGACTCTCTCCTCTGGGCTTCTCATTCTCTGGCTACCCTCTCTCCGTCTCTGTCCGTCTGTCTCCCTGCCTCTGTCCGTCTGTCTGGGTCTCTCGGTGTCTCTGTCTCTCTTCCTGCCATCTGCTGCCCTAGATCTGCTGAGCTCCGCTACTCTGGGCAGCCCGAGGGCACCCCTCCCCCGTGTCTCCTGGGGCCTTTGGAGAAGGATTTGCAGCAGCAGTGGTGGCAGAGCCACTGCCTGCCTGCCAGGCCTGTCTGCCCACCTGGGAAGCTCTGGCCGCAGGGTCCCGGTGGCCCTTGCGGGCCGGGCTGGGGAGGACACAGCTCTCCTGGGCTCCTGAGCTGCCACACGGCCCTGGGACACAGCAAGTGGAGGTGGAGTCTACCTCGTCCAGGGGGCACCACGGTCCACTGCCTGCACGTCAGGGCTGCAGCCCGGGGAGGCCCCAGGCCACGGGCAGAGGGGCACAAGGGCCCACATGGCACTGGGTGTAGCCACTCCTCAGACCAGCGTGGGAGGGCAGGGACTCTTGTCACCCGGCTGTTCAGGTGAGCAGAGGAGGCGGGGTGGGCCCAGACCACCCTCTGTGCCTCCCCTGAGCCAAAGGCCCGAGGACAGCGTGGCGGCCCCTGGCCCTTGCCACGTGCGCGCACCTTGCCGGCAGGCTCTCGGGGAAACTGAGGCTCGGGTGGTGCTGTGGCCCAGGAAGGGTGAGGCAACAGGGTGAGGGGTCGACAGCTGTCTGTCTGTCCAGGATGTGCTCCAAGGGGATGCAGTGGAAGGGCAAGGGCTGCCAGGCCAGCGGGGCTGGGTTGGGGCAGGAGGCCTGGGGCAGCACCTGCCCTGTCCGTCCTCTGTGGTCCAGATTGGCACGTCCCCCGGGCTGGCGGGAGCCCGCGACATCTCCCCCAGCGCCGAGCGGGAGGGGGTGAGGTGGGGCCCCAGGGAGCCCTGGCCTGGACGCTGCCCGGGGGTTGAGAACCACCCACTCTGGGGCCCCCAGCTGTGACAAGGGGTCCCTCCTCTCTCCGTCACCTCAGGTGGCTTTTCAGAGGCAAACTGCCCTGTTGTGCCTCTGCTGGAGACTCTCCAGTGCCCCCTCCGCCCCTGCAGCTTCCAGGGCGTCCAGCTGCCCCTCGCCCCCTTGTTGCCCCCAGCGTTCCAGCCTCACTGGCCTCCTTACAAAGTCTAAGTGCCCCCTCGCATCACAGGACCTTTGCACAAGCCACACCTTCCACCAGGAATCTTCTCCCACCCAGCTCTGGGCCACCCTACAGAGCCCAGCTCCGGGGGTACATTCTTCCTTCCTTCATTCAACGACTATTTAATATTTTTATTTATTTCATTTCATAATCTTATTATTTACCTTATGTCCCGAGCCCCGTGCCGAGCAGGTGCTGGGCAGTTGTGGCTGGATGCTGGGACACCTGTGCCCCGTCGCTTTCACATTGGCTGGAGGCCCCGGGTGGGGGAGGGCAGGCCGACGGGGAGAGGGCTCAGCGCCCAGGCCCCTGCTTCTCTCGTGCGGCCTGAGAGCCACAGCGCAGAGTAAAAGCATCAGACAGTAACAAGTGCGGGCCAGGATGAAGGGAGTCGGGTCCCCTACGCTGCCGGCGGGGACGCAGACGGAGCACCTGCGGACCTAGCGTGGTGCTTCCTGAGAGGAAACACAGCGTCCCTGCGGGTCCACACCCCCACTTCTGGGGGTGCATCCGCACCGATCCCGTGCACGAACGTCTGTGGCGGCACTTTCCATAGCAGCCAAAAGGCGGAAGCAGCCCAGATGCCCATCAGTGGGTGAGCGGGAGTGAGGTGGTCCACACCCGCTGCAACTCCGAGCCTGGCAGGCGGACTCTTTGAAGAAGCCGCTGGAACCAGGAGCCGGCAGTTTGGGGTGCGCCTGGGCCATGAGGCTCGGCTGAGCGGGCAGAGCGCAGCGGAGACGGGAGTGGGTGACGGCAGGTGGAGACGGCGGAGGCAGGGCTGCCTCTGGGTGCCGGTCGCTCCCACCACACAGCCAGCTGGTCCCGTGCTTCCCGTGAGCGCCAGGGAGGCACAGGCCCGTGTTTAGGGCTGCGGGGAGCCCAAGACACTCAACCCTAAATGGGAGACTGACTCACCCTGCCTGCCCTGAGAGTCCACGGGGCCCTGGGTCACACGCGGCTCAGCCTGCAGGCTCGTGCCTCAGGGCCTGACCGCGAAACCCAAGTACTGGGGTTCCCCCAGGGCCACCAGTGCTTCAGATGCAAGTGACACCCAACCACCTCCGTCTCCTGTCACCCCAATTTCATAAAAGGAGGGCTTGAGAGTATGGAAAGGTGGGGCCGCAGAGGGACCACCGGTTGGGCCCCCATCCCGACCGCCCAGGGCTCCGTTCTGGCTGGCGGGGAAGAGGCGGTGGGCCAGCTGAGGCGGTCCCCTCCAGGACCCCCGCTGGGGCCTCCCCTGCCCGTGTGGAGAGGTAGGGACGGCGGGCGGGCTCAGCTCCAGGCCTCTGTTTGCCTCAAGTTTCAACATTTACAAAACATTGGTCCTCGGCTCCTCTGGGGAGACGTTGCCTAGAGGAATGTAAACACGTGAGACTTGGAAGGCTCGTGAGCAGGGCAGTGGTAGGGTCTCCGGAGAGCCCAGTCTCCTTCTCAGAGGGGCCCTGGGGGGGGTCTGTGGCTGGGTTTCCCCGCGGGGGTGGTAGTGAGGGAGGTGAAGCCTGGGCATTGAGAGTCCTCCCCTCCCTCGGAGCCCGGTCTCCTGTTGCCTCCGTGCTCCGTCCGGGGCTTGCTGCGTGATCTCAGGTCAGAGGCGCAACCTCTCTGGGCCCGAGCCGATGGGGCTGATCCTGTTCGCCTGCCTGTCTTTGGCCCCAGTCCCTCAGCGCCACCATGTCTCTGTATCACACACCCAGTGGGGCTTTAGGGAGCTGCCGTTTCTGGTGCCCTTGCGCTGGCGCTGGGCGGGCGCCTGATCTGATGCTCACAAAAGCCCATTTTACAGACAGGAGACCGGGGGTCAGAGGGGCTATGTGGACGCTGCCTGTCACCAGCGCTGTGACCCTGAGGCACTGTGCGACCCAGCCCGCTGGTCAGGGGTCAGGAGGCTGCCGGGTTGGTCAGTCCTGACCTTATCTGCAAGGTGCTCAGTCCCCGTCCCGAGGGCTTGCTCCTGGCTGGACATGTGCCCACATGCTCTGTAGCAACAGCTGACCCCAGGCATCCTCAGCGAGGCCCCAGCCCCGGGAAGCCGAGTGGGGCAGAGCCTGCCAGGAGGCTGTCTGGGCCCTGCAGGAGGCTGGCACAGGCTGCCTTCAGGGCCTCCTGTATCTCCACCGGAATGCACCGAGCCCCCATCCCCTGCCCGCCCAGGGGGAGGAATGTGGCTGAGGTTACGGGGAGCAGGGAGCCTTGGGGGGGGGGTTGGTAAGAGGCTTCCCTCCGCCTTCTGGAATCCCAGGCCTGGCACCAGGTCCCCGCCTGCCTCTCCCTGCCCCCACTGCAGAGCGAGCCCCTGGTCTTCCTCTCCGCAGGCTGCAGGGGCTCTGGGGTGACCAGTGTGAAGGGGTGGCACCTCCCAGGGCTGGTCCCTGCGTGACAGCGTCCCTTCCTCAGAGAGGCCTTCCCTGACCACCCGACCTACGGCCCCCTCAGACGGGCCGTTGCCCTTCGGAGCCCTGCACCACGCCCCGCTGGCATCCTGGGCCGGACGCCTCCCTGCGGGGCCTCCTGGGCACCGTGGGGTGTTGAGCGGCATCCCTGGTCTCCACGCACGAGTGGCCAGTGGCACCCTCCCCTCCCCCAGGCGGGACAGTCAGCCAGACAGTCAGTATGTCCGGGGGGAGCCGTCCCTGGATGAGACCCACTGCCCCAGACCTTCCCGAGATGAGGCGCTTACTGTCGTCTCCCCCAGGCCAGGAGCTCCCTGAGGACGGGGATCGCCCGTCCTGCCCGGGGGCCAGGACAGCCACCTGCGCGAGGTCACAGCAGGTGGGGGGCGGCACCTCCTGGCTGGGCCCTGCTGGACATCCCGGGGCCTCAGAGTCCCAGAGCGCCTGTGGAGCTGGGCGGGGAGCGGAGAAGCTGCCCAGAGCCCAGAGGAGCTGTGGGGCCGGGCTGTGCCAGACAAGCCCGGGCCGGGCCCGCTCATGCGGGGCAGGAATCTGGATTCCGCCTCTCTCCACCTGGGCTTCCAGGCCCAGCAAACCTCTGTCCCTGGGCGTGTTTCTGCAGCGGCTGACACGCTCGGCTGCCTGGTGCTCAGAGGCTGGGCCGGGCCCCACACGCACCCCTGTCCACCCGGGCCCCCTGCTGGGCGTCCCCGGGGCAGAGCAGGGAGGTGAAGGGCCTCCAAACTGCCGCCTCTGAGTGCACTGTGCCTGAAAGCCCATCATTAACCCTCCGTAGGGCTCAGCTTGGGGCGGGGGGGGTCACGTGGGGGTCCTCTCCGCCGGCACAAGGGCCCGCCCCGGCTGCGCTGTGTCCCACCCGTCCACCCCCAGAGCCCAAGGCTGGGTTCAAGCCCTGCCCTGCCTCCTGGCTCCGTGACTCTGGGGGAGCCACTTCCTCTCCCTTGGCCTCAGATTCCTGCGCTGTACATGCTGCCGGTTCCTCCCAGGGCAGGAAGAGCCGGTCCAAGGTCACCTCCCAGACAGACAGACAGATAGACCGCAGTACCCGTTTCCACTGAAGAGAACAGCAGCAAAGGGGTGGGCGGAAGAGTGGTCTTTCCCTCCCTAGGTCTGTGCCCGCCCGCAGGTGTACAAGGCCCCCAGCTGCCGGGTCCTGTTGAACCCTCACCTCCACCCATGGGGGAAGGGAGAACAGTTTCGACCTTCTGATGGGGAAACTGAGGCTCAGAAAGGAGAGGGGGGACTTCCCTGGCGGTCCAGTGGTTAAGACTTCACCTTCCAATGCAAGGGGTGCAGGTTCGATCCCTGGTCAGGGACCTAAGATCCCACATGTCTCACGGCCAAAAAACCAAACCATAAAACAGAAGCAATATTGTAACAAATTCAATAAATACTTTAAAAATGGTCCACATCAAAAAATCTTTAAAAAAAAAAAAGAAAGGAGAGGGGCCGGGGCCGGGGAGTCAGCACTAGAAAACAGGCCTGCCCGGTTCCCAGGTCTTTGCCTTAATTACTGTGCTGCCCCTTCAGGATGGCGGGGCGTGGGACAGAGGTCAGCCTGGAGCCAGACCCGGGGGGTAAAGGTGGGCCTTGCCGCCTGCTCTCTGCAGCCTTCTTGCTTTGAACCTGAAACTCCACTGGTTTGGCTGGAACATCTTGGCCTGTGGCCCGCAGCATGTCCACTAGGATGAGCCAGCTGGACGCTGTGTGCGTGCCTGGGGCAGAAGTGCCTCCTTTCCTGTCCTTGGCTCAGTCCTTGTAGCCTGGCCCCACCGGAGGGATGGGGCCAGAAGATGGACGTTCTTGGGTGTCTCTGACCTCAGAGTCCTCTCCGCTGGGTGTCAGCCGGGGTCCGCGTGCCCGGCCCAGCCCCCCACTCCGCCTCCAGAGTGCCTGCGCCTGTAACTGGGGAAGGGGCCCGCGAGGGCCTCCGAGGAGCCACCCAGACCTGCCCCAATGCCAGCGCAGTCAGTCAGCAGCGCACCCTGCCTGCCTGGGTGAACACGGATGTAAAAACCCAGGGGGTGGGAGCTTAGGGTTTGTGTTCCTTACCACGTGTAGCTTATATCTCAATGAAAAAACATCATATGGTAAAATAAATAAAATAAAATGACAAAATAAAGTAAAATAGAAGAGAACATGACGCCGGCCAGACACTCTCAGGCGCCCCCGGCTCTGACAGCCTGTGAGTAACGACGCCCAGGGCCCCACAGCCCAGGTCACTGAGGCTGGACCCACGTGCTGGGGCTGCACGCCGGCTGTGACCTCCCTTGAGCCTCACGGAGACTGCGGAGGGCCGGCGTCTGCCTATCTCCCTGAGACCAGAGGATGGTCTGGAATCACGGCTGGGGGCGGTGGCACCAGGACCTGCTCCGTGGGAGCCTGCACGCCCCTCGGCCCCTGGGAGCCCCTCTGAGAGAGGAACTCTGTCGTGAGCTGGGCCTTCTCCCGAGAGAGCAGGGCAGGCAGGAAGGGCCAGTGGCCGCAGCTCCTGGCCGGCTCTGCACAGGGAGAAGCCTGTCCCTTGGCCCTGAGCTGCAGCTCACCCTGGCCCGCGCCCAGGCCCGGAAGGAGGGTTTCCTGGTTTAGGGGCTGGTTCCCTTCCACACACAATACATTTCGGGCTGACCCGGCCCCACCCGGCCCAGAAGCAGCCACTCTGGGAGGAGGAGGGAGGCGCCCCAGGAAGGCTGAGAGCCTCGCTTACCTGTCTGTGAGGTGGGCCCCCAGGACGGTGCTGGGGAGTGGGCAGCGGATGCCGCACACAGACACCATCCAACACCACTGGCCGCTGTCACCCAGCTGGGCAGCCTGAATGAGGACCCGTGTGAGACTGGGGTGGTGATAGTGCAGCTTCTGGAGTCGTCAGCCCAGGGTTCAAGTCTATAGCGGTGGGACCTGGGGTCTCAGCATAATAGTGATGGTGATCGCAGGGATGACGAAGGTGGCAGTGATGTTGATCGTGACGATGGGGATGCTGAGGGCCTCCTGAACGCCACGTCCACTCTGAGCACCGCATATGTGTTACCCCTCCCGGGTGGTGCTCTTACAGCTGTCCCTACTTTAGAGCCGGGAGGAGGAGGAGACAGCTAAGTGAACTGTCATACAGCTACGAGGCAGAGGGAGGGTGCAAAGTCAGCCTGCCATCCTGATGGCATACTGGAAGTCAGGGTGATCTAGAGCACTTGGGGGTGCAGGGGGCAGGAACAGGTGTATGCTCTGTAGACCTGGAAGTGCTCGGGGATCCTGATGGGGACCATCCTGCTGAAGAGCTGCCGCTCTGAGCCCCTGGGAGCTGCCCCGGGAGCTGCAAAAAGGGCTCAGGACAGTGTCTTCAAGTGCCAGGTCCTCCCGTCCCCAATCCCTTCATCCCACCCAGCCTCTGGTCCTTTTCCAACCTGGAGACCCCACAGGAAGCTCAGTAAACAAGTCACCCCTTGGGCAAGGGGCGAGGGGCCAGGGGCCTGAGGGAGGTGGCCAGCCCCCTTCAGCTGGCAGGAAAGTGGGCAGAGAGTGGACAGGTGAGCCTCTGCCCTTGGGCCCCTCGCAGGGCTGCCTGCAGGGCCAGGTGCAGCTCTTGGGCGCCCCGTAGTGGCTGCTGGGGAGAGTACAAGTGGGATGTGGGGACACCTCTCCCCAGGTTCCTGACCTCTGGCAGCCTCCAGCCTGAGCAGCTGCCCCCCGCCACTTCAGATGCCAGGAGGCCCTGCTGATGGAAGGCCCATGTAGGCTCCCTTCAGGGACCACTGGCTCCTCTGTCTGTGGGACCTGAGACTTCAGACAGCAGGGTTTCTTAAAGGTGGGGGGGGGGTGCTCATCCAGATTTCACAGGCCCGAGGGTGGGGTCACAGGGCTTCCTTTTGAAGATCTTGGCCTTGGGATCCCACCTCGGGGAAGATGAGACTGTGATGTCTTGTGTGTATGCCCATGTGTGTGCATGCGTGCGTGACCTATAGTCTTAAATGTTTTTTTTTTTTTGGATTGTGATAAAATACATTATAACATAGAACTTACCACCTTGATCATTTTTAAGTGTGCAGTTCAGCGGTATTAAACACATACATAATGTTGTGCAGCCGTCACCACCATCCATCTCCAGAACTTTCTCATCTTGTAAAATGGAACTCTATACCCATTAGACACTAATACCCCATTCCCATCTTCCAGCCCCTGGCACCCACCATTCCACTCTCCATCTAAATTTGACTCCTCTAGGTACCTTGTATAAGTGGAATTACACAGTATTTGTCTTTTTATGACTGGCTTATTTTAATTCGCACAACATCTCCAAGGTTCGTCTGTACACGTGTCACAATTTCCTTCCTTTTTAAGGATGAATAATATTCCACTGTATGCATAGCCCACATTTTGCTTATCTGTTCATCCACCCATAGACACTTGGGTTACTTCCACCTCTTGGCTATGGTGAATAATGCTGCTGTGAACATGGGTGTGCAAATATCTCTTCAAGACACTGTTTTCCGTTCTTTTGGGTAAATGACCCAGAAGTGGAATTGCTGGATCACATGGTAGTTCTATTTTTAAGTTTTTGAGGAACCACCATACTGTTTCCCACAGCAGCTGTACTATTTTACATTCCTACCAACAATGCACAAGGGTTCCAATTTCTCTATATCCTTGTCAACATTTTTATTTTTATAATATTTACTTTTTATATTATATTTTATAGTGGGTTTGAGTGGTGTCTCGTTGTAGTTTTGACTGGCATTTCCCTGATTAGTGGATGCTGCACTTGTTTAAATGTTCCTATTGGCCATTTGTATACCTTCTCTGGTGAAATGTCTTTCGGAGTCCTTTGCCCATTTTTGAATTAGGTTTTTGTTGTTGTTGTTGTTGATTAGTTTTAGGAGTTCTCTCTACATTCTGAATATTATTCCCTTATCAGATGTATGATTTGCAAATATTTTCTCCCATTCTTTGGGTTGCCTTTTTACTCTGTTGATGGTGTCTTTTAAAGAAAATTTTATTTAAAAAAATTTGGGGGGGCCACGCCACGAGGCACGTGGGATCTTAGTTCCCCAAACTTGCACCCCCTGCATTGGAAGTGCAGAGTGTTAACCACTGGACCGCCAGTTAAGTCCTGATGGTGTCTCTTTTTCTTATTTATTTATTTAGTTATTTTTGGCCGCATTGGGTCTTTGTTGCTGCGCACAGGCTTTTCTCTAGCTGCGGCGAACAGGGTCTACTCTTCGTTGTGGTGCGCGGGCTTTTCACTGCGGTGGCTTCTCTTGTTGAGGAGCGTGGGCTCTAGGCACACGGGCTTCAGTAGTTGCGGCTCACGGGCTTAGCTGCTCTGTGGCACGTGGGAATCTTCCTGGACCAGGGCTCGAACCCGTGTCCCCTGCATTGGCAGGCAGATTCTTTTTTTTTTTTTTTTTAACTTTGAGTTTTATTTATTTATTTATTTATTTATGGCTGTGTTGGGTCTTCATTTCTGTGCGAGGGCTTTCTCCAGTCATGGCAAGTGGGGGCCACTCTTCATCGCGGTGCGCGGGCCTCTCACCATTGCGGCCTCTCCTGCTGCGGAGCACAGGCTCCAGAGGCGCAGGCTCAGCAATTGTGGCTCATGGGCCCAGTTGCTCCGCGGCATGTGGGATCCCCCCAGACCAGGGCTTGACCCCGTGTCCCCTGCATTGGCAGGCAGGCTCTCAACCACTGCGCCACCAGGGAAGCCCCGGCAGGCAGATTCTTAACCACTGAGCCACCAGGGAAGTCCCCCAATGGTGTCTCTTTGCTGCACAAATTTAATTTTTCATGAAGTCCAATTTTTTTTGGTTGTTGTTGCTGTTGCCTGTGCCTTTGGTCTCACATGTAAGAAATCATTGCCAAACCCAATGTCATGAAGGTTGTGTCCTATGTTTTCTTCTAAGAGTTTTATAGTTTCACGTTTTGTGTCTATGTACTTGATCCATTTTGAGTTAATTTTTGCAACTGGTGTGAGGTAAGGGTCCAGCTTCATTCTTTTGCATGTGCAGACCCAGTTTTCCCAGCACACTTGTTGAAAAGACAGTCCTTTCCTTCTTAAACGGTTCTCGTCAAAAATCATTTGACCATATGTGTGCATGTGTGAGGGTTTATTTCTGGGCACTCTACTCTGATGGATAGGACTCTCGCAGACCTCGCTCTGCCTCTCTCCTTTCTGGTGCTCCGGGGCTCTAGCTGTCTCCGTCTCCTGCCTCTCAGCTACAGAGGCAATCTCTTGATGACCAGGCCTAGCTGGGCTGACCCACACACTGACAGGCAGGCCAGCTGTGCAGACCCCCAACTGAGACAGGCTGGCACCTGGGACCCTTTGCTGCAAGGCTTGCACCTGGACAGATGTCTCCTTGAGCTACAATACATTGTACAAAATAACTGTATGGGATGAAAAATAGCAGCATACATGCACAGCGGAGGCAAATTATGGACAGAAAGATACAAAAAGACCAAAATCCCAGCTGCCACTTTTAAAGAGCTGGGAGCAAAAACAGGGTACAGGGAGCAAAAGCAGGGTCCTGCGCATGCGCCCTGCACACCCCACCACCAGAGGGGTGGGCAGACCACCTAAGCCACCCCTCTGGCCCGAGCCCTGGACCTGCCCCTATCCTCACCCCATATAAGGAACCAGCTCGACTCCCCTGGGGAGCTAGCAAGGGAACCCGTTACTTGTTTCCGCTCCCCCCTGCTGCAGCAGCAGCCCCGATAAAGCCTTGCCTGAATTTGTCTGGCTTTTTATCAATTTCTATTGATTGGGGAAGACCAAGAACCCTGGTCGGTATCACAACCACAAACATAAACACGTCATGTCTGTGCACGTGCTGGGGGTCCTGGAAAAAGCACACACCTCTCAGGGTTGGCATGAACGTGGAGTGTGACCTTCCTACAGGGCGCTGGCCTCGGTGACCTCACTCCTGATGCCCAGCTGCTGGCGCCCAGTGGAAGCAACAGCAGACACACTGCCCGCACGAACACTGGTTTCCGGGTACGAGGGAACTGGTGGCCTCAGCCCTCCACCAGGCCCAGATGTTAAACCCTCCCAGAGCCGCACAGAAGTTGGCAGTGACTCAAATGGGGCACCGTGTGGCCAAGCTGATGGGGAGCATTTGCACGTCACCACAGGGTGAGCAGACACAGCCCTGGGAAGTGAGCTGGGAGCCCACACTGGGAGGATGGGGAGAGCGTGCCAAGCAAAGGGGCATTTGGACTTCGGAGACTCCACGGCCAGGCTCAGCCCGGGCAGCAGGCGGAGGCCAAGGGCGCAGGGTCTGGAGTCCACCCCCGAGGGGCCTTCCCTCTCCTCCGCGAGAGGAAGCCCAGGGGGAGGCTTTAGTTGAGTCTGCAGGGCACGCTCCCAGGAACGCAGGGCGGGGGACCCCGGGAAGTCAGCTCTGCAGCTGATTTTTCATCCCATACAGTTATTTTGTACAGTGTATTGTAGCTCAAGGAGACATCTGTCCAGGTGCAAGCCTTGCAGCAAAGGGTCCCAGGTGCCAGCCTGTCTCAGTTGGGGGTCTGCACAGCTGGCCTGTCAGTGTGTGGGTCAGCCCAGCTAGGCCTGGTCATCAAGAGTTTTTCTATTTCCTTCCTTAACGGACCCTTGGCACCAGGAGAGACTGCTCCGTGGAGGATGGAGCGGGCGTGATGTGGGAGGAGGGGTCCTGGGCAGGGGCCGGATGGTGCAGGGCGAGGGAAGGGCTGGGGGGGGGGGGGTTTCGACCTGGTTCTGCCACGAGGCTTGGCCGAGCTCCTTCCCTGCTCAGGCACTGGTTTCCCGAGGGTTTGTCTTCCACATCCTGGGAGGGCGCCCCCCACCCCAGCCCTGCCGCTCCTCCCTCAAGACCCCAGGGGCTCTCTCCACTCTTCGCTCTTAGAACCAACAGCGGCCCTCCTGCGTCCACGTTCGTGATGCCGGGCTTGTCTCCGGGGTAAGCGCTCCGGTCCGCAGCTCTCACGTGCTGACGAGCGCGGCCCGTTCCAGGGCCCCCGCCGTCGCCCCCCGGGTCCGCAGGTCCTGACTGAGCGGCCGTGGGCACCGGGCGGTCCCGGCGGCGGGAAGCGCCCGCCCTGGGCGCAGCCCACCGCTGCGGGGACCCGCCCGCGGGCGCCCTCGCGAGTCCGCGCCGGCCACCCGCCCAGCACTGCGACTCGCTCTCGAGGCTCGGCCGCAGCCACCCTGCGCCGGCCGAACGTCAGGAGGCTCTCACCCGCCGGAAGCAGAAGTGCGTCAGAGTGGCCGGCCTTGCTCTCTGCGTAGAGTCGCGGCGGCGTGTGGGACCCGGAAGTACTCGCCAAGGCCCCGCCCCGCCCGCTAATAGCACTGCCGGGGGAGAAGGCCCTTCCTTTCTGCGCTCGCGCTCGTTGTGGTGGCGCCAGGTAACTCTCGCGGCCGCGATCGGGGTCGGGGCCGGGGCCCGGGCTGGGTGGTGGCGCGGGGGCCTGGGTCGGTGCGGGGCGGGGACGGACTCGGGCGTGCGGGGGTCGGGGCCTGGGCGGGGGGGGGGGCGGCCCGGGACCCGGGGCCCGGGGTCGGTGCGGGGCGGGGACGGACCCGAGCGCGCGGACACGGCCCGTCCTTACGGCGCTGCGGGGGGCTCCGCAGACGCTCCCTCAACATGCAGAACGACGCCGGCGAGTTCGTGGACCTGTACGTGCCGCGGAAATGGTAAGCATCTTCCGCCCCGTTCTTGCATCCCCCCGCCGCCGCCACCGGCCGCCGAGCCCTCTCCCTGCCCCTCGCCCGCCGAGCCCCGTCCCCGCTCACTGCGCTCCCCCCGTAGCTCTGCCAGCAACCGCATCATAGGCGCCAAGGACCACGCGTCCATCCAGATGAACGTGGCCGAGGTGAGCCGGGCGGCGGGACAGCTTGTCCCCTGGGGAGGGGGCGAGGTCTGGGCGGGCCTCACGTCGATTCCCAAAGCCCAGGTTTAGACCCGAAGGCGTTTGGGTGCACCTCTTTGTGACCCCCAGTCTCGATCCATAGGTTGACAAGGTGACAGGCAGGTTCAACGGCCAGTTTAAAACCTACGCCATCTGCGGGGCCATTCGCAGGATGGTGAGTGTTCCCTGGCCTTGCTCAGCGGGTCTTTGAGCCGGAGTGGCATCTCCCTCCCTGTTCCCAACCTGAGCAGGTTTGTTGGCAGAATAGACTGGAGCCTGGTGCACTGGACTGTGCTGGCTGCCAGCCTGTTCCTGGGGGTGGAAAAGGGTGCTCGGGGGCCCAAGAAAGGGCCCACCCTGAGAAAACAGGCAGGTGACGACCTCGGAGCTTCCCAGGTATCACAGCTCCCTCAGGTCCCAGGGGTCTGACCCCTGCACCATCAGGGGTCTGCCTGATGCTAGCGTGTCTCCCCTTGTTCGGTTGGGACGGCAGCGTGGCTGGACCTCTGGCCAGCAGGGCGCCTGGTCCCAATGTGCGTTCTCCCCTAGGGCGAGTCAGATGACTCCATTCTCCGACTGGCCAAGGCTGACGGCATTGTCTCAAAGTAAGAGGACTGGGGTCTGGGCACAGAGGCCCAGGATGTCTTTGGAGACCAGGTTTTAAAGTTCTTCCTTTTGTTCCAGGAACTTCTGACTGGAGAGGATCCTGGATGTGGAACGTGTGTCATAAATAAAGAGTGAAAACCTATCTGTTGTTTCGCTTCTGTCCTTTGGTGTGTGTGTGTGGGGTTCCTCTGGGCTCTGGAGGGTCGGGACTGGCGTTTTGCTGTGATTGGAAGGGGCTGGCCGGCTGAAGGGCAGCCTGTGACACATGTTGCAAAACCAAATTTTACTTAAAGCACAATTACTTTTTGCAAACAGATCCATGACACTTGACTAGACAATGAGGTCAGAGGGCCACTTACGCGCTCATTTAAGTCCACAGCGCCTCCTAGGAACTGAGGGAGTGGCCCCAGGCCCTTGGATACAGATGTCTGGGCTGGTTCTAGGGGGTGACATTTTAGGCTGAAGTTTAATGCCTTAAATACTGGCTTCACTTGAGTACCACACAGTGGCAGCTGTTGACATTAAAAAGGACGCAATGCACTAAAGGGAAGGTTACAGACGGGTTTGGTGAATGACTAATTCTCACTACGTAAACAGGCAAACTTACTGTAAAGTTACTGTATCAGCCACTCTAACATCTGTATAGAAATTTCCAGGAAGATACGTTCCTCAAGGCTAATTGTAAACCAGGACGTATGTTTTGTAAGTTGGTCCCCTGCAGTGCCTGTAACAGGAGTGTCCTTGAGACGCTGTGTTGGCTGGACAGGTCACTTTGCAGAAGAGTTGCCTGGGGCCTAGCAGCTTCATCCTTCAAGCCCTCCTTGGTGCACATCAGGTTTGGGAGCCGTCTTGGGGAAGACAGGGAAGAGGCACTCCTTGATAAATAAGGTCGGAATACAGACTTGGGCTTCGCGCTGGATCCTGCACTCGTCCCCCTCTCCTCCCTCAGCCCAAGCGACTGACTGAGGCAGAAGGAACAGCAGCCAGCAGGGCGGGAGCTGCCGTCCTGCACCCCTGCTGGGGTCTCAAGTTGCTGGTGGTTGAGCACTCTTGATGAGGGCTGGCCTCTCCGTTCTGCAAAAGCACCAGTGCACACGCGTAGGATGCAGGGTGGGGCTGTCCCGGAGCCCCTCCAGTGACTGGTTTATGGGACAGCAGTAGGGAAGCAGCTTAATGGCCCAGCCAACATGGTCCTTTCTGAGAGCAGCTGACCCGTGAAGGAGAAGCTCCAGCCGGCGGTCTTCAGTGTTTCTGGTGCGGCAGCAAGTGGAAGAACTGGGCCACGTGGAGCGTAGAGAAGCTGGCGAGCCGGGCACACACCTGCCCAGGACAACGACCAGCCCTTGGGGTCTGCTTGGTGTGGCGACTCCTCCGGCCAAGGCGGCTCCCACTTCCTGCCGGGAGGAAGAAGGCTGACCAGACCCTGGCGGGGAGGCAAGGCTGTGAAGGGGTCTCCTCCCCGCTGGAGGGTCAAGTGTGGTTCAAGTCACAACTTCAGCAGACGCCGTTTAACAAATTTCTGTTCCCTCAGGAAAAATAGACCCACCGAACCAAATCCTACACGACAGTAAACACGGTTTCTCCACAATATTGCTTAGGAAGATCAAGAGCCAGCAATCCAGTCATCCTGAAGGTCCCAAGTATCGTGGGCAAGGGGGGTCTTCCCGGTGAGATGGATCCCTGCGTGGGGTGGGCCAGTTCTGTGCCCAGAGGCCTGTTGGGGTGTGTGACCCCCAACAGGGCATCAGGACTTCACAGTGATGTGATCCTTGGAAGGACAGAAGTCCGAGAGTAAAAAAATGAGACCCAAACCAACCAGGGGTCTGTTCTCCTTGGCTTAGGCTGACGCCAGAGCTGTGTGTGTGGATGCGGGGAGGTGGGTGCACACCCCCCGAGGGGGCCGTGCTGGGCTGGGAAGGAGTCGGGCCGAGGGGGGGGAGTGGGGATTCCACAGTGCGGTCTCCACGTCCGAAAACCCCGAACAGCCGAGATTAATGCCCCAACAGGTTAACGCTAGCAATCCAGCGCGTGCGGTGAGGTCTGGAAACCCAGATCTCCACGAGATGCTAGCGCGGTGGCTACGACGGTAGCAGAAGGCTGGGTGACGCAAACAGGAGAAACGCTGTGAAGTCAGGATTCACCACCGCACGTCATAAATCAAAGTCCTGGTGCCAGACCAGGCACAGGAAAAAAAGAAACAACAACAGAGCCCCACATTTTGTTCACGGAGGAATGCAGCAGGGCTCTCCGAAATACCGCGGTGGTGTGGTGTCCCTCCAGGGAAGCAGGGGCGTGGAGGGGGAGTGGCACCAGCCTTCGAGGGCCGCGCGTCCACACCCAGTGCCTGGAAACGCGCCCGCAGGGCCGGGCCAGGCTAGAACTGCTGCGTGAGGCGTCTGTAATGAGGTAACACCTGGTTCTCGGGAAGGTAGAGAGCAAGTTCCAGGGCCACCAGCACCGTGAACTCAAACCCAATTAGATCCCGTCTGTTGAACCGAAACTTTTCTTCTAACTTCTGTGTTGAAGAAGAGAGGGGTTGGGCTGCGGCCCCTCCTCCGGTTCCCGTCCAGGCGGCCAGGTGGCCGGGTCTGGGCGTGGGCGGTGATCCCCACTCCCGCAGCCGGGAGGGCTGGGACAGGGACATGCATACTCACATCAATGAGCTGCTTCACGTCGTTCTTGCGGAGGTCGCTGCTGATCTTGGCGGCCAGCAGCACGCAGGCGCCCGCACACAGCTTGCGGTTCTGCTTGTTGAGCTTGCCCTGCAGGACCAGCTTCTCGAAGTACACGTAGGCCATGGACACTGTCACGGGCTCCAGATCACACTCCTCAGACAGGTTCCGCATCTCTCGTTTCAAACTGTGGGTTTACACGGAAGCCAAGGGCTTTGGGGCCAGGAGGCGGCTACGTCCCTGCTTGAGGGGTGTGCCTTTGGGCCACTAGAAAAGCGCCATTTCCTCCCAGAGGCTGTGGCCCGGCGCTAGGGCCCACGGTTTGGTGGGCGGGCAGCAGGCTGGTCTCGGTCTCCACTCAGCCCTCAGCTGGGCGCGCGGCACCCAACTGTCCTCAAGGGGACCCCCCCGGAGGACAGCGTCCCCGTGCTCCTGTGGCAGTGAGGGGGCCGTGTGGGGAAGGAAGGGCAGTGCAAAGGCCCTGAGGTGCAGCCGTGCTGAGGCAGAGTCTGGACCTCTGGCTGTGGGGCCTCAACCTCCTCCTCTTATCGAGCGGGGACGGTCACAGGGCCCGGCTCAGGGGCTGTGGGTGCCAGTGAGGAGGAGCCCTGCAGGTGTGGGCAGGTATGAGAAGCACCGAGGGCACCTGACCAAGGAGGCGGCAGGGGAGCTGCTGGTACTGGCCTGGCTTCACGGCGGGAGGGGGCTTAGGAGGGGCGCGTCCCTTTATCAAGCTCAGGAATCTACGCGGACCCGGCCTGGCAGCAGCTTGCGGAAGGCCCTGTCGGGCAGCGGGCTCGAGGACGCCCGCCTCAGCCCTCCTCACCTCCTAATTTTGCTCAGCGTCAGCTTGATGTGTGGGAACTTCTCCCGGAAGGTCTCGTTCATGTCCTTCTTGAGGTCGGAGGGCTTCACGTACTCTATCACTGTGGTCTGCAACGGAGAAGGGGCGTCTGCATGCCACCTGGGCCCGCGAGAACGGTGCCGAGACGCGGGTGAGGCTGGGCCCAGGGCGCGTAGCTGCCCCCGCCCCCGGTGCCGGCCCACAGCCCAGCCCTGGGCGGCGCCCCTACCATGTAGGACGCGAAGATGAGGACGCGCTTGTGCTTGCCGCAGGGCCACTGAGGGTCATCCAGGAGGTCGGGGTTGTACTCCAGGGCATCCCCCGCGTCGGCCCCTGCGAGCAGAGCGCAGCCCTGACCCACCGCGAGCCCCGGTGAGCGGCTTGGCCAACCCCGGCCTAGTGCCAGGCAGCAGCTGTGCTGAGGGCGTCATCGTGGGGCAAGGAGAGCGGGGTCGGGGGCTCTAGGCGTGGTCCCCCTCCTCGGGGGCCGGGGTCGGGGAGGACGTCCTGATGAGGAGGGGCCCCCGCCCGGAGCCATCGGTGGGTGCAGGTTCTCCACGGCTGGGCTCAGGCGCAGCACAGGGCGTGCGCTCTGGGGGCCTCCCTCCTGAGAGGCTGCGGCGGACCCGCTCCCCAGGCTTGGGCTGAGGACTGTGGGCTCGGATGGGGTGCACTGGGCCACCTGCCCTGCCCCCGGTCAGGGCCCTTGGGCTACCTAGTTCCGAGCCAGCTGGCGCCGCCCTGGGCGGGACGGGTTTGCATCTGGGCCCCAGCAGAGCACGGGGGGCACTGGGCCGGGGCTGAGGCGGCGGGCCGTGGCTGTCCGGCTTGAGCGTGACCAGGGCGTTGGTGGGGTACAGGAACTTGGCGTAAGACACGACCTGGCAAGCAGTGCATCGGGCTTAGCCCCGCTGCCCCGTCCAGGACCAGAGGTCCAGCCAGGTCCCTCCTGATGGCTGCAGCTCCCGCCGCCTGCCGCCCAGGGCTGACGCTGCTCCCCCCTTGCAGGTTCCAGAACGCCCCACCCCGCATCTGGGGTCTGCAGCCGGAGCTCCTCCCTGCCTCGGGGGCCCCGACCTCCCGTCGTCACCAAGCCCCCACGAGGTGACCGGCCTCTTTGCACAGGCTGCGTGGCTGCCTCCCGCTGGACCTTACGTTTTCGAGGACTCAAGTGAAACACAACTTTGAGTCGACTTCCTCGACGGACACACGTAAGGCCCCCGCCCCCACCCGGCGTCTGCTCCTACCTTTCCATCCGCCCCCAGCTCGACGCCTTCCAACTGGAAAAGCATCTCGGAAGACACGGAAACGCCGCCGGACGGATGCCTCTGCTTCTGGCTCTCCACCCTCAGGTCACTGCAACGCACGGGACGGGACAGAGCTGCCGGCCCCGCCCCCGACCTCGCGCAGGCGGGGAGCCGAGCCCCAGGGGTCCGCAGCGCCCCAGCTCCGCACCCTCGAGACCCGCCCTCCCTCTGTAGCAGCCTCACCAGGGGTCACGAGGACTCCCGCTGGGAGAGCTGTCTCTGTCTCAGCTCCTTCCTGTTCAATCTCCCTGGTGGTGGGCCGACCTCGGCTTCACCCCAAGTCGCTTCCCAGGGGTGCGCCCTACACCTGCAGCCACACCCTCGGGCACACAGGTCCCGCCGCGCCGTCCCCACCCTGACGGCCATCTCCCTCTTCCCGGGGCTACGCGCTGGGCACAGCTGCCTGGACTGGTCACGGGAGGCACAGCGGTGTCCCGCCAGGAGGAACGTCCCAGGCACTGCCGTTTAGCAGCTCAAAGGAGATAACAGTGCGGACGCGCCCCTCCCAGAGAACCAGGACCCAGATGGCCTTCAGAGCTCTCAAGCAGCTTCGGCAGAAGCTGGTCTGCTGGCCCCGTGTGAGTCTGTGATGGTGTGGAGGCCCCAGCCGGTGGGGACCAGCCGCTCACCTGACGCGCAGGCCTTCTCCATAGGGCAGGACCGAGAAGGCCGCACACAGGGACCGCTTGGCGCAGATGAGCACGATCCTGCGGGAAGGACGGGGTCAGGGCAGGGCGGCAGGCGTTTCCCTTCCTGCCTAGACTCAGATGGGAACTGCCCCAGGCATCAGGGGATGCCCGGGCTGGCGGTTCATACAAGAGAGGCCAGGCTGTGCAGACACCAGAGGCAGAGGCACATGCCCGAGGACGGTTGGTTGAGGAAGCCCATCCTCAGGCATCCCAGCGGGGTAGGAGCCTAATGGCATCAGAAAGCGCCCAGTTCCATGTGCCGAGACAAAGTGGCCCGAGAGGGGCCGCTGTGTGGGGCGCACAGCAGGGAGGACGGCCGTTCCCTCCTCTGGGCATGGCTCTGCCCAGCCCGGCCCCAGTTCAGCAGGGAGGACGATGGTGGAAGACCCCCTTCCCTGGCTGGGACCCCGGGCACCCAGGGCCCACTGAAGCCAGCCTGGGGCTCAGTCTGCTGGGGCCTGCTCCTGGGCCAAGCCCGTCATGCTGGGGACCACGCTGGGGGACCCAGGACTGTCCGAGCTACAGCCAGCGCAGGGAAGACGCAGCACTGCCCGACCAGGGCTGCCTGGTAGGTGCCTGGGCACGGCCTCCAGCAGGAAGGGGAACGGTCTGGAGACGCTTTGGGTCAGGACGATGGCCTCAAGGCCAGAGCGTGAGGGACACGGGGCACGAGGGACGGGGCTTCTACAGATGTAGGGCCTCGGAGGGCTGTGCTGGGCACTGGCTGTCACTCTGCAGCCCGGCTCAGGGAAGCCAGATGCCCTCTGTGTTCCCTTCTCTCCCAGACACAGCCCACCACTCTGCCTGTTCCCACTGTGTTTCCTATATCCCTGTGTTTTAGACTTCTACTCAAGGCTGGGGTGGCCGGGCGGCTCCTTGCCCAGCGTTTGGTGAATACAGAGGGAAGAGGGTGGGATGGGGAGGAAGGTCCACTTCCGAAGGGACATGGGCTGGGCCGTGTGGGCGAGCACTTCCTTAGCGCACTGAAGGAAGAAAGGGCTGCTGACAAGGGCAGGACCCCGGATCCCACCAGGCTCGAGGGAGGACATGGTGGGCAGCCCCAGGGCTGGGGCTGGGCTGGCGCACGCTGGCACCTGCTGTTCTTGGTGTCGTACTGCCTCATGTTCTTGATGAAGTGCGTCTTCTTCAGGCCTTTGTGTCTTGGGGATCCAGACGTATGTTTGGTTCTGCAGGTGAAAAGCAGGTCACTCTTCCCTTCCTGGGAGCCTCTCTGGCCCCAGGAGAAAGGACGGGGGTGCAAGTGGCAGGCGGGGCTCCTTACCTTTGAACCGAGGCGCATCCCACCGCGTCTTCCAGACACTCGAGGGAGCAGCGCTGCGAGCCTACGCGCCTTCTGTAAAGAGGACACGGCAGGGCCTCAGGGTACTGTCCAGAGGCTGCCTCGTGGGCCCTCCTCCCAGAGGCCCAGCCTGCTTCTCAGGCCCCGATGGGGCCCCCAGGCCACGGGCCAGAAGCAGGTCTGCGGTGAGGTCTGAGTGTTGCGCAGGGCCACCCAAGGCCAGAAGAACCTGAGGGGGACATGGCACCGGGAGGGATGGCTGGCCGGGCCCTGGTCTGCCCACTGCCTCTCGGAGCTCAGCCAGGGGTCCCGGGAAGGGGGCATGGTGGGGCTGGACAGGGTCCAGCGGTGGCTCTGCAGGGCTGGACGTCAGACAAGCACACGTCCTGCCAACCCTCTCCCGCCCACCTCAGCGTGTGGAGCCGCCGCAAGTGCTGCCCCCGGCCCAGGACACCCAGAAGCCTCTCCCCCTCGGCTGGGCCGCCCTCCCTGCACCAGCCCCCACCCCCGGCCTCAGGGCACTCGCAGGGGCGGTTCTCTCGGTCTGGAACCTTCTTTCTCCAGATCTTCCCACGCTGCGTCCCCCTTGACTTGAGGCTCAGCTCACGTGGCCCTCCCCCTCCCCAGGCAGCACAGTCCTGGAATGCATGTCAGGGAGGTGTCTGCTTGGGGCTGTCGCCTGGCGGGAAGCACAGTGGGCGTTCTGAGCTCGCGGTGCTCCCCCGCCCTCGCCTCCTGCCTCTCAGCCCACGCCTGGGAGCATAAAGGAGGCAGAAACCCATCAACCCGCAGCCCCTCCTCAGCACCGTCCAGGCCTGGCGGCCAGAATTCTTCCCGGAGCAAGGCCCTGCCCAGGGACAGGGAGGAAAGTGCTTCTATCAGACCCACACAGAGGGGAGTCTGAACCCAGATGCGTGGCTGCGTGGTCAGGAGGCCCCCTGGGCTGGGGAGATGGCCTCAGCGACTCCTCGGGAGGGGACACAAATGGCCTTAGGTCAGGCCTGAGGCTGAAGCCCAGAGACCCCAGACGTGCTGGGGGGTCGGGGAGGAGTGTCGGTGACCACAAAAGGGAACCAAAGACCGGCCGCCCGATGACAGTCGGGGGCTCCCCCCAGCCCTCTGAGGTGCTGACAGCGCTGGGGTTGTCCCAGAGACAAACCGGGGTTTGATCTGGTTTACAACCATCCCAGGAGGGAGCCTTACCAGCACCCAGCACACAGGGAGCTCGGGAGGGCAGCCTCCCACCGGGCACGGGGCCCAGAAGCCCTGCACAGGCTGCACCCTCAGCTCAAGATCACACACCCAGGTTCTTGCCACCAAGGCCACCAGCAGGGACCGCTCAGGACAAAGCCAAGCTCCTGGAGCTCAGGTCGCCGTGGTTTACGAGATGGAGGAACACGGGTCTCACACTCAGCCTGGGCTGGGCAGGTGCCCAGGGCCCAGGTGTCAACAGCGGCCATTTCCTAAGAGCCTGAGCCGCGTGTGGGCTCCTAGGGAGGGAGAGAGAGAGGAGGGCTTGCTGCTGAGCCGCTCCCGGAAGCTGCAGCCTGCCCAGACGCCACCTTCCTTGCAGCGTCTCACGGGACCCTCCCCCCAGCAGGACCCCTGGCGTCCAGACGAGGCCTGGCACGGCCAGGCCATCTCTCCCAGTTGAGGCCAGGTGGGAAGGGGGCAGCAGGAGGGGCGCGTCAGGCAGACACCCAGCAACCAAGGAGGCCTGGGGTAGGGGCCGGTGAGCACCGGCCCCACGGTGGGCGATGAGGCAGGCCCTGCCCTGAGAGGGTGCCCCACTGCAGGTGGACGTGCAGGACCCGTGCCGGGAAGCGAAGCCGGCCTGGTGGAGACGGGGACGCCCCAGACAGGTGTGCGTGTCCTGCCCCGCGGGGCTGGGCTCAGAGGCCCCGGGCAGCAGTCCCGCGTGGCTCTCTCAGGCTCGCCTCCTCAGGTGATTTCCCAGGTGAGGCCCGACGGCTCCTGCACACCCGCGGCCTCGTTTACAGGGCCCAGAGGCCAGCGGCAGTCTCCACGGAGGCAGCCATGGGCCCTCGGGGGCCAGCCCCGGGGCACGGTCAGCACCCCCAGCCCCCGGCGGCCTGACCTCTGGCCCAGCTCGCTCTGGGAGCCGCCTCTCATCCCACCAAGCTTCAACACCTGGTCCCAGCTGCCTTCGCTCATCTCCGTCTTTGTGGTTTTCTTCTACGTTTCCTTCTCTGTAAGCATTCTACACGTAAACTCAATCCTCACAGCCCTCAGCGTACAGGTGGTGAAACTGAGGCACAGAGCTGGCGGGGGTTAGGGGCTGGGAGCTGCGCCCTGCGCCCCGGCGCTGCCTCCGCCCCTGGATTCTGCCACCCATCCCCGTGCCGCCCTCCTGACCGCGTCGGGGGAGCTGGAATCAAGCCTGCTCCGTGCTCTCAGGGCTCCTTTCCTGAACTCGGCCTGTGTCCGCCTGATGCTATTGGGTTTGGGTCCAGAGGCAGGGACAACGCTGACGATGGCACCCTGAACTCTGAGCACAGACCAGGCTGGCCAAGTGAGGGGCCGTTGCTTTCGAGCCCCCCCTTCCCACCTGCCACCCCCGAGGAGCAGGCCCTGCGGCCCAAGGGAGGCCGAGAGCCCCGCTGGGATGGGGACCCTCCGGGGGCTGCCAGGCAGCTGCGGGCTCGCTCGTCCCAGGACGGGGACTGGCGCCCGGCCCCTTCCTTAGGCGGCGGCCCTTTCCAAACCCACCACTGGCCGGTCGACCTCAGAGGCAGCCTCTCAGGAGTCCCGAGGTGGGACCTCCACGGTCTCCCACGTGGCCCTGGGGAGACGGCACCCCTAAGCACTCGTCGCTCTGGAAACGGCTCAGAATCCCAACGCTGACCACATGCCGGCCCGGGCCTGCAGGCACGACACGAACGTTCCAGCAGCTCTACCCGGAATGACCCCCACTGGGAGCAATCCCGCCGTGGACCCCATTGGGAGTAGGCCCCTGGAAGCGGTGTGTGCAGGGCCTGGCTGAGAACCTGCGGGGGGACAGGCGGTGCCGCGCCCTGAGTCCTGGTGGTCGGTGGTCACGATGTGTGCGCCTCTCCCTGTATGCCCGTTACACCTCTGTTTAAAAACTGCTACAAACAAACTACAAAGAACAAAGTCTGGGCTCCTGCCACCTCAGCTAACACCCTCCCACTCCCTGACGTCTGGGCAAATGCAAGTCCCAGGGAGCCAGGAGGCCCTCGCGGCTAAGCCGTCCAAGGCACACGGGATGGTGTCCCCCACATGGCGGCGACTGGCCCGAGGCCGCCTGCGCTGGACTCTGTAGGGAGGACGGGGTCGGGGGCACAGGGGAGGCTGTCAAGATGGCACAGGCGACCACCCCACTGGCTCACGTTCACGGCTGCCCCTTTACGAACCGGCGACCCATACCCGCCTTCCCCCAGAGACAGGCAGGAAGAGACATCGCCACTTTTTAGACGTTGTTTCCACTGCCTGATAAACTCCTTCACTTGTAACTGAAAAAACGGCCCAGCTGAGAAGAGAAGGGCTCCTGCCTAGTTGGGAGACCCGTCAGGCCGAGCCAGGGGCCACGTGCAGGGGCTGCTGTACGTGGGCTCAGACGGTCTGAGAACGGGCAGGCCGCTGACAGGGGCCAGCACGACGACGCTGAACCCGCCCCTGCCAGGAGAGCGTGGGCAGGGGTCTCGTCCGGCCGGCCCACCACTCCACCCCGGCCCGCGCACGGGGCCTGGCACATCACAGGCCGTCGCGCATCCTTGTTGAGTGAGTGGGTCGTCCTGGGTACCCTGTCTCCCCAAGTCCCTGCCAGCTTCCCCGGGTGACAGGACCCACGTGCGGTCCTGGGCCGGCCTCCATCTCAGCAGGGCCTCTGGACCCCCTCTAGGCTCCAACCTCGGTGACCACCTCCAGCCGTTTTCCAGCTGGAGAGCAAGAAACCCCCAAATCAGTGATGTGAACAGACTGCCAGACACTCCACCGAATCGCTTTAATTTGGACAGGCACTCGGCAGCCTCCAGAGCGCTAGGCGGCTCCTGGCCAAGACGGCAGCTAAAATCCCAGGCCCTTTCTCGGAGCCAATCCTGCGCAAACCCTTCAGAATCGCAAGGGTTTCTGCTCCCAGCTAACCCGGCCACGCCCCCGGCTCACCTTCCCCCTTGTTAGTGCCCTGGACACTAATGACGACTGCTGGGGGTTGAACGGTGTCCCCAAAATATGTGCTGAAGTCCTCACCCCTGTCAGCTGTGACTACGACCACATCTGCAATAGGGTCTTCACAGGTGTGGTCAAGTTAAGATGAAGCCATTAGGCTGGGCCCTGATCCAATGACCGGCTGGATCAGGGTGTCCTTATACGCAGAGAGAAACGCCAGGTGAGGACAGAGACACCAAGGGGAAGCTGTGTGAGGACGGAGTCAGAGACTGCAGGGTTGTGGCCACAAGCCCAGGACACCTGGGGGACCCTTACCCCGGGGCCCTCCCAGGAGCAAGGCCCTGCCCACACCCTGACTCAGGCTTGTGACTTCCAGGACTGCGAGAGGGAACCCTGCTGCTGTCTGAAGCCTCCAGGCCTCCCCCAGGAGAGAGGAGGGCCAACAGGACGGAGGAGGGCACAGCGGTCTCGTGGGGCAGGCAGAGGACCTGCAAGCCTGTGTCTGACCCAGCCGGAGAAGCCCAGAAACCGGGTAAGTGCTAGGTGACCACGGTGTTGAAACGAAAACAAAGTTCTAGGGAGGCAGATAAGGATTCTGATGATTCACTCACTGGCTTAGCAGAAACAGCCACACCAGACTGTGCCCTGAGCATGAAACACAAACTCCCCACCGTGGGCTGAGCTGTGAGCACACCCTGGGCAACCGGGATGTAACGCGAGTCCTCACTCCCCGGGCCGGGCCACTGCCACCCTCGCTGAGCCCTGGCCATCCAGCAGACCTCACAACAGCCCCTCCGGCAGGTAGTGCCTAACACAAACCCATCTCACAGAGAAGCAAACTGAGGCTCAGAGAGGCTGTGCCACCTGCTCTGAGTCACAGAGCTCCTGAGAGGTGGAGCTGGAATTCCAACCAGGTCTGTTCCCAAAGCCTGGGTCAGACCACCACGCTCGTGACACAGACTTCGGGAAAAGACCCTCCGGATTCTCTCCATTCCCCAGAACAACTTACCCTCGAAGTCCACAGCCTATAGCTGGCACCCACCCCAGGAGCCTGCCATCTGTCAGGGGAGGGTCAGTGACCCTCAGACCCAAGGGCTGAGCCCTGTGCTCGGCAGCAGAAGCCGAGGAGGGACAGAGTCTGGGTGGGCAGGTGCGGCCCTGCGACATCTGAACGGGGATTGGAAGGCCAAGTGGGAGGGAGGGGCAGGAGGGGGCTCCCTGCACGGGCCAGGCCAGGGGAGGAGGGACACCGGGACCGTGGAGGGTGCAGCGGGAACAGCGAAGGGCACCTGACTTGCGCCACATCCCAGCCTGTTCTGTGTCCTCCAGAGCGTGGGCCCCTCACACGCTCTTCAGAAGCAGCGCAAGCGCCATCAAGCGCCATCGCCACGCAGGGCTCCTGGTTACAGGCGCTTCACCGCATCCTCCCGTTCGATCAGCTTCGTGGGCCAGGCTGCCGGCCTGTCTGGTTCACAGGGAGGGCCTGGCCCCCAAACGGGCCGCCTGAACTGTTTGCTGAATGACACACGGCCTGCCCAGCACCACACACAGGGCTGCGGGACCGGGAGAGGAGGGCACAGCGCAGGCCTGGCTGTAGGTGAGTGGGACCCACGAGGCCTCACGCAGTGGACGTCCCTGCTGCTCTGCCCTGGAGTGTCGGGAGTGACTCGAATGGGACCTGGCGTGAAGGGGGGACTGTCCTTCCTCGGGCTGACGGCTGCCAGGAGACAGGACCACTTCGTGGGAGAGTCTGCCGGCTGAGGAAAGCAGCCTTTGGGGCAGGGGGCACAGACTAGAGGGGCAGAGCTCAGGGGTGGGGGTGGCCCTGAGATGGGCTGAGGCGTTCCTAGAAATGAGATCAGGGCAGGGGGAGTGCCTGCGATCTGGGATGTGACAGGCCCAGGGGCCCTGAGCTCAGAGGGGACAAAGGAGGCAGGGGTAATGGGGGGCCTCCAGTGACCAGTAGCTGTGGGATGGGGGGCTGGGAGGTCTGGCCTGGTGTGGGAGACTCTGGGGCTAGATGTCACAGTACAGGGAAGATCCCTGGCCCACATGGAGGGGGTCACCCAGCTTAGAGAACGAAGGGGAACATAGAGGGGGTGTTTGTGAGTCCCTGTGTCAGCGGGACCGGTAACAGTGGGCTGGGGAGGGGGGTGTGTCTGGAGCTGACAGGGCTGTGTCTAGGGGCTGATAAGGGCTGAGGGAACCCCAGACCCATGTTCAGGGCATTGACAAGATTGAGAGGACCCTGACCCCGTATTCAGGGGTGGCAGAATTAAGGAGACCATGACCCATAAGTCTGGGGACTCACGGGGCCCGAGGAAACCCTAAGATCCGTGTCCAGGGAGTTGACAGCTCGCAGATGACTCTTGACTCTGACATCTTAGGATGGTGGGCCCAGTCAAGACTCCCTTCTGGGGCTGGCAAGGCGCAGGACACCCCAACCCTGTGTCCCTCACTGACAGGGCCCAGGACACCCCAACTTGTGTCTGGGGCTCACAGGGGATCAGGGTCACCTCCCGATCTCCAAGTCCTATGCTGACGTGTCACTCAGACCCTGTGTCACGAGCTGATCCTCATCTTCCGTAGGTCACCTCAACCCCACATTATGAGCTGAGCCAGCCCAGGGCCACCTTGCCACCCTGCTCACTGTGTTGATGGCCCCCAGGCCACCTCAACCCCTGCCTGGGCCACTCCACTGCCCCCAACCCTGAGCCCTGGGTGACTCCGCCAGGTGACCCCAGCCCCCGCGCTGACCCAGCCCCAGGCCATCCCGCCGCCCCCCAGGCCCCAGGTGACCCGGGCCACACTCACCTCTGGCGCTGCCCGTCCAGACCCAGGCTCAGGCCGAGGCCCAAGCCGGCGGGCGCGGGCGCGGGGCTGAGCAGGCCTTGGGGCGCCGAGGCCCTGCCCGCGGGTCCGGGCAGGGGCAGGCCGGCGGGGGGCGCGGGCGGCGGCGGCGGCGGTGGCGGCGGCGGCGCGGGCGGCTCGCGGGCCTCGGCGGGCGGCGGCGGCGGCGGGGGCTTCTCGCCGCCCGGGCCCAGGCTCGGGGGCCGCCCGTCCAGGGAGATGTTGTTGAGGAAGAAGAGCGCGGCCTGGCGGCGCCGCGAATCCCCTCGCCGCCGCAGCACCTGCGGCGCGGCCCGAGCGGCGGCGGGGCCGGGGGACTGGCCCGGAGACCCACCCGCCGCGGCCGCGGCCATCCTCCGACTGAGCCCGCCGCGCGCCCGCCACCGCCCTCCCGCTCGCGCATGCGCCCGCGCCCGCCGCCCATTGGCCAGGGCGCACCCGTATGCAAATATATGGCCGTTACGCCCGCCCATTGGCCAGCGCGGCGCCGCCGGGGGCGGAGGGGGGAGCGGCTCCCTTGGGTCCTAGAGCGGGTTCCGAGGCGGCCAGTGGGGAGCCGGGGGAAGTGCGTCTGCCCGCCGGCTGGGCTCGCGAGGCCTGGCTCTGGGCGAGCCGGTGCAGGAGCCGCGGGTTCGAGTCCCTGATCGGAAGTCGCGGCCCCTGGGCGCCAGTGCTCTGTTCCACTTGCTGGGCTGTGGCGTTCGTGGTCAGCGTTCTTAAAGCCTCGTCTTTAGGCTCCAGGCACCTCCCCTCTTGGTGTGTGTGTCTTTGCGGGGGCGGGGGTCTGACGTGCGGGCGCTGGAGCTGTACCACCCGCCGGGAGCCCCAGGAATGGCCAGCGGTGCCCCCTGGCCTCCCCCAGTGACTGAAGACGACACCAAGAGTCCGAGGGGAGAAGGCACCTGCCTGGGGTGGCAGGCAGGCGGGCGGTGCTGGGCCTTCAGCCCCAGACAGAGTCCTGCACGGTCGTCAGCAGCAAAGCGACCTTGAGTCTGGGGGGTACCAGGACCCCCAACTTCAGAGCCGGTGGCTTCATGCTCAGGTGCTGGCTTCTGGAGCCCCCAGGAGCCCACCTGTGTCTTGGGGGGCAGGGTCCTGCAGCCACCTCTGTGCCACTGGCCTGCTCTGTCCAGCTGTGTGCCTGTGGGCTTACTTATCCTTCAGGTGGGGACACTGATTTCCACCTCAGGGTGTGGTCAGGGTTCAGTGGGCTCAGCCCGGGGCTGTCACCAGCACTGGGTCTTCCCGGCGGCTGGAGACCGGCACTTGCCATGTGGTTTGCCCACGCAGCTGTGACTGCTCCTGCATGGAACCATACACGCCACACGCATTTCTCTCCTCCGTGCAGGTGTTGGGGGGCGGGGCCGACACAGCCCTGGCCTGCAGAGCGCCTCTTAGCGAGCGGGAGGCCAGCAGCAGCATCATGGATCAGGGCCCCAGGGCCTGGCCCTGCTGGCCAGCTGTTACCAGTAGGAGGACCCTGGCAGGTTGGGGCGGGGACGGGCTGCCAAACTGGTAGCTAATAGTTAAGCGGATGTCAGATGAGGGAAATGAAAAGGGGCGGTGGGAGGATGAAGCGGTGGAGGGCTGTCATTTGGTTATTGGCCCTCAGCTCCAAAACCATGCTGTCTGCTGCCCGATAATGGAGCTGGGCCCTGCAGACTTGCCTCCTCTGCCAACTGGCATTATGTTGAACTTTGGTGGTGCCGCAGGGACGGGGTGGGTGGGGGCGGGGGGAGTGGGTGTGGTCTTCTTCCAGGTTCTGGGTCGGGTGGAAGCCTGGGTGAGCTGCCCTGTGTGCCCTGTGGTGGTGCAGATGGCTCACAGGCCAGTGGACCAGGGACCCAGAGTGTGGAGGGGCTCTGTGTGGGGCCTGGCAGACATTCCCTGTTGTGTTCCCACAGCCCTCCCCAGAGGCTGCCCTGGTCCCTGTAATGCTCTGCAGACGGGGCTGGTTTTGATCCTGCCCTTCAGAAAGGGAGTGACTTCCCATCCCTGGGCACATTCAAGAGCCTCTTGCGTCACCTGCCCAGGCAGGTGGAAGCCCAGATGACCCCCGACCCTGCCAGCTGCACACGCCATCCTTCATTACACTTTATTCTCTGGATGCCCTGGGACCCCCCCCCCCCCTCCCCAGGTGCTGCCGTCAGCCTTCCTGTGCCCTCACTGCCCAGCACCTGTTTGTGGGACTCCACGAGGGGGCGCCCGAGACCACCGCTCAGAGCTCCATGCCCCGTCAGGAATAGGTGGCCAGGCTCGTAGCCCCTTGGGTCCAGGATGCTAGTGGAGTTGGTGGGAGGAGGGGGCACTGTCCAGGAAGGGCTGCCTGTGCACAGCAGGGGTGGGGGGTGGGGCTGGGCTGGAGCTTGAGCCACCCTGGCCTCCCAGGCCCCTACTCCCTGCAAGGGAGCAGATGCTGGGCTGAGGGTGGCGGGCAAGACCATTTCTGAGATGGAGGGGTTCAGAAGACCAGCCCTCTTGGCCTTCCCAACCCCTCTGGATGTGGGCCAGGACCCAGTTCACTATGCTGCTGCTGGGACCGTCTGCTGGCTGACGGCGTGGGCTGTCCTGGCCGCGGGCAGTCGGGTGGGGAGCACGGCTGGGCAGGCTGGGGTGCCCCTGGCTCTCTTCCCAGCTGCTGGTGCTGGGTGAGGGGCTGCTGTCCTCGGGGTCCCTCGGGCTCCTGGCTCCCCTGGGTTCCTTATTCCTCAGGACGGCTTCTTCGAGGCTGTGGGAAGTAGACCAAGGTTAGACCAGGAGGCGCTGTAGTGGCCTTGTGTGTCCTCTTTTGCAGCAACACTGGGCTCTCACCCAGGGCCTCGTGGGCAGTTTCTGAGAACTCAAGAGCCCACACTTGTTCCCGACAGCAACGGACACCGGAGCAGGGTGGCCCGATCGAAGGGTGAGCCTTGGGAATTTGGTGGAAGCACAGACCCTCTCCCCAGGTGTGTGATCCTAGAATTGGCCTGGCCCCGGTGCCTCCCTTGCCACCTTGCAGAGGGTCTGGGACATTCTGGATAGGCCGAGCTCACGGGGAAATGCTCTCAGAATCCCCAAGACACGGGCTAGGTGCTTCCATGGGCCTGCCTCTGCGGCCACAGGGAAGGGGCATCTGGTCCTTGAGACCCTTACAGGTGGGACCTGCCGAGATGCTGGGCTTCAGGCCCGTCTCTCATGCAGAACAAGCCCTAGGTTCTAGGTCAGACAGATCAGGTTGGAATCCTGACCCCATGTACCGGCTCCGTAACCCTGGGCAAGTTACCCCATCTCTGAGCCTCAGTTTCCCCATCTGTGAAACAGTGATGATTCATCACTGGGCTGGGTCATGAGGCCCAAAGGCAGTAACGACTGGACGCTGTCTTGAACCGCTCCACGGGCACAAGATACAAGGGCACTGCCCCTGGCGCCGAGCCATGTGGCACAAGCTGGGCAAGGGGCCTGTTCTCACTGATCACCCCTGTGGGTGTTGGGGGGCGTGGGTGCCCGCTGGGGAGGCCCTGCCCTGGCCCGGGTGGGCGGGTGAGGGTGGGAGTGGGCTTGACTCAGTGTGGAGGGTGGGGGCGGACACGGCGCACCCCTTCGGACCGCGCCCACCAGGACAGCTTCCAAAAATGCCCAGCAGGATGTGCCACGAGATCACACAGGCGTGCTGGCCTCCTCCACTGCTCACCCGGCAAACACAGGCTGCGGTCACCTTCCCGGCAACAATGGCGCACTGTGGCGGCCACAGCCCAGCCTGCGACGCAGGCCTGCTTGGACAAACACCAGGCGGCATGCAGTATCAGCTAGCTCAGGCGTTCTAAGGCTCTCGTGGGCGCCCGGAGGCCTGGCCTGAGCTGCCACCGTGGCCGGAGCGGGAAGTGGGAGGATGTCCTGATACCCGAGGCTGGAGCGGGGGCTGGGGGAAGCCCACAGGTACCCACCTTGGCGAGCACGTGAGCGGCCCCCAAACCCCCAGGGGAACAAACACACCCACACCCTGGGGCAGCACCCTCTGCTGCTGCTTCTCTTGGAAGGTGCACAAGAGGGTCCAGGAGTGCCCACCCATCCCGGTGGCACTGGGAGAGGGGGAGGGGCTCAGGACCGCCAGGCCTGGGGGCTGCTCGTGGCCCAGGACGCCCCTTCTCCCCTGTGACAACGAAGACGATACGACCATCCTCGGCTGTGTCCCTGGAATCTCACGCTAGCCCTGGTATCGCCCCCTTTCCAGAGGGAAACAGACTGGGGGTGAAAGGGCCAGCCCGCGAGGAGGAGGAAGTGGAGTCAGGGTTCACGCAGGCCTGACCCGGGTCTCTGTTACGGGGCTGCTCTGGGAGAGGCTCCAGGGCTGGCTGCTGGGCTCCAAGTAGCCAGAAAGGTGGGGTGGGGGCATCAGTGCTGTGGCCGCCCCGCCCAGCCCTGGCCTCCCACCTTTGCTCCACTGGTCTGAGGCCCGCTTCCTCTTCTGTGGGCCCCGCCCACGCTCCTTGGCGCAGAAACCCCTGGGTCCCTCGGCTGGCGAGCTCCGCGTGGCCCCCGCCTCGGTGCTCAGGCCCACCTGATGGGGTGGGGGTGTGGTCATGCTGAGGACCCTCCCCGAAGCCTGGGGCAGCCCTGGTGCCCCCGCCTCACCCCGCTGTGTGGCCGGGCACCCACCTCGCTGTCCGAGGTGTCTGGCTTATCTAGCTCATCCGACTCCGGCCGCTGTCCTTGGGCTTTGCTGAGCTCTGCAGGACGCAGGGTGTGGGTCAGGCCAGGCTGGTGGCCTGGGAGTCTAGCGGAAGCACAGGCCTCTAACCTGCCGTACTAGGACCAGTGGCAACAACTCTTCAGATGAGGAAACTGAGGCACAGAGGGACCGAAGAACCTGCCCTGGGGTCGAATCCAGGCCCAGTGTCTCCAGCACCCGTACAATGACCCCACCGGCTGGGGTGTCCCCTGGCTTGGTTGCTGGGTGACGGGGAACTCACTACCTGCCCGGAAGCCCTAATTGTTAAGATGCTCTCCCTTCACTGCCTGTGGTCAGAAACGTGCCCTCCCTGAGCCCCCAACTGCTTTCTGGGTCTGTAGGTGGGGGAAACCAAGTCCGAGACCCAGGGTTTGGTCGGTCAGGCCCAGGGGGCTGAGCCAGGTCCTGGGATAGGTGCCCCTAGCTGACGCTGACCACTGCACCTCCCTCCCTGCTGTGGTGCCACTTCCTGTGTTCTCGTGACGCCAGTACTCATCCTCACCCGGGTGGCTGTCTCCATCAGGCCTTTGCGCGCAGAGAGGCAGTTTTGGCCTCCCTCTGTCCTCATCTCCTGGTCCACTTGGAGAGGGCAGGCTGGGGCCTGGGAGAGAATGTGAGGGTTCCTGGGGGGAAGCAAGTAAGTGACTTGAGTTCACGTGAGGCAACTTCCCTGCCCTCGCCCGGCTTTGGGCACAGCCTGCGGGACCCTGGCTGAGGCTGGAGGGTCAGCCGTCTCCCGTGTGGTGTGACTCAGGCGGCCGGCTGGTGGAACAGAGGGACGAGAGCAGCCCAGGGCCGCTGGGTGCTCTGGGCGGGGCGCGTGGAGGCCAGGAGCAGGGCTTGGTCCCTTACCGTGGAAGGTGGAGGCTCTTCCGCCTCTGGCTCTTTGGCCCCCTTGGTGCCGTCGCTGAGTCCCTGGACCCCAGACTGTGCAGAGGGCTCCACTCCCTGGGGTGGCCTGGGGCTGGGCGTGTGGGCACCTGGGGGGCTGAGTGATCCTGGCAGGCTGGCAGGCTTGGGGGCGCCGTCCCGGCCCCGGCCCCACTCGGAGAGGTCCAGAGGCTTGTCCGGGACATAGTCCTGTGTGGCCGTGGCCTCCTTTGTCCCGGGACTGCCTGGGCCTGTGGGCTGTGGGTGCTGCCCTCTGGGCAGGGCTGCCCCGGCCGCCCCGCCCCCGGGACCCTCCGAGTGGGAGCCGGCTGGCGGGGAGGGTGGCGTCTTCCCCGGCACCGGTGGGCCCCTCAGCCCGGCACCGCCCGCCCGCCCCCGGGCCCACAGCTGCCGGGCCAGGAGCAGGTGCAGCGCTCCCTCCAGCCGCGGGTCCCGCCCGCCCGCCAGGGCGCCTGTTAGGCCCAGCAGACCCGTGGGCTCCTCCCCGGCCTCCGCCTCCCCGGCCTTGAGGCCCTGGGGCTGGGGGCCGCTGGGGGCTGCGGCGGGGGCCTGGGGGCCTCTGTGAGGGCTCCCACGGGGCAGGGCCAGGTGGCGGTTCGGGTGGCAGAGGCGGTCGGCCTGGAGGGAGCGCTTCGGGGACTCGCAGGGCTTGGCAGAGGGCAGAGAGGCCTGCAGGAAGCTGTGGGCGAGGAGGAGCCCGCTGACCACGGCCCACGGTCGCCCCCGTTTCACAGGGAGGACCAGGGGCCCAGGGAGGCGAGGCGAGCGCCCGGGTCACACGGTGGGTAGTGGGGAGGGGACCGCCCGGGCCCCCGGGGAAGAGTTGACCTGGGGCCTAGGGGCTCTGACGAGGGACCTGGCCACCAAGGCCTCGCCCTCTTCTGGGCATCGGCTGCCTGCCCGGTCCCCTGGAGCGCCCAGCCCACCCGTGGGCCCACTGCAGCCCCGCCCCCAGTCTCCTCTCAGACGCTGAGAGTGGTCTCAGACCACGGTGAGAGCCTTTGCGTGGGCTCTTCTGAGGGGCTTCTCGGTCCCCATCTCCAACCTCCGTGTCCCCCCGTCCCGCTCTGGCCTTTCAAGAGATGGCCACGTGGGAACTGTGCTCTGGGCAGGGTAGCTGGGAAAGCCAAGCCAGGGAAGGGTGGGGCTCCTGGAGGGATAATGGGAGGGACTTCCCGGGGCTGCTGGCCCCTTCCCCAAAGGTGGGACCAGAGTAGGAGACTGGGTGCCCGACTGAGGCTGCTCCTGGTGGTGGCGGCGGGCTGGGCCTCACCTGTCCAGAGGGAGGCTGTGCTCTCCAGGCGGGCTTGGGGGGCTGCTCCTGGGGGGCGGCAGTGGGGACGTCCCGTTGACGGAGCCCCGGTTGGCGGAGCAGGCCCGGGACCCTGGCCGCACCACGGCGATGGTCCCGTGTAGCTGGTTGGAGATGTGCTGGGGGCTCTGCACGGGGTGTATGGGTCAGCCTGGGTGGGGTTGGCTGCTGCCCTCTGCCCTTTCCTCTGTGTGACCTTGGGCAGGTCACCCACCCGCTCTGAGCCTCGCCTCCACCCACGTCACATGGAGCTCAGGGGTCCCTGCTTGGCACGGGCCATGTGCGTGGCACATAGCAGGGCTGGCGGCTGCCAGCCTCCTGCCTTGGGCTGCCCGGGGAGAGGAAGGAGTGGGCTCTGGGTCCCTCTCCCTCACCATGTCCGGGGCCCGGGGCTCAGGCAGGCTGGCACCCGGGGAGATTTTGGCTACTGGAGACGTCCCGTACCCCACCGGCCTTTCTGTGGGAGGAGAAGCAGAGGGCAGGTTGGCTGGGAGGTGCTCAGAGGGGCCAGCTCAGCGCACAGGGCTCCCCGGTCCCGGGGCTCCAGCCTCCCGGCCTCCCCCGCCCCCCAGCAGCCCCTCCTCCCCGTGGACCCGCACCTGCGTGGTTGTCCTCCGTCTCCTCACGGCCTCCCAGTGGCTTCTCAGTGACGGCCTTCCAGGTGCCCAGGGAGGGGAGCAGCAGGGGTGACGGGGGGTCTGGGGCGCCCTCCCTGGGCTGGGGCTTGGGCCTGTCTCGAGAGGGGAGGCAAGCACAGTGTGGGTAAGGGAGGGCAGTGCCCCAGAGGCGATCAGAAAGGCCAGGGCGCCCTCCTGGGGACCCAGGTGACCAGGAAAGACCACCATCGTCGGCTCACACCGATGTCCCCGTGGAGCCCAGGCGTCAGAGCTGCCGCGGGTGCTGGGGCCCAGCTCCGCTTCTAGGACCTGTGCTTGCAGACCAGGGGAGGCGGCATCTGCTCTGGGCAGCTGGCCTGCGGGGGCCCCTCCCCTCTGCGCCGCGTGCCCAGGCCCGTGGACGTGCTGGGCGCCTGCTGTGGCTGAGGTGTGCGGGGTAAGTGTTGCTGGGCCCTGGTGGCCCCCCTGACTCACCCTGGGCCCCGGAGCTGCTTCACCTCCTCCTTCAAGGCATCGTTTTCCTCCTGCAGCCGGGTCAGCTCGGTCGCTGCAGAAGGCGCTGATTAGGAGGGACTGTGGGAGGGGAAGCAGGGCGGGGTGGGGCCCTCACAGCCCCCAGGAGCCCCTCCTGTCCTGGCCCCAGCCCCCAGGGACCCCCCCGCCGAGGGAAAGGGGCGTGTCCTCACTGGCAGGCCCTGTGAGACCTCAGGGCTCCGCAGGACCCTCCTCATCATGGGAAGGTGGGAACTGAGGCCCTGAGAGGGCAGGGACGCCCCCTGCCTGGGTAACTGACCAGTGGGGGGCATGTAGGCGCCAGCGGGGGGCTTTGCACCATTTGTCTGTGAGTGGGGGTGTGGGTGTCCCCCCCCCCCCCCCACCGATGGCACGGCCCAGACTGCCTCTTCCCCTTTCCCCGGGACCCCTGGTCGGGCTGAGCAGGCCCTGGGGGGGTCGCGGGCCCCCACGGGAGGGACGCCCGGGGGCGGGCTCACTGAGAAGGAAGACATGCTGCAGGCTCTGGAGCAGGGAGCTCTCGAACTCCTGCTGCTTCTTCCTCGCCAGCTCCTGGGTGACCATGCAGCGGTCGCACAGGCCGGCCCGCAGCCTGCGGGGGCGAGGAGACGGGAGGCCGCTCTGAGCAGGGAGGCTGGGACCCGCGCTGCCCCCCTCCCTGGACGAGCCCTGCCTTTCCCAAACTGTGTTCCGTGGAAGCCCGCCTCACCCCTACCCTGGGGGCTAAGCGTTCCATGTGCCCTTGAGTTGGGGAAGGAACCTTGAAAATGCAGTTTATTTAAGGCTCTGAGATGTCCTGCGGTGGTTTCGTTTATGCCGGAGCTTCCTGGACTCGTTCTCCGCACAGCCCTCCGCGGCTTCCCGTGAGCCCCGCCCCCAGCGTGCGCGCGGCATCAGGCGCCCCACCTGTTCTCCAGTGCCCGCAGGTTCTCCTTCAGCGCCCTCTGCTGCTCCCTGAGCTGACGGTTCTTGGCACAGAGCTCCTCCGCCCTCTGGGCGTCCCTGCGGGGGACGGGCCGCCGTGCGCGTGCTGCTCTGCCGGGGGCCCCCCGCGCTGCCCCGCCAGCCTCTCCCGTGGCCTGGGACTGCCTTGAGAAGTGGGGCCTCGCAAGGGCAATGCCAGCACGCCCAAGCGAGAGTGTTCGCGGCCTCCCTGGGGACCCTGTCTCATCCATGTGCCACCTGCAGCCTCCTCTGTGCAAGGGGGACTCGGGGAGCCGGCCCGCGGGTCTCCCGGACTCACGACGAGTCCTCCTGTTGATAATGATTGGTCCCGGAGGCGCCCTGCATGGACGCGGCTTGCCCAGCCCCCTGGAGGGTCCCTGTTCACTGGGGGAGGGGCTTGGACCTTGGACCGGAGACTCCCCCACCCCCCACGCCGAGCCTCAGTGTCCGCTTCCGCATCACAGCTGGTGGCAGTTCCGGGGCCCTGGGGCTGCGGGCGTGCGCGTGAGCGGCTGGGGAGCCGCTGCCCTTCCCACCTGCTGGCCCAAGGCCTGTCCTCACTCACCGGCACCTCTCTGAGTTCAGTTCCAGAAGCTTGTTCTGCAGGCCTGGAGGAGCGAGGAAAGGAGCAGAGGGTCAGGCCCAGCTGTGCTGCCACCCCTGCCGCAGAGCTGGGGCATTTCCTGTCCCCGGTTGTCTGGCAAGGCCCTCTCCAGACGCCTGCCGCCTGCCTGGGTCCCCTCACTGACTCCCGGAGGTCGCCCCCTCGGCGGGCTCCCAGTCTGCACCTGCTGACAGCTTCCGCCCCCTCTCCTGGCTGCCTGGGACCCGGTCCGGGCCCAGCCTCTCCCCTCCCTGGGGTCTCTGGCTCTGGTGTCTGACTGGAGATGGGGAGGGACCCTGATGCTGGGAGTGACCAGCTACCTGGCCAAGTCCCAAGAGGAATGTTTTTTGGATGCTGCCAGAGTTGAAATAAAATGGGCCCTTGGGGAAGACCCCAGCAGACCCCCTCTTCCTCACCTCATTGTGGTCTGGCTTGGGCCCTAGGCTAGCCCAAGCAGCCCCTGCCCCTCTGGGTCTCTGGGAGAGGTGACCCAGGCCCTTTTGGGCTTCAGGGTGTGTGTGAGTCTCAGAAAGGTCTCGGGAGGGTCTGGCCCGGGCACTGGAGTGAAGGGGGTGGTGTGGCTGCGGCCCTGTTGCCGGCGGGAGAATCGGACAGATGTGTCGGCCGGGCAGACCTCAGCCTGGGTGTCCTGGAGGGGAGCAGAGGGGTTTCAGCTCAGTGCCCTGGAAAGCTCTAGACAGGCCTCTGGAGCCTCGAGATCCCATTGCGAGTAGGGAAGTAGGTGACCTCCCTTTTGGGGGACACTGAGGTCCCCACCTTGGGAAAGGGGCCGGTCGTGGCCAGAGCTTCTCGGCTCTCTGTGACCAGGCTGGCTTCTTATTTTGGCTCTGATGCTAGCTGCTCATTCAGGGCCCACCCCTCCAGGGCTGCGGTCGGGGGTGCTGGTCTGAGGCTGGGCGCCTGACCACTTGCAGCTCTGGGCTCTGGGTCACGACTCCCCTTCTGGGCCTGGAAGGCGAGGTCCCCAGGTTTGGCGAGATTTGGAGGTGATGTGTGGGAGCCCCCCGGCCTGGCTTTGGCCCTTAGACTGCCGTCCGGGTGAGGGTTTGTCCATCCCAAGACGCTCACCCGTGATCTCATTCTCATGGACGTCCTTCAGCCTGTTCAGCGACTCCATGAAGCTCTCCATGGCTTCCCGAGGCCCTGGCCCTGGCCCAGGCCCCTCTGTGCTCCAGGTGTAGGGGTGGCCCCTTGGCCTCTACTGCCCCTCCGTTTCCAGCCTATGGAGCGGAAAGTGCGGAGACGGTCACATTAGCTCAGGAAGGGCCTGTGGGATGTAGGGTCCGGCAGTAGCCTGGAGAGGAGGTGGGGGCCGGTCCCGGTGGGTGTGGGAGTCCTGTCTTGTGACCACCCACTGGGTCATGTCCACACCTGAGGGGCACATAGAGGGATGGGGCATTCTCACTTAATCTCAACTCCCTAAGCCAGTCCTCGCAACAAAGCAGATGCCTGAAGGCACCAGTTCCCGCTTGGTGCTGGGACCACAACGGTGCATGCGATGCGTGTTGACGAGGCCCCAGACTGGAGATGCCCGTGCCCGCCCCCAGCCAGCGGGCCAGTCAGCCAGGGCGCGTTCATCCAATGGGAGAGCCCACTCAGTGGGGTCCAGGTGCCCGCAGTGGCATGGATGGCCCCGTGGGGCCATGGCGGGGGGCTTTGGGGGCTGGCTGGTTGTTTCCCCTGCAGGAGCTGGTGACCGTGCATAGGTGGAAGTCTACCCAGCCGCCCCTTGTGGCCTGGGCCCTTTTTCCTGCTTGTGTTTCACCTCCGTGAAGTGTTTGCTAAAAATTAAGAGTGTGGGGTTGAGAGCCTAAGCTGGGAGCTGGACAAACTTTGCCCGCAGTGTGACCACCGTGAGCTCTGGCCCCTCTGAGCCGCGCTTTCTTCCTTCTGGCAGTGGCCACGGTGCCTGTCTAGTGGGCACCGGTGAGTATCCCGCGGGGTCCCATGGGGTCCATCTCCTCGGAGCTGGGTGTGAGGCCGGGGCTCAGCCCAGCGACAGCTTCCTCACCATGGTGCCAGGCACCACCCTCCACCAGGCGAGAGCCCCTCAGTCCTTGTGGCAGACCTCTGGTAGTGGGTACTGAGGCCACCACTGCCCGCCACTGTCCAGCTCTGTGTCACCATCTGTCACAGAGCTGGGAGTCAGACGCACAGCTCACAGAGCCAGATCAGCGCAGATGCCACCAGCAAAGACCCCCGCCATCGCTGTCTCCAGGCCAGGTGGTGACAGCCCCTCTGTTCCCTCCTTGTCCTCAGCCTGAGGAGCCCTGGGGGTCAGCTGACCCTGAAAATGAGCGTCTGGGGTCCTGGCACTCCCGACTCGTCTGCCGGCATCCTACCCTGATCTGTCAGCCGCAGCTCTTGGTTTGCCTTCTGTACGCTCCCGGAACCTCCCCCAGAGCCTCACCTTTCTTTCTTTCATAGCACCCGCCTGGCCCAAGCCACCACCCCACTGCTGGTGCACTGCCAGCTCTGCATTGGCCGCCCCCCTTCCATGCCTCTCCCCAGGAGGCACTTTCTGCACAAGCCCTGGGGACCTCTGCTCAAAGCTCCCTGCGGGAGGCCATGCCTGATTCCCCCCAGGGCACACTGAAGGAGGGGCGTGGTCTCGCTTGCATTTCAAAGTTTGCCCCAAGACTGGAGTGTTTGCAGCAACAGTCCCCAAACTGGAAACCCTCAAATGCCTGCTGGCGAATGTCCTGCGGTGGCAGGAGCGGTGACGTCCCATGCCATTGCAGAGTGGGGGGCCAGACCCGAAAGCCAGCCCGCTGTGGGATTCACTCACCGGGAGTGCAGAAGAGGCACAACTGCTCTGGGCTCTCAGAAGTTGGGGTGGTGGGCACCCCGGGGGGTGGGATCATTAACTGAGGGGAGCAGGCCCTGTGATCCCACGAGAAGCCAGGGGCCGGGGCGAGCTGCCTGAGGGGAGACTTGACAGTGGAGCCTGGCTTTCAACTGGGTCCTCGAACCCCAGGTCAAGGTCAGAGTACCGGGGAAGCCTCGACTTCCAGATGTGAGGCTGGGACCAGCAAGAAGGCAGAGTGCAGTCCTGCGTCCTGTGGTGGCCACGGGAGCTGGCGGGCAGGGCCAAATGGGGTGTGCTGGGGGGTTGAGCGGCAGGAAGGTAGAGCTCCCCAAACTCATTTTAGACCTGCCTGGCTTCTGGGACACTCCTGAGCGATGGCCAGGGGAGTGGGGGCGTTGCATGACGGCTCTGTGTCAGGTGGGTGAGAGCTCTGCGAACAAGGGGAGCTTGGGAGGGTCCCCCTCCTCGAGGCCGGGAGCCAGAGGGATGTCCTGGCAGGTTAGGGGAAAAGATGCTGAATTGCAGAGGCTGGGGGAGACCAGGGCTCGAGCGGGGTGTATGTGATAATCCCGGCCCCACTTCCTGAACCCATCTAACCCTGATCACGTTGCAAGGAGCCCACTTTCCAGATGGGGAAACTGAGGCCCAGAGAGATCAAGTCACGCTCCCTGGCCACCCAGTGGGAAGCGGGGGTCGGGGCTTGAATTCACTCTGGCGCTGAGGATGTGCCCTCACCGCCGTGGACCAGGTACGCACTCCAGGTGGCCCTGCTGTGCTGGCTCTGCACTTCTTTATTTTGCGGTGGGGCTTCTGGGAGATAAGACTGTGAGGGCCACCCCCACCCCGTGGGCTCGGGCTCCCTGAAGGCTGGGGGAGGTTGGCCAGGGAGGGGCCGAGCCACTGTGCCTGAAATTCCACCCAGACCCGTCTGTCAGGCTGCTCTTCCCCATCACAGCCAGAGCCTGGAGCCTGCTGCGGCATGTGGGCTGGGCCAATGCTCGTAAAGGAGCCGCCCCAGGGAGCCTGCAGTGCCCCTGGGGCTGGGAGAGGCTCTGTGGACACCAGGTCTGAGTGAGAGACCAGCACCGTTCCCTATGCCCATGCTGTGGTGTGGAGGCCCCGTTGGTAAAGGACCAGGGCACCCTCTGTTCCCCATACCCTGGCTCCTCTCTGTATCCAACCATCCCAAACCACCCAGGGCCCCGCCTGGCTGCCCCTCTCGGGGTCTCTGATGGGCAGGGGGAGACACCCTCCCGCATGGTGGGCAGGGAAGCAGCATGGACATGGGTCCTGGGCAGGATGCGCAAGCGGCTGCGGGCACAGCTGGAAGGGATGCGTCCTGCTGGGAGCCCCGCGTTTCCCAGGGAGGACCAGGGCCATCCAGCCCTGGTGACAGTGCCATGGGGGTGGTGTGACTTCCCTGGGCAGGCAGGTGACAGAAGGGCGTTTGGCCCGTGAAGTAGACAGTCTCCTGGGGCAGCCCCTGTCCCAGCCCCACCCTCGGTGTGGGGAGGGTCCAAGGAAGCGGCAGGAGGAGGAGGGAGGCGGGTCCGCACCCGAGGTGAATGTGGTGGTTGTGAGTAGGAAGAATCCCCGCTGTGGAGGTGCAAAGGGTCTGCTGCCAGGGGCGGGGGTCCAGCCCTCCCCGGTGGCGGTGGCGGCGCTGTGTTTGCCAGGTGTGCAGAGCCGCCGGGCGGGGCGCTGGGGGTTCAGGGAACTCCAGGCAGGAGGGCTGTCCCCCGGGCGTGGGGTGGGGCTGCAGTGGTGCTGGGACGAGGCCGCAGGCCTGTGGGCTAGGGGTCCGGGCTGCTGCCTCCGGGCCGGCGGGGCCTGCCTACAGGGGAGGGTGGCCCGAGTTGCCGGCGGGGTGGGGGTGAGCCTGGGGTCAGAGGCCTGAGAGCTGCTCCTCAGGGTCCCGCGGGGATCCCAGCCCCTCCTACCCTGGATGCTCAGGCCGGGAGGAGCCCCGGAAGGAGCAGATGGGAGGGAAGGGCCAAGGGTCAGCTACGCCAGTGACCCTGCCCACCTGCCACTCACCCAGGGCAGAGTCAGCCAGGGCAGGGGACCTCCAAGCCCACAGGTCCGGGCCCTGCCTTTACCCACTGCGTGACCGGGACAAGCGTTTTACCTCTCTGAGCCTCAGTTTCCCCATCTGGGGGGTAATTCCACCCCCATATCAGGTTGTTGTACACGAGTTACACACGAGTAACGTGTGTCCAGGTGACATGTGTCTGGGTGACGTGTACTCAGCCCAGGGCCTGGCAGGTGCTCAGTTAACTGCGGGTGGAGACCCTGTGTCCACCCCGTGCAGTCCCCCCACCAGGACCTGCCCCACAGGCGGCCCCAGGAGTCCAGCGGTGCAGCTTACAGGAGCCCCTTCTCCCTCGGACAAGTTCAAGTGCCGTTGCCACAAACGCCCTTTGCAGGAGGTCAAGGACGCCCCCCTCACCCACCCTGAGTTCAGGGCCGAGGTCTCAGGTTCCAGCAGTGATGGCACACACTCACTCACTGAGTGGACACTCACGGGGTCCACTGGGTCTTGGTGGCCATGTCTGGGGGAGGTGCCCCCTGGACCCCCTGCACAGAGGAGGCACCGAAGCCCCAGCTGTGGGCCTGGGCCGGGCTCTGCCTGGTTGAGCAGCGAAGCCCACGGTAGAGGCTCTTGCCTTGCTGGGTCCGCGGGGCCCCAGGCTCCTCACTCCCTGGCTGCCTTCCCTTGTTGGAGCCTCTTCTCCAGCAGGTCCCTCGGGTGCAGGAGCACCTAGTCCCCGATTATGCCCCTTCTCTGCCAGTGATCTGTCTACCCACCTACCCGTAACACAAGGACAATGACACAGCAGTAACAATAGCGGTGGCCTCGGTTTCCCGAGCGTCCAGTCAGCCAAGCACTGGGCTGGGGCTCTACACGCTGTGTGGCGTCTACTGCAGGGGCCCTGCAACGTCCCAGAGCTCCTCTGAAGAAGCGGAGTGATCCCAGGGACACTCAGCCTGCCTGTCACCAAGGGACCACGCAGGGCCAGGCACACCATCCAAGCCCTTTGAATGTTCTTGGCACGAGCATTTATGCAGCACCCGCTGTGGACCCAGGCTCGGCCCACACGTGTGACTGGAGCTCGCCCGGCCTTCTGAGAAGGCTCTGACTGTGCCATTCTACAGATTCAGGCACTGAGGCTCAAAGCAGGTAAGAGGCTCTGGTGTCTCTGTGGCCTCCGTGGTGATGGGCGAAGCCCCTCCCCCGGCAACGTTAGCCAAGTCACTGCCGCGGCTGTGCCTCAGTGTCCTGGGCCACAGAACAGACGGTGGGGTGCCCTGGCCCAGCTCCTGGAGGCCGGAGGGAGTCTGCGCCACCACCATGGGCTGTCGGGTCTCCTTGATGTGGTGGGCATCCAGTGCCCATCGACCGCAGGTGGTCAGGGGCCCGCCTGCCAGCCCCCACATCCAGGTGCCCGGCACGAGTGTCACGTGCAGTGAGTCACGGGGCTCATGTTGCCCATGGAGTGGCCCCGTCAGCCCCCACTTCCCAGATGAGGAACCTGCAGCTCAGAGTGATGTCACCTGCCCACAGTCACCAGCTTGCAAGGGACATGGCCAGTGCAGCCTCCTGGCGACCTCCTGGGCAAGCTCAGATGGCAGGCTGAGTCCACAGAGGTGCCACTGCCGGGATGGTTTCTGACATCACCAGACACATAGACCCATGGCACACGTGCACACATGTGTGACGCCCACACCCACACATACAGACACAACAGTATCCCAACATGCGTGCGCACACCAGAGAAACGCCAAGCACGTGGGTGCCGCCCTCAGCCACCTCCCCCGCTGCACACACAGCACTGCACGGGCACAGGGAGAGCTGCCTGCACGTGCGTGCACATACTCGTGTGTTGCACGTGCGTGTGCACACATGCACAGAGGCTCAAGGCAGGTGCGCGCTTGCTGGGTGGCTCAGGTAACAGCGGGCCCTGCAACCCGACTCCTCGAGGATGGGCCGGGGGACTTCCCTGGTGGTCCAGTGGTTAAGACTCTGTGCTCCCAATGCAGGGGGCCCAAGTTTGATCCCTGGTCAGGGAACTAGATCCCACATGCTGCAACTAAGAGTTCGCATGCCACAACGAGGATCTGGTGCAACCAAATAAGTAAATAAATAAATATTTTTTTAAAAAAAAGGATGGGCCGGCCCCACGGCTGCTGTGCCTTCGTGGGCTGCCTTCCAGAGGCCTGGCTGGGGGAGCTGAGCAGGACCCGAGGCCCCCGGGAGGCATTTGTCGCTGCCTCCCAGGGGACAGCAAGCTGAGGGCAGCCAAGTGTCCCACCGTGCCCGGCTCTGAGCTGGGGCTGGCTGCGCCACGCACCACCCCTCACTCCTCGGCTGCACCCCTTCTGACCCGGGGGGGTCTAGGCAGTGGGGCAGGTCCTGGATGAAGTGGCAGGCTACCGGCCCCTTGCTGGTGTCCCCAGACCCTCACCCGACGACGGGCAGTGCCAGGCCCAGCCTTGGCTCACCCAGCCCCTCTGCCCAGGAAGCCCACTGAGGCCCCTGCCCCCAATCGGTCCCCTGGACCAGGTGCCCCGGAGCAGGTGGCTGTGCCCCCTAGGCCAGCCCCGCTGCCGGCCCCACCTCCTGCCCAGCAAGCAGGGGCTGGGCCTCCACCTTCGTGGCAGGCACCCCGACAGTGACCCCAGCTCATGCGCCCCCTTCCCTTGCCCCCAACTGCTGAAGGTACTCACAGGGCCCCCCGTCCGCATCGACCTCTGTGGACCTCCACTGCGATCCGGAATGTCCCGCCCGAGAGATGGAAGCCAGCACTGTGAACTTGCTTGAGAACAAGACACAATTTTGGCCAAACCCGCTTGACAGGTTTTCGATTCCCCCGGCCAGGAGCAGAAAGGAGGCAGAGGCTGCCCAAAGCTGCCCAACTGGTTCTGCCGTTGCACAGAAAGTGGCAAAACGGGTCGGGTCTGAACCCTCATAGAGATGGGATTGTTTTCCCATAATTACCGCCTGGCCCGTGCCTCTGGCCGGAGTGGGCCAGGCAGCAAGGAGAATCCAGGGCCTGGGCACGGACGCGAGAGGCAGGGCAGCGAGGGCAGGCAGGAGGGAGCAGTCGTCACCTTGGGGCAGAGCGGGGCGGCAGCGGTGCCTCCGGCCTCTCCCCCTGGCTCCCGTGGGCTGACCTTTCTGGCCTCAGTTTCCTTGTCTGTAAACTGGGGATAATGACGGCAGGCCTGTCCCTATCAGAGCTCTGTAGATGGACATCCGGAAGTGGGGCTGGCAGCGGCCGTGCCGGGTTGGAGGCCCCTGCCCTGCACTGCCCCCTCCGCACTCCCACCCCAGAGGAGAGCAAGCAGGTGGCCCAGGCGGGTGGGCACCTCTGGGTCTCAGGGCAGCCTGGGGTGCCCTGTGGGGCGGTGAGCGCAGGAGGAGCCGGGCGTTGCGGTTTTCCGTGTTTGTCCTCCGCTCGGCGACACTGTGGCCGCACTCATGCCGAAAAGAGCTGGGCTCCGAGGGCCGCAGCCGCTGACCACCCCTCCCCCGCTCGCCCACAGCCCTCCCCCACTCCCCTGCTCCCTCCGCCAGCCCCCGCCCTGTGCTCCCCTCCCCCCCATCTCCAGCTCTGCGCAGGAGCCCTCCCCCAAGGGCGCCTGAGGGAACCCCAGGGAGTGCTCAGGGCTCAGTGGGGGAGGACCCAGGCTCCAGGCCAGCCGCCCTGGTGAGGTCCCAGAGGCACTTCCTGCTCCCCGGTGAGGGCTCTGCTGGCCACTGCTGGCCGGCCCTGGGCTCTCAGGGGAGCAGCGGTCAGCCGGGCACCCCGCAGGCCAGCTGGGCCCTGGAGCTTTGCTGATGCCGCCTGGCTGGGCCCTCGGGAGGGGTGTCTGCATGCTGAGGGGTGTTTGCGCACGTGGGGCCGTGTGCATGTGTGTGCTCACCCCTTGGCTTGTGTGTTCATGTGTTTGGTGTGTTCCTGTCGTGTGGCTGGTGTACCACGGGCAAGGTAGGGGTTGTGGACGTGAGTGTGGGCTGTGTCGCTTTGCATGTGTGTGTGTCTGGGTGTCCCCGTGGGGAGGGCAGAGGCAGGGTCAGGACTGACCTTCAGACCAGCCAGGGTCAGCCTAACTGAGCCCTGTTCCCCTCCCCCCACCTCAGCCAGGTTTGAATCCTGACTCTGCCCCTTGAGAGCTGGGCCACCTTGGGCCAGTTACCCAAACGCCCTGAGCCACGGCCTCATGAAAATGAAGCCATCGGCTTCACGATGGCGGCTGGGCCAGGGACCACCCCAGGAGGTGCTCACCATGTTGGTCAGTGGATGGGGCAGGGGCTCCGCCTGGACCATGTTAGTAGTTGAGCAAAAGCTCTGGTCTCCTAAAGACAAGCTCACAGCTACGCCACAACCCAGGCACCTGAGGTGCTCACAGCGCCGTATCCGTAACTATGCAACCGTGCCTCAGCGGGCGCGTGGGCGAGCGACCCTCGGGCCATCCGCACTGTGGCTCGGGATTAGCACACCTCTGACACACCAGCGATGCGGTGAATGTCAGGCATCCCGCCGGGGCAGGGCGCTGCTCCGAAGGGGGATGCCAAGGGGGATGCCGTCTGACTGACTCTGACTCCGCTGACAAGAGCCCAGGAGGCAACAGCCAGAGGCGGTGGGAGGCTGCCAGGGTCCAGGGTCGGGGGGAGCAAAGGGCAGCAGAAACTTCCCAGTTCTGATGGCTAGTTCTGTATCTTATTGTGGTGGCGGTTATTACAGGGGAGCGCCTGTTTGGCAAAACTCATCACCTTACACTTAAAAAGTGTGACTTTTGTTTTATACAAATGATACCCCAATAAAGTTTTTTTAGAATTAATACACTTTATTTACTAGAGTAGTTTTAGGTTCACAGCAAAATGAGAAGGAGACACAGTGATTTCCCGTATGCGCCCTGCCCCCCATGTTCACAGCCTGCCCCGTTATCCACACCCCCCACCAGACGGTGCGTTTGTTACAACCGGTGAACCTGCACTGACACCTCGTCACCGCTCAGGGTCCACGGTTTACATCAGGGCTCACTCTTGGTGACGTACATTCTACGGGTTTGGACAAATGTATAAGGGCATGTATCCAGCTTTACAGTATCATACGGAGTAGTTTCACTGCCCTAAAAACCCTCTGTGCTCCACCGGTTCATCCCTCCCTCCCCATTAACCCCTGGCAACCCCTGCTCTTTTTACTGTCTCCATAGTTCTGCCTTTTCCAGAATGGCATAGGGTGGAATCACGCAGTCTGTAGCTTTCTCAGATTGGCTTCTTTCACTAGTAAAATGCATTTACGTTTCCTCTGTATCTTTCCATGGCTTGATAGCTCATTTCTTTCTAGTGCTATTCAGTTGAATATTATTCAATACTCCGCTGTCTGGGTGTATCACAGTTTATTTATCCATTCACCTGCTGAAGGACATCTTGATTGCAACCAAGTTGTGGCAGTTATGAATAAAGCTGTTATAAACATCCACGTGCAGGTTTTGGTGTGGACATAATTTTCAAATCCTCTGGGTAAGTGTGAAGGAGCATGATTGCTAGATGGTATGGTAAGAGCATGTTTAGTTTTGTAAGAATGAAGTTGATTTTTAAAAAGCTGAAATGCTCTCTAGGGCCGGGGGCCGGGTGTGACCACCCACTGCCCACGCTCTGCCCAGCAGCTCCAGCCCTCGGCTCCTGCCCTGTCTGCCGGTCAGCCCCAGCCCCAGCCTGGCCTTGGGGCAGGACACCGGCGTTGGGCTCTGGCCTCTGGCCTCATTTGCTGTGTGCCCTGATTTCTTTCGGGCCTTGTCTGGGTTCTGGTGCGGCCGCTGGGCTGCGGAGAGGCCACTGCTCCCACCCCGTCTTGGGGAAGCGAGCAGCTGCACCTGACATCCCTGAGGGCGTCCTGTCCCCTCCCTCTGGCCGACCTGTTTGCACGGCGGGTGCGGGCTGGAGGACGAATAGGTGTCTTCCCGCTTTGCAGCCAGGGCCCCCTCTTCCCCCCGTCCTGCTGGAATCACAACAGCTGTCCTTGAATGTGGGCCAGAGGCCAAGGGCTTTCCTGTAGCAGCACCTTTGCCCTCTCTTCTCGGGGGGAAACCGAGGCCAGGGAGGTGAGGTGCCCAGCACAGGGCATCACCTGCTGAAGGACCTGAACCCAGGTGTGTCTGAGAGCGGCACCTCAGCCTTCCCGCCACGATGCAGCCCCTCTGTGCACGTGGGGAGTCAGGCCCTGCGGGGCGGGCCTCCCCCGGGTGGGGTCCCAGGCTGCACCCACCCGCCTCGTACACCCCCCCACGAGCTTCTTTCTCAAACTCTCCCCCCACCTCTGTGTGTTCATGTCTGGCCTGGGGACTCCTGGCCTGGGGCCCATGATGGGCTGCAAGGTAGGGGCGGAGGGTCTGAGACCCTCTGAAGTGGGTGAGACAGTGGGTGTGCTTGTTTCTAAGGGAGTCTGGGAGGCGTCTGGCTGTGACACTGGGAAGCTCTGCTGGTCCCATCAGACCACCTGTCCCCTCTGGGGATCCATACCCCCCTTCAGGGCTCAGTCCCTCCTAGACTGAACCCCCAGATGGAGACCTGGTCAGCGCCAGCACTCACACAAGTCAGGTATGCAGTTGGTGCGCCATAAACGTTGCTTTTTTGTTGATAAGGTTCCTAGTGCTACAGCCTGGCTCAGATGCCCAGGTGAGCCCCTCCTGGATGCCTTGCCAGGACGAGCCCCCCTATGCCTCCACGGCAACCCCGGCACCCACCACCAGGCACCCTGTCTGCAGGTCAGAGGTGACAGGCCCTGCTCCCCCAGGATGCTGCAGCCCTGAGGGGAAGAAGCATGTCTGTCTTCTTCTGGCCACATAGTGGGGGGCTCGGGGAGCCCCAGTCTCAGGGGAGGGTTGGGCTGCGCAGTCAGGAGTCACTCCCACCCCTTCCCGGGTGGCCCACCCCAACCTTGAAGATGGAGATACTGACAGTGTCCGCCATGGACGGGGCGTAGCCCACAGGGAGCCGCAGAGGGCTGGCAGCCAGTGAGCCCGGGAAGGGGGCAGCGGGCATGGGGCTGATCCTGGAGTCTGGGACGGTCCCCACTGCCCCTGGGAGACCAGGAGCCCATGCCCTGCAGACACGGGCCTGGCGGTTCTGGGGAAGCGGCCTTGACCTGAGGACCTGTCAGGGCCCAGAGTCTGCGGGCGTGGGGGAGAACACACAGGGCCCCAGTGCGTGCCCCCTGAGAAACCCTGCCGGGGCAGGTGGGCTGGCTCTTCTCCCAGCCCTACACCTGCCCCGCACCCAGACCCGAAGATAATAAAGCTCCACTGTCCAGCCAGGCCAACGGCCACATCAGCCTGACACTCCCAGGTGACACCTCCTGCCCTTGCTGCCGCCACTGTGCAGGGACCAGTAATCCCCAGGGGCAGGGGAGATGGGGGGGGCACAGCTTCATTCAGGCCCACCCCCTCCGCCCCAGACGTGTGCGGACACTGAACATATGACGTTCGTTCCTGTGTTAATACAGGCCCCATGGGTTGGGAGCGGTGGGGCCAGCCTGGTGCAGGTGAGCTGGGGAGACGCAGCAGCCTTAGGTCCCGGCTGTGACAGGAGGGCGGCACCGCTTTCCAGAGCCCCGCTGAGTGTGGCCCTGGTGATACATGATCGCCCTGGTCACGTGAGCTGGAGCTGGTGCCGGTGCCGGTGCCGGTGCCGTGGGGAAGAGGAAGCAAAGGCCTGTTTGCGACAGGGTGAGGGCACCCTGAGATCGGGTGCAGAGCAGGAGGCTTCCGCTGAGACCTGAGGGAGGAGAGGGCTGAAGGGTGACGTAGGATGGGAACAGGGGGGCGAGGCTGAGTGGCTGGAGAGTGCCCGTGGGGTGGCGGGGTCCACGGGGTCAGGGAGGGGTGGTGTGGTCCCTTCCCAAGCCCGGCAGCTTGTGGGACCCTGGTTCAGGCCCCAGTTTCTCCATTCATTTGACCAGCCGCCGTCAAGGCCCTGCCTGGGAAGGCTGGATCAGCTCGGTGGACACGAAAGTCCAGGAAAACGCCCTGTGAGGTCTGGGGTGCCCCTCCCACTGTGCCGCGACTGAGGGGCCATTGGGAGAGCCGCAGCTGGCCAGGGCTCAGGCACAGGCGCCACTGGGTAGGCCAGCAGCTTCCAGGAGCAGCGGGCAAAGCTTCTCTGCCTCTGGGGCCGTGGGCGGAGGAGGGGGAAGGAAGAGCAAGGGCAGCTGGGGGCACCGCCCAGCCTGAGGAGGGGCATCTGGGGGGAGGGTCTGGGGGGAGGTCTGGGGGAGGGTCTGGGGGAGATCTGGGGGGTGAGGTCTGTGGGGAGGGTCTGGAGTGGGGGACTGGGGGAGGGTTTGGGAAGAGGGTGTGGGGGTGGGGGCAGGTACTCAGCTCCTGCCCAGTCGTTTGTTCACTCATTCACTCATTTCTTCATCTCACCATCTACAGAGCTCTGTCCTGGGCTCTGGGCACACATGGTCGTGACCCTGATGCTAACACTTCCCTCCTGCTTAGGAGACTTTTGGCTGCCAGAATCGGGAGCCCAGAAGCGCTCTCTGAGCCTCAGTTTACTCATCTGTAACCCAGAGACAGAGATGCCCACTTTGCAGGTGGATGTGAGGATTAGGTGGGATTGTATCCTGCCATCATGCATGCATTCATTCAAAGTTGAAGCCCTAGGGAGCTAGGAGCGGGGGGGGGGGGGGGGGGGGGGGATGGGAGGATCTAACCAGCGTCACCCGCCCCTCGGAGGGCATGTTGTCCAGGAGACTGCCGCCAGGCGTCGGAGCTTGGGGGCTGCTCCATGGCCCCCCCCACCCAGTCTTCAGCTTCAGATCGAGGCCGGAGCAGGTAGGGCCATCCCTGCCAGGGGAGCAGGGAGTCAGGAGCAGCTCCCAGAAGCCAGCCCCTCTCACACCTGGGGGCTGGAGCTGTGAACCAGGGCTCCCGGGCCCCTGGCCCAGCTTCCCCAGCAGACAGCTGGAGGCAAAATGCTGGCCCAGAGGTGAGGCGTTCTCCTGGGCTTTTATCCCTGTGCTGGGAGGGGTCGGAGATAAGGCTTCAAAGGCTTTTGCAAATGTACCTTCAAAAGCCGGACCTGTTCTGCCTGCTGTTTGGGTTACTGGATTGATGGATGGGGTGGGAGGGTGATGTGGGGGGCACTGGCCCCCAGATAAATGGGTCACCTATTAGCATGGCCCTGTGGTGGTGGGGCTTCTGTGATGTCTGGGGCTGCGGTCCCCACCCTCACTGCAGACAGGCTCTGGATGACCTGGCTGGGGGAGGGGCGGCCGGCGGTAGGCCTGGCCTGGGCAGTTGGGAGGGTGAAGGGGGCCTGGGATTTCCTGGGGGAGGGAGAGGGTGAGGCACCCCCAGCCCTCCCTCCGCTTGGCCTCAACGCTCAGCACCCTATTTTTAAAATTCCTTTTGATAACACAAGAACGGTAAGGATGACCCACCTTGCAAAGCAGTAAAACACTACAAACAAGGCCAAAGTCTCTTTTTATTGTCACCCCTTGTCCCCTTCCCAGGGTAACCTCTGCTTGGGCTGACTGTTTCTTGCCAGATCTTTCTCTGTGTAACCACTTACCTGTGCATTTTAACTGTCTTAAAAGTGTACATTTAGTACATTCCTAAATTTGTGCAACCATCACCACTAATTTCAGAACATTTTCATCACCCCAAAAGCAAACCTCGTACCTATTAGCTATCACTCCCCTGGCAACACCTAACCTGCTTTCTGTCTCTATGGATCTGCCTGTTCTGGGCATTTCATATAAGTTGAATCACACTATCTGTTCTATGGTGTCTGGCTTTTTTCACTGAGCATAATGTTTCCAAGGTTCATCTATATTGTAGCATGTGTCAATATTCCTTTTTGGGGCTGAATGATATTCCATTGTATGAATAGATATTTTATTTATCCATTTATTTGTCGATGGACATTTGTTTTTTCCCACTTTTTGGCTGCAGTGAACAGTGCTGCTATGAACATTCATGGACATTTTTTGATTGAACACCTGTTTTCAGTTCTCTTGGGTAGATACCTAGGAGTGGAAGTGAAGGGTCACATGGTGACTCTCTGTTTAACTTTTTGGGGAGCAGCCAAAGGATTCAGGATTTTAACATACCTGAAGGTGATTTAATTGAGCAGCTAATGAGAAGCACACACAGTCTTTAGCACAGCATGTTTTGCACACCCTGATGTTGGAGTCATCTGGGGTCCTTATTGAAAACAAATTTTTCTGTGTCTATTGTAGTGCATGGAAGGAAGGTCAAGAGATGGTAGATGGTAGACAGACGGAGACAGGTAGACAGAGTGACGGCGACATAGATGCATCTGTGGATAGATGGATTGAGACGTAGATGGATACAGAGATGGATGGATAGACGGATGGATGAATAGACGGATAGAGAGATAGATGGACAGATAAGTGGATGGATAGACGGATGGATGGATGGATCGATGTCCAGGCTGGTATGGAGACTCGGAGCCAGCAGGTCAGAGGTGAAACCGGGGAATCTAGTTTTAGCAAGCTCTCAGGCAGTTTGTAGGATCAGGCTAGTCTTAGAAGCCCGATCTCCCTCATTCCATCCTAGCAGCTCCAGGGCGTCCCTCCCTATGAGTGACCTCACTGAATTTAGCCATTTCTGCTCATAGACTTTCACGTTGCTTCCATTTCTGAGATACGTTTTATTTTTCAACTGCGGCAAAGTGCTGGAGCGCCATCTTCCCTGAGTCTGGGTGCAACTGATTCTTGCAGGAAGATGAGAAGTGGGCTTGTGGAGGGGGCTCCACGCCCACGTGCTCCGTGCTGGAGGGCTGCGCCCCGGCTCTGAGCTGGGCTGCGCAGGAGACCTGGCGAAGGACCCAGCTGGGCCTGCAGAGGTCTGGGTCAGGAGGAGAGGAGGGGGGTCCGTGCGGTCAGAGGGTCCCACCAGGGCTGGATCTGGGTGAGGAGAGGGTGCAAAACTTAAGGCACACCAAAAGCTCAGCAAACAACAGACGTAACTTACATTTCTGAGTTTTGCTTTAATGAAATTTTTATCAAGATGGTTGTGGAGTCACATGCAGCTGTAAGAAATAATGCAGAGAGGTCCTGTGTGCCCTTTACATGGAAGGCATGGCTGCCTTCCTTGGTGATACGTTACCTGCACTGGTGTGTGTCTTAAATTCTACATGGTTTCATCTCCTCTGTAGTTTCCTGGACCCACCACCAAAGCTGAGACAGAGAACATTCCCAGCACCCGTTGTGACCTTACGCTTGTCCTTTTATAAACACACCCCCTCCCTCTGGCCCCTGTCCCTAAACCCTGGCAGCCTCTAATCTGTTCTCCATTTCTAGAATCTGTTATTCCAAAAATACTCTATAAATGGGATCACAGTGTGTGTGACCTTCTGGGACTAGCTTTTGCACACAGCAAAACGCCCTGAGCTCCTCCCGAGTCACTGGCATTTGTACAGCAGCTTCTTTCTCTTTATCACTGCGTGATATAGCTCTGCAGTGTGGACGGGCCGCACGTGTCCATTTATTCCCCCTTGAAGGACATCTGGGCCCTGTGTGGGTGACCACACCTAAGTATCTGTGAACACAAGTTTTCTTTTATTTATTTATTTATTTATTTTTGGCTGTGTCGGGTCTTCGTTGCCGTGCGTGGGCTTTCTCTAGTTGTGGCGAGCGGGGGCTACTCTTCGTTGAGGTGCACGGTCTTCTCATTGCTTTGGCTTCTCTTGTTGCGGAGCAGGGGCTCTAGGCACACGGGCTTCAGTAGTTGTGGCTCGTGGGCTCTAGAGCGCAGGCTCAGTAGTTGTGGCGTACGGGCTTAGTTGCTACGCGGCATGTGGCATCTTCCTGGACCGGGGATCGAACCCGTGTCCTCTGCATTGGCAGACGGATTCTTAACCACTGTGCCACCAGGGAAGTCCTGAACACAAGTTGTCATTGCTCTGGGATATAAGCCCAAGATGCAATGGCTGGTTCGTAGAGCAGTTGCATGTTTAGTTTTTAAAGAAATGGTCAATAATATTTTGATACACTATTTTAAAAGATCAAAATTCATAGGAAAAAAATCCCATGATGAACAAATTATCAACATTTGAAATAAAGACAGGACAAGGGTGAGGGGAGGGAGGTGCCTGCTCTCAGGGTTGTACGGACTCAGGGTGGAATCTGCTGCAGGCGCCTCGGGGCAGTGAGCCCTTTGCTAATCTGCAGAGGGGCTGGCCCACTCTGCCTAGCCAGATTGTTCTAAGCATGGGGTAGCTTAGGCACACAGCCCAGGGCCGGCCAGGGTGGGCTGTCCCCTCCGTGGGACCCTTCCTCTTCTCCGCCTGCTGCTAATGGCTCCCTGGGCCAAACTCCTGCTTCTTCAGCCCAGCCAGCCAGAAGCCTCCTCAGAGCCTTGAGGTCTGATCCCTCCTGGACGGGCCCACTGATGCCCACCTGGCGGGAATCCTCTGTGGCCAGCTCTCCCCCTCCATCTAGCCAACTCCTGGGCATCCTTGAGGTCTTGGCCCAAGCACCACCTCCTCAGGGCAGCCCTCCTGGACTGCAGATTGGGTCAGGCCCTTCTCTCACAGGCTCACACGGTGCAGGTCTCAGTGGCCTATTGATGGTCCGGGTAACTTCAGAATGCCATCTCCTTGTCCCACCACTGGGCACGTGGCGGGTGCTCCACACACGTTTCCTTTTTTTTTTAAGATTCTTTTCCATTATAGTTTATTACAAGATATTGAATGTAGTTCCCTGTGCTATACAGTAGGAACTTCTTGTTTATCAATTTTATATATAGTAGTGTGTATCTGCTAATCCCAAACTCCTAATTTATCTTTTCTCTTTTCTCTTTGGTAACCATAAGTTTGTTTTCTATGTCTGTGAGTCTGCTTCTGTTTTGTAAATAAGTTCATTTGTATCATTTTTTTAGATTCCACATATAAGTGATATCATATGATGTTTGTCTTTGTCTGACTTACTTCACTTAGTATGATCATCTCTAGGTCCATCCATGTTGCTGTAAATGGCATTATTTTGTTCTTTTTTATGTCTGAGTAGTATTCCATTGTATATAGGTACCCCATCTTCTTTATCTGTTCATCTGTTGGTGGACATTAGGTTGCTTCCATGTCTTGGCTATTGTAAATAATGCTGCAGTGAACACTGGGGTGTGTGTATCTTTTCAAGTTCTCCAGATATATGCCCAGGAGTGGGATTGCTGGATCATACACACGCATTTCTTAAACGGATGTATGAACAGGGCGATCCCAAAGTGATTCTAACCCTGGCAGATTCTGTCCACAGTTGAAGGAATAATATAAGAAAATTTCCCCAAATGGAAGGACGCACGTGTCCACAAGGAAAGGACCTTGAGGGGCCAGAACTGTGTGATGGGCAAGCCCCGCATCTGGGCATCTTGGGGCAACGTTTCCAAGCACCTGGTGTGAGGAGGCAATCCTGGAAGCTTCCAGAAAGGAAGGAGAGGTCCTAGGCAGGGATCAGGACGCAGCAGGCCTTCAGAATTCTCCTCAGTGACTCTGGAGGCTGGAGGGCGGTGGAGCAAAGTCTGCGTTCCCAAGACCATGACTTCAAGCCTGGAAGCATCTACCTAGGCGCTCGTTGCCAGGCATTAAGGTGGACTCGAGTTCTTATGGGCGAGGCGGGCTCCCTAGGCAGGCTGCAGGGTCTGTGTTGCAGCAAACAGGGCGTCAGCCAAGGGAGTGCGGGGCTGGGCTCTAGAGAGGGGTCCCCACGGGGTCGCCAGGGTCAGGGGTGCAGCCAGGTGGCCCGGCAGGAGGCCTCCCAGAGGGCTTCGGCCGGATTGAGAAGAGATGTAGACGATGGCTGATCCCTTTGGGAATTATGTACTGATAAGAATATAGAATGAGAAAAAAAAAAAAAGAGACAACCATTAACCCCAGAGTGCTCAAAAATTGTGCAAAAAGGGAAAAAAAAAATCTCAGTACCTTATATAGCTCACCTTTGAATAGTGTTTGTTTGTTTTAACATAAAGATTTTATTTTTTAGAGCAGTTTTAAATTTACAAAAAAATTGAGAGGGTGGTACAGAGATTTCCCATAATATACCCCCTGCCCCCCACGTTCACGGCCTCCCCCATTATCCACACCCTCCACCAGCTAGTGCGTTTGTTACAACCGGTGACCCTGCACTGACACCTCGTCACCGCCCAGGGTCCACAGTTTACATCAGGGCTCACTCTTGGTGACGTACATTCTATGGGTCTGGACATTTGTATCCACCACTACAGTGTCATACAGAGTATTTTTACTGCCCCCCAAATCCTCTGTGCTTTATCTCTTCATCCGTCTTCCTCAAGCCCTGGCGACCACTGATCTTTTTACTGTCTACATAATTTTGTTTTTTCCAGAATGTCATAGAATTGAAATCACACAGTATGTAGCCTTTTCAGATTGGCTTCTTTCACTTGGTTAAATGCATTTAAGGTTCCTCCATGTCTTTTCATGGCTTAATAACTCATTTCTTTTTAGTGCCGAATAATATTCCACTGTCTGGATGCACCACAGTTTATTCATCCGTCACCTGCTGAAGGACATCTTGGTTGCTTCCAAGTTTTGGCAACTATGAATACAGCTGCTTTAAACATCTGTGTGCAGGCTTTTGTGTAGACATAAGTTTTCATCCTTTTGCGGTAAATACCAAGGAACACAATTGCTGGTTCACGTGGTAAGAGTATGTTTAGTTTTGTAAGAAACTGTCAAACTATCTTCTGAAGTGGCTGCACCATTTCACATCCCCACCAGCAGTGATGAGAGTTCCTGTTGCTCCACTTCCTCACCAGCATTTGGTGATGTCAATGTTCTGGATTTTGGCCATTCTGAGAGTGATATAGTGGTGTCTCATTGTTTTAATTTGCACTTCCCTGGTGATGTATGACGGCAAGCATCTTTTCATGTGCTTATTTTCCATCTGTATATCTTCTTTGCTGAGATACCTGTTTAGGTCTTTGGCCCAGTTCCAGTTGGGTTGTTTGTTTTCTTACTGAGTTTTAAGAGTTCTTTGTATAGTTTGGTTAACAGTCCTTTATCAGATGTGTCTTTTGCAAATATTTTCTCCCAGTCTGTGGCTTGTCTTCTCATTCTCTTGATAGTGTCTTTTGTAGAACAGATGTTTTTCGTTTTAGTGAAGTTCAGCCTATCAGTTTTCTCTTTTATGGATCGTGCCTTTGGTGTTGCATCTGAAAAGGCATCACCAGGCCCAAGTCATCTAGGTTTTCTCCTATGTTATCTTCTTGGAGTTTTACAGTTTGCACTTTACATTTAGGTCTATGATGCATTTCGAGTTAATTCCCGTGAAGGGTGTAATGTCTGTGTCTAGATTCATCTTTTGCTTGTGGATGGGTGTCCAGTGGTTCCAGCACCATTTGTTGAAGGGACTGTCTTTGCTCCATTGTATTGCTTTTGGCCCTTTGTCCAAGATCAGTTGACTATATTTGTGTGGGTCTATTTCTGGGCTCTCTGTTCTGTTCCATTGATCTATGTGTCTACTCTTTCCCCAATACCACACTGTCTTCATTACTGTATCTTTTCAGGAAGTCTTGAAGTCGGGTAGTCAGTCCTCTGACCTTGTTCTCTCCTTCAATATTGTGTTGACCATTCTAGGTCTCTTGCCTCTTCTCCATGTGAACTTTAGAATCAGTTTGTCAATATCCACAAAATAACTTTCTGGGATTTTGGTTGGGATTTCACTGTATCTCCCACATCCTCCTGAAACAGCCTTCGCTGGCCGCAGGGTGGAGGCTCTGGGGAGGGGGGCAGAGGGGCCTGGGGCCAAACCTGGTGCCTTGGACTGTCACCCACCTCAGCTTCCTTTTGGGGACAATGGTGGCTTCTGGGGTGTCTGCCTCCTGGCGGGCGTGGGCATTCGATGGGAGAACAGCCCGTGTTGGGAAGCCTGGGCATTGCCTGGCCCGCTGAGACCTCCCGAACGTGCACTCTTGAGATTGCTTTGTTTGTTGGCCGTTTGGGGGTCAGCAGCTGAGGAGGGCGCTGACCCCTCAGCCTTGTGGCCAGGTAGGCCACGGGCTTAGGGGGCAAGGCCGTCAGCGAAGGCGGTTCTGCCCCTGGACATGGCGTCCCGGTCACCAGGGCCGTGGCGCCCGTGAGGAGCCAGGCCAGCAGTTCTGGGCCTCCAGGAAGCTGAAAACTCGTTTTTCTGCTTGCTTGTCCCCAGATATAAACAGCCCGGACCACGATGGCAGCGCTCCTGGACGCTGTGTGTCTGCGAACAGCGGCCCTGGCTTCCTTGGGCTGCGGGAATTCATAGGAGCGCGTGTGGGAACTGTATACAGTCGCTGTAGGGCGGGATGACTTGGTCCGAGGTTCCAGGAGAGGAGCGGAGGCGAGGAGGTGTCCGTGACGGGAGTGATCGCAGCCCTGAGCCCGGCTGTCCACCGGCACCTCGCGGGCAATAAAGCTGCGTCTTCCTGCAGCGCGCGAGGGAGCCTGTGTCGACAAAGATGCTGTAATGAGGCCTCGTGGGCTGGAGTGTGAGGTTGGAAAGCCATGGCCCACACACCACGGATCCCGCACACATCATAAAGATACATTAATGGGCCATGTGTCTTTTCAGAAATACTAATACTGTTGTTTTACGAGAAACGAGAGTTGAAAATATTAAAAGTCAGAATGTTAGGGCCTTAAAAAAATGTTAAATAATGAGGACATGGGAACGGCGATCAAGGTCTCTATCCCTGCTGGTCTCAGGGTCCTGGGGGCGAGGTGCCCTCAATGCACGCCACTAGCCGCCGGCAGCCCCTCTGGGGTGGCTAGGAGCCTCATCCTCTGGAGGTTTGGAGGGCACAGTGACAGGGCTAGGGGTGTAGGGGTTTTCCAAACATTCACAGGCCCGGTGGGGGCGGCCACTGCAGGTTCAGGGCTGGGGCCCAGCAGCCGCACCTGGGCCTCCAACAAGCCCAGGTCCCCTGGCTCTGGTGTGGCCGGGATGGTCTGAGGACTTGCTTGTTCCCCAGCTCTTTCCAGAAGGGGATTTTTGTGGCTACCTCGTGCTCCCTGTCAGATGGTAAACTCTCTGGGGTGCAGAATTTAAGTCTTTATTTTATTGATTGAACAGCTTGAATGACCTTGGACGAAAGAGCAAATTAGGGGCCCCTGAAGGTACTGTGATGGTGGGGAGTCAGGGTGGCCGTGCCCCAGCCCTCGCACGGGCTCGTGTTCACTGGGAGCTGCCCAGGGTGGGCACTGGGGGCGCACGAGGTCAAGTGATGGGTTGTCGGGTGAATTGCTTCTCTTGTCCGGCTGTGCCTTTGCTCCCCTGCCGCTCCCTGGGGTTTGCCGGTCGATGGGGTGTGTGAGCTCTGCCGGCCGTGTGTACCCGGAACACTGCACACCCACGGTTAGGCTCTTCTAAACCTTGATCACGTTTTATGTTTATTTTTTTATAAATTTATTTATTTATTTATTTTTGGCTGCGTTGGGTCTTCGTTGCTGCACGCGGGCTTTCTCTAGTTGCGGTGAGCGGGGGCTACTCTTCGTTGCGGTGCGCGGGCTTCTCATTGCGGTGGCTTCTCTTGTTGTGGAGCACGGGCTCTAGGCACGTGGGCTTCAGTGGTTGTGGCTCGCGGTTCTAGAGTGCAGGCTCAGTAGTTGTGGTACACGGGCTTAGTTGCTCCGCGGCATGTGGGATCTTCCCGGATCAGGGATCGAACCCGTGTCCCCTGCATTGGCAGTGGAGTTTTAACCACTGTGCCGCTACGGAAGTCCCGATCAGGTTTTATTCTAATTCTTAAAATTAAGGTGAAATTCTCATGATCTCAAATTAACCATTTTAAAGCGAACAATTCAGGGGCATTTAGTACATTCACAATGATGTGCAACCTTCACCTCTATCTAGTTCCCAAACATTTTTATCTCTTCAAAAGGAGACCCTGTGTCCATTAAGCAGTCACTCCCTGTTCTCCTTCGCCAGCCCCTGGCAACCACCAGTCTGCTTTCTGTCTTGATGGGCGTGCCTGTGCTGGATGCTTCCTGTAAGTGGGGTCCTGCGGTCTGCGGTGGCTCGTGTCTGGCCATGCTCACTCAGCATCATGTTTTTGAGGTTCATCCACGAGGTAGCGGGTGTTGGTGCTTCATTCCTTTTTATGACTGGCTGATAGCCCATTGTATGGATGGACCACATCTAGTTTATCCGTCACCCCTTGATGGACACGGGCTGCTCCCACCTGCAGTACCGTGAGCAGTGTCGCTGTGACCGCTCGTGCATGTGCGTCTGGGTTCCCATCATCCGTCTTTCGGGTATTTTGCTCAGGATGGAGACACATTTTCTTCCCAGTCGAAGGACGTCTTGTTGAACAGGAATTACTGTTCTTGAGCATTAACTCCTGGCAGGCATTTTTTTGAAGGCATCCCACAGCCTGAAACATTCAGTTCGATGAGTTTTGATGAACACGTCCAACCATGTGACCCCCAGATCGCAGCTCAGGGCTTTCCCCAGCCTGGCAGGCTGCCTCTGGCCTCTTTCTGGGGAATCTCACCCCCTCCTGCCCCCCGACGAAGTTGCCAGGCCACATTCTGCCACTGGAGGTGAATGCAGCCACACCGCGGGTAGTCTCTTCTGGTTGGAGTCTCGCGTTTGAGATGTACCCGACCCGTCCCCTTCGCAGCGGTCACTCTTCTTGCTGAGCAGAATTCCCTCGAGTGGACGGGCCACACTTGTTTGTCTGCTCCCCGTGGATGCACATTTGGTGAATGGAGCTGCTGTTTGTGCAGGCTTTGCGTGAGTGTAGGTTCTCCTTTCTATGGGCAAACACCCAGGAGTGGAGGGATGACGCATCGGGTCACATGGCACGTAGTTAACTGTAAGAAACAGCCGCACTGTGTCAGCAGCGGTTGCCCCGTTCGGCGGTCCTGCCAGCAGGTATGAGAGCCCAGCTGCTCCAATCTTTCCCACACAGTGTTGTCACTCAGTCCTTTTTTTTGGCCGCTCGGTGTGGCCTGCGGAATCTTAGTTCCCCGACCAGGGATCGAGCCCGTGCCCCCTGCGTTGGGAGCATGGAGTCTCAACCACTGGACCGCCAGGGAAGTCCCTGTCAGTCCTTTTAATTTTAGCCATTCTTGTGGGTATTGATCCCAATTTGAAGGTAAGACAGCTGAAGCTCAGAGATGTGAAGTGAACTGTCCAGGGTTGTGGGCTGAGTGGTCGGCAGACTCAGAGCTTGCCCGTGACTAAGCCCAGACGTCTAGTGCCAGACCAGGTGGCCTGTGCTGGCACCTGTGTCCCAGAACAGACAGGAGCGGCCACCAAAGAAAGGTCCATCCAGTGGCTAAGAAGTGGACACTTCAGAATCTGGGGAGACAAACAGGTCAGCGTCCTCACCCCTAGACTGGGGCCGGGGGTCCGTCAGGTGGGAGAGACCCCTGGAGGCTTAAGTAATGCCCTAGAGGTGGAGGTGGTGGACACCGCCCTCCCTTGACCCCGACACTGGTGGGTGGCCGGGGGACCGGGGGACAGTTCCCTGACCCTGAGAGGCAGTGAGAGCCTCCGGAGGGGAGTGGGACCCTGCCTTGCCCAGGCAGGCCTGGCCTGGGACTGAGGCCCGAGGCCTGTGTGGTCCTTACATCCTATGTTGCTTTCCCAAACACGCACAGTTACATAAACCATGATAACACTTCATAAACATTTTTCTAACATGCGGAATGTTTGACATGAATTTCAGCTATTTTAGAACTAATAAACAATTGTCAATGTCACGGCCGACACGAGGCAGAAGCCGCAGGGCTTTATGGAAGATCAAAGGCAGGAGCAAAGACCTCTTTAGAGGAAAAGAGGACTTGGAGGAACCCATCCCGGTGCTGCTGAAGGCAGAGCCTTCCGAGCGAGCGCGGGAGCCGGGCGGTCGCGGGTGCAGGGCCCCTTCCCGTTGCGCAGGCCCCCTCGGGTTCTTGGCTTGGAGGTGCTTCTTAGGACTCGCCGCTGCCATCCGTTCCTTCTAGGGAGGGCCGTCGGGGTGGGGTCTGTGCTGGTCAGCGAGTGCCAGCGAGCTGCTGGGCGCCTTGCCAGCTGCCCGGCCCCGGGGTCCATGGCTGGCGCCAGGGAGCTGACTGGCGGAGGCCAACCCGCTGCCCCAGCGTGTACACCACGTCCTTCGGAAGACGTGCTGTGTCCGTGTGGGGCTCCGGACGTCCGGACCCTGCTCTGGGTCTTCCTACGTGGCACCTGGGTGTCATTCGCCACTGGCACCACCCTGGGGCTGGGAGCTGTCGGTGAGGTCCAGGCGACCTGGGCCAGAGCGAGGCCCCTGCAGAAGCAGCCGCGTCCTGCCGCTTGGAGCCCAGGAGCCTGAGGGGACCGTGTGGGGTGTGGGGGAACAGGTGCGTGGGGGTCCCCCATCCTTACGGGGCAACACAACATTGTATCACCTGCTTTCCCGTGAGCCCTGGGGAGACGCGGACGGACCCCTCTCACCCTCCAGGCCCCAGTAGCCCAGGGCTGGGCTGAACGCACGAATGAGGGAGGCCACTGCCCTGACCACTCCTCAGCTTTGGGGACCCCTCTCCCCAAGGCCCAGTGACTTGTGGGTCTGTGGGGCGTCCCAGTCACACCTGCGGTGGCCCTTGAGACGCTTCGCTAGCCCATGGCTGTGTGTGTGGCGAGAACTGTGCTGAGTCCTCCCACGGGTGGCGCTTAAATCCCTTCTCTGTCCGGTTCCCGTGGTCAGGGGGCGGGGTTCGCGGGCCGCCCCGCCTCCTGCTCTGTGCACAGATCACCTCGCTGCAGCCTTTGCCCAGCCCCGCAGCAGAGGCCCCGTAATGGAAGGTTGAGACCCTCGCCTCCGCCCCCTCAGCTCCCACTTCACTTGGAGGAGAAGCCGGGAGGCTGGCACTGGCCCCTCACCCTCTGTTTTCCTCTCCTGCCCCCTCCCCTCTCTCTCCCCCCGCCAGCCGGGTGCCTGCCTCAGGGCCTTTGCACCTGCCAAGCGGCTGTTCCCCACCTTGTCGGTCTTGCCCCCACTCAAGTATTGGCTCCAGGAGGGGAGGGGTTCCACCTCCCTCACGGCCTCCCCCTCAGAACCCAGCAGGGCTGGCAGCTGTTGAGGGTGAACTGTGTCCCCAGGAGGTATGTTGGGGTCCTGACCCCCAGAACCTGTGCACGTGACCTCCTTTGGAAATAGGGTCTTTGCAGATGTGATGGAGTCAAGATGAGGTCACAAGGGTGGCCCTGATCCAATGACCGGTGTCCTCAAAAGAAGACATCCACGAGAGACACAGGGAGAAGCCACGGGCCAACCGAGTGGAGATCGGAGTGATGCGGCCACAAGCCCAGGGACGCAGGGACGGCCCGCAGCACCAGGAGCTGGGAGGGGGTGAGGACCCTCCCCTGCAGCTCCTGGAAGGGGGCGCAGTCCTGCCGAGGCCCTGATTTCATACTTCTGGTCTCCAGGCTGTGAGAGAGTGAATTTTTGTAGCTGTCAGCTGCCCAGTTGGTGGTCCTTTGCCTCAGCTGCCCAGGACACTAACACAGCACGTGACGGGCACTTGTAAATATTTCTGGCTGAACTAGTAACTGAGGAAATGTCAGCCTCTACCAGCAAGGGTCCAAGCTGACCACTCGGCCCGGGGCTTCCCGGGTCTCGCTACCTCGGGCACAGACTGTCTGCCCCCATCGGCCTGGCCAGGTCTCACCCCCACTGCCTCCCTCGGGCCCCAGAATCCTCGGGCCACCCTAACCCGGGGCAGCCAGGCCTTCCCGAGACACACGGCCCAGCACCTGAGCCCTCCTCCCCCGGGGGTCTCTGCTGCTCCCCTTGAACTTGAGGCACGTGAACCAAGGGGCAGGTGGGGTGAGGGTGGAGGGGAGGGGCCAGCACAGCCCATTTCCAGGGTCCAGGACCCTCCCACCTGGGGTTCGTGATTCCTCAGGACAGTGACAAACCCCGGCCTGGCTCGGGAGTTTCAGAGAGAATGTTCCAGTCAATAGACCTTTCTTCGGCCTTCTGGCAGCCGCTGTTCCTGTGACTGTGGGGAGGAGCCCTGCTGCTCATCACTGGCCCCATGTGTCCAGCTCTGCTGGCTGGCTGGGGGCCCCATGTGTCTGAGAGCCTGGCTGGAAGGGGCCAGGAGGGCGGCGCTGGGCTGCTAGGAGGGGCCCGGCCTCCCCAAGGCTCCCCTCCTGTCCACGGTGCCCCAGAGTCTGCCAGGGGTGAGACCGCCCACAGGCCTCCCAAATGTGCCTGCCGTGTGCACACACGTTACCTGGAGCCCAGGGGACAGTGAGGGGGGGGCCACACCCGGTGCTGGGGGCCTCGGGCATGTCAGCCCGAGCCTTGGGCCTCCGTGCCCTCGTGCATGGAATGGGGCTGCTGGGAAGGTGAAAGGGCAGTGTGGGTGACGTGGCCACCACGTGGACTCATCGGCCCTCGCCACCAGCCCTCCCTCACCTCACCCCTCCAGCACGTCGCCCATGCGTCAGCCCCGGGAACGCGGACCCGAGAAGAGGCGGTTGGACGAGCACCTCATTTGGAAGCTTGGTGTTCTGCACGAAGTGGAGTGTCCAGGAGATGTCCCCACGTGGCCAGCCCCCGCCTGTGCTCTGTCCAGCCCCCGCTGAAAGCCTGGGAGGGCTTCTGATCTCTGCAGTAACAAGAAGGGTTGCTCGGAGGCACAGAGAGGTTAAGTGACTCGCCCAAGGCCGCACAGCCAGGGTGTGCAGAGCTGGGAGGGACCCGTATGCTGTGGCCTGGGTCCTCGCTCCTGACCAGCCGGCACCTGCCCCTCCCTGATGACATGTTACGTGTAGGGGTGGGGATCGTGCATCTGGGCTTGCTGCTGGTTGTTTGGAGGATGCGTGGGACCAGGGCTGGTGGCTGCTGGCCCCGTTGGTGAGGCACACGCTGGGCCTGGACGGCAGGACCTGTTGGCTCCATGGGACAGAGCAGGTGCTCCCCTGGGGCCCCGAGCGTCTCCATCCGTTCATTCCTCCCTTCAAGCAGCCCTCATCCTCATCCTCTCTGCAACCCGGCTTGCTCAGCCCCGTGTGGGTGGTGAGAAATGGGTGAGGAACCCATGGCCTGTTTCTGGAGCCTGGAGCTGACCAGGGCCCTGGGGAGGCTGCCACCCCCTTGGGGGGGCACATGTGACATTGGCTCCTGGCCTGGACCTCCCTGGGCAGGCCCTGAGTCCCCATCCCGTGGCTGTGACTGACCACCGTGCAAAGAGGCAGAGCAGGAGGGGATTAAGGGGCCCCTTCCCCTTATCAGCCGGGCCTCCGGCAGCCCTGCTTGTAGAGCTCTCATCGGAAAATGTGAGTCTCCCCTCGCCTGGCCTCTGGCTCCCCGTCAGGCCCTTCCTTCCCTGGGGGCATCAGCAGACACCTCGGCCTGGCAGCAGAGCTGGCACGACCCCCACCCCACCCAGGTGGCTGGACCGCTCTGGGGTGTCCGCCAGGAGGCTGCGTGGAAAATCCACCCCATCTGTCACTGACAAGGGCACTTTGGCGGGGCTGCGCCGGGGGGTTCTGTCCTCAGAGGGCTTGTCTGCAAACCCTGTCTCAGCCTTCCTCTTTGGGGAGGAAAGTAACCACGCAGTCGGCTGGCCGGGGTTTGGGATGGAGCCGCGCCACGCCCAGTGTCATGGAGGGGACCCAGGGGCCCCGACTCCCCCCTCCCCTCTGCCTCTCCCACACCTCCAGCAAAGGGGGGCAGGGCCAGCTCCCTCCCCCACACCTGGCTCCCTGTGCCCAGGTCGTGTCCCGTCTGCAGCTTGGTGCAGCGCCCCCCTCCCCGAGCCACACCCTGCCAGGCTGCCCCCCCCCTCCCACGCAGGCGCAGACCCCGGCCTTGAGACCAGCTTGGGCGGCTGCACATTCAGCCACGGGCCACTCACTTGTTCAGCTAATACGCCCAAGCGTCCATGGTGTGCGCTCGCTCTGTCCTGGGTTTGGGGGTGGAAACAGGAGCGAGGGGCCCAGCCCCCTGGAGCTGTGTCTGCCTCACGGCCCAGCACGGTGGCCCAGAGCCGCACGTGGCTGTTGCGTGGTCGGTGTGAGATACACACGGATCACAGAGGCCCGGCTGGAGCCCAAGGATGCGGAAGATTGTATTTGCGCTTTCTGTGTGACCGTGTCATCGCGGGGCTACAACGTGTTACGGAAATGAATCGTGCCCCTTCTCTTTCCTTTCTGACATGGCCACTAGCACACCGAAACCACACGTGTGGCTCTAGTGGCAGTCGCACTGGACAGCGCCAGCCTGGACGGCGGGCAGACACGCAGCCAGTGGACTTGAGACGGGGATGTCTCAGCTCGCAGCACCGGCCTGACGGAAACGCACGGGCGACCCCTGAGAGCCGGGGTCAGGGAGCTGCTGTTTCAGCCGCAGAGCGGAGCCTGGGCCCCCTCGACCAGAGCGGGCGGGGCCCTGGGATCTGTTGCCAACCCACCCGGGCCTGGGTGAGGGACCCCTGCCCTCTGGGCTCTGGGCCTCAGTCTCCTCACCTGTGGGATGGGGAGGATGCCGTCTGGCCACCTGGCCAAACCCTGTTTCCAAATAAGGTCACATTCTGAGATACAGGGCTTAGGATTTCAATGTAAATTTTGTGGCGACAGTTCGGCTCATGACCTGGGGCGGTGGGAGGACTCAGCAGCCCTCAGCTCTGGACCCTGTGTGCAGGGGGCCTCGAATATGACCTGTGTATGTGGCTGGCAGAGAACGGGGCTGGGATCCCCAGGGTCAGGAAGAGCCTGTGCCGGGACACCTGGTCCTGGACGCAGCCCTGGTTCCCACAGGCTTTATTCCAACTCCTGGGACCCGGTAGGTCGGGTTTCCTGGAAGCAGAGCCTGAGATGAGACCCCTGTGTGGTGACCCTCTGGGAGGGCTCTCAGGAGAAGGGCCAGCGGGACGCAGGATGAGGCAGGGGACGCCAAGCAAGGAGGCGGTCCTGGCTGGTCTTGGAGACCAGCCTCAGCCTGATCCCCTGGGGGTCGCGGGCCCTCCGGAGCAGGAAAAGCCCAGAGGCAGTCCCACCACCGATGAGGGGTGGTCCCCCTGCCCCTGTCCATCTGTCCCTGGCCATGGCTGCCCCCGCGTGATGGGCATCGTCGTGAGGCAGGTCCTGGCTCCCCCTGCCCAGGGCCGTTTTCTGGAGGGGGTGCGGCTGTGAGCTGATGGCGCCACCGCTCCGAGCGGTGGGCAGATGGGCGGCCCCCTGCCGTGCCTGCCCGTCCGCCTTTTGCACCTGCTCCCGGCGCACAGGCTCTGGCCCCTCGTGGGAAATGGAGGGTCATCCCTTTATCCCACGCCCATCGCTTGCGCCTGGGCTACCCTGTGAAGGGGCCCAGAGAGGAAGCAGAAACTCAGAATTCGTTCCCTGGGCACAGGGGCAGGGATCCTCCTCCCACGAGCAGGGGGTCTCTGCTGCTCCCCTCGAACCTGAGTGGGCTTCTCCTGGGAGCCCCTGGCGTGAGTGGTGCATGTGCGGCCCTGCCTGGCCCCGGGCTTGTCCCCTCACGGCCATCACCCTGACCCGAAGTCCTGCCTGGCCACCACAGGCGTGAGCATCCCCGCAGAGGCTGGGTTACCCCCTTGCTTCGTTATTGCTGCCTCCTCTGGCCCGGTGTCCCCACCTGGCACTCGCCTGCCCGAGCCCGGTGACCTTGGGAGGTCCCAGCACCTACAGTCTCCTGCCACCCTGGGCACCGGCCGCCGCCTGAACCCTCTGCTCGGTGGAACGCTGCCCTTTGGTTTATGGCTGTTTTTCTTTTTCTGGGACCTTTGCACTGGTATCTCCATGCACCCCGCATGTGGCACACGTCCCCAGGGCCATTAGCCCCCACTGCCCCGCCCAGGGCGCTGGGATGTGGGCCACCCTTTCTTGACCACCTGGCTGCTCTTTAAATGTATAGGAAGTTGCAAACACTCCTCTTTTTTAAAAATTTTATTTATTTATTTATTTATTTATTTTATTTTTGGCTGTGTTGGGTCTTAGTTTCTGTGCGAGGGCTTTCTCTAGTTGCGGCAAGTGGGGGCCGCTCTTCATCGCGGTGCGCGGGCCTCTCACTATCGCGGCCTCTCTTGTTGCGGAGCACAGGCTCCAGACGCGCAGGCTCAGTAATTGTGGCTCACGGGCCCAGTTGCTCCGCAGCATGTGGGATCTTCCCAGACCAGGGCTCGAACCCGTGTCCCCTGCATTGGCAGGCAGACTCCCAACCACGGCGCCACCAGGGAAGCCCCACCTGGCTGCTCTTAACTGACCCATGCCTGTCCCAGTGTTGGAGGGGGGCTGGGCCTGTGTGGTCTGGATCCTGCAGCACCCCCCATGTCTCCCCAGGTGGTGGCAGGCAGCCTCTGAATTCCCCTGGAGGGGCTGCTGCACTAGCCGTCGTGTCCCTGGGGGACCGAGGGTGTCCAATTGTGCGCTGGGCCCCGGATGCAGGGGTGGCCACGGCAGGGGGCTATAGGACCCCAGTGGGGACAGTGTGAGGAGGGGACAGCCCAGAGCCCCGGCCGGGAGCATAAGAGCGGGGAGGTGGGAGACGGGGCGCCGGGCAGAGGCTAGAGGGCGGGAGAGTGTGAATCCTGCTGGGCCCTGGGGAGCCGTAGGGCTTTTACGTGGAGGACTGGGTGTGGGGGGGACAGACGTCGGGGGGTCAGGAAGGCAGGAGGAGGCTTCAGGTCACCTGCGGCCAGGGGGGCAGAGCCACGTGCAGGAAGTAGAGCCTCACTTAGGAGGCAGACCAGGACTGGCCTTTTGGGGAGGTCAAGCACAGCTCAGACCTGGGGGAGCCCGAGTCAGGGCTGCTGACGGGTTGGGGCAGATGAGGGCAAAGGCAGGGGCTGCCCACAGGCTGGGGGCCAGGACAGAGGTGGTCCAGGCACCGCCTGGCCCCGGCTCCCAGTGGCTCCAGGGGAGACCCTGCTTTTTTCATTTTCCCTTGTTTTGCCTGTAGCTGGATTTAACTGTAAAGAGTAATAAATTATGAATCTGGAAAAACATCCTTTGTCGCCACAAAGCACAAGGCTGTCCCTGGATGACTAATGACTCCGAATTAACATTATTTAGTATTTATAACTTCCGCTGGACAGAACTTACGATGTTCCTGGGAAATCCTGTCTGCCATCGGGTATTTTTAGAGCCTATTGTCAGCCCTGACAGGGTTCTTCTAGATGTGTCTCGGTTGGGGGGGGAGCGTGAGATTCGTCAGGGTCTTGGGGGAGGCAGGGGCGCCCAGCCCCCTCTCCACAGGACTGGCGGGCCTGGGCCCCTTTGATCCCTTGCCTGCCCACTGCCCAGGACTGGTGTTTTTTTGGCTGCATTGGGTCTTCGTTGCTGCACACGGGCTTTCTCCAGTTGCGGCGAGCGGGGGCTACTCTTCGTTGCGGTGCGCGGGCTTCTCGTTGCGGTGGCTTCTCTTGCTGTGGAGCACGGGCTCTAGGTGCATGAGCTCAGTGGTTGTGGCACACGGGCTCAGTAGTTGTGGTGCACGGGCTTAGTTGTTCCACGGCATGTGGGATCTTCCCGGACCAGGGCTCGAACCCGAGTCCCCTGCATTGGCAGGTGGATTCTTAACCACTGAGCCACCCGGGAAGCCCCCAGGACTGGTCTTTAAGGAATACTTGTTGCATGCCCAGCCCGGAGCTGGGACCTGGGGGAGTCGGGAGGGGGCGAGAGGCTGGGAGCCCACTGCGCTGTCAGGGGAGCAACCACTTGTGTGAGGGCTCTGGGGAAGGCGGGTTGGTGGGGTAGCTGAGTCTCAGGGAGGGGCTGGGCAGGGCTGAGGCTGGGGTGCAGGGGGGTCCCACAGTCAGGGAGGGGGTGGGAGTGGTGTAGAGGGATGTGAGGGGGTGATGGAGCAGGCCAGGGGTGTCCCAAGGGTCTGAGAACAGCCTCTCTCTTCCTGGGTCCCTAGGGGCTGCATCTCCCTTTGGGGGCCCACAGGGAGGACCCAGGAAGGGGCTCCTTCTCCGCCCCAGACCCAGGCCAGCACCAGCCCTGCGGTGGGTGAGGGAGATGGAGAGAAGGCTGTGAGGCTTGGCCTGTGTTTTGTCTGGTGGCAGTAATGCTGCGTGGTCCCTGCAACCCCCTGGACGGTGTGGAGAGGGTGTGGAGGATGGGCCCCCGCGCTGTCACCCTGTAGACGGGGTGGGGGTCAGGGGTGGGAGCTGGGCCCCGAGCAGTGCTTACACCACCCGCACCGTAGCCCGTCCCCACCCCTGCTCACAGACAGCTGGGGCCCATGTCAGCCACTGATTCCCTAGCCGGGGCCTGCCCTCCGCCAGCCTGCTTAGTGCTGGTCTGGTTGCCTGTCCGGTCCTGGGAGCTGCAGACCACCCTGTGGGCCTGAGGGGTGGGTCTGTTGCCGCCCGGAGACCCTGTGGGGCCGCCCCGCCCCTCCGGACCTGGCTCTGAATGCTCTAAGGGCCCCCGCGAAGGGCTGGCGCTCTAAGTGTCTCTTGGCCTTGGAGTGCAGAGATGTACTTCGTTTGAGTATTTAATGTCCCCTCTCGTTCATAAGGTAAACAAGGGAGATTTATCTTCACGTGGCTGGGACTCTCACAGGCTCTCCGCAGAGTCCCGGGGCCACAGCGCAGGAAACCGCTCGGAACGTGACCTGGGGAGTGGCTGCTTCTAAATGACGTGCAGGCCGGAAGCGGATGGGCCCAGTATTTTAGTTAGGAAGGTTCACGGGGCTGGGCTGGCGGGCCTTAAATCTTTCTCCAGAAAATCCTGGCACGGCTTCGAGGAGAACCTCCCGGTCGTCAGCAGGCGGCACGCGCTGGCTCAGAGCTGTTGATTTAAGGAGGCTGCCGTATTAAGGGTTTTCTGTGTTTAGTTTAAAAGCTTCAGAGAGACACATTACCCTCTCCCTAACCACCGGGCCGTGATTTCAGGGCTCTGGACTCTGTACTGAGGGACTCAGAGGAGCTCTCGGGGGGCGACTGTCCCCACCCCATCCTTCTGGAGCCCAGCAGGGGGTCACGGAGGGGAGGCACCCAAAGCCATTCGTCTCAGCTAATTTTGTTCCCACGTGTCAGGGACGGACTTCTGGACTTGGCTAAGGAAATCATGCCACCCACTGTGACCAGAGCCAAGGGTCAGCCTGCCCACCCAACCCCCAGGCTCTCTTCTGTCCCTTTTCCCCGAGCCTGTGCCCCCAAGGGTGAGAGATGGGCCAGTGGGGGCCACAATCAAGCTGAGGACCGTTGCCCGTCCTCCATGGGGACGCCAGCCCAGTGCCCAGCCCCAGGGGCCCGTGGGACACGTTTTGCTGGCCTCAAGTTGGCCCGTGCCCTTGGGTGACCTCTGAGTTTTGCCTGGGGTGGGGGGCGGTCAGGTGGTGCCCCAACAGAGAAGCTCCCCAGTGGGGAGGTGGGAGGGTTCCTGGCTGGCGGGCCCAGCACTGTGGGCCCCTCCCACACTCTTTTGGCTACCAGCCCCCCACCTCCGGCCCATTTTGGACTTGCTGGAAGGACTCCTATGTGAGGGACGCAGCTGGGTCCTGGCCCAGGGTCAGCAGTCCTGGCCGACCCGCATGAAGGGTTTTGGGGTATGTCCTTCAAAAGCTTTGGGAAAACTCACCTTCTTTCCCTGCAGCAGGGGCTCTGTCACTCCCCGCCACTCCCTCTGCAGGCCAAAAGGGCTCAGGTGTTCCTTGGGCCTCCCTGCCCCCAGTGTCGCCCCAGGGCACATGCCCCAGGACAGGCCACCAGGAGAGGGGGGCTGTGGCTGCCAGACCCGAGGGCGCTTGGGGTCAGGGGTCAACGTCGCACTTTGTCTTCTGTCTCTCTGTGTCTGTCTCCATTCTGCCCCTCACTGTCTCATTCTTCTCTCCCCGGAAAGGTGGGCAGCCTCGCCCCCCTCTGTGCACGCGGCCTGCGGTGGGTGTTCCTGCCACCAGGGTCTCCCAGAGGTCAGGATCAAGGGTCCCTGTCCATGGCCGTGTTCTGAGGTCCTCTGCATATTAAAAACAAAGAAATGCCAGAACTGAACTTGAAAATTGTGTAACCTTGAGCCGCTTGGCCCATTTTACACACAGGAGACACAACTCAGAAGTAATTAGTTCAGAGGTCAGATGTGAAGCTCTCGGAGCACGTTGGGGCCTCCTGCACCTCCCCCGCCTGGAGTCAATTCCAAGTTTCTGGGAACCAGAAGCCAGCCTGATGCAGCCTGGCCAGTGTCCACAGGCCTTCTGGGGCGAGGCCTGCCGGCCGTGTGGCACCCTGAGTGGCCCCTTCCTTTCCCGGTCCCTGCACACGGCTGTCCGGGCCTGGGAACACGGCCTTCATGGATCTGGCCCCAACAAATCCTCCTCTGGGGACGTGCTTCTGGGGACCCCCTCCCCCAGGCCCCCTGGGGACCCCACCTCACCCCCTCTCTCCCTGTCCCTGGCATCCTCAGCAGGACTGAGAGCCCCGAAGGGTGACAGAGACAGTCAGAAGCCCGCCACCCACAGGGTGGATGGATGGGCTTTGTGGGGGGCCGTGACTTGTCAGCCCACCCCTACGAGTCAGCAGGGGTCAGGCACATGGTCCACACGTGCATTCAGTCCTCCATCACTGAGTGTCGGCCGGGCACTGGGCTCATCGCCGGACACGGGGCAACGGGCTGGATGAGGCCCTTGCGCTCAGGGAAGCTGCTTCTCGTGGGCGAGACCAGGAGAGCACGGGACTATCCCAATCTGTGGTCACGGGATGGGCAAGGGCCGGGGAGGCCGTAGGACGTGCCGGGGAGAAGCACCAGGGGGCGGGGGCCCCTGCCTGGAGTGGTGCGGACGCGCAGGGCCTCCCTGACCTTGACCTTCAAGGTGAGGACGGACAGACAAGACGCGACTGGCCAGGGCAAGAGGCATCACTGCCAAGGGGGAGGCACAGGCCGCCTGGGGCAGTGACTGCCGCCTGCCTTGCCCAGGTCCCCGTGCGGAGAGATGTACGTGGGTTCTAGGCTGGTCTCCAGGATGACCAGGCCCCCAGGGGGCCTCAGATGGTCCCCACCTGTCCTGGAGCGCCCCCCCCCACTCCCCCTCCCATGCAGCCTCCTGCGGGCGTCCCTAAGGCCCACAGTGCACGAAGAGGCAGTGACGCTGGTGGGCAGGGCCGGCCATGGAGAGCCCGTGGAGGGCGCCTTTGTTGTCTCCTTCGTGGTTATAAAAGCCGACTCGAAGAAGGTTCGGGGAAAAAACATTAGAATAAGTTGTAATTGTCAAACACTCTCTAAGGGCTCACCACACCCGTTCCCTCGGCCATTTAACGGATCCCCTCTTGTGGGTCATCTGGGTCGTTCTGTGACAACTCTGCCTGGTGGAGACCTGTGGATTACGACCCTCCTAGAACAGCCCGAGGAAGGCTCTGTGGAGGAGGGGGCATCAGGGGTCTCGACCCCTGGGTACCACGTCACCTGTTAGGCGCACAGGAGGAAGGCGTCACAGTCAGAGGGAACGGCACGTGCAAAGACCCAGAGGTGTGACGTGTCTGGATGCTGGCAAGGGTCCCCGTACCCAAGAGTGGATGCAGGTGCCAGGAGAGGGGGCCCTGGGGCCACCAGGCGGTCATGGCTGGGCCATCTGTGCAGTTGCTGGGGCAGTACCTGGGCCGAGTGTTTGGAAGCAAAGGAGAAACAGGCCCAGATTTGCATCATGGAAAGTCTGAGCTCCAGGCCAAGCAGAGGGGTGCGGGATGGGCTGCAGCAGTAATTGGGGGGGGGGCGGGGATGGACGGAGAGGAGGGCCAAAGCTCGGGGTTTTCCTGGAACCAGGGGGAGCAGGGCCTAGCAGCACGGGGGGCGCAGGTCTCAGGGGGTGTGACGTCCAAACAGGAGGTCCCCCGGGCCACTCCGCACAAGAGCAGAGCTTCTCCTTGGCTCGCTGGCTCGTTGGCAGTGGAGAAGGCAGGCTGTTGGCCGGAGAAGGAGAAGGAAAATCCAGATTCCTCAGTGTGTCCGGCCCCAGAGTCCAGTGTGGAGGCCTGCTCTGGCCTCCCGTCCCCCCACCCAGCCTCCTCCCTCCCCCAGGCCCCAGCGCGGCCAGACGCCGTCCACCCGCGGTGCCGAGAACCCTTTATCAGATAATAAATAAGGCGGCTGGAGCCGTCCGTGTCAACATCTTGGCGGGCCTCGCAGGGCACTGCAGGGGGGGCTGCCCGCTGTGGCTTCCACGTAGCCATCGAGGGCCGGCCACCCCTCCCGGCTCCAGTGGGACTGTGGGGCTCACCAGCCCCCTCTTCTCTGGGGTGGGTTCAGCCCCTACCGAGGTGCATGAGGGGAGGACGGGGCACCCCAGGGCCTGCAGCCTCACAGCCTCGGGGGGTGCCAGGTCTCTCTGGCCTTCTTTCTCCTCTGCTGAATGGGGGTCCACGTGGGGGCTGGGAATGGGGAGCCCGGTCAGCCTCTTGCTGAATGCCTGTCCACACACGCTGGAGAACAGCCGCCCCGAGCCCCGTGAACTGCCCACGGACTGGTGGCAGAGGAAGGGCAGGGAGGACTGCACATCTGTTGCCCCGTCCCTGAGCCTGCTGGCCCCTCGTGCTTGGTGGCAGAATGGCCTGTCTTTGATGCTGGTGACAGCAGCAACTGGTCTTCTCCAAGAAAGGTCCTTACTTGGTCAAATAAAGAGTCGGTAACCTGCATTGCTTTCCCCAAAGCACGATTTTCCCTTCTTAATAAGCACGTTACATTTTCAGACAAGCACCTTAGAGAATTGGCCCCCGTTTTTAAAGAGCCATCGTTTTCGGTAGCAAAGGGGCAACTACCCTCAGCCCCAGCCCCGCCGGGAAGCTCTTGGGTCTGGGCACAGCTGGACGCGTGGCCCCGGCTGCCCTGAGCGATTGAGCTGGGGCAGGCGGCTTGCGGGAGGCCGTGGTGACGCTCCACGGAAAGGGTCCGTGGGATGAACGCGCGCCTGCTGAGGGCAGTGGATACACTGCTGACCGACGGCAGCCAGACTCGGAAAACCAGGGTGATGGGAGCCGCTGGGGTCACCACCCTGACACCCTCTGCGAGGAGGCCCAGGCGGGGTGGCTGCGTCTGCTTCCAGGTGTGAGCGCTGCAGGGCTGCCCTGGGATGCTTTTGGCCTCCCTGTTCCGCGTCTGGAGCGAGGCCACGGGTTAAGGGCTTTAAGTGGGAAGGAGAAGGGATGCTTTGGAAATAGTTCTGGATCAAAAAACCCCAGTCGAGGGGGCGCTGGGTGTCTTCTCCCTTCTCCAGTCGTCCAGGACAGGGCCCAGCGGGGGCTCAGGAGACACTTCCCGCGCACAGAGGGGACCGTTGCAGGCTGGAGGAGCCATGGCACCCCTCCCCCACGCCCCCGACGTCTGCTTTAGCTTGAAAGATGTGGGAAGCGAGGTGCGGCGGCCAGGCAGCGCGGATGAAGTGGTCTTTCTTTCCGTCCTGTCGTCTGATAAGCGGCCTGCAGCTGCCCACTCCCACCAGCCTCCCCAGTCCATCCGGTTGTTCATGGGCGCCGGGCAAGGCCTTGAGGCGGGCTGGTGGGAGGAAGAGCTGCAGGAAGGGGGTTGCCCGGCGGCTATATTAAGGCTCCAGGTCCTGACAGCTTCCGGGACCCGCAGAGGCACTGGGGAGAAGGGCTTCAATTGAGCAGCTCTGCCTAGAGCTCCTCAGGTCCAGAGGTGGAGGCTCAGCCCCCCTCACCCTGGGCGCGTCCTTAAAAAGGAAGAAAACGGAGGATGAGTTCGCTTCTTCCCTCTTTGCCAAACCCTCTCCCTCGGGACCCGTCTTCGTGGGCGGGGCATCCAGCCCCTCTTGCCCACCCTGCCTGTTTTGCCCGTCGCACCGTGGGCACCTCTAGGAAGATCCCTTGGGTTGGTCAGGGCGCTGCGGGGGCCCCGCGCCTTGTGTCACCTCTCTGAGCCGGGGGTTACTTCTCAGGTGCCTGGGTTTCTCTCGTCAGGGAAGAGGGAGACTGGCGCCCCCTTGGAGGGAAGATCCAGGGATGCGCCGGGCAACACAGAGAGTGGCACCTGCCCGGCGGAGGGCCGTTCCCGCCGTGACTGCAGTAGTAGTCACGTGGCCACGTGGTCTTCGCCAGGCGCTCCCGGCCACCTCGTCTGTCCCTGTCCTTGTGGCTCCTTCCTCCGGGGCCTTTGCTTCCCCTCTGCGCCCCCTCCCACCCTCTCCCCTGGGTGCCTGAGAAGGGCTGGGCTGGTCTTGCCTTTGAGAGGTTCCGGGGGTGCCTGGTGGGGCGGCCCGCGGAGGCCACTGCCACTTGCTCAATAATTCAATGATTGGTCTCCCGCTCAGCTCGGGGCCCAACGTCCCATCACGAGCCCTGAGAGGGGTGAGAGGAGGCGGGATAAGGGGTGGGAAGGGGCTCTGCCCCCCCGAGCAGGGCGACCCTTTCTGTGCTTTTTTCCTCATCTGTGGGTGGGCTCCCGGGAAGGCGGCCCCAGGCCTGTGGCGCGGGGACGAGATGGCAGCGGCCTAACCTCTGGCCCACCCAGCACAAGCGCCCACGGGCACAGCCCTTGCAGGCCCCTCAGTTCCCATCTCCCATCCAGCCCGCTCTGGAGAGAGCTGGCTGTGCTCTGCTCCAGACCCCGTCCCCAAGGCATTTCCTCTGCCGCCTGGCCCTGGTCACATGGATCTCAGTGTGGCTGCCAAGGGCCCCGAGTGCTTGTGAACATGCAGGTCCCCAGGTCCCGCCTGTCACCAATCTGACCCCCGGCCCTGAGTGTCTGCATTTTACTGGCCCCTCAGGTTGTCCGGATCTGGGTGGTCCGTGCTGCAGCCCTCCGTGTGGGAGGGTGGGGGTCCCCGATCACAGTCGGGACCGAGGCACAGAGGCTCGTGACTTCGTGGGGACACCCAGATGGTGAGAGGGGCCGGTGCCCTCAACACAGGGGGCCTGATTCATGCCTTGTGCCCCCGCGTCCCCAGGGTTCACCCAACACTACCTGCTGTGCTCCAGTCAGAGGCACGAGACCCACATGGGGCCACTGGGGCCACCACTGCCCAAATCTTGGCTTGCTCTGTGTCCCCCTACCCCGGGCCAGGAGGGCAGTAGGGGGCAGGACAGGGACTTGACCCGAGTCTGCCTGACCCTGAAGTGATGACTTCTCACAGTGTTGTCCCCAGGCTGGGCCCTGCCCGCCCCACCCAGTGTCCTGTCCTCGTGCTGGTGGTGACCTCGAAGCCACCCAGTGTTCACGGGTCTCATCAAGTCCTACTGATGCCCTTGAGAGCTCCTGACGTGACGCAGAGTGGCTAGTGAGGTCCAGCAGCCCGGCCCCCAGAGATGCGTTTCTAGGCGAGGCCAGGAATCCCACAGGTGATGGGGAGAGGCAAGCAAAATTGAAATCTTTATTTTACATTTTTTTTCTTATGGCGGCATTTGTCTTAAAAAAAAAAAAAAAGACAACAACACGTGGAAATTGAGCTGGTTGAATCTCGAGGTACAAGTTCAGGATGAAGGAACACATTCGGGAAGCTGCCACCAAGGAGGAGGATTTTTAAATGAAAGAGATGTTTTAAATAGGAAGGCAACGGTGGCTGGTTTCGATGGCTCGCAAAACTTAAAAGATTTTTGAATCGAATTGGGAGTTGGGTGGGGGGAAGCTTTCATTTGGAAGACTTTACATTAAAAAAAAAAAAAGCCAGGTTTCTGGCTTCCGTGGAAAAATCCGAAGTTCTTGTCGGTGAAGGGCAGCAATGGGACGGAGGGACGCTGTGGCCCCTCTGTAGGGCAGCCTCCTCCCCTCCCCCCTGCCTCTGCCCTCAGGCTGTTAGTAGCCATTCATCAGCCCCGTGGGCACAGCTGCCCCTAGCCAGTGCGCCAACTAACTAATTTATCACCCAGCCCTGGGAGGGGATGGCTTTGTACGCGAAAGGGGGTGTTATTGATAATTCTGCTGGGGCAGTCCCAGGTGAGCCAGGACCTGTGGTCACCCAACCACCAGCCCCGAGAGTGCCCGCGTGGGTCAGAACTGGGCCCCGGGTACTCTGCCCATCAGAAATGGTTACAATCCACAGATTCAGTCAGAACAAGGCCCTTTACTGCCCGGTCTGGGAAAACCGTCCAAATAAATACAAGCCCACAATGACCACGATGTGAACGGCCTCCCCCTGGGGTGGCGTCCCGGTACAGTGCACGACCTGCACATCTGTCTCTGGCCATCCCGTGCTCCGAGGAGGGCAAGGTCTCTGTGCCGTGGCTCTATGGTCCAACGTGGGAAATGGACAGCCCGAGGCCTGAGGAGGCCCCCCATCTGGCTGCCCTCCTCATCCCTGTTACCTGCCCGGCCTCAGTGATTTCACCTGTGATCCTGGTTTTACAACAGGAAGGTGGGGTTTTTCCAGCGGCTGCAACCTGTAAACATGATGATGGTGAGCCTTGAGGACAGAAGTCAAGTCGGTGTGGGAGCCCCAGTCAGCCGTGGCCAGAGTGGCTGGTATGGTTCAGAGCCTTGCCCTACATTTGGGGGTCCCTTGCTGTCCGGGGAGGGGCTCAAGCCCTTCTCCCACCAGCCTTCCTCCTGCTCTGGGGCCCGACTGCCGTCTGCACAGAAGTCCTCCAGGTCCGGCTGGCTCCAGTCTCTTCTGGCGTCCGGCCTGGCGGTCTCTCTGCTGAGCTGGAGCAAAGAAGTAGCGAGGTGGGTCCTGGTGGGGGCCCGGGGACCTAGGCCAAGGCCAGTGCACACCAGGCCTCCTGGCGCAGGGTCCCGCCGAGGCCGGCCTGGGGGCCCAGGGCTGCAGATGGCAAGGCAAAGTCCTCGGGCTCGAATTTGAACTCCAAGTGGCTGGGGGCCAGGGTGTCGTCCACCTGCGGGGAGGCCTGCAGGGAGGACACGGCACGGGTGAGGCTCGGGAACAGTGGCCGGCTCCCTTGAGGTCGGGAGCCCTGTGACAGGGCGATTTGCCCTAAGGGGCCTCCTCAGCCCCTGGAATGGGGGTGGGACCCCTTGGGAGGATCAACAGGGGCTCTCAGCCGGCGTCGGCCACAGGTCAGCTCCTGGCATCAGCGGCCAGCTGCGTGTCCAGCCCCAAGCTTCCGGCAGGGGCCCATGGGGGCCCTGACCTGGCTGGGGTGCCAGGGTTCCCCCAGGAGTGCCTGGGAGCCAGCTCTGGGCACCCCACCCCACCCTGACCTCCTTACCTGGGAGGTGACGCTGGGCCCGGGGCACGAAGGGGATGCCAGACTGGGCTCAGGTTTCAAAGTGGCAGCTGAGATCTCCAGGTCAGGGACAGAGGCCGGCGGGGAGGCTGTGGTGTTCCCTGCGGATCCTGGGAGGGAAGGCAGGGCATTTACAGAAGCTGCCAGATCTGGTTGCCTTGGTCACGCGGGGGGTTGGAGGTGCTGGATGTGGCTTCCTCCACTGGACCTCCTGCCCCACGGCTGGGTGAACTCCCGCCACCCCAGCCCCTCCCCAGACCAGACCATCCCAGGACAATGGGGGTTATTTGCACTTCAGGACGATGATGCTTGCACCAAACATGTGAATCTCTAATGGTGGAATGTGAGATACTCAAAGTGATTCCATAGGGAGAAGGTGTGCCTCACTGGAGGGCCTGGGGGCCTGGGCTCCCTCTCGGCCTCCCACAGCCCTGGCCCATGAACCTGAGGAGCCTTTGGCCTTGGAGATGTTCTTCGGCTTCCGTTTCCGTGTCTGGATGCTTTCCTTCTTCATCGCCAGGGGCCGCGGTACCTGGTGGGGTTGGCAGGTGGTGAACGGCTGCTCCCTGTCTGTGCTCACCCCTGGGGCCTCTTGGCATGGCCACCTGCCTCGATCTCAGCCCTGCAGAGCTGGTCACTCCTGCGGCCCTGTTTGGGGAGCTGCTACCCCCGGGCTTGGCACTCTCCTCCAGGCCCGTCCCACCCCAGCCTCCGGGAGCCGGGGGGCCAGGAGGGCTCTGGGGGTGTCCAGCCTCTGCCCCAGGCTGAATGGCTGCGGGGAAGCCACAGTGATGTTCCGGCCTCTGTGAGCCCATCTGTACCACGGGCCTCACAGTGACACGCGGGCACGTGCAGGCAGTGGGGCCACGTGTGTACAGGCGTGTACATGCTCAGCTCAGGCCCAGCCTGATCCACACCCCTGCCCTGCTCCTCAGCCCCGTCTCGGGCCAGGGAGGGTCCTGCTCACCCCGTGCAGCTTCATGTAGAGCCCGCAGGCATTGCACACCGGCTCGCCGTCCACGTTGCGCCGCCAGAGCGTGGTGTTGGTGGTGTGGCAGTTGGTGCAGCAGAGACCGGCCCGGCGTGAGGAGGACTGTGGACAGGAGGCTGGGCTGAGCAGGGCTGGGGGCTGGGGCCCTGCTGCTCGGCTCAGCGGGGCAGGTGCACCTGGGCGGGAGGGATGGACGCTGGGCTCGGGGCTGGGGGCCGCGTGGGGCTGGGTGAGAAGGCCTTTGGGCGCTAAGGGCCTGAGGCCTGCCCGGGATTCCTCGGAGCCTCGACCTGGCGCCCTGCTAGCCCTGGGACAGGTCACTTCACCTTTCTGGGCCTCAGCTTCCCTATCAGTAAAATGGGGGTGACCGTAGACCTGCCACAGGCCTCCTGTGGGGTCAGGATCTCGTGAAGAGCCCAGCACAGACAGGCAGCTGGGTGTCTGTTGAGGCCTCTTTTTAACCAACGCTGGGCCTTAGCCCCGTATTTCTGTGGTGGAGCACAGCCTTGGGAGTCACAGTGCCGCCCTCGGGTCAGGCCCCGGGCTGAACATCCAGGGGGTCTGCCGGTCCCTCTGGGCCTTGCCTCCCAAGACTTGGCGCTCTGAGCCCATGCTCAGCTCAGCAGCTCTGCGCCGGACTGTGGGCTGCGGGTCCCCGATGCCCACCCCTGCCTTGCTGCTCACATGCCTCATACTGGGGCAAGACGGCCCTTCCAGAACCTTCCAGAGGCCGACCTCCCAGGTCCGTATCCAACCAGGGTCCCCAAACCTCCCTGCACGTGGGGGCCCAGCGGGCCCCAGACAGTGCTCACCCAGGAATCGGGGCCTAACGAGCCCGGGGGTCCAGGGGCTCTGCCGAGCTGGCTGGCTGGCTGGGGAGCAGCTGTCAGAGGCCTGACCCCGGTCCTCCCACCAGCTCAAGGTCCTCGAGCTCCCAGAGCCCAGCCCCTCTCTCCCAGGCAAGGATTCTGCCCGACTCACATTTCGGTGTGTGCATGGGGTCCTGTCCCCTGCAGTCTGGGAGCTCCAGACGCTCTGTGCTGCCCAGGGCCCCCCAAGGCACCTCAGGTCCAAAGCCCCTCCCTCCCCCCCCAGCACAGCCTGCAGGTGGCACACCCCTCCCCAGCCCCGTCCCCCCCAGACTTCGTCCTTGGGGGTCTGCCCTTTCCTCTCCCCAGCCCCTGCCCTCAGATGCCCTGAATCTGTCTGACCTTTTCCCTCGTTTGCATGGCCCCTGTCTGGTCCAGTCCCCTGCCCCCTCGCCCGGACCACAGTGATGCAGGGTCTCTACCCCGACCTCCCCGTGGCAGCTGCGGTCAGACCAAGTCACATCCGCTACGGTGTTTCAGTGGCACCCCGGGGCACCAGGACAGAAGCCCGTGAGACTCCACACTCAAAATCGTCCCAAGGACGTGTGTTCTCTCCTCAGTACTCTCCAGCCCAGGACCGAGCCAGAGGGCAACCAAAAGCAAGATGGACGAAAGAAGCCACAAAAGGAATCTGTCCCGGGGTAGGGCTGAGCTGACGGCGGCAGCCTCAGTTGCCCCGTCTGTCTGCCGTCTCTGGGGTCCTTCCTTCTGCACTGACCGAGCTGCCAGACTTGCCGACCGTCTCCTGCCCACCCCCTTCCCCCAGGCTGTCAGCTGTTCGAGGGCACAGGCTCTCCCTGTGACTGGCCCGGGAGGGAGAGTGGGGCCCGTCTGGAGACCCCGGCACCAGCCGTTCCTAAGAAAACGCAGACTGGAAACGCCTCCTCGCCCTCCCCTCCCCCAGGCCCAGGCGGCCGCCAGAGGCTCCAGGGAATTCCGCCCTGTTTAATCTAAGGCTCAGCCTCCGGTCTCCAGGCAGGACTCTGCCCCAGGATCTGGGACAAAAGGGCCACGAGACAAGGAAGGGACGAGGCCTTGGAGGCTCAGAGGGAGGGCAGGGCGGGAGCTCCCGGCCTGGCTGGGGAGACCCCATCCTCTGGCCAGCGGCCTCTAGGCCACGGCTGTGTGTCCAGCCTGATGTCCAGCCTGGCCCCATCTCCAGTGGTCTCCCCAGGGTTCCTAGGGGTGGGACCTGTGCACCTGCTGGAGTGGAGAGAGCTGGCGGCTGGCCCAGGCCCAGCAGAAGCGGAAGGGACGGATGGTGGGACACACTCTGAGGCAGCAGCCCTGGCCCTGGGGTCAAGCAGGCCCCCAGCCGGAGGGCCTCCCTGGGAAGACGGCGGCCACATCCTGATCTTGTCTAGAAAGCAGCTGCTTTTACTGGACACAGTTCGAGTCTCCCCCTCTCTGCTCCCTTCCCTCCCTTCCACCTGCCTCTTGGCTGCGGGGAGCTGTGCCCACACGGAGGCCCCCTGCTCTCCCGGGCCCACTCCCAGCCCCGCTGCCTGCCCCGGCCCAGGATCCCCTGACCCCGAGTCCATCCATCTTCCTAAGGTGGGAGGAGGCCTTGGGACCTCCCCAGGGTTCCCAGATTTAGCAAACAAACAAACAAACAGGATGCCCAGCTCGATGTGAATTTCAGATAAGCAGCAAATATTTTGTGTAAGCATGCCCCATGCAACATTTGGGACATATTTATTCTAAAACGCTATTCGTTGTTTATCTGAAATTCACATCTAACTGTGCATTCTGTATTTTATCTGGTGACCCTAACCTACCTTCTTGGGCCCCATCGCGGTCCCCAGCTCCAGCTGTGCCTTCAGACCAAAGGGGGGACCATGGCCTGAGGCCCCTCCTCCCAATCCAGCTGGGACCCTCAGGGTCTTTTACCAACAGCTGCTCCCTTAGAGTTCACATTGCCATCTCACATTCCCCCAAAATTTTAGCATCATTCCTGTAGGAATCACAGGAATGCTGTCTCCTTGGCCGGCCGTCAGGCCACTTCCTACTAAAATCCTTCCTACCGAAACACTCCCGCAACGGTGTAAAGAGACCCACGCGAAGGCTTCACGTCAGCACTGTTTCCAACAGCACGACCGCAAGGCTGCACACACGTGGGCACGACCGCAGACACACGTGCACCCCAAGCGTCCCCCACGGTCGCCTGTGCATTGTGGAAGCAGCGGAGCTACATGCACTGCTGTGGGTCCTGGGGAGAAGCTACAGCAGCTGGACCGCGTGTAGGCAGGACACAAGCCCAGGTGGTGTGAACCCATCACCCAGACCCTGGGGGTGCAGGGGAATCTGGAAGCCACACTGGAACCTCTCTCCAGCGAGCATAAATTAAAATCGAGAAACTGGAAATTAGATTAAAATCACGAAAATGGGAAAAAAGAATGACCTTGAAAAAATTCTCGCAGTGCTTGCTTGTTTATCTTTTTCCATCCCCTCAGCTGCCTGCGTCTTACGGGGGGGAACTGAGGCTCAGACAATGAGGGGCCAGAGGTGCGGGGGTGGTCCCGGCGTGGACAGCACCTCCTTCCTTGGCTGAACACACTCAGGGGTCACGTCCCCGGGGCTGCCTGCACCCCCTGGACGCCCGGAGCCTCCCTCTGTCCTTCCTCACTCGCTGTCGGGACAGACGGCCAGGCCTGGCCACTCTCAGGGCCCCTAACTGCGGGGCCTCTCCAGGTTTCGTTTCGTTTTTCCTTTTTGGTCTGTTCTTTTCAAAAGAAGTGCAACTTCAAAGCCAGCAGCAGAGCCTGCCTGAGCTCCAGGCTCCACGAGCATCCGGACGTCCAGGGGAATCAGGGTGGTGGGCGGCGCAGAGCTGGGTGGGGGGCTGGCGGAGAGGCGGAGATGCGGCTGGGAAAGTAAAGGTTGCAGGTGGTGGAGCCGCAAAGATGCTCCCGTTTCAAACGGGTCCTCTGGACGCTCTTGGCAGGGGAGACGCGGGGACGCAACCTGATGGAGGGCGGGAGCCCGGCATTGCTCGGGGCAAAGCGAGCTGAGGACACCAGTCTGTGAGGCGGGCTGTGCAGGCAGGAGCACGTGGGTCGGTGAGCCTTCGAAGGATGTTGCTGCCTCCGTGGCACCGGCCACGTCCCGGAGCTGGCGTCAGAGCCGGCCTCGGGCTAACGGGCCTGCTGTCCACGGACCCTGGCTGCTGGGCTCCGACGTTTTGGGGTCAGGCCGGGCCGAGGGGTGCTCGTAGAGCCCCCGGCCGCAGGGACAGGACCACCCTCCCTGCTCGTCTACACTGATGGAAGCCTCGGGTCCAAGGTGTAACCCCCCAGCCTATGACCGAGGAGGCACATGGGAGGCAAAGGGTAAAAAAGACACGGGTTCCTACCGGGAACGGGGGCACGCTTGTTACCGTCACATTCCTGTATTCTTGCTGACAAGCTTCTAGGACGTTTGGAATTATTTGAAAGAAGGGGAGGGTTAGTTCTTCCCGGAGAGGCCCTTCCGGGGCATCACTTCTGCCCACACGCGAGGGGGACCGAGGCACTGGAGCGGGGGCAAGTCTGGGGGGACCGGCCCAGCCCCCATGGCCAGGAGCACGCGGCCCGGGCTCTGGTCTCAGGACTGCAAGAATCTCAGGGTTTTCGCAGCGAGCCTGGCCCTGCCAGGACCGGCCGCCGGGCAAGCGGTGGGGCCGCCCGCCCTGAGTGACAGGTGGGCCCCCCCGCAGCCAGTCAGAGGAACCCCCTAGGATCCTGCTCAGGGAGGGACGGGGAGCAGAGGGGCCCTGAGAAAGCCCCCGGGCCCAGCCCCACTGGGCAAACGCTTCCTGGGCGTGTTCTACAATCAGATCCACGTGGGCCTGGACTCAGGGGTGACCAGGGCCGGGCCGACCCTGTGGCCTCGGGGAGACAAGCAGGCATGCAGAGATCCCTCACCCTGGGGGCCCCCCAAAGCGGAATATCCCACGTCCTCAACTACGAAACGGGCCTCGCCAGGCCAAGTGGCCGACGCCAGCCCACCCACACCGGCCACGGCCGTCCAAGTGCTCTGCACACGCCGTCTAATTGACCTTCCCAGCAGGCAAGGGGGCAGCCCCTGAATTCATCTCGCAGCGGCCTGGGCAAGAAGACCCAGGGCTGGGGCAGGGGGCTCAGCCTGAGTGGGGCGCTCGTGGGAGCCTGAGGCCACAGTCCTGGTCCGAGCCCAGGGCTGGCCGTCAGCGGGCTGCATGCCCAGGGAAGTCACTCAGTGTCTCGGAGCCCCGGGTGGTCATCCGGCTGATGTGACGGTAAACGCCTCAAGGTGGAGATGGTGGCCCTGGCCCACCGCCCCCGCCAAGTCAGGAATTTTCTGCTGGGAGCTGAGCCCTGCGAGGGGTGTGGGTAGAGGCAGGGAGCCCTGCATCTCCCGTTCAGCAGTGCCTCCTCGGCACCCAGTTTAGGGCTTGGCCTGGGGACAGTGCAGGGAGCCAGAGGAGAGGACCGGTCTGCTGCTCGGGGTCAGGTCTGGGTTGCACCCAGCCCCCAGGACCCTGTCCCTTGGCCTCAGTTTCCCCTTCCCTGAGGCCACACCAGACATCAGGCCGGTGCAGCACGCCTGGGGTTGGGGGCATGATCACAGGGGCAGAGACGAGACTTGGGGTGATGTGGACTCGCCCCCCCCTTCCTCTGAGAGGCACAGCATGGGTGGATGGAGGTTGGGGGACCCGCAGAGCCCCAAACGCCAGGCCAGATCAGAGGAAGGAAAACAGCGGCTGCCCTCAAGCTGCCCGACCGAGTCAGTCCTGCTTCCTGCCCACCCAGCTTGGGGCCTCAAAGCGTCTGGCCCCGGCGCTGCCATAGCCGGGCCTTCGAATTTCCAGTAAAGGCCAGCACCCGACCGCCCCGTGGCCCAGACCAGCAGCCATGGCACGGCCATCCCACAGCATCAGCCACGGAAAGCCCTTCCACACTCCTCGGGGCCCGACACACCAGAACCAGCCGCCTGGCCCTACAGGGCTCACACCAGCATCACCCCAGAAACACAACCCTGCCCGGACCTGGAACCGGGAGCCACCGCGGCCTCACTGACTGGACAGCTGGCCGACATCGGCGGGCCCTGCCACTTATTTACAAAACTACTTGAGCATCAAAATTTGCCTGTGACGGGTTCGAGCCCTGGTCTGGGAAGATCCCACATGCCGCGGAGCGACTAGGCCCGTGAGCCACAACTACTGAGCCTGTGCGTCTGGAGCCTGTGCTCCGCAACAAGAGAGGCCGTGATAGTGAGAGGCCCGCGCACCGCGATGAAGAGTGGCCCCCGCTCGCCGCAACTAGAGAAAGCCCTCACACAGAAACGAAGACCCAACACAGCCGTAAATAAATAAATAAAATTAAAAAAAAAAAAAACTATTTAAAGATTTGCCTGTGAAATGGTAGAGAACAAAGGAACTTGAAACCTTTACGCTGCTTCTGGGACTCTGCCGTGCTGGGGGCAGAAGTCGGGCTCCCAGTCCCTTGCTGGCCACCCAGCCATACAGCAGAAGAAACCAAAAGTGAAAACAAGTTTCGCCCAGGGAACTGCCACAGACCTGGTCTCATCCCATCCTCGCAGTATCAGAGGCAGCGGGCCCAGGGTCCCTCCCCCGTAACATTCAACGTCCTCCAACAAAGCCCGCACTCAGCAGCCACTTTCCCCTCCAGTCCCCTCCCTGGGGTCAGGTCACCTTGCCTCTCTGCGCCCCCCCGCCCTGGCCAGCCCAAAGCCCCTTGGAGCCACAGGGCCGAGCCCACAGCGGGGGCAGAGCGATCCCCTGCCCAGGAGGTTCAGGGCCGAGCTTGGGAGACCCCGCAGACACGGCGAGCGCGTGGCCTCCAGCCCAGGGGGCCCGTGACAGTGGACCGGGCGCTGCCACCCCGCCCGGGCCTCCTGGGGCTCCCCTGGCGCCCAGGCCATGGCCGCAGAAGCGCCGCCCCCTCCTGCCCTGTGGCTGCCCGCACTCACCAGGCGCTTCTGCGGCCGCGTGAGGGGCCGGTTGACGCCGTTCATCTTGTGGTAGAGACCGCAGGCGTTGCACAGGTAGTGGCCGGTGCCGTCCCGGCGCCACAGCGGCGTGGACAGGGCCCCGCAGTTGACACACTCGCGCCCCTCGCCGGGGAACTCCTCCAGGAGGTCAGCCGCTGCGGGAAGGCGGGCGGCTGCTGGGTGAGGCTCTGCCCCTTCCTGGGAGCCGCCATGTCTGCAGCACCTTCTCCTTCCCTTCCTTTTTGTGCCTTTATTTTATTTTGCTTCAAAATCTACTTTACCTAACTTTCTTTTCTAAGTTTAAGTTTACATACAGTGAAGTTCATGCCAGGTCTCAATCACTCCTCAGGGCTGCTTTAAAAGGTGGGGGGAGGGTGAATAAATCCAACCTCGGGGCGGGTGACAGGGAATTGCCCCACTCTGAACAGGATCCAGCACCAGCATTGGTAATTTTGATTCTCTAGGGAGGCAGGAGCGTCTACACTGGCAGAGGACGAGGGCCTTGTCCTCTGCAAAGTGAGTCGATCTGGAGGGCGGGCAGTGGCAGTGAGGCCGAATCGGATTGCGGGATCCCACGAGGACCGCGGTGCCTTCACTGTCAGCTTTTGCGGTCTCAGCACCGTCCTCCCACTTGAGCTGCTGGGGCGAGGACTCCTGGCCCCCTCCAGACCTGGCCAGGCGCTGGAGACACTTGGGCGCCGGGTGGGGGCGGGGCGGGGATCAATCATCGCCTGGCCAGGGGTGGGCGCCAGGCGTGGGGCACCCTGGCGGCCCGGCCAAGTGGATCCCGCTTCCTGCGCTGAGGAGCTGGGGGCGGGGTGTAGGCTAAAAGACTGGGGCAGCAAAAAAAGGCGTGGCCCTCAGTTTTGAGGGTGGGGTGAGAAAGAGTCGGTGGCGCCCGCGACTCAGGAGGGAGGGATGGGGAGCAACTCTCCGCTTTAAGGGCCTGGAGTCCGATTACTCAAATTTATACCCTGGAGAGCGATTGCAACTGGGTCTCAAATTAGAATACATAAACATTCTAGAACAGAGATGAATGTGGTGGTTTACTTAGATAAACTGGTATTTTGGGCTTTAAAAAATAATCATTTCCAAAACTTTTCATAAAAACGTTTAAGACGTAGGCTCTAAATGGCACGATCCCAGAATATTGGGTTTGGATGAATGAAAAGTAGAAATATAGAGGTGTGCAAAAAGAAACTCAGGACGGTGTTTTCATCTCGGGGTGGCAGCCGCTGCGTTCCGTCCAGGTTTACGCGTCCCGGGGGTTCTGGGCCCGCCCCATGCTGGTGTCGGAGCTGGCTGGGAAAGCCCTGACTCTGGGGGGGTGCATTTCGTAGGGTGCGGGTTTGCACCCCAGTACGGCCAGCACCCAGGACCCCAGTCAGTGGAGCCACCTCCCAGTCCCGCACTCACCGAAGGTGACTCCGTGGCCCGGGAGGCCAGCCGGGCGGGCCTGTAGGCTGTGCAGGACGCTGCCGTCCAAGGGTCCAGAGGTCCAAGACGGGGCCACCTCGGTGCTCACGTAGGCCGGGTACGCGGTGGGGTACGAGGAGCCCACGGGCCGCCCGAGCGGAGCCGGGTACTGCTCGCGAGCCAGCATCGCGCCCTGAAAGGCGCCGCCGTCCCGGGCCCCTGCGCCGCCGCCGCCGCCAGGTCCCGGGGTGCTGTGCGCAAAGGGGAAGGCGGTGGCCCCGGGCGGCGGAGCGGCTGGCGGGTGCGGGCTGCCGGAGCCGAACGCCGACGAGTCCGCCGCGGCTGCCTGTGCCCAGCCGGGATGCCCGGCGATCGCGGGAGCCTGCGGGCACGGCTCACACGCCGGCAGGTAGGGCAGCATGGAGGGGACGCGCGCCGGCGGCACGAACACCGGGGAGCCGGCGCCCGGGGTGTGCAGAAAGGCCCCCGAATCCGCGTAGGCGGTCTGGCTGGGGCTCGGGGCCAGCGCCAGGCTCTGGTACATCTTCCCTGGCGCGGCCTTGACCTGCAGGGAAGAGGGACGGGTGTCGAGGTCACGGCCGCTGTGCCCCGCAGGTGCTGTTGCTCAGGCCACGCTCCTCATTCCCCAGCCCGGCGGTTCTTGGGGCGGGTCCTGGAGCCTGCGGGGACAGACGGCAGGGGGCGGGGGCTGCTCGGAGCGGCTCATGGGGGCATCCCGGGTGCAGCGGGAACGTCGAGCTCACCTCCTCCACAGCCGGGGCTTCGGAGGTTCCCGGGTGGGCATGGTGGGCGCTGAGAAGGAGAAACCCGGCAGGTCCGCAGGACGCGGGGTCTGGGCGCTGGGGGAAGGCGCCAGGCTGGGGAGGGGCGCGCGGCCAGGCCCGGCTGGGTACTCACCGGCTGGTCGTGAGGACCGGAGGGCGCAGAGGGCGCGGGCGCGGCAGGCGGCGACAGGCGGGCTGGAGACTGGGAGTCGGGGTCCGCGCGGTTCCGCAGGGAATCCCGGTGCTCCGGCCGCGCCTCCGGGCCGCCCCGCCCCGGCCCGCCCCCGCCGCACCACCCCTTCCCTCGCGGGGCCCTCCCCTCGGGGTCAGCGCCGGGGCTGCGGCCGCGTTGCCACGTGACCGGATCAGGCTGGGCGCGCGGAGCTCCGCGAGAAAGGCGACTGGAAGCACCGCGCGGGGCACCCAACGCCGAGTCCCGGCCAACGCAGGCGGCACGAACCAGCCAGGTGCTTGGTGCCCCGGAGCAGTCCCGGCGCGAAGGCTTCTCTAAATCTGTTCGGGGTTTTCGCAAATCCACAGCCCTCCCTCCGCCAGTCCCAGGCTTCCGCTAAGGCTGGCTTGGTGTCTCGTGCCGTCTGTGGATGAGTCCGTGAACCTGGCCTCGCCACCACGGACACAGTGGTAGAGACCCCCCAATGCACCCCTGGTCTGGGGCCCAGAGCAGGGGTCCCGCTTCCAAAGGGGCTGCTTGGCTCCGTTTCCCCGAACTCAAACCGCTGTACCACGGCCACTGCCCCCGCGAAGCCCAGCGGAATTCCCACGGTTTCCTCAGTTTCTTACCAAGCAGGGCAACTGCCGCACTCATTCCCAGCTGGGGGGGGGCCCAGGTTGGGTGGGCAGTCTCCATCTGGATGCACTTCCTTTCCACAAGGTCCCTGCCCAGCTTCTTGCCTCCACCCCTAGGTGGGCCTTTCGCTTTGGGGGATTCCCAAAGAGTCTCCTCCAGGCACCAGGCATGTGGGATGGGTGGGCCTGGAGGTGGCTCCTGGCACTCCCTGGGTGGGCCCGATGGTGCCAGCACCTTGGTGAAACGGGCCACCCGAGCCGCTTTGCTGACTGGTGACCGAAGCCTCCCCACAGAGCCAGCGAAGAGCAGGGCTCACCAGAGGGACCCGGGCTGCTGTGCTTGGGGCAGTGATTGTTTTTCGTTGCCAGAAATGGGCCGTCCCTGGAGTCCCTTCTTGTATGTAGGTCCGGGACGCTGACTGGGGCCAGGGCGACTCCACGAGGGCCAGGGCACTTTCGCCTTGCGGAGGGGTGGGGAGGCCTGGCACTCGCTTCTCTCCATGTGCTCCGGCACCAGACTGTAATTCGGGGTGCACATCGGGCCACCCAGGGCCCCTGGAATGTGGCAGGCAAGGCCCCCACTCTCACCCTGGGCTGGGGACCCCACGGAAGTTTCCAGGCGGGCTCTGGACTCCTCACAAGCCTTGGCAGTGTGCCACTGGGAGGGGGAGTAGGAGTCAAGTATCCCCTTTACCCACCGCTCCCAGGCCCTCCCCCGCCATCAGGGCCCCGGGTCCACGCTGCCGCGATGGTCTCCCATGGTACCTGCTCCCCATGTGCTCCCCTTGGGGGTCCGAAGCGGGCCCTCCCCGCCCTACTCCCTGCAGACCCCGCTAGTGGATCTCGGCTTTCTCTCTTTCGCAGTGGGCGGGGCCCCAGGAGAGCAGAGAGAGGTCCCCGAGAGCTCAGGGTACTGGAACCTCGCTGTGCCACGGGCCCCTGCGCGCTCAAGACGGCGGTCTCACCAGCGAGGTCCGTCAGCAGAACCGGCGCCGAGGCCGTGGCACCGTGAAGTCGGTAGAACCCGCGCTGCCCCCGCGGTCCTCAGAGCCCAGGGTAGGGAGAGTTTGAATGACATCGGAAGATGCTCCGCCAGCACCAGGGGTGAGGAGAAGTGTAAAAGGGGAGTCTCAGCTCGATGGGGGTTGAGACACCCCTCCACTCAAAAAAAAAAAAAGATCCAAGGAAAAATGGAAGATCCACAGCAAACCTGGGACCCTGTTGGGGCTGTGGGGGAGGGGAGGGGGGAGGGACTTGTGTTTTTCTCTTGGCATAAATCCGGTGAAGTCCTGAATAGGAGACCCAACGTCAGGTGGGTGCTGTGCCTTGCCCTGTGATGTTTCCATTTGATTCTCACACCAGTCGTATGAGGTACAGGATGTTGTTATTACTCCTGTTACAAATGGGGAAACAAGGCACAGAGAGGTTAGCTAACCTGCCCAAGGTCACACAGCTAGTAAACGAGGTAATTAAAACAAGCTAAGAATGCAAAATATACATAAGGAGGCAATCTCTGGTCACTTTTTCCGTATTAACAAATCGCTAAAATGGACGTGTGTTTTTTTTAAATAATTAAAAGGCTGAGACCATTTCCGGAGGTGGGGGTTGGGTGGCAGAAGCGGCCCCTGAATCCCTGGTGTCTCCGGAAGGAGATGTACTCTTTGAAGGCTCCTCCCAGGCTGGACCAGATGAAGGGCCGTCTGATGGGTGTGCAGGGCTCTGCTGTCACTCGGTGCGTCTCCATGTGCAGTAGCCTCCCCAGGTGGGATGTGAGCTCACGGCCCTGGAGCAGTCGAAACAGAGGCTGCTGGTGGTATTTCCCCATCCCACCAGGCGGGACACCCTGCTGATGCTTGCCAGCCTTGGGGTACAGTGACAGGGTGGGAGGGGCACTGGTTGTCTGTGACAGCATCTGGACCCCTTCACGATCCCTGCTACTTGAACCAAAAAGAGAGGCATCTAAGCTGAAACTGCAAAGCCAAGTTCCCTCCCCACCCACCTGCGCCTTGCCCAGCCTCCCTTACCCCCCAAGTCACCTTCTGATGCTACAGGACCTGTCTTCCTCCTTCCGTGCGACTGCCCCTGCCAGGCCTGCTGGGTCCCCCGGGAGGGAGCGGGTGTCCCAGTCCCCCAGGACCTCACAGTCCCTGCCGGCCCATCCAGCTGCAAGCCTGCCTCTCCCCTAGGCCTTGGCCCGTGCTGCTCCCCAACTTGGAGGACCCTTCCTTTGCCCTCTTCTCTACTTGCTGAACTCCTACACATCCCTCAATGCCCAGCTTGCAAGTCCCCTCCTGTCTGTGGCCTTCCTGATAAGTTGCTCTCTCTCCCTTCCCTCCTACCTCATCATGTTTTGTGGTTGTGTGTTCCTGCCCTGCCTCCCCACCAGACCCTGAGCCTCGTGGGAAGCTCTGGGGAAGCAGGTCAGAGCATGAACTCGAAGCAGTCCAACCTCCTTCGGGCTCCGCCTTGCCATCTCAAGCTGTGTGAACTGGGGTGAGCTGCTATTCTTTCTGTATCTCCGTTCATCTGTAAAGTGGGGGTGACACTAGTGCCTGCCCCTCACACTGGCTTGGGGAGCAGTTAGTGGGATGGGCACTCAGCGGGCACTGGGCAGATGCTGAGGGGAGCAGAGGGCTGGGGCCCCAGGAGCTCAACTGCAGCCAGGTGGGGGCCCTGAGAGCAGGGCTACTGGGATGGGCGAGAGAGGCACGGGAAGAAGGAATCTCTGCCCCAGAGGTCAGCCGTGGGTGACCCCCGCTCGTCTCCCCCAGGCTTCCCTCTCTTGGGACCTGGCCAGGGCTGCCCTGGGGGATGCGTCTGTGAGGTGGGGACCCTACCCCAGCCCCGGGGAGATAAGAGGGTTGGCTTGTTAACCCCCTGGTGACCAGGCAGAGCTGAGATCCATGATTCGAGGCCTGTGAGGGGCTGCCTGCGGGGGCCTTGGGGAAAGTGGCGGCCAGGGCCCTAGTGGCTGGGGGCAGGCTCTCACAGCTGGGCTCGGGGTGTCATTTGCCCAGCGGCTGCCTCCTCCCAGCCCCTGAGCTTGGGAACCCCTAACTCAGACGCAGGTATGGATGGAAAAGAACAGACCTCATCGGGGGGATAAGGAAGGGTCGGGGCCTCTGGACCAGCTCCCGAGGGGGACCCAGGCCTCTCCTTGGACGCCTCAGGGCAGCCCCAGAGGCGTCTGCCTCCTCGCAAGAAAGGCTCCATCAGGCTGCCTGCTATGCACACGCTGACCTGTGGCCACTGGGGGCTGTGAGCTCTGGGAGGTAGAGCGTCTGTCCAGCCCCAGGGAGGGGTGCAGGGCCCGGGAACTAGCCCCTTAGGGCAGGGCTGTCTGGGTCACCGCAGCCCCGGGGCCCGCCCTTCCTGTAGTGGGGGCCTGGGGAAGGGGGCCCTGGCTGGCTGTGTCGGGTGAGGCCTGGGGTGGGGACGGGCTGCGAGGTCAGAGGGAGGTCTGCGTCCTCCCCAGGTGTACGGGTAAGCCCGTGTGCCCTCTGTGCTGGGCCGGGAAAAGCCAGTTCAAAGCCCCCTCCCCTGCCTGCTGTCCCCGGCGGGGGCCCCTCTTCCTCTCGGCTCCACCCTCGCAGGGCTGTGTGACCCGGAGTGTCTGCGGACCCCTGAGCCTCAGGACCTGCTGCCCCCGGGGGAAATGAGGTGGGGTCCAGGTGGAGGGTGCTAGAGCCTCTCTGACACCAACCGGAACTGCAGAACTCAGCCAGGCGAGGGAGGTTGGGGTGGGTGCCCTCCGGGGATACAAGTGGGAGGGGCTGAGGGGGATGGGCCCGGATGTGGCGCCCTGCAGGTGTACAACTCACTGTGCACGCGTAGGTGTGTGTACCTCTCCTGCAGGGACCCCCGAGCTCCAGAGCCCAAGGCCGGCCTCGGCCCACCTGCCCCTCTGGCCGGTGACTGAGCCTGGAGCTGGGGCGAGGGGCAGCGACGGCCAGGGGGAGGGGCCCCTGAGCTGTGGCTGCTTTTGTCACTGTCATTGTCACCATCATCCCTTGGTATTTCCCGAGGGTCCCTCACATGCCTGGCTGAGCCCGGGAGCTTCTGTTTTAACTCCTTTAAAGCTCACCGCTGTCTGGTGAGCTGGGGCGACTCCTGTGAGCTGTCACACCCATTTTATAGGTGAGAGAACCAGGGCCAGGGCCTGGCAGAGGCTGAGGCCTGGAACCCCACTCCCGGGCACTCTTGGGCCATGCTCTGCTCTGCCCTGTGGCCTCTCCTCAGCCCTGCTGCCTGCCTGCTCCTTGGGCCGCTGCCCCCCACCGCGGTCCGTGACTTCCCGGTCTAGGTCCTGCAGCCCTTAGAGGGTCTGTGTGATTGGGTGGGCGCGTCATCGCCCACCCTGCCCCCAGGCTTGGTGAAAGGGAGATGCGGGGCCTTACAAACAGCCCGCACTGTGGATGACCCAGCCGGGCCTCGAGCTGGCTGCCGAGAAAAGGGGAGCAGGAAACGAAAACAGAGTTCACGGGTGCCGTATCATTTATGTAACCGAGTCTGGTTTCAAAGGCCCTCCCAGCAGGCACTCGCGGCCAGGTCACCAGACAACCCTCGTAGAGAGGGGTCCTCCGGGGAGGGATTCAGCTGAATTTGTTTTCGGGGAGACGTAATCACGCTCAAGCGGGTTCATCTCTCCGTTGGTTGGTGGGAACGTGCATGTGACTGCAGTGTTGGCAAATGTCCTGTCACAGGCCTAGGAGCTCCCCGCAGAGGGAGGGCGTGGAGCCACAGTGCAGACAAAGGGACAGGGAGATGGCCGGCTGACCACCGGGGAGGGGGAGTGATGCAGGGGTCTCTGGCCGCCCCTGCCCCCTGGGCCTGAGCTCGAGTGAGGATGGACAGATGGACGGACGGCTGGTTGAGGCAGCCCCTCCCGTCTATTAGCTGTAAATTACTTCACCTCGAGTGACATCACTCTGGGTGCCTGGTAACCAGGCTGGGCCTGGGGTAATAAAACAACAGTGTGACACCAATGCCGGCCGCGGTGATGGACGGCTGCCCCGTCAGATCCGCCGCCGGCCCCTCCTTGAACGAGGTCGTGAGGGTCCTGGGCCCTCCGTGACTGTGGGCCCCTGACTTTGCCAGAGAAGATAAGAATGACGACCAGATGTTGCCGTGGAATTGCAGTGCTTGGCTGCCACGTGGTGCCCACCCACGGCCCCCACCCTGTGGCTCCCTGGCCGGTGACATTCCCACAGCAGGGGGCTTCTCACTCGTCCTTCCCAGTTTTGCCCCCAGCAGCTCAGGATTCAGGATCGTTGTTCATCTCCCCCGACCCCATAGGGCTCATACCCTCTGGTGGGCAAACACCCCCCCCCCCCACGTCCTGCTGGACGGCGCTACGGGCGTTGGGAATGCGTGGCGTGCTGAAACCACACGGTAGAAGTAAGGAGCAGCCCAGGTGGTTGGGGTTTCAGAAAATTAGCCTGCAACTCTGTCCCCGGGGGCCCAGTGCCGGCCGTCCTGGGTGAGGGCACAGGCCCGACCTTGCCCCTGCCCCTCGCAGCTCACAGTGGGGTGGTGAGCAGGGCGTGTGGGACACACTCTGGTGACGTGGAGAGTCCTGGCTGGTCAGGGTGGCCAGGAGGAGCGTCCTGTGCAGCAGCCCATGGGCTGTTGAGGGGCTTTCCTGGGTACCAGGGCGCCGCACCCCGTGTTCCCATGTTCACACGAGGTTCCGGTGGACGGCAGGAGCCACGGCGCCAGCGTCCACAAGCACAGCGCCTTTGCTGGTGAGCTCAGCGGGCCGCCAGGAGCCCAGCTGCGCCTCCTGCGGGGAAGGCAGCTCTAATCCCCTTCTCCGGAGGTTCAGAGTGTGGGACTAACTGGCCCCCCCAAGGCCACACGGGTGGGAGGTGCAGGGTCGGGGCCTCACGGTGTCCCTTCAGCTCCGGCGATGTGTCTGTCATGTGTGCAGAGCCCCGCTGAGGCCACTGCTGGGGAGGGCCGGGCTCTCAGGGCTGGGCCTGAGCGTCTGGGCCGTGTTCCCGGGGAGGGGCTGGTGCCCCCCCTGAGGAAGAGCCCAGCTGCCCCGCCCGGCAGGCTGGGTGGTGATACCGTCAACAAGCACAGTTTGGACTCCAGTGCCCAGTTCCCACCAGCCGCTGCCCCCTTCTCCGGGCAGGCTCTGAACCTGCACGGGCGCACCCTCTGGTCAGGTCGGCTGGCCAGACGTGGCGCTAAGGTCCCAGGGCAGGCGGGGACAGTGGGACGAGAGGGGTACGCGCTCTTGGCATCACTCAGCACCTCAGAAGGCCCCCGGGAGGTGTCCTTCCCCTCACCTGCTCACCTGCTCTCCGTCTGCTGGTCCAGCTGCCCCGGCCCAGCGGTTCCAGGTCCTCCTTGCAGCTGTACCTGATTGGGAGCAAAGGTGCGGTTTGAGGTTGTCGCTCCCTTTCTTTTATCTAGTTATTTGGTTGTGCTGGGTCTTAGCTGCGGCAGGCGGGCTCCTTAGTTGTGGTACGTGGGCTCCTTAGTTGCGGCATGCGAACTCTTAGTTGCAGCATGTGGTGTCTAGTTCCCTGGCCGGGGATCGAACCCAGGCCCCCTGCATTGGGAGCACGGAGTCGTAGCCGCTGGACCGCCAGGGAAGCCCCTGGTCGCTCCCTTTCTTTCCTTCCAGGGTTGCTCGCCGACTTCACCTCTGATCGCCGCTCCTGTTGGTGTGGAGCACACCGGCTGACGACGGCCAAGTGGCTGAGTAACTGGCGCCCAGACCCAGGACGCAGCCGGGCCAGCCCTCACGTCCCCAGGTCCCGTGGCCACCCGCCTTGTCGCTCCGGGGTCCTCTGTCCCCAGTGCCCTCCCCAGAGACACCCTTGTGGCCTGTTCCCGTTATGTCTTCCTGGAGGTGCTCTGTGCACGTATGAGAAAACGCGTGTGCAACGCCTGCACACACAGGCACACATGCACTCGAACATGCTGGCATGCCCACTGGAACACACACATGCACATCAGTGCACACGAGTCACACGCATATGTTACACACATGGGTCCATACATGTGCACACACACAGACACTTGCACACGCAGGCACACGCATGTACCCACACAAGCACCCCATGCGTGCATATTTCCATCTTCACAGAGAGAAGGCCTTTTAGGGAAACCCCAGGAGGTAAAACACCCAGAAGATGTAGGGTGGCTCAGAAAGCACCTCGCCTGTCTTCCCCTTCCCTCCCCCTCTCCCTTCCCATTTCTGAAGTGACGTCAGCTGGGGGGGCCTGGAAAAACCCACATGTGGGACTCACTCTTGTGGGTGATAAAGCCGATTGTCCTCATCTCCCACTGAGTTGTCATCCCGATAGCCCGTAGCTGCTGCTTAGCCATTGATGGAGGAGACCTGGGCACCGAAGCTGGTGAATGACAGTGACTAAGGGCTTGGACGCCTCCTCCTGCTGCCAGCCTCGAGGGGGAAGGCACGTCTGGGGGGTGGGGTGTGCAGAGTGAGCCAGAGGCTCCCAGGGAAGAGGGTGGGGGCCCCACTCTCCCCACCTGTGCTGTCGAGCATTCCTGGTGCCACTTGGGCACTGAGCTCTCTCCATATCACCCCCTTCCACCCTCGCTGAGACCCTGCAAGACGGTGATGGGCATCCGATGCGAGAACTTTCCTCCAGGGGAGAGGGAGGTGTGTGTATCACAGCGGCGGGTGGGGGGTGGGCCGTGAGGGAGAGCGCAGAGCCTTCCCAGGGTCAGCCGCCCCCAGGGCCCCGGCCATACAGCCGGGAGGGGGGCTCAACATAACAGCTCCCCCTCCCCCCACCGTGGGGAGCAACCAGCTGCCCCACTTGGGGGCTGGGGAAGGGCTGCCTCCAGGCCTTGGTCCCAGCTCCCTTCCTGGTCCCCATGGGGCAGGGGCTCGGGCCCTCGCCTGCCCTCCTTGCCCTGCCTTCACCCTCCCCCTTGACAGCGGCAAAGATGCAGGAGCTTCTCCTTGAGGGGAAGAGCTGGTGGATGGAGGGAAAGCCACAGTTTGGCGGCTGAACTGAGGGCGCAGCGGCCCTCGGGCCCTTGGGGTCTGGGCAAGGAGGTATTGTGGAGGCCAGGGGGGCCCCCAGACAGGAGACACAGTAATGGTGGCCAGAGTTAGCAAATAGAAATACCGGAAAGAATGCTCAACATCACTAATCATTAGAGAAATGCAAATCAAAACTACAATGAGATATCATCTCACATCGGTCAGAATGGCCATCATCAAAAAATCTAGAAACAATAAATGCTGGAGAGGGTTTGGAGAAAAGGGAACACTCTTGCACTGTTGGTGGGAATGCAAATTGATATAGCCACTATGGAGAACAGTATGGAGGTTCTTTAAAAAACTAAAAATAGAACTACCATACGACCCAGCGATCCCACTACTGGGCATATACCCTGAGAAAACCATAATTCAAAAAGAGTCATGTACCAAAATGTTCATTGCAGCTCTATTTACAATAGCCAGGACATGGAAGCAACCTAAGTGTCCATCAACAGATGAATGGATAAAGAAGATGTGGCACATATATACAATGGAATATTACTCAACCATAAAAAGAAACGAAATTGAGTTATTTGTAGGGAGGTGGATGGACCTAGAGTCTGTCCTACAGAGTGAAGTAAGTCAGAAAGAGAAAAACAAATACCGTATGCTAACACATATATATGGAATCTAAGAAAAAAAAAAAAAAGTCATGAAGAACCTAGGGGTAAGACGGGAATAAAGACACAGACCTACTAGAGAATGGACTTGAGGATAAGGGGAGGGGGAAGGGTAAGCTGTGACAAAGTGAGAGAGTGGCATGGACATATATACACTACCAAACGTAAAATAGATAGCTAGTGGGAAGCAGCCGCATAGCACAGGGAGATCAGCTCGGTGGTTTGTGACCACCTAGAGGGGTGGGATAGGGAGGGTGGGAGGGAGGGAGATGCAAGAGGGAGGAGATATGGGGTTATATGTATATGTACAGCTGATTCACTTTGTTGTACAACAGAAACTAACACACCATTGTAAAGCAATTATACTCCAATAAAGATGTTAAAAAAAAAAAAAAGAAATACCGGGCCCCCAGTTAAGCTTGAATATCAGATAAGCAACAATAACGTTTCGAGTTAGTATGTCTCATGCAATGCCCAGGGCACAGGTGCACTGAGGATGTGCTCGCGGTTTACCTGAAGCTCACCTTTAACTGCGCGGCCTGGATCTTACCTGGCAACACTAAGGAGCGGGTGGCCCCAGCACAACCAGCCCTCCCGGTTCAGGCAGGGTCTGCCCCTCGGAGGCCAGGACGGCTGGGGGCCCTTGGGCCACCTCCCCCTCAGCCTGCAGGATGTAAGTTACCTCCTTCCTCGCTGGTCTGGGTGGGTGAGAGGCGGGGCTGGGGGTTGACAGGGGCCCTGCCATCCATTGTCACTGGGCCAGGGAGGTGGGCGGGTGGGTGGTCTGTGGTGGTGCCTACTCGGTGTCAGGCCTGCGCCCCCCGTAGATTACTCCCTTTGGAGGCCGAAGCAGCTCCGGCTCCCAGGGTAGGACCAGCACCTCCTGATTTGTCTGTGCCCCATGAGAGGGCTCTCCAGTCCCGGATACCCCTCGGAGGCCAGGCCCAGGCCTGAATTCAGATCACGGGGGGCGGGGGGAGGGACAGGTCCGTGAGAAACCCACCGTGGGGCACACTCTTCTAGTTTGCTAGTTTGCAGTTTGTAGCTGTCCCTCCGAAAGCAGCTTCCAGAATCTCCCTTCTCGGCCCAATAGGCACAGGTTTGGGGCTGTCAGGGCCTCTCTCAGTGAGCTGCCTTGGCCCCCACCAGGGTTTCCCAGATGGCAGACTCACCTGGGGATGCAGACGGGGCTGGGTGATGATCCCGGCCCGTGACCAGCTGCTGGGGATTTTATTGTGGGAGTGGGACTCACTTCTCACTTTCATCTCCAGGGGCTGGGGGCTGGAGGGGGTCCGCAGGGCTGGCCCGGCCCAGGGCACCGTCTGTGTAACTCAGCCTGGCTGCGGCAGGTGGGCCGTCTCAGGATTGGGGGGCAGGCTCGCTTTTGGAGGCACCTGCGGCCAGTAGGTGGAGGCGCTCATAGGTGGGTGCAGCCCGGGCAGGCGGCAGGGGCCTTGTCTGATGCTTGGGGTGGTGCTGGCGCCCATTCCTCTCCATTCTGTCTCCCTGATTTGCGCCCTTTGCTCTCATCTTTAAAAAATTCCCTTTCTTTTCTTCCCTTCTTCCTTCTCTGTCCCTCCTACCCTCCTCCCTCCCAGCCCCTCCCTCACTGCTTCTCTCTGCTCCTGCCTGCCTCCTGCCCTGGCCCTCGCCCTCTGCCCGTCTCCACTGTCTTCCTGAGGACATCCCCCGTGAGGCAGCCGTCCTGGGCTGGGGGGTCCCCCAGGCGCTGCGAGGAGGGGCAGGGAGCCCCAGGCCTGCCTCCCGGTTCTTCCCCCCAGGGCTCGCGGGGGAGGACGGCCCAGGAGCCAGTCTCCCGCCTGCCTCTGCTGGCAGGACGGTGGGGTCTCCCGGCCAAGAGCAGAAGTTTATCGCGTCCCAACCGTGTCTGCTCAATGTACAGACTTCAGGGAGTGTCAAAGCCATCAGCCCCGCTCCTGCTGGCGGGAGAGGACCGCAATGAGAATCCAGGGACCTTAAAAGGGCTCCGAAAGCGTCAAAAAGTCTGGATCGCAGAGGACGATTGCTGGCTGGGACCACGTGTGCCTTTCATCTTCATCTTCTATGTTTTTTGCATTTCCCATATTTTCCACCATGAACAAATAGATAAACAGAAATGCAATGGGAAATAAATCACATTTTATAGAGTTTGGCTGAAGAAGCTCCAATGGCTGCAGGAAAACATGTTCGGGGAGTGAGGGTGCGAGGGTGCCTTTGGGTCAGGCATAGTGCCAGCCCCCTCTGGGTTTGCAGAAAGACGGACACGTTTGCTCTGCCTGAGCAGAGAGGGAGCCGATGGCGGGAAAGGAGGCTCCGGGGCCGAGAAAGGACTTCATGCACGGTAGGCAGGCGCTGATTTAGCGGAAACCTCCTTCCTGGCAGTGGAGGCCCTGCGTTCCCCAGTAGCCAGTCGCAGGGGCCAGCCCACCGGCCCCTCGGTGTTGAGGGGCCTCGTCCAGTGCCCGCGACTATGTCCTGCTGGTCCAGGGCCTTGGTGGGCAGGGCTAAGGGGATCAAGCAGGTTCCCGGGTGTTTCACAGGCAGGAGGGAGCCGCCACCTCCCCTCTGGGGCCCAGGTCCTCTGGGGAGGGCAGCTGGGGCCCCGGCCAGAGGCTGCTGCCTGTGGGCACCCCAGGAGACTTGCCTGTGTGAGACTGTACTTGGGGGCCGCTGCTGGGCACAGTTTCGAGCTGGGAGTTGGATGTCACGTTGGAGGCGGTCAGGCCCAGCCCTGTCCCCTGGGCTCCCCGCCTTGGGTCCTGCTCTTGGGAAGGGGGGCGGTTGTGTCTCAGGGTGAGGGTCCCGGGTCTGCCTCTCCTGAATGCTGGTCAGTGGGTGGGCTGGGTCAGTGGTAGCTCTGGGAACTGGGGGCTGGCCGGTCCCTCCTGGGGTGTGGGGTCATGACCCCTTGTCAGGTCATGTTTCTGGCCTCACTCTCCTGATCTGTGCGGAGGGGGGGGTGTTGTCAGGAGAGGGAAAGTGCCCGCCAGGCGCCCTGGCCGGCAGGAGCGGAGCCAGGAAGTGACACCACTGTTGGAAAGTCCCCAGCCCTGGACGGCAAGGTGGCAAGAGGCGTCGCTGCTTCTGTCCTGGCCACCAGAGCCCGGAGGGAGGTCTCGCCGGCCAGCGGTGCCCCATCGACCCCCGGGGGAGACCCAGTTCTGGGCCTGACGAGGCGCGGAGCTCAGTCCCGAGACGCCTCAGTCGGGAGAGGGGGGCCGGCTGTTTGGTGGACGCCGCTCCAGGCTGACCCGAGGGCGGCCGTCTGGTTCCAGCCCGACTCTGTCCCGTCCCAGCCTGCGCCTGCCTCTGAACCCCCATCCAGAGATCGCCAGCCCCGTGCCTCACGTGCAAAGAATTTCCCGTGCAGCCGCCGCGGCAGCTGGGACATCTCTGCAGCTGGATCGTTCCGAGGGAGACCAGCGTGTCTCTCCCAGTGCAGACGTGGGCTGGCGTCCCAGGTCCCGGAATCTCCCTGCCCTGGTCTGGCTTCCTTTGGAGAGAAGATAAGGGGCTGTTGGCATCTCGTGGGCTGGAGACCCCGTAGCTTGCTGATGGTGGGGATGTGTCAGAGGCGGCCGAGACCCCCAGCAGCCCCCCCACCCCTCTTTCCCCTGGGGCTACAGAAAGGAGCCCCGGGGCCCAAAGCCCACATCTGGCCTGGGCCTGGGTGCCTGGTGGTCCACGCTACCGGTCTGGGGCAAAGAGCTGGGAGGGGTGCCTGGCACATGGCCGCACTCATTCTTGGGGGACCACCCTTGTTCCGGGGGGCCGCTGTCTCCCGGTTAGAGCCTGCTGGAGCTGGGCTGGGCCAAGGAGGAACAAGTTCTGACGCCTTGGTCAAGTTTGTGATGGGCCAGGCCTGGGGACACCGAGGTGAGCCTTGCAGCGTGGGGCAGACACAGGAAACACACGGGTCGCGCAGGAGCTCACGCCAGGATGGGGCCGTGTGGAGGGGTCCAGGGAGTTCAGACAGGGCCTGAAGAGCAGCCACCCCGTCCCCGGGACCTCCAGCTGCCCATGGCTCCCTCTTGTCTGAGAACATTGAGATCAGAGGTTGCAAACAGGCAGCCATGCACAGCTGCCCACCATGTTTTAAAAATGGGAAAAGTTTAAATAAAAATCCAGATTTCTTTTCTCTTGAAAAAAATCATAGCATTTCCACCAGGCAAGAGTTCCACCTTTAGAAAAGGCGAGGGGCACTCCCAGCTGCCACAGACCACACCTCTCCCTACTGTCTCACCCATTCCTTGCATGGTCTCCTTGCGGCCGACCCCTGATTCAGCCATTATTACACTGAAAGGCCAGACTTCCCACAGGGTTTTCAAGAGGCTCATTTGACCTGGTCTCAGGAGACTGGACACCTGTCACTGACTAGCTGATTGGTTTGAACAGGACCCTGTCCCTCCCCGAGCCTCAGCGTCTTTAAAGAAGGGACTAACACCTGTGTGCTAAGAAGACAGCAGAGTCACAGAGGCTCACAGCCTGGAGGTGGTTCTAGAGACAGCACCCGGCGCCCTCAAGTCCCTGTGTGCACACAACTCCCACTGCGTCTGTGCCCCTGAAGCCACACGTAAAATTCACACCCCTTCGAGAGAGGCTTGATTAGTTGTAACTTTGGGTCTTTAAGTATTTTCTCAACCAGTGTATGCTAAACGCATAGCCCCTCTCTGGGTGGGGAAGGGTCTCTATAGCTTTGCCATCAAGAGGTAATCATGAAATTGGAAGGTTTAGGGATGACCTGGAGAGCCCTCGGGGCTATCTGTAGCTCCTTCCATGTGGGGACAGACCTAGGATCACCCTCTCTGGGCCTTAAACTGTTTGAATGAGCGGAGGATGTGGAGCTTTCAGGTTTCTGAAAGCAAGATCGTGTGGCTTGGTAGGCAGTCCTTGTCTGGGATTAAGAGTGAGGATGAAACAAAGTGAAATCGGCTTACAAAGGTATTTGGGAGGACTTTCTAACCTTTCATATGCTGATGAGCGCTGGGCTGGGGCTGGGAGAACAGCATCCAGCATTGTCCAGAGGCACTGGCCAGCAAGCCCTCTTCTGAGGAGCATTTCACAGGACTGATGTTCCCCCAATGCTCTTTAGCAATGCTGCACTAAGCAATATGACATGCACAACGTGTCTGTTATGCATTTATCACTTGCACGTCTGTCACACCCTCTGCCCTGCTCCCCCTATGAAGAGGGGCCATATCTTGCTTTTGTCTGTTTTCTCTGTGGGTCTGCCAGGTAAATGGTGCTCACTTAAAGCTTATGGAGTAAGGAGCAGCCCCACAGAGGCCTTTCTTGGCCAAGGAAGTCAGGTCGCAGCAGGAGGGTGGGAGGAGTGGGGTCCCCCGCCACTTGTACCTTTTCTGGGCTCAGGTGGAAGGATGTGCTGGACCTCCCAAGTTTGTCCACGGAGCAACCTCCTTTGAGCTCATTTCTGGTTTCTCCTCAAAGGCTGTTCACACTTTGCCCACTTACAGGGCTGATAAGTCATGCAGCCGGCAGCTGGCAGTGTTTGCTCCGTTGATTCAAGGAGGCGAATATCTTTCATGGAGATAAGCCTGTGAAGTCAGGGCTAGTCCCCCTGCTGGGGCAAGGAGCAGCAAAGGCCCTGCAGAGGGCTGCACAGAGTGGAGGGGCGGGGCAGGGTGTTTGCCCAGCCCTGTTGTAGCATTTTCCTCTGTTGGTTTGGCCCAGGTCTGATAAGCGAGCCTGCTCTGGCCAGAGTCTTCTTGGGGGCTTATCTGGCTGAGTAATCCTCTGGCCTTGGCTGGAGAACACCAGCACCTCCCTCCCTGCCCCCATCCTGGCCCCTGTGGGCAGTTTCAGATGGAGGTGGAGGAGATGGAGGGAAAATAAATTTCCCTCTCCCTCCTGTCACCTTTCTCGACTCAACTTGGGGCCACAGGGGGGCGAGGAGGCTCCTCTGGGGAGGGACATCTTGCTTTGGGGGCAAGGGTCTTTTTCACATTGGTCCCCCAGCTCCCAGATCTCCACTCACTACAGTCTCACCGCATAGACCCCTCTGTAGCTGCAGAGCGTCGTCTCCAGTGGTCCCCAAGCTCCAGACTTGCACCTGGAGCAATTTTGCTTCTGGGAAGGGTCAGCCTGCCTGGGTCCACAGAAAGGTGAGCTGGTACATCTCTTGGTGTTCAGATCGGGAAACTGAGTCCAGAGAAGGGAACTGGCCCAAATCCGCACAAGGAGGTACGGCCCTCTCCAGCCTCTTGACCCCCAGGCCTGCACTCTGTCCCCCGTCCCACTGAGGCCTTGCTGGGGGCATCCCAGGGTTGGCGCTGGCCTGGCCTCCCTTTCTGAGGACTGAACACACTGTAGGTTGAGGCAACAGCCCTGGAAAAAGTGAAACACGACCTTTGGCCAGCTGGCACTTCTCCACCAGGCACCTTCCTCTTGGCCCTGGGTGGGGCAGGGAAGGCATCCTTTTACCATCCATTTCCCAGGTGTGGCCCTGAGCTGCCCAACCCTGTGGCCACTGACCAGTTAACCAGGAGGCCCTGGGGATCATTAGGAAGTGAGTTTGGGACCCCCAACCTGCCAGTTTTTGAATATATGTGTGTTGTTTCCAGTCTCAAAAAGAGGCCACCTAGAGCAAGGTCCAGCACATCCTTCATTTTGTTTGTCTAGGGCAGGTCCAGCGGCTTATCCACCACAGAAGTGTGTTTGTTGGCCGTGCAGAGGAGAGGGCATTTGGATAGGGCTTTGAGGTATGAGTAGGAGTTTGCTGAATGACATGAGAGGAAAGGGCTTTCAGAGGAGAGGGTTTTGAGGCACACAGAGAGTGACTGCTGTGAGCAAGTGGTTGGAACTGGGTTGGCTGATGGTGGGAAGACACCTGGGGAGCATGTGTGTCAGGCAGAGGAATCTTTTTTTTTTTTTAATTTTTTGGGTCAAAGCACAGCCTTCCATAGGATTTCCTTTTGGCCTTTTTTATTCATTAGAAAAGTAATTTATGTCCACAGTAACCGTTTCTGAAAGAAAACCAATGATATTTCGTCTTCTCTCTCCCCTCCGCCCTGGAGACCCCAGGATCTGCTCTCCCTCCTGACTTGTCTACCCCTTTGTACAAACACACAGATGTCAGTCTATGGAAAGGTGCTCTTTTTTTTTTTTTTTTTATAAAGATGTTTTTGATGTGGACCATTTTTAAAGTCTTTATTGAACTTGTTACAATATTGCTTCTGTTTTCTGTTTTGGATTTTTGGCCCCGAGGCATGTGGGATCTTAGTTCCCGGACCAGGGATGGAACCCCCTGCATTGGAAGGTGAAATCTTAACCACTGGACTGCCAGGGAAGTCCTGAAATGTGCTCATTTGATTAATTTTGAACAAACCTGCGTCTCCTGCCATTAGCTTTATTTTTTCCTGAACATCTATGTGGAATCCTTCCACGTGAGCACATGTTTTTGAGCAGCCTCACGGAATTCCGTGGTGGGACGTGTGATGGTGTGTTTAGCCAGCCCCTGGGGACGGACGTTCTGGTGCATCCAGGGTGATTTCTTGGCCCACGGACACTGCTGTGTCGAGTGGCCTGCTGGCATGTCTGGGAACCTTTATAAATTCCCAGAAGTGGGCTTGCTGGGGACAGTTCTGAGGACGTGTTATTTTAGTAAATGCTGCCAGATCCTTTTCCAGAAGTGCCGAAGGACGCGGCCGCCTCGTTCTTGAGGCCTGTTTCCTCCCCTCCCCAGCCCAAGGTTTTCAGTGGAAACTTTCGGCCCCTTGGGTGGGTGAAGTCCTGCATGCACCTTGGGGCTGTTTTACCCTTAATCGCCCTGACTGTGAGGGAGGGAGCTGGAAGCCTCCGCTGTCCTGAAGCAGCCTGACCATTTGGGGTTCACTTGGGCCTTTCTGGATCGCGGGCTCCGGGCTCTGCCCAGCGTTGCTCCTGGCCCCTCCTGCCCCGCTGAGCGCGTCTGGGACAGACGCCCTGGCCCAGCGGGCAGGCAGCTCTGGACTTTGCGCCTGGGCCCGTGGTGCCTTGGAGAGGGTGTTTCCCAGCACAGGCTGTCCTGACCTTTGGCAGCACCCTGACTGCAGACTGGGGGGGCGGAGGGCTAGCTGCAGTTGGGGTGCCCCAGATGGGAAGCGGCACACGGCATGGCCCGTAACTGGCAGTGACTCATGGCTCACCTGGCCATAAAGTCGGGTTGACAGGCTCCCTGGAGCCCTGGTGCTAACCACACCCGCTTCTCCCGGCAGCTGAGCTGAGCTGAGCTCCATCCTCACAGGGCAGCTCCGTCACACAGACCCACCTGTTCCTGCTCTTGGCTCCGGCTGGGGAAACGGGCCCGGGGTGGGGAGGAGTGTGGCACAGACAGCAGACATGGGCGCAGGGCTCCTTGGTCGTCTCCCCCACTCCTGTGTTACAGAGTAGGGGGAAGGGGGAGCCCAGTGTGGGGTGCTGAGCTCAGGAACGGACATCCAGCCCCCTGGGCGATTCTGGAGGAAGCAGGCTCCTGCGGGGCCGAGGACAGAGCTAAGAACGTGGACTCAGGAGCTGCAGTGACCACCTCCTGAGCCGCTCAGTGCCTCAGTTTTGCCATCGGCAAAGTGGGGCTCAGGGTTGTCCCTTCCTCACCGGGCTGTTGGAGGATGGGTGGGTGATGCGCTGTGACAGGATCATTCTTTATGGGGCGCTTGTCTGTCCCTCTGAAGAAGGAGATACCCTGGGTGGCTCAGTCCTGGGCTGGATGGTGGGGTATCCCGGACCAGGCGGTGGCCATGTGAGCTGCCTGCCCAGTGGAGCCTTTGCAGGACCCCTCGATGCTCTCCCTGGGGTCTGGCCAACCAGGAATTGGGCCTTGCGGTCCACAGGGTCGGCCTGGCCCCTGGGGGCAGGACGTATGTGCCAACCTGCACCTGCCGGCTTGGCCTGCAGCCACCTGGGCAGGCGGCGCTCCCTGCCGGCTTCTCCAGCCTCCCACCCCACTCTCTGCTCCATCATTGTGAGGGGCAGCTTGGGGTGTGTCCACCCTGCCCTTGCTCCCTCACTCCCTCTCTCCCTCCTTTTCTCACTCCCGTGAGTGTCACCCTAACCTTTGCCATGTCTCCCCAAGACCCTGTCTCCCCCTTTTCTCTTTGTTGGCCCTTCTGGGTGTCCCCTCCTCCAGGAAGCCCTCCTGTGTCCCAACCAGAGTGCCTCTCGCTGCTAAGAACTCTGTCCCGGCTGGGCACCTCTGCTCTGGCAACTGCCAAGGGTACTGCTGAGTTTTGGGTGGGAATTCTCTCTCAGCGTGATTTTTACCTTGAGACTGGAGCTCTGAGCCAGTTCCCTTACTTGGCCCAAATGAGTGTGGCAGCTGGAGGTGCTTCCCAAGGCAATGGGCTTCTGGGCTGGGCTTTGGAGGCTGAGTAGGAGTTTCCTGGAGAAAGCCGAGCAGCAGCAGGAGCCTGGAGCCTGGAGGTGGAGTGGCCACCAGCCGGGCAGGACCTCGGTCCTCACCTACTAATGACCCATTGCTTGAACCTCTGTTATCCTTCCCCAAAGGGCTCAATTTCTTTCCCTAAGGACCCAGGGGTTCTGGAGCCCTGGAATCTGTTTATTTTTATCGGGTGGACAGGACCACCTCTCCCCTAGGCCCCTCTTGCTGAGGGTGGGGGCCTGAGCACTAGCCCTGCCCGTGGAACAGGCCATTCCTGAAGCTCCCCCAGACCTGGGGGGTGAGGGGTGGGCTGGGAGGATGCAGCTTCCCTCCAGACCCTTGCAGGTGTGGACCTTGTTCTGTGGCAGGTGTGGGGGACAGAAAGAAAGAGGACAGCAGACCAGCTCCTGCCCTCATGGGCCTATAGGAGGGGGAAACAGTAACAAGGAAACAAGGACAGAACCCGATCGTGGCAGAGGGCGAGGAGGTCACGGAGGAAATGGACCAGAGAACAGGGTTACGTGAGATGGGCTGTCACGGAGGCCTCCCGGAGGAGGGGACCTCGGTGCTGAGAACCAGGACCATGAGGGCAGCGATGGGGAGACCCGGGGCATCTTCCAGGCAGAGGGAACAGCACGTGCAAAGGCCCTGGGGTGGGACAGAGCTGAAAAAGAGAAAGAGACTGAGGAGGGGCAGGGGAGACTGGAGGACACCACATGACCCTGCAGACCCCAGGAAGGAGGTGGGAGCCCCTCGCTGCTCAGCCTAGGAGCTCAGCCAGTCCTGGAGCTGCACTGGGCCAGTTGGATCCAAGCCCCGCCTGCCTGCAGCCCCCACAGTGCCAGCCCAGCTCCATCTGCCTGTGGAGCCCAGGCCCTGGAGGTGGGGGGGGGGGGGGTCCTCCAGGAGCCACTGATTATGGGGTAGTGGGGAGCTGGGGGACGAGCAAGCTGAGCGTGGGTGCCTCTGCTCCCCCCAGCAGGCCCAGCCAGGCACACGTTACAGCTTCCTGAGGGAGGGTTGAGAGCTGGAGGGTCCAGAGCATTGAGAGAGGCCTTGGAGCGTGGGGGCAATGGAGGGGGGCAGTGCTGAGCCCCTGCCTTTTCGGCAGAACAGTTGTGGGGTGCCTGGCCTGGGGCCAGGGGCCCAGCGGAGAGCCTGGCTCCTTAAGAGACTCCTGAAGCCCACAGCCCTCTTGGCCTGGGGAGGGGGGAGAGGGACGGTCCCTCACCAGGCTCCGCAGATCCCCACCCCCCGACCCCAAGCCTGCCACCCCACAGCCTACTTCCTACAGCTGCGCCCCTGAGTTCCCGCCTCCCTCGGCTCTGGGTTTCCTGTGCCTTCGCCCATGGAGTGCCGTCCAGACGGCAGAATTAAGATGCTCCTGGGGCCACTGCAGACACATGGCGCCCCTCGATCTGGTACCGAGGACTTGTTGGGGGGCGGACGGGCTGCAGTTGGAATGGGCGTGTTGGTGTCCACTTTCCAGACCAAAGACACAGCAGGTCTCCAGTGAGGGAGCTCTGCCCTGGGGCCCTGGCCCTGGCTCTTGGGTGCAGATGGGGCCTTTGGGGTCAGGGTGTGGGGCCTGGTTCTTCTCCTTTGAGCAGCCTTGGGCATAGAAGCTACCGGGCTAAATATAGCTGTGGAACTTCCCGGAACACAGTATTCCGAGTGTCCAATAGTGAACGCTCCACAGCGCACAGTGTCTGCCGAGAAAGCCAAGCCCACCCTGCATGTGCCACGGGGGGAGGGGCAGGAGGGTCACTGCCCACCTCCAAGGGCTCAGTGACACCCCCTGCCCAGGAGAGGCCCGGGGGGCCTGTGGAGTACAGACACCAGCGAGCTTGTCTTCAGCCCCCTGGGGTGGCCAGACTGTGGCTGAAGCTGAGGGTAGATGATGGCACCCTCGTCTTCCGGAATCTTCTGTGACTCCTGCGTGGAGTGCAAGGAGACACATCAGGGCCCCAGGGAAGCCTCCTGTGCCGGCAGGACGAGCTGCAGGTGTCGCCTCCTCTGAGAAGCCCTCCTTGCTGGGGCTGGCCCCCATAGACCCTTCCCCAGCCCCAGCCATTCGGTCTTTCCCACTTCCGGGGCAGAGTGTGGACCACCAAGGGCAGGCTCCACTCAGTCTCCCTTGCTGCCTGCCCTGGAAAGGCCCAGGATGTGTGCTGACAACATGACGGATGACAGGCAGCCGGGAGCCTGAGGGGCGCCCAAGCAGGGACCGCTGACAGCCGACCAGGGACGCTTCCTGTCCCGGGGGGTCACCTGGCCCCTTGGGGCTGACTGTTGCCTGGGGCCCGGGTAGGTCGAGCCCGGTGCTCTCCCTCCCAGGCCGTCCAAGGTCCAGGGCAGGTGGGCACCCTGGATGCTGGCCCTGCCCCGCCTCCCCTCCCCCTTTCCCCTGCAGGAGGGCTTGTCCCGGGGGTAGTGAGGGTGACTCAGGTCAGCAGGGATGATTTCTGTGCACAGACGCCTGGAGCATCTGAAGGGTGGTTCTTGGCCCGAGGTTGGCACCCACCTCCGGGAGCGGGCCTTCCTCTGGCCGGGGCGAGTCGCTTGCTATACCTGCGCTCTGGGTGGTCACCATGACAGAGGCACCATGGGGAGGGCCTGGCTGAGCGGGCCGACCCCTCAGGTTCAAGGTCAAGGAGACCCCACCCTTGTTCCTGCCGACCCCGCAGGGGACCCCGCAGGGTCTTGGGTGGGAGGCCCCCTTCCCATGGCCCCTCTGTCCTGGCTGGGGGTGTCTGCCTGGAGCCAAGGGTCTGGCGGTCGGGCGGTGGGCGCCCCCTAGTGGCCACTTGGGGCAGGGGCGTTGCGGAGAGACCGGACGAGACACAGGTAGGCCCCAGGGCTTTAGGGCCTCCAGGCTCGGTGCTCAGGATCCAGAACTGGCCATGGCCACAAAGGTCTCCCTGGAGCCACTGGGGTCGTCACGCCCACCTCCTTCCCCGCCATCCGGCCTGGCCGCTGCTGAGCCTTCTCCTTCCCTGCAGCTTTGTCGTCTCAGCCCCTCCTGGACCAGGGAGGGAAGGCAGTCCCTGAGGCGTCACCCCCGCCCTGGGCCTCAAAGCAGGATTCCCAAGACTGAGCCAGGTGCTGGAGAGCCGGGCTCTGGGGACCTGGGCAAGAGCCCCACCCCAACCCGTCGAGAAAAGTCACCGGGCGTTGCTCAGGGCTCCAGGGCCTGGTGACGTGCCCGGTCACGGGTCCACGGGGCAGCTTCATCTGATAAAGGTGAGGGCTCAGGGCCACTGTGGCTGCCCGCCAGGGGCAGGGCGACATTCATGAGACACACACGTCCGTCCGTCTCACACCGTGACGAGCTCTGAAGGCAGGAGACGGGGTCTCCGGGCGGACGGAGGATGGCTGAGCAGGAGTGAGTGGGGAGAGGAGGAACAGCATCGGGGCGGAGGGAACAGCATGCGAGCAGCTCAGAGCAGCCCACACAGGGCTCTGCGGAGGGTGGGGTCCAGGAGCGAGGGAAGGGACCCCAGAGGCCTCCCCTCCCTGGCCCGGGGCCCGTCCCACTATGAGTGCCACTCACTGGCTTCCTTGCCAGGAGGGTCAGCCCTTCCCTGCCTGGCCTGAGCTTTCCTCGTGTTCCTCTCGCCCTTCCTTCCAAGACACACTCAGGGGACACTGGGGGAGGAATCATTTCTTCCAGCAAAACATCTGTATGCAAGAAGTAAATTTATCTACGATGAGAGTCAGGGGAAGATACGGCGTGAGAACGGGGGTGGGGGGGGCGGGTGGCAGGGAGACGCGTGCCCCTTCCCGAGCCTGGAGAAGGTGCCATCTCTCTGACATTTAATAAGAGCCATCACTCAGGGAGGGGGAAGCAGTGGCGTGGGCTTCTACCAGGGTTTGGAGGGAGTGACGGAGGTGTTTTTCAGGGAGCAGCTTGCCTTTCCGCCACTTGTCTGGAAGCCCAAGTTTGCTTTGAAATACACTTGATCTTTGTTTAAGGCAAGGAGACTGCGGTTATGAATTATCAATTACTGTTGGCTCGAGCTGGCCCAGGGGACATGAGTGGGGAGGGGGAGACAAGGGAGGGGGTCCAGGTCACAGAGGTGGAGGCAGGAATGGACGTGGGGACCCTGGCTGACAGTCAATGGGGACGGTCCTGCCTCCGCACATATGTCCCCCACCCCCGAGGCCCAGACATTGAGGGTCGCTGGGTGGGGCAGTGTCTCCTCTTTACAAGGACATTCTTGGGAAAATAAATTTAAGTACTTCCATTATTCACATATTAACACGATTTAAGAATGTTTTATGGGAGAAAACATCATTTTATTCACGCAAATGTCATCTGGCGGTGTCAGGAGCTCTGGAAGCAGGTCAAGCTCAGGGTTGGGTCACAGCGTGCCCCCGCATCTGATCTCGGATCAGGGAGGTGTCCTGTGTCCTGCCCTCTGGTTGAGAAAACGCCCTGGGAAGGTGGGACTTTTCTCCTTGGGGTGGTGCGTGTTGCGGGTGTCACCACTAGGGGGCGCTCTGAGGTCTTGTTTCTGATGGGGGTGCGAGAGTGCGTGCGAGCGTGAGTGTGCACACGTGTCTGTATGTGTGTGTCTGTGTGAGTGTGAGCGTGCGTCTGAGTGTTGATCCTGTGTTCATGCGTGTGCAGGAACGTCTTACCCTGCAAGGTGGGTGAGTGTGAGTTGTGTGTGTCTCTGTGTGAATGTGTGTGTCCTACAGTATCAGTGTAGAAATGAGCGTGCATCTGTGCATGGGGGTGTGTCTGTGCGTGTGAGTGTGTGTTTGAGAGAGCATTTGCGTGCACGACTGTGGGATGGGAGTCACGAGTCCCATGCAAACCCAGAAGCCCCGGTTCTCCGAGTAGCTGGGGTGTCACGTGGCATCTCGGTTTCCTCGGCTGTAAAGCGGGGACCCCCACCCCTGACCTGGGTGGAAACCAGCCTTGAGCAGTGGACACGGCTGCCCACCTGCCAGCTGCTGGCCCAGAACCAGAATCTTCTCTCTGACTCTGTGTGACCCCAGCACCCTTTGGATGCTTCCCAGGGGTTTGCGAGCAGCAACCTGGGTGGGGTCTCAGAGGGGCACAGTTAGTGCCCCCAGCCCTGGCCGAGCACCCCTGAGGCAGAGCCTGAGGGCACTTGCTGAGCATGGGGTGGCCTGACCAGGAGGAGCCCCCAGGGTGTGCCCTCCTGGGCTGGGGTGCCGGGACCCTCAGTAGCTGGCTGGCGAGGCAGAATGCAGGGTCTGCCGGGGTGGGAGCGCCGCACTCCTGGGGAGGAGGGGGCCCTGGCCAATGGGGCTCAGCTGGGGCTCCAGCCAGGCTGTGGCTGAGCGCCCCTCTGCCTTCCCATTTAGAAGAGCCTCGCCGATGGGAAGGGACTGTAAGTCCGCACGTGCTGGGTCCCCTCTGAGACTACTCCTACCCCTGTCTCACGGTCTTGCCCTGGCGTGCCCACCCTGACTGGTTGTCAGGACCCCAGGGGTCTCTGCCCACAGCCCCTTGACGTCCTGGAATGCGCTTGGGGCTGCACATCTGGGGTCTGGGCGCAGGTGGAGGAGGGGAAACTGTTGAACGTGGTGCAGCCAGCAGAGAAGGACTGCTCTGAGAGCACCTGCCCCTCGGCGGGGACGTGTCCCCGCTCCGCTGGAGGCACACAGAGGGGCCACCTGCCTGGCCCCCATGAGCCTCAGTGCTGTGTGCAGAAGAAGGTCGTGTGCTCAGAGCTGAGCTTACAGTGAGCGCTCAGTAAATGCTTCCTGCATGGCTGCGGGACAGGGGAGAGCCCCTCTGGGGGTGGGGGCTGTGACTTGTGCCAGGTCACCTGGTTGGCCCCTCCAGGCTCTGTGGCCTTGTGACCTAGCATTTAGGGGCCAGGCTGCCCCTGGGCATCACCTCCACATCCCGGTGTGTGCAGTAGGGGTAACAATAGCTCCAGGGAAGGGCGGGAGACCAGGTAGGGGGGGCCAGGGACCTCTGATCCCACAGAACTCCTCCCTCACCCTGCTCAGCCCCTGGTGGATCCCAGGACAGACCCCGGGCGAGTGACATGACAAGGCCCTGTCACTGATGCATGTCTTAAAGGACTTTCTGATGGGAATATTTTTTTAAAAATAAATAAATTTATTTATTTATTTATTTATGACTGCCTTGAGTCTTCGTTGCTGCATGTGGACTTTCTCTAGTTGTGGCGAGCGGGGGCTACTCTTCATTGTGGTGCGCAGGCTTCTCATTGTCGTGGCTTCTTTTGTTGCGGAGCATGGGATCTAGGCGCACGAGCTTCCGTAGTTGTGGCATGTGGGCTCAGTAGTTGTGGCACACGGGCTTCAGTAGTTGTGGGACGTGGGATTCAGTAGTTGTGGCTCATGGGCTTCAGTAGTTGTGGCATGCAGGCTCAGTAGTTGTGGCTCGTGGGCTCTAGAGCGCAGGCTCAGTAGTTGTGGTGCATGGGCTTAGTTGCTCCGTGGCATGTGGGATCTTCCCGGACCAGGGCTCGAACCTGTGTCCCCTGCACTGGCAGGCGGGTTCTTAATCACTGCGCCACCAGGGAAGCCCTGATAGGAATATTTTTAAGCTAAAAACATTGAAACCGGGCTCTCCAAGCTGCAGAGGGTGAAGTGCACATTTACCTGCTGGTGCTGCCCCCACCCTGTAGGATGCGGTGCCCCAGCCGCCTCCCCCAGCTCCCGACAACCCCGAGGGCCACCTAGCCTGGGTGGGTAACCCCCTCACCAGACAGGGGAGGACCGCATCCTGGGCCCCCCCGGGGCAGGCTCCATGGGACCGCTCCCAAGCTCATTCCTGCCTTGGTCCGCGGGCCTTGGACCTGCAATTCCCGCCGTCTGGAAGGCTTGATCCCCAGCGGCCTGGTCCTGCCCTTGCTGTCACCTCCTCAGAGGCCTCCAGAGCTCTGGACAGGGCTGTGACCTCAGGGCGCTATGGGGGCAGCGCCCTCCATCAGCAGGCTCGGGCCCTCGGCCCCTGGCTCCTCTGATAACAAAAGTGTCAGACAGGAGACACAGATGCAGGAGCTGCCAGCGGGCTGAGTGTCCTCTCTGGGGAGGTGGGAGCCGTGTGGGAAAGGGGCCTGTGGTCACCGCCCTCCCTCCTGGGTGGCCTGGGCATGCACCCACCTACAGGGGCCTGGGGCATATCCTGGATGCCAGGCGGGGGCTGGCGGCGTTAAGGTGGGCATGGGTGCAGGAGCCACTGGCTCCCTGGGCATCCCAATCAGGTTTGTGTCACAGGAGCTAAAGGGGCCCTTCCCTGGCCCTGTGAGACTTGCTGCCCGAGTCATGTGAAGGGAGAGAGGACGCCTGCACTTCTCTCCACCGGCCTCTGTCTCCTCCTGACCTTTGGAAGTCTGGGAGCTGCCCAGCTGCCCACCAGCCCACCCACCTGCCTTGGGGTGTCCACTGGGCGTGGGGTGATAGTGGGCTCTTCCTCCAGGTCAGCCTCAGAGCACTGGGCCTGGGAGGACCCCCGAGTGGTCCAGTCCGGCTCATACAACAGAGGGCAGACAGGCTGGAGAGAAGGGATCTGCCCTGGTCCCTCAAGGCCTTTCCAACGGGCGCTGGGCACACCCCGAATATGCCCTCTGCTAGCTCCATCCACCTGGAGACAGAGCAGGTCTGGGGATGGTGTTACGGCAGTGTCGGGACCACGTGCCCCCCATTAGTCTATGTTTCCTGGAACCCAGAGAGGAGGGCTTGTCTCCCCTGTGAATATTGAGCAGAGAGGTGGGGGCATGGCTTCCTCATCAGACAGGCATCATTCCCGCTGAGCTGCAGGACGCTGACGGCACCCTCTGTCACCAGGGCCTTCTCAGAGGGCCCCGGGGGCAGCGCTGGGTCAGGAAGAGCAGTCCGGGGGAGACAGCAAGCCCGCCCGGGATCCAGTAAAGGCCCAGAGGCTGCCCTCGGCAGGGGGTTCCTGGAGTCTCGGAGGCAGGGTCTTGGCCTGAGTGCCCCAAAACCTCCCCAAAGAGCAGGCGAGGCCCCTCAGGGCACTGGGCCAGCCCATGTCCCCGCTGCACCTCGAGGGAACGCCTGGCTGTGGGGCAGGCTGGCAGCAGCTCCAGGCACGGCCCTGCCAGGCTGGACGAGAACTTCTTGACACAGCGATTCCCGGGCCAAGCTCCACACAGCCCGGCCGCAGCTCCGGTCACCAGCAAAGTCCTGGAGGGCGGAGGCGCAGCCGGGGAGGGTCACCTCCGCAGCGCGCGTCCCCTCCTCCAGCCCCTGGAAAGCAGATGTGCCTGAGAGCAGGGGCTGGATGCTGGAAACGGGCTTTACGTGGACCAGTTGTGAAGGGCTCTCTGTGCCCTCACGTGCCCTGGACCGGCCTGGACACGAGGCCTGGACTCATCCCGGGGCAGACGCAGGACGAGGGGCCCAGCTGCTGGCCTGTCCCTCCACCTGACCTGGCCCGTGGGGCCACCTGGCAGGGAGACAGCCCTGGTCCCCAAGCCGCTCTGACAGTTCCTCCCAGTTTGCCCATTTCATGTGGGTTTGGTCTCAGGTGAGACACTCTGTCTTCAGAGAACACTGCCCAGCAGGGGCCGATTCCAAGGGTCTCAAAGTTTCCCCGAATAGCACCCTGGGGGGGTGGGTCCAGGGTCCCAGAGTGGCCCAGGGAAGTGCCTGGACTCGTGCAGACTGACCACCTCTCCCTTGGCCCCAGGTGCTGTGTGGGTCTCAGTGTTGGGTCTGGTCTTCCGGCCTGAGTCCAATAACCGCCTGCACCCCCAACTGCCCACATCCTCCGACCGCCCACCAGGGAACAAACCTGCTGCCGCCTCTGTGATTGGGACAGGAGCCCAGCCCGGGGCAGCGGGGCTGCGTTCGAGTCCGTTTCTGTGGCCTTGAGGCCTGCTGGCCCCAGCTCCCTGCCCCAGCGCAGACCCCGTGCGGCCACCGGCCGGGAGGGTGCTGCCCCGGGAGGCTCTGGTCCCACAAATGGCTGAGAGAGGCCGGGATTGGGTTTAGACTTGGAGGTGAGATTGTACCGCTAGCATGACAGGCAAGAATAAATCGGGAGAAATTACATGTATGTCTTTTCTTCCCCCCTACATTAATACTATTTTTTTAAAAGCAATGTAGTTTACTTGGAAATTTATGAGTGGTGATCTTTTTTTTTGTTTTTTTGGCTGCACTGTGCAGCATGTGGGATCTTAGTTCCCCGACGAGGGATCAAACCCACGCCCCTTGCATTGGAAGCGCGGAGTCTTAACCACTGGCCCTCCAGGGAAGTCCTATGAGTGGTGATTTTTGAAAGTTGTCTGACGAGCCATGCTGACTGCGGAACGGGGCTCGTAGAACAAGAAGGGCCGTGAATCTCTGTGGTCCACCAGGCAGTGAGGGGGAGGGGCGGGGGGAGGGGTGGGGGGGAGGGGGCATGGGCGTCCTTGCCCTTCCTCCCTCCATCCCTCCGTCTCCTCCCCCATCCCCATCCCTGCTCCCTGTCCAGGCCTCAGTTTCCCCATCTGTCCAGTGGGAGGGAAATGCGGGTCACTCTGCATGGCCCTCACTTGGGAGCTTTGAACCGTGGGGAAGGCAGGGGTAAGACCACACAGGTGAGGGCCCTGGTCCTCTCCTCCTCCACGCCAGCTTCAACAGCCACAGTCCATTTTATTTGTATTTGCACGCGTGTTATTTTTATAAAAATGCCCAAGAAAGGCTCCCGAGCCATGGAAGGTGGGGGTCAAGGGTGTGCTCTTGGATGGCGCATTCTGATGTTCTATTAGAAGCACTGGGATCTGATGGTGGGAAGGGACAGCTTCGATGGGAAAGCGTTCTGCTGATGGCCTGGTTCTCAGCCAGTCAATGGAGAAGCCGTTGTCTAAATGGAAGAAGAGGAACGGGTCCTTGGGAGTGTGTGACCCCAACGGAATGAAGGCAGAGCTACTGCAGGCCGAGGACGCCGCCTGTCAGAGGAAGAGGGCTCTGCTCCCGTGCCCTCCTAACACTTGCTCAGCTCAGTTTGGGAATGATGAGACACCTGTTAGTGCGGAGATGGCGGATGCCAGCACTCACGCCCCCGTGCTCTTCCTATGCCCTCGTCAGACATCACCAATCAATCTCCACTCTCTACTGCTGAGCCCAGATGCAGCCTCAGAATCGTTCTGGACACAGTCGTCCAGCAAGCCACTAGGGGAGGCCAGAGCGGGCATGCCGGGTGAGCCCTCCATTGGCGAAAAGCTCCTGGGGGGACCCTAACCACTGCTAAGGACAGGCCCACCCTGACTCCCTCCACTGGACCCTCAGTGCTGCGTTTCCACCCATGGGTCCCCGAACCAAGTCTGGGGACACTGAGGTGTGTCCTCAGCCTGGGACCTCCCGTCGCTGGGCCTCCCTGCTCCTGGCCTTGTGGAAGGACTTGCAGGGGCCTGGTAAGAAGAGAGAGGCTGAACCGAGACCAGAGCTGGCCCTGCGGGTTTGGGTCGGGTAGGGCTGGAGGCGGGGCCCGCCTGGCTGGGCCCGGAGGCTGGATGTGTTCCTCCCAGAGCTGGGCGAGCGGGTGCTGCGTGGCCGGGGCGGCCTCCGGGACCTGCGGTCTGTAAAGGGGCACCGCCCTCCCGCCAGCCTCACACCCCTGCTGGCCGCGTCGAGACTCTGGCTCCCTCACCTTCCCCCCTAATTTCCAGCCATGACTTTGCCTCTCCTTTTGGGAGGTTCCTCATTTCCACTTGCCGACGATGTGTCCAGCAGGAGTTCCGTTCCTGCTGGCGTTTTCATCCGCTCTTTCTGGAAGGGCCCCGGGGGCTTGTCTCTGACTTGCCAGGTTGTGTGCTGAGCTGAGGGCCTCAGGCAGGTGGTACAGGCTGGGGCAGAGCAGGTGCAGTGGGGGGCCCGCCAGCCCCATGTCTCTCTGATCAGACTTCCCAGCTTAGCTCACAGCCCGAGCCCCCTCCCCTTCCCCTACTGAACCCCCCAGAGGTGGACGTGGACCCTTCCTCAGTTTCCCAGAGCACCGTGGGTGGCAGCCCATTTCTACCAAGGCTTTGGGGGTGTAGGCAGAGGGTGGCTTCTCAGGCCGGCCAGGTGGTGACAGGTGACGGGGACACTGGACACGTATCTGCTCCCTCTTTGCATCGTGGTTGCCCTGGCCGTCTCGAGCTCCACCACAGCCCAGACCCCCCGCGTGTCCCCCTGGTCCTCTCCTCTCCAGCCACCAGTGGTGCTGGGCCCCTCCGGGCTGCCCGCCCCCACCTCCTGGCTCGAGCTCCCCCCGTACTCCTGCTGGCCCGTCCTTTACAGAACAGCGTGCAGCTTGCACGGCTGTGACAGGCTGCTGCAAAGTCCCCGTGTGTGCACGTGTGCCCCGTCTTTGAGGAGATGCTGGGGGACAGGGGTGCACAGGTGTAGGCTCGCCTGCTCTCCTGGAGGGAGTGACCACGGGCCCTGCCCCCAGCAGGTGGGGAGTGGGCCCGGCCCTGGGCTCTCCCCGGGGTTGTGCGCTGCTGGCTGTGCCGTAGCAGCCGGCTGAGCGGCTCTGTGCGACGAGGCAGAGCTGGCTAATGTCTGGTCAGCCCCCTCCCCTGTTTCTCCCCCACCCCCCCAGCCATGAGGCCAGTGGCCTCCCAGGATCTGGGACCCCTCTGCCCGGTGACCTTGGGCACACTTTCCACACCCCGCCCCATGCTGTGCCGTGCCTCCTGTGAAATGTGGGGCTCCCCCGCCCACCCCAGCTGCTCTGGGCTCTGTTCCCGGGGGCCGCGGGTGGGCACATGGCCACGTGGCCTGGTGATGCTGGCCGAGCCGAGTGTCTGTCCCGGGAGTCGGGCGATTTAACTGCACCAAGGAGGAGCAACAAGCCCCCGCCACGCCCGCCCCCCGGGGTGCCCACCCCTGTCGTCCCTCGTCGTCCCCCCATCCTCCTCACTCGCTCCTGCCTCCGAGGTGCTGACGTCTAGTCTCCTGTCATCCTTTCTTCTTTTCCGAGCTCGCTTTCTTGCTCTATCTCCCCTTCCATGCCCTCCCGCCCCCCGCTCTCTGGGTCTCTCTGTGTCCCCCCTTCTCCTCTCTTCACCCAGACCCTTGCTCCTTCCTCCAAACACAGCCTCCTGACCCCCCTCTGTGGATAAGGTGAGCCCTCGCCTCTGTCAGGGGTCCCCGCTCCCAGGTGAACGAGCCACCTCCTTGCGGGACCGGCTGGGCTGTGCCCCTCAGAGCTCGGAGGTGCTGGGGACGGCTTCCTGGTGCTCACAGGGGTCAGGGGCCCTCCGCTCCTCCCCCCATCCTGGGCCCCTTGGCCAGCTGGCCTGCAGGTCCAGCCCCAGCCCATCCCCGTCCGGGCAGCCTTAGACCGATGGCAGCAGAATGGGAGGTGCAGGGGCTGTGGAAGCGCTCAGGGCTCCTGGAGGGCACGTGGATGCTGCAGCGGCCGCCCCTCGGGACGATGGGGACAGCAGGTCCTCAGGGCTCTCCGGGCCACCCCACAAACAGCTGGGAACACGGCACTGAGGAGGGAGTCGGGGGGCTGCCAGGACCCCTGCCCTGCCCTCTCGGCCAGGGCCATGGGGGCTCCCGGGGTGGGCCCTGCCTAGTGAGGGGTGTGGATGTGACTTAGTGGCTGTGGTTTCTGGGGACAGGAGGGGCAGGCGGGGCCCCATCTCAGTGGGGCCAGCCTTTGGGTGAGATGTGGAGGCTAAGCTCCACCCACTGCCCGTTACACACCCGGGGGCCCAATGGCCCGGTGGCTTCTGGACGCCAGCTTGGGCTCTGCATTCAATCAGCTCAGAAATGGAGTCGATGGGCAAGAGGCACAAGGCAACTTCCTCTTTGCAGAAGGAGCCAACTGCAAACGCAAGCGAGTCCCGAACTGTCCAGTGTGGAGCTGGGTGGAGACACTGCCCTGCTGGCTGGCTGGCTGGCTCTGCTCTGCTCCCCACCCCCAGAGGAGCCCCACCGGCCGAGGGAGCTTTCGGAGCCGCCTCCCCTCCGCTGCAGGATGAAACCCCCGTTAGCGGACACTGGTGGAGCCCAGCTGTGCTCTGTCACCACTGCAGAGCCTAGGCGCTGAGCACCTGGGTGGGGGTCCTGGGGTGGGACCCTCAGCCTCTTCCGCTGCCCCAGCCCAACCAGGCCCGAGTCAGGCTAGAGTGGGTCTGGGGAGCCCGATGGAGTTGTGGTGGGGCAGGGGTGAGACCCACAGTGCCCGGGGCAGAGTCCCTCCCTTTAGCCTTTCTGTCCTCCCTCCCTCGCCTGCCTCCCCGGGGCCCTTTCCGGAGAGTGGGGGATTGTGGCAGTCGTTTACATATTAGTGAGACTTAGGCCAGGCTGCTCTGTCTTCCCAGGGGCTCTGCAGTGGCCACTGTTTACGGTGTGCCTGTTGGGCAGGGCTGCCACCATCCTCCCATTTTAAAGATGAGGAAACTGAGGTTCAGATAAACGAACTTGCCCAGGGTCTTACAGCGAGTGTGGCGGGAACATGGCCTGACCCAGGAGGGTCTGAGTGGACCTCTGACCGTCACGAGGATGATGATGATTTAGCGGGAAGGCTGAAGCCCAACTAGGAACGACATAAAAGGCTTGCATTCCCGACCCTGGGGGCAAGTGTTTCTGGCCTTTTCGGGGGCCTGAAGACTGCCCCTGGGCCTCCAGGCCAGCCTGGGCCAGCTTGCGCTGCAGGCCTGACTTGGCTTCCCGCGCGGGTGCTGACCCGGGAGGGGACAGGCCGTCCTGGCTGCTGCCCCCCAACCCCGGGGCCTCCTCACCGGTGGGCGCTGAGGTTTCTCCCTTCCTGCCACAGCACGCAGCGGGACCACCCTGGCCCCAGTGGGGAGTGTGCAGGGGGTGCCCAGGAGCCCCTGGGGGGGCCTTGCACGCCAGCCCCCCCCACACCTGACACAGACATCCCCCTCCTGCCCCGGCCTCCGCACCTGTCCATTCCTGGCCTTTAAATAGCTGTGACCGGGCGCCATGCTCCTCCCTCCCCACCAGGGCCAGCACCCACAGCACAGACTTCCCAAAAAAGCCACCCCTTCCCACTGCCCATGGGCAGGCTGGCCAGCCCTGGAGCAGAGCCGGGAAGTAGCCAGAGGACACGCGGGGCTGGTCTGCTGGAGAGCGGGGATGCCCGGGTTCCCGCTTGCTGGGAGCTTGAGGCGGAGAGCAGAGAGGCGGGTGCGGGGTGGCGGCTCCCGAAGCAGGGGGGTGGCCGGCGTGCGACCCTGGGAGGGGGCCCTGGGCGGCCACCCCTTCCCCTCCCCGCTCTGGCGCTGCCTTCTCCCAAAGGCTGCGGCCATTTGAGCCCCTTTTGTGCACCGGCCGGTGGTGATGTGGCCACACAGCCCCGGTCAGCAGGAGTGCGTGCGTCCCTCCCACCCCGGGTCTGGGAGTGGCCGGGCCAGGGCCTGTCCTGTCGGGGGGGACCGTAAGGGCTGCTCTCCGGCCCCGGCCCCTCGGTGCTCTGCTCGTGGCTATTTTCAACCTGCGCGTGGTAAGTGCCTTTCTCCAGGAAAATCGCGCCCCGATCAACCCCTGCAGCTGCCGGGTGTGGACCGCGAGCTCACGCACCGGCCGCCGCCGGGGCTGTAACTGGAACCCATCAGCTGACCGGGGCAGGATAAATCCGGCTCCTCTGACAACTGTGTCCTGCTGGTCTTATCTGGTTACAGACACCCATCCCCACGCCGCTGTCACTCCTTAATATAACTCTGAGATCGTGCCTGGTGCCGGGGCCACGGCTGGGGCGGACGGCTCAGGGCCTGGGTCCCCCAGAGCCTGGGGCAGTGGTGGTGGCCCGAGAGGACCTGCTTCCTGGAGCGTGGAACCCAGGACTGGCCCCTCCCAGGTGAGGGCCCGCCCTGTCTCTGGCCCCACGAGGCTGCGGGAGAGGGTGCAGGCTCGCGCTGGGCTTGTCGGGGGACCACGATCCCCTCCAGCCTTCTGAGCCCCTGGGTGACTTTAGGGATCGGATTAGAGCTTTCTTCAGAACCCCAAAGGCTCTGATGCAACTAATTTTGCTGGGAAGGCAGATATGTTCTGATCTGGTTCCGGGAAGACCTGTCATTTTGTGACGTCACGTTTTGAACAGACCCCAAGCCACCCCAAGGCCCGGCTTCCTGAGCAGCAATGGGTGTGGCTCGTGGAACGGACAGCACAGAGGAAGGGACCCGTCTGCCGTGGGTGCACACCTACAGGCTCTGCGGGAGGCTGGTCTTGGTGCGGGCCGAGGGCCTCTGTGGGTGAAAGGGAGACTCATTTTTGCAGTGTAGCCTCTGGACTGTCAGATTTAAAACAAAACAAAACATATGTATATATTGTCTTCGAAGAAAATTAAAATAAAAACCTAATAAGAGCAATGATGGCCTTAATGATAATAGTGACACAGCTCTGGGCGCCGGCGGAGGGACGCGGCCCATCCCTACTGGAGGCCAGCCTCTCCCCAGGCCTCTCTCCTGGTGCCCCCGCTGTTACCAGGCTCCTCCCATCCAGACACCCCCCCCCACTCCAGCTCTCCCTTCACTGGGGGGCCTTGGGCTGCCCCGGCATCGTGACCCCTCCCACTTGGGCCTCTGCTTGGAGGCCTCAGGCCGTGGAGAGCAGAGAGAGCTTCCCTGGGAGTGGGGAGGGCAGGAGCGCTTCTACTGCCCCCGCCCAGGGTCCTGAGCCCTGGGCAGGGACTCTCGAGCCCAGCTGCCTTGCCTGGGGTTGGGGGGAGCTACAGACATTCGCCCCCTACCTGGGGAGACAGGCAGCAGGCCTCAGAGGGGAGGTGGGTACAAAATGTTTCAGGTGTGATGGGCTTTACCTGTGGCAGGCCGCCTCGCTGCAGCCGTGACCTGGTGTCACCGTCCCCAAATCTTAAAGGCTCAGAGAAGGTCAGCCACGTGTCCACAGTCGCCCCAACGGAGGTGGCAGAGTTGGGGCTTGACCAGGCCTGCTGATTCTCAAACGGTACTATGAGCCACTGTCCTGGGACTGTGTCCCTGAGGGAGATGTTTGTTCAGAGGGGACACCCTCCTGGCCCCAAGGCCACATCCCCCAGGTGGGCTGGTGGGACCTGGTCTTCCAGAAGCATCGTGTCCACGAGGCCACCTCTCCTCCAAGTCAGACTGTTCATTTCAGCTCCGTTCAGAAGAGAGAGGAAGAGGGAGGAAACAAACCAGTGTGAGTTGGTGGGAAAGAGCAAAAGTCTGCAGGGCCTCAGAAAACACACCCCTTGTACAAGCCCGAAGGGCAGCCCCGGAGTGGGCCTGGGGCAGTGTGGGTGCGGGCTGATGCTGGGGGCTGCGCTGGGGGCAGCTGGGTGAGTAGGCGCCGGCCCAGTGGACCTGAGGGGCCCCACTCAGGTCCCAGGACCTGGGGTCTCGGAGCCTGCAGTACTGCTTCCCCAGGCAGAGTCAGATGAGAATAAAAGGCAGTTTAGAACGATCTATTAAACAGTAAACCTCGTAAATGCCAGAATTTCTTATGCTGCGGGCCTGGCCATTTATTTCAGAGGTGCTATGTTAATGTCACATGTGGCATAAAATTTTTAGTGGGCATTAATTGAGCCAATGATATAATTACAGCCATAAATTGAGAACTCCTCTAGTCCCTGAAGTTAAGAGTAAATCTAAATATTTACCTCATCCCTGCAAAGGGAAAAAACCTCTCCACGTGATTTAAACAATAACCCCAAATTTGCCCCATCCTGGAGTCAGCCCTCTGCTGACTGTCAGGCGGGGACACTGCCACCTTCCCAGCCTGGGCCTGTGAACCCCATGTAAGTGACGCCCCACCAGGCAGGGTCAAGCATGGCCGCTGACCATTCAGGGAGTTGGGTGTCCATAATGACCCCTTCCTTCACAGGTCTGGGTCCCCGGCACTAATGCATGGGAACCTGCTCCAACTCCCAGGCCAGACCATGGGGCCTGTCATGCCCTAAACCAGGTCCCCCTGACCTCCACCACACCCCAGGCCCTGGGCTGGGCCCTGAAGCAGACACTGCAGACGCCAAAGTCCAAAGAGGCCGGTGGGGCATGAACAAGTGAGCCGGCTGGTGTGAGGCATAAGGGAGCACTGGGGCTTGTGGAGAAATGGGGGCATCTGCCCACCTGGGGGACATGACCCCTCGTTCCTGCACAGTGGTGCCCGTTGGGGGGCCCTGAGAGCTCAGGCCTGTGCCAGCCAGAGCGGGCACGTCTACAGACCAGCTTTGGCCACGGGCCTCTGGTACGGGAACCTGTCAGACTGGACTTGCCTGTGGACAGGAGCGGCCCACCCTGCACAGGGCCGGGCACAGAGCAGCTGCTCAAACACGTTTGTTGAGTGACTGAGAGAATCACAGACGAAGAGGGGGAGGGTGCCTTGGATCCCTGCTTGCATTTAGCCCCAGGGTTTTCCTGCCCCGGGGTGTAATTGCGTGCCTCCTCACCCCAGACTGGGGCACAGACGAGCAGGAACGGGCTGCCATGCCCAGGGCTGGGCCCACAGTGGCCCACGGGAGCATTCCTCACAGGAGAGTGTGGCCCCTTGTGTGTATGTTGGGAGGGGGGGGCACGTGGTGGTCCTGGCAGAGATCGAGCATCCCCAAAACATGCGTAGAGCAAATGAAAGCCCGCAGGTGTCACCAGTGAGGCCCTGGGGGGTGCGGTCAGAGGACCTGGGGAGACAGGCTGGGCCACGTGGCCGCCAGGTCCGGCCAGGGACACGCGGTTCTGTCTGAAGACTCTGAGGCCCTCCGTGGAGCCCAAGACTCCAGTTAGAGCTGGGGCTGTGCCCAGGGGTTCTCGGGATGAGGGGGCACCCTGTGCACCAGGTCTCCCCCACCCCGGGGGTGGACGTGCACCCTCACCGGGGATGAGATTCTGGGGGCTCACGTGAGGCCGCTGAGGCATTCCCAGAGCCTCCTGGGCATGTCGAACGACTGCTCCAGGACAGGCCGCCCTGTGGGACACGGGGGCCGCTCTGGCCACGTCCCGGGGGTGCGCGGGAAGCGCGGGGCCGCATGTGGGCCCACCTGTCGTGGCAGCTCAAACGCTTTGGGGATCAAGGGTCCTAGGATGGCTGTGCTGGCCGATCCCAGCGGGACGCCCTGGCGGCGCTGGGAAGCTCCCTCCTCTTCCCTGGAGTGTGGCCTTCCTGCACCTGCAAGCACCCGAGAGTCACCTGGTCACCCAGTGGGAGGGCAGCTGGCCGTGCCGCCTCTGGCCTAGAGCAGCCCCTGCCCTCAGGGCCTCCCCGACCGCAGGCCTCCATCCGTTTGTTCGCTGGGAACCTATGACAGGCCGGCCCCCCGGGTGCGAGGGGGATAGTGGTGGGAAAACGCCGGACCCTCGCTGTCCTCCTGGGGCACAGGGCCCGGGAAGGAGGCCATGCAGGACACGTGACCACACGGCTAACGCAGCATGACAAGGCCCTGGGAACTCTCAAGGGAAGGACGGGGTGCTGGTGACGCACAGCAGGGGAGGCAGCCGGGCGGGGGTGACGGAGCCTTCCTGGGGGAGGAGTCCTCGGACCTGGAGCTTGAAGGGGAGCGGGAGGGGCATAGTTACTCTACGACTGGCCTCTTGGGAGCCACTGCCCCCCACACTGGGGGGGGGTCTCTTTGGAGGCCCCCTGGAATTACGCTGTCTCCCCCGGCCCCCCAGGCTCCCCTCCCCGAGAGGCGCCCGCACAGGCCAGGCGCGCCCGGTTCAGGAATGTCGGGGGAACCAGCACGCAGCGATCCCCCCTCCCTGAAGCAGCCCTGTCGGCGGGTCTCCTTCCAGATCACCTAAATGCTCAGCAAGAGTCGAGAGCTGCCAGCCAAGCCTGAGGCAGGAAGCAGGGCTTTCTTGGAGGGTTGGGAACAGTGCTGGGCTTCAAGACTGTTATTAGTTTCTCCTCCATCACATTTAAGTTTTTTATTGAAACCATGGCTTTCTGGATTCCAAACCGTGTATGCATGATGACCTCAAATATGTACAGTATTTTCAATACAGAAGATAACGTGAATCGCTACGGTAGTTAATTTTTTTTTTTTACTTTTAAATAAAATTAATAGACAATTTTGGGGGAGCAGTTTTAGGTTTACAAAAAAGTTGAGTGCAAAGTACAGAAAATTCCCATATATCCCTCCCCTATTATTAAAATCTGGCACTGGGGTGATATATTTGTTATAATGATGAACCAGTATGCATAGATTATTATTAACTAAAGTCCACAGTTTATATCAGGGTTCACTCTTGGTGCTGTACATTCTATGGGTTTGGACAAATGTATGATGACCTGTATCCACCATTATAGTGTCATACAGAGTAGTCTCACTGCCCTCTAAACCCCCTGTGCTCTGCCTGTTCATCCCTCCCTCCCCCCAACCCCTGGCAACCCCTGATCTTTTTACTGTCTCCATAGTTTTGTCTTTTCCAGAGTGTCATAGAGTTGGAATCATACAGTCTGTAGCCTTTTCAAATTGGCTTCTTTCACTTAGTTAAATGTATTTAAGGTTCCTCCATGTCTTTTCTTTTTTTTTAATTTTTAACTTTTTATTATGATAATTTTCAAACACAAAGTAGAATAATGCAATACACATCCACGTGCCCATTACAGAACTTCATCAATTGTCATCATTTTGCTAATCTTGCAGAAACAAGTGTTAATTATAATCAGAGATAAAACAGGATTCAGACTTTGTGGAAAAGAGTAAAATATACATTTTTTACCAACAGTCAAATGGGTTCCTCCATGTCTTTCCATGGCTTGATAGCTCATTTCTTTTCAGGGCTGAATAATATTCCACTGTCCGGATGCACCACAGTTTATTTATCCGTCACCTGCTGAAGGACATCTTGGTTGCTTCTGAGTTTTGGCCACTATGAATAGAGTGGCTATAAACATCCATGTGCCGGTTTTTGTGTAGACCTAAGTTTTCACCTCCTTTGGGTAAATATCAAGGAGCACGATTGCTGGTTCACATGGTAAGAGTATGTTTAGTTTTGTAAGAAATCATCGAACTGTCTTCCAAAGTGGCTGCACCATTTCGCATCCCCACCAGCATCTGGTGTGTGTGTGTCCTGGATTTGGGTTGTCCTAAGAGGCGGGTAGTGGCTTCTCATTGTTCTAATGTCCCTGATGACATATGATGCGAGCATCTTTTCATGTGCTTGTTTCCACCTGTGTATCTTCTTGGGTGAGGGGTCTCGTAAGGTCATCAACCCACTTGTAAATCTGGTTGTTTGTTTTCTTACTGAGTGTAAAGAGTTCTTTGTAAATAACAGATGTGTTTATCCTTTACCAGTTGTGTGTTTTGAAAATATTTTCTACTGACTGCGGCTCGCCTTTTCATTCTCTTAACTGTGTCTTTTGCAGAGCAGAATTTAAAATTTCAGGGAGGTCCAATTCACCAATCTTTTCTTTCATGGACCATGCCTTTGGTTGGTGTCATATCTAAAGAGTCATCACCAAAACTACGTTCCCTTAGTTGGAGATGGTTTTCCTTTAAGAGGCAGAAGGGCTGAATGGTTTGCAGTCTTTCTCTCCTGGTTTTAGATAGATTTTTTTTTTTTTTTTATAAGCTGCAGTGCGCTCTGCTAAATCGCCAAGGGGAAGCCAATTACACACTGAACTGGGCAAGAAATGTTGAGTAAAAATGAAGTTTCTGTCTGGCAACTTCCAACCCAAGTTGTGCTGGGACATGAGAGGGAGGTCTCCTTCAGCAAGACGGTGCTCTCTGCTTGTGTCATGGTGGCGAGTTCACAACCCTGCTGGGGTTGGGGCTGGTGGGCACACCTATAAAGAAGGGGCCTCAGAGATGGGGGCTGATTAAGGCACAGACTGATGAAAGCAGAGAGAATGCAACCCAGGCTGGCTTGGGAAGGGGCTGGCAGCCAGACGGGGCTACGCTTGCCTGGAGTAGCCTCAGGGGCTGCCAGCAATGGGCAGATGGACCATTGTGCTTGCCAGAGGGGTCTCTTACCTGTCCGGTGGGCCAGTCTCACCCAGTTCAAGGGGACTGTTATGGACCGAAGGTGTGTGTCCCCCCCCCAGATTCCTGTGTTGAAACCCTAACCCCCAAGGCAACGGTGTCAGGAGGTGGGGCCTTTGGGAGGTGATGAGGTCGTGAGGGTGAAGCCCCAATGAATGGGATTAGTGCCCTTGTAAAAGGGGCCCCAGAGAGCCCCCTCACCCTGCTCACCATGTGAGGACCCAGGGAGAAGACCACCGTTTACAACCGGGAAGAGGCCTCACAAGGACCCGACCGTGCTGGCACCCTGATCTCATGCCTCCAGCCTCCAGGGCTGTGAGAAATAAACATCAGTTGTGATTAAGCCCCCCCCCAAGTCTGTGGCCTTTGTTACAGCAGCCTGAGTGGACAGAGCCAGGGACGCCATGTGGGGTAGTGAGGACCAGCAGGCTCAGGCAGAGATGAATGGGGGGTGATGGAGACAGGGTGGGTCCGTGGGCCCCTGCACCCCATCACCTGGGTGACGAGCTGGTCACCCAGCCGGGGCCCCCATCTCAGCACCTGTGCTGCCTCTGACGCGATGAAAGAGGGCCCGGGACGCCTCCCCGGGCGCTGATCTGTGATGGGAAGACGGCTTCTGCGGAAGCAGAAACATCACTCCCGTGGGGCAGTCACTGGGGCATTCCCGGCGTCCCTCCATCCCCTGGGGAGTGGACTGTGGTCCTTGTGGTGACTGCTGAGGCAGGACAGCACTTGCTGGCACCAAAAGCAATGGTTAATTTACAGGGTACACCAGAGTGCTGTTGCTGCCCGGAACAGATCCCCATAAATCCAGCGGCTTAAAACAACACAGATTTGTCGTCTCACGGTCCTCCGGGTCAGAAGTCCAACACGGGTGTCCTGGGCTAAAATCGAGGGGTCCGTGGGGCTGGTCCTTCTGGAGGCTCCGGGGAGAGTCGGTTCCAGTGTCCGGAGGCCCCTCCCTCCGTCTGCACAGCCGGCAGCTGGCACCTCCCTGTCCCTCTCTTTTCCACATCACGCGTCCTTCTCCGGCTGCTCTAAGACCTCTGTGATCCCGTATTCAGACCACCTGGGGAACCCAGGAGAACCTCCCCATCACGGTCCTTGACTGCATCACGCCTGCAGAGTCCCTGCCGTCCTGGGAGGTGCCATGCTCACAGGTTCTGGGGGTCAGGACGTGGGTGTCTTTGGGGGCTGTGATTCTGCCTCCCACTCAGGACGCAGGGACCTGTGACGTGCAGGTGGACCAGCCCCGCCAGAGCGCTGTCCTCACCACACCACGAGGTGATTCCCTGAGCCTCCGCCTGGCTTCTGTCAAACCTCGACAGGTCTCTGTGTCAACCCTCCCAGAGGACAGTGGAACAGCTGTGTCCCCTCTGAATGCCTTCTAATCAGATCACTTTGCTTGGGCCAAAGGTCACTGCTGGGCTGGATGGGGAAGCCAGACAGGAAGGGAGCTGCCGAGGGTGACGGAGTGAGTGGGCCTGCCCTGGGACCTGCGGCCAAGTCTGCAGGCTCAGCCCCCCTGCCCAGTAGGCTGGAGAGAAGTTGCAGGTGAAGGGGCTGTAGGGACAGCCGCTGCAGGCCCGAGTCTCATGAACATCCACCCTCAGAGGCCCAGCCGGCCTTCACCCTCCTCCCCACCCCTCCAGAGGCTTCCAGCGGTGGCTGGGTCCTGAGTTCCTTTCCTTGGGGCCACCCCTGGCCACGCCTGTGTCCGCGTCCCATTCTGCCTCTTGGTGGCTCGGAGCTCCGGCTCAGCTCACTGCCGGCCCCACCAGGTCAGAGGAGCATGGCTCCTGGGGCGGGGGGACAGACACCGTCATCCCGGTTACAGATTAGAGGGAGGGAGGGCACAGTTAGTTATGACCCTCATGGAAATGTGGTCCTATTTCCAGGGTCCCTCTGGTGAACTTTTAAAAAAAGTAATAGATTATTTTTTTAAACAGCAGTTTTAGTTCTCCAGGAGAAGCATGCAGAAAGTACGGAGATTTCCCGTATACCCCCGGCCCCGCATGCACAGCCCACACCACTAACATGCCCACCGGATGGTGCGTTTGTTACAACTGACGAACCTGCACTGACACCTCATCGCCACCCAGGGTCCAGAGGTTACATCAGGGCTCACTCTTGTGTTGTACATTCTACGGGTCTGCACAAACGTATAACATGTGTCCACCACTACAGTATCATACAGAGTACTTTCGCTGCCCTGAAAATCCTCTGTGCTCTGCCTCTGTGTTCATCCCCTGCACACACCAACCCCTGTTGTGTTGTTGTTTTTTTGTTTTGTTTTTTACTGTCTCCATAGTTTTGTCTTTTCCAGAATGTCATACAGTTGGAATCATACAGTCTGTAGCTTTTTCAGATTGGCTTCTTTTTTTTTTATTTTTTAATAAATTCATTTATTTATTTTTGGCTGTGTTGGGTCTTCGCTATTGCTCACAGGCTTTTCTCTAGTTGTGGCGAGCGGGGGCTACTTTTCATTGTGGTGCGTGGGCTTCTCATTGCAGTGGCTTCTCTTGTTGTGGAGCACCGACTCTAGGTGTGCGGGCTTCAGTAGTTGTAGCATGCAGGCTCAGTAGTTGTGGCGCATGGGCTTAGTTGCTCCACGGCATGTGGAATCTTCCCAGACCAGGGCTCGAACCGTGTCCCCTGCATTGGCAGGCGGATTCTTAACCACTGCGCCACCAGGGAAGCCCCCATATTGGCTTCTTTCACTTAGTTAAATGCATTTAAGTTTCCTCCATGTCTTTTCATGGTTTGACAGCTCATTTCTTTTCAGGGCTGAATAATGTTCCACTGTCTGGATGGACCACAGTTTATTTGTCCATCACCTGCTGAAGGACATCTCGGTTGCTTCCAAGTTTTGGCAACTATGAATACAGCTGCTATAAATACCCGTGTGCAGGCTTTTGTGTAGAAGGGGATTTTCTTTCCCAGCAGCCTCTCAGGCCTAGTGCTGCGGGGTGAATTGCATCTCCTAAAAACCTGTATGTTGAAGTCCTCACCCTCAGGACCTCAGAATGTGACCTTATTTGGAAATAGGGTTGTTGCAGATGTAATTAGCTAAGATGAGGTCACCCTGAGGAAGCGTGTCTCCTAATCCAAATGACTGGTGTCCTTATAAAAAGGGCACATTGGGACAGACACGCTCACAGGGAGACACCATGTGAAGATGAAGGTAGAGGTCAGGGCGATGCTTCTACAAGCCAAGGGACGCCAAGATGTCAGCAGGAGCTGGAGAGAGGCCTGGGGCAGATCCTGCCTCGGAAGGAAGCAGCCTCGGGAACAGAGCTGGTCTGTGGGGCTTTGTTGCGGTGGCCCCAGGACAGTTACGTGCCCAGTGAGCACACGTGTGTGGCCCCAGGACAGTTGCGCGCCCGGTGAGCGCACGCGTGTGGCCCCAGGACGGTTGCGCGCCCGGTGAGCGCACGCGTGTGGCCCCAGGACGGTTGCGCGCCCGGTGAGCGCACGCGTGTGGCCCCAGGACGGTTGCGTGCCCGGTGAGCGCACGCGTGTGGCAGGCAGCCTGCACGCTACGTCCCTGACCTCGGACGCCTGTGAAGGCGAGGCCCTATCACTCGTTTGCAGGTGGGGGCAGGTGGCCCCGGTGACCCCCTCCCCGCCGGCTCCCCGCGGCCCACACTCAGGTTACGGGGGAGCCAGAGAAGTTTGTGCTCACAGAGCAGGAGGCTGACACTAGCCCTTGACAGCGAGCGAGGGCGCCCTGGGCGGCCCCCACGCCTGCAGCCCCGTGGGCCCTTTGGGATTCGGAGTCCGAGGCAGCTCTGCCAGCCTCCCCCGCCAGGCGGTTTGCAGCTGACGAGGCAGCAGCAGTTATTCCTGCAAGAAAAGCAGCGTTAGCTTCTCTTCACTCCTGCGAGCCGGCAGCCAGGTCTCTGAAACCCCATTCGTCCGAGCTGTGGGCTGAGGAGGGACCGCAGAGAGAGAGGCCACGGCCAGCCCTGGGATGACCTTGGCTGCTGGAAATGCCCTTTGTGATGTCCAAGTTAATTATTTCTGGGAGAAATGTCAGCCGGGCCCTAATGGGTTGGAGATGTGCAGGCAGAGCTGCTCCCTGGCACACGGGGGGGTGGCACCAGGGGGGCACCGGGAGGGTGCTGGGGGCAGGGCAGGGGGAGGCGACCGTGTTCAGACCTGGCACCTCTGTGGGCACGTGGGGGTTTGAAGCCCCTGCTCCAGGCCTTGGTGGCCTTGGTGAGTGGGGACAAGTAGGGAAGTGAGGTGCTGTGAAGGCTTCCCAGCCGGTGCCCACCTCCCTCCCTCCCAGCTCCAGCATGGCCCCTGCTCTGGCCTCCCATTGGCTCCCCTCCTGGACCCATCGTTCTCCCTTCCTGATACTCCCAGGGGCTTCCTGTACCCTTAGAATAAAATCAAAGCTCTCATCCTGGCCTACAACCCCACATGACCCCCTCCCATCTTTGCTCTCTCAGCCTCTGGCGACTTTGCATTGTTTTGTTGTTCATATAGGTCTTTGTAGCCCCCAGGGCTGCATGTCCGGGATGGGGGCTGTTCCTGAGCCCGGCCCACCTCACCCCTGGGAGCACTCAGCACATTCGGAATTACGTAGAGTTGCAGAAGATGCACACTCTGACCTATTAGGAGTGTCGGGGCGCACCATCACAATGACCCCACGCTTCCGAAGTGCACGTGTTTCTTTTTTCCTTTTTTTTTTTTTTTAAATAAATTTATTTATTTATTTATTTTTGGCTGCATTGTGTCTTCCGTTGCTGTGCGCGGGCTTTCTCTAGTTGCGGTGAGTGGGGGCTACTCTTCGTTGCCGCGCGCGGGCTTCTCATTGTGGTGGCTTCTCTTGTTACGGAGCACGAGCTCTAGGCCTGCAGGCTTCAGTAGTTGTGGCGCATGGGCTCAGTAGTTGTGGCGCACGGGCTTAGTTGCTCTGTGGCATGTGGGATCTTCCCGGACCAGGGCTCGAACCTGTGTCCCCTGCATTGGCAGGTGGGTTCTTAACCACTGCGCCACCAGGGAAGCCCCCGAAGTGCACTTGTTTCTGTAACAGCACCTGCCAAGGCCTCTCAATGCATCTAGTCACACAGTTCTTAATAGAACATCCTTAATGACTTTAATGAGTTTTGTTAGGGGTTAGGCTCAAAGTAACGGCCGCCTTTAACTGAACAAACACCCCGAGCCAGACGCTCCTCCAGGCGGTGCACATGTCACCTTGGCCAGGCAAGCATCCTGCGTGGCTGCTATTTTATTTTACGGATGAGGAAGTGGGGGCACCGACGTGTCTCGCCCAGGGGGTCGGAGAACACGGCTGAGCCAGGACCAACCCTGGGATTCAGAGCTGGTGCCATTTCCTGCAGCGTGTCCCAGGCCTGCCACCCTGACCGGGGCCCCGGGCCGGGGCTCCCGGGAGCACAGACCTCCTGCTGGACCCTGCTCAGAGTGGGCGGTGCGGGCCCCCAGCAGGCCTGCCCTGCGGCTGTGGACATCAAAGCTCCCGTTCCCACCCCCTGCTGCCCAGCTTCCTGGGAGGCACCAGAGATCAGCTGCCTAAACAACTAAAAATCCCGTTTACCGGCAGCGGGGACTATTTCAGGTTTCGCCTTTCAGCCAATCAATGCCCAGTCTGCGTGCGGTCAATACCAGGCTCTCTAGTGTTCAGGAAGCCAGCCGGAGGGTCCACCTGGGGGCTCCGGGAGGGGGCGGCAGGGTGTGTCTGGGGGTTGGCAGGGTCGGCGAGCCCTGGGGGCCCTGCGGGGGGTGCCCTCAGTTCTCATTGGAAGTCAGCTTGCCGCCCTCCTGACCTGAAACCAGAACCGGTCACGGGTTTGTCGTGAAGATGTTGTGTGATGAATACAAAAGGCAGGTATGCAGCAAGCACTCAATGAATGTTGGCGGCACCGATGGTGAGAGCCTCCGCCTTCCTCCACATCGCCCGTGTTCCGTGTTCTGTGGTCTCGGCTGGGGCTCAGAGGGGAGTGTGGTGTGGGTGCCCTGGTGGCTCTGGGCCCGGGCCCTCCCCAGGGCTGTGCAGGGGGTGGGGAGGGGGCTTTCCTGATTCCCCCCCACCCCGCCCCGGTCCCTCAGCCCCACTCAGGGCACTTACCTTCCTCGGCCTCTTTCTCTTCCTGGTCTGGGGGTGCTCGCAGGGAACCAAGGGCAGATGGAGAAGGTCCCGCAGGAACTGGGCACCCCTCCAGGGCGGGTCATGACCTCCACCCCCGGCCTTCCCTTCCCAGGGCCATGCTCACGCCAGGCTGAGCCCCTGGCAACCCTGCACTCAGGGGACCTGGGCTTCGAGCAGCCACCCCTGGACAGTGCCCCCTGGAGAGGGCAGGGGGGCACTCGCTGGACTTGGGCTCAGACCCAGGCGAGGCAGTGGGAAGCACAGGGGAGGTTCTGGAATCTTCCTAGGAGGTAGAGGGGGTTCTTGAAATTATCCCTCCCACGCAGGGGCGACTCCAAGTTAAAGAGGCTCCCTGCCGATCCCACCCCCACCCACCCAGGCAGCAGGGGCTGGAAAACCAGGACTAACAGGTCGCTTTCTGAATGTGAACTTCTGGAACTTCTGCGTCGCGTCTCTCTCTGACCCTTGCGGTGCCCACTGACAGTGGGGGGGTGGCTGGGGAGATGTGCAAAGCCGGTTACAAGTCCCGAGAGGGTGGGCGCCCCCCCTGACAGCCCCCGGGGCAATTCTCTTTGGAGAGAAAACCCCTAGGACACCAGGAAGTCCCCTAAGACATGAGTGGAGGACGAGGGGCCCAAACGAATCAAACGCCTGCCGCCCTGCCGGAGTGGGGGTCTGCTGCCTTGCCCCCCATCTTCTGGGCCAAGACGGGGTCTGGGCCTGAGATGCTGTAGAAACGGGCGCTTCCAGCCTGCTGGCCACGGCCCCCTGTTTCCCCACCGTCCCGGGCGAAGCTGGGGCCCCCGGGCTGCCCCGCCATGGTCAGGGGCCTGGCGGGGCTGAGCGTTTAGACCCTGGGCGGGCAGTGGGCTCCTCCGTTCTCAGGCAGTGCCACTGACACGAGGAGCTTGAGGCACCGGTGCCTGGTCTCTAAGCCCCTGTTCACGCCGTCACTCAGCTTGGCCTTGGGAGACAGATATATTTTTAAGGGGACTTTGACATATTTATTGGTGGGGCTAATTAAAAAGCCCGACCTGATCTCGTGGGGCGGGGGCAGCAGTGAGGTCGTCACACTTAATTACGCTTCTGGAAAGCCGAGCTCGCCGTTAGAACTTACTAGAGAAGTGGTGCTGCCTGGGGTGGCGGGGACCCGGGCGGGGGCTCCGGGCAGGGCTGCTGGGTGAATCCCCGGTCCCTCACAGCCGCCCAGCGGCCTCCAGCCCCGGAAGGCTCTTTGCTCATCTTTGTCTCCAGCCCAGGGAGGGGCCCTGAGGAAGCTGGTGGGGCCAGACTGGGGAGGGCGTCTGGGGAAGACGGCGGGGGGCAGGGGAAACCCCTGCAGGGGAGCAGGGCCGAGCTGGTGTCGGGGGCATCGCTGACTGGGCTGCCCCAGCGTCCGTCACGGAGCCTGCGAAGATTTATTGAGCACCTACCACGTGCCAGTCCCATTCTCGGGCAGGTCTGGAACATGCCAGGAAGGAGCCAGGGCGCTCTGGGCTCCGGGGGGACAGCCCCCCAGTGGACCGCTGGGATGGAGGTGGTGGAGGGTGCCCCATGTCATGTGACTTTCAAAGTGCTGTCCTGCTTGTCTGCTGGACGCTCGCTGCTCAGCTGTGGGGGGCGTGACTAGGCCGGGGCGGGATGGCCCCCTCGGCCTAAAAGGGAAAGTGACTGCAGCAGCTGCCCTCCAGCCCTCCCCAGAGCCCTCCAACCCGTCCAGCCCTCCGATCGCCCAGCCCAACCTGACCTCTTGGGAAAGGCTATTCTGAGTCTGCCCAACAGGTGCCGAGGTGGAGCTGGAGTCCGTGGTGGTGTCCGCCTCCCAGAGTGTCCCGCTTGGGCGCCTCTGCCCCTGACTGGACAAGTGCCCCTGGGCTGGCTCTGCAGGGAGGTCTCCAGGCCTCACCCAGGAGCTAGAGAGAGGGCCTGAGCCCTGACCTGGGGATGGATGCCACCCCTTCCAGGAAGTCCTCCTTGCCCTGTCCCCGTCCTTGTACCACGTCACTACTGATTCTAAGCTGGGCTCTCTGGTGGGGAGGCCTGGGCTGTGTCTGAGCTGGCACTTGGGTCTGAATCTACACCATTCCCTATGCCAGGCCCCCTCTCCAGGGGCGGGGTGCCGAGCCCACCCGATTCACAGAGGAGGGTCAGAGCCCCAGCGTTCAGCAGACAGGGCACGTGGTGTGGGCCCAGCCAACGTCTCCTGAATGACCGCGTGAATGGACAGGCCCCCACCTCAGTGCAGTCTGTGTAAAGGTGCACAGAGGACCTGCTTCAAGGGGGCTGGTGCTGCTTCTGGGAGACCCCGGTTCCTGGGGAGGGGCCCCGGCCCCCGTGGGCACAGCCTTCAGCCGGGGCCCTCCCCTGTGCCTGCGCCCTTGGTTGGAAGGGCCAGACTCAGAGGTACGGCCTGCAGGGGGCTTCCCCATCCCAGGGCCGAGACTACCCCCATGTCCTCCAGCACCACCCGGCCTCTAGAAAGGAGCCCTGGGGCCTGGAAGCAGCCTGGCACGGCTGCCATGTCTCAGTAATTAATGAAAACACGGGGAAGGAACCAGAACGGAGGCCGGCGTGGAGGTGGAGGGGTCAGTGGTGGACAAAAGGAAATTTATAATTTTTGGCATCCGCCTGCCTCTGCAATGACCTAATCAGAAGGTTTTTTACTGACTGGGCAATAAAATAGCTCATAACCGTGAATGCGCGGTGCTTCAGCAGAACTGGCTGCAGGCTTCGCAGCCTTGGCGAAGGTCACTCCTGGGGCTCGGAGAGGCTGCCTCTGGGGTGGAGGCCTCCGGGAGCTGATCCCCCCTACACAGGCGGGCCCCAGAGGGGGGCTGCAGTTAGTCCTGGGCCTAGCACACTGCAGAGATCCCCCCACCGCAAAACCCCAGAGGGCGCCCACGTGGGTGCCCCTTTGGGCTGACCCTGCCTCACCCCCTGTGGCTGCAGGGATTCTGCCCCATCGGGCAATGACCCCAACACCAACACGAGTTAGTTGATTGACAATCTCAAAGATCTAGGTGAGATTAGCTCAGTGGAGGGCCGGCTGGGGGAGGAGTTGGGGGTCATGAAGGATCTGGGCGGAGGAGAGGTCCCCCTTGGACCAGGGGGACCTGCACCAAGTCATGAATGGGGGGAGGGGAGGGTAACGGGGGCTCCTCACGTTGCCGTGGATGGACCCCCCAGCAGCTGTGGTTCCCAGTTTTGCTGTCCTGGAGCAAGACGCTCACTGCTGCCCGGACCAGAAAGCAGGGCTGACTATCTGGCATCTCAGTGAAAAAAGCCGGGCCTGTGACGCACAGGATCTGTTATTCTCTTCTCGTCCAGGGGGTGGGGGCTGGGCGTGGGGAGGAAGCACCTGTCGGGGCATAGCAGGCTCTCATAGGGCCCCTCAAACTGTGAGCCTTCAGTGGAGCTGAACCTGCATATATGGCCCACGTGCTACCGCCCATGGGGCATCGGTGCCCCGTGGTGCCCTTCCCACGGAGCCTAGGCGTACGTCAGCATTCTTCTCAACATGGCCCAGCTGCCCCAGGGAGACGGAAGGGGCCGAGGACGCGGAGACCACCTGCCCAGGTTCCCTAGGGGAGCCAATGGACGTGACTTGAGCCGTGTCCTGAGTTTGAGATTCGGTGTTTTGTTCGTTTTCTGCTCTGCGGGACAGCTGACCACCCAGTTGTTCTCCGACAGTCCCCGTGGCTCAGGAGCCCGGCGTGGCTCCTCTGCTCAGGGTCTCCCTGGGCTAAAATCAGGTGCGGCCGGGGCTGAGGACACTTCCAGCCTCGGTGAGGTTATTGGTGGGATTCATTCCTGCAACTCCGCGTTGTCTGTGGCTGGGGGCTGGGGGCTGCCACGTGGCCCCATGGGCCGGTCACAACCTGGCTGTCGGTTCCTTCCCTGAGACCAGTAGGACAACGTGTTTCTGGTGCTGTTCCCTGTGAAGGGCTCGCCTGATTAGGGCGGGCTCACCCGGCAGAACATTCCTTCTGATGAACTCGCAGTTGGTAGATTGACGCCCTAAGCCTGGGAGTGATTCCCCACCACGTTCCGTTCCTGGTCCTGCCCTCCTTGCGCCAGGCGGGGCTGGGGGGCATGGTGCAGGGACTCCGCCTCCCACAGGTTTGTTTTCAAAGGAAATTGGGGGAGCTCCCCAGGGAGGGGTTGTCAGAGAAACAGCCGAGACCCTAGGCCGAGGGGGACAGAGGGTCCCAAAGACCACGCTGGGGGCCTCTCAGGCTTTGCTGCCCTCTGACCTCGGGAAAGTTTCCCGGGGATTCTGGATTTCCAGCCCAAGTTCCCGGAAGAACATTTCTCGGGGAACCTTAGCCCACAGCAGGCGAGCGCCGCGACCCTCAGGACTCGGAGTGTTACAGCCCGCCTGCCAGGCCTGTTCCAGATCCCCGAGGACTCGGGTTCAATAATTTATCAGGTCACATAATAAATTCAAGGAATATCTCCAAGGTTTTGAGAACCTGAATTTGACTTCCTCCGGAGTTTTACGATCCGGCTAAGTCATCCATCAGGACTGAGCAGGGTTCCATTTGTTAAGTGGGACCCTCTCTTCAGGGCCCCGGTTCTCACTGTCTGAACACCTGCTCTCAGGGAACCCGCACAGTCAAGAAGCAAAAGCTCCCTCAGGGGCCCCGGAGCGTGGCCGCACCCGCCCTAACCTGGGAACTTCTGTTGCTCCAGGTGCTTAGAAACTTCACCAGGGCAGAGGCCAGTGGGGGGCTCCAGGGGAAGGGGGGACGGCCACAGCCAGATGCGGGTCTGGCCTCTGACGCGCAGGGCGCAGAGGGAGTGAGCATTCCACCTGCAGGCCGGCTGTTGGGGACGGCGGCATCTACAGGTGTGCAGGTTCAGGAGCTCCCCCTGCGCCTGCTACCCCGCCGGGCTTCGATAACCTGACCGATGGTCAGCGTCGTTGTCGTGTGACCTGCCGTCACCGGCTCCCTTGAGGCGGGGAGGGCACCTCTGAAGCAGTGAGCACCCCATCGCCGGAAGCATTTAAGCAAAGCATCCAGCTACTGGTGACAGGAGGGCCAGGCGAGGCGACCTCCGGCTCTATCCGAGATCCAGTCCGGCGCAGACGTGCTCATGCTCTTTCGGGGGGGTCAAGATGGGCTGTAACAACCCGGCAGAGTGGGCGGGGTTCCGGCCTCGGGGTGTGGAAGCCGAGGTGCAGGAGGCCAGCCCCCAGCGGAGGCAGGCGGGACCCCCGACGGGAGGGCGACAGCACACCTTCCACGTGGCGGCAGGGCCCGCCCCCTTGGGAGGCCCCGCCCCCTTGGGAGGCCCCGCCCACAGGCACAGAGCATCCTGGGCACACTGTGACATTTATAAATGTTACATGCAGGGAACAAAAAAAACTGTCCCAAATTAAGCAAAACCCCAGAGAGCGCCAACGGGGGCCCTGAGAAGCCATCCCGGTGGCGGCTGTGTGGCTCATCCACGGGGGATTTGGCGTGGCGGCCTGCGTGTTGGCAGCTGGGCAGTCCCTGACTCCACATGAGTTTGGCTTTTTTTCTTTAAAGCACCTTTATAGCAATGGCAGAATGAATATTTATGGGGCAGAGATGAGGGACTCAGCTAGCGGTGGCTGAGCTCTCGCTGGATCAACACTCCAGGCCCCCTTTGTCTCAGGGCTCCGGGCTGGGCTCCCAGCGGTGGGAGCCCCCCTCACCCACCCCCATGCCCCCCACCGCTAGCCTTAGCAAGCAGATAGCAACCTGGTGTGAACGGGGCATTAGGGGCTCTGGGGCCCTGCCCGCACCGCTGGGCGATGACCAGGGCTCTGGGCCCCACTGGGCCCGGGGCGTCCAACAGGGCAGCCCCAGAGCCCTGAGGTCTACCTGGGGAGAGAAGTTGTCTGAGCCCCAGGGAGGGGAGGGGGCAGGGAACAGGTGCCCCTCAGCCATCGCCCCTGCGTTTGCCCAGAGCGGGTGGGAAGGGATGGCGCACAGGGAGTGTCCAGGCATTGGACACAAAGAGTCCACTTAGCCAAATGCGCCGGAGCCTGTGCCCAGGTAAAGTGCCGCTTGCCCACCTGGTGGACATTCTGTCCCCACGTCCAACAATATGGAGGGGAAACGTTTTGGGCGCTAAATGGGTTTGCAGGTCAATGGTCTAAATGCCTGTGTTTCTGTCAATTCCCCTCACCCCGTAGGTCAGAAGCCAGCTCCCGTGTCACGTGGAGGACGGGAGCTTTGCTCGGCTCAGAAGGAAGAGGGACGTGTGAACTGTAGTCAGAAGGGCTTTCCCGCCAGAGAGCCAGACGGGGCTCTCCTGCCCGGTCCGCTCTGTGTGTCCACACCGGCTCAGGCCCCTCAGAGGTGCGCTGCAGAGTTGGGGGCAGGGTTGGAAACAGTTGGCTCTGCTTGCAGATGCAGGATGAACGGTGGTCGTGGTCATCTGGGGTCCTTCCCCTTCTCCCCCCAGAGCCCTCCTGTGCACGGCCTGTCTCCCAACTCCCTGGGTCCCTTGGCCACCAAGGCCATGTCTTTCCCACTCTGAGCTGCTCCCCAAACTCCTGGGAGAGCAGAGCAGGCCTCTGCCAGGCTTCCCACAGCACTCAGCAGTGGCTGCGGTGACTGGGACAACCACGTGATGACCATGACAGGGCAGGAGCCCCCAGAAAGGGAAGGCAGCCCATGGAAGTGAGGCCACCAGCTGCCCGGTCCCCCAGCGGTGCTGGGCATCAGGACCTGCCTGCAGAGCTGTGAGCCCCTCTGTTTTACAGCTTGTTCTGACGGCTGCATCTCTGCAGGAGCTGGGAAAGCTTTCTGCTGTGATGAGTTTCTACATTTAAGGCAGGATTTCTTAAAATGCCACCAGAAAGGGCCCCTGAACCTCCCCACCCCTGCCCGGGCTTTATGATCAGGGGCTTCTTTCTCCCTGGAAATAGGAGTCTGTTGACTGACCCAGAAAAATACTTCCCCAAGGGGCCACTGGACCCAGTGGGGCGAGGGGACCTGGCCAGCCCCCTTCCTCGCCTTCCCGCCTCTCATTCCCTGTAGGACCAGCCACGGGCGGAAGTGGGAGTACCTGCCCTGTCCTCAGGGGTGATGTCGAGGTCAGCCGGGTGGTGAGGGTCCCTCTGTGGGCATGTCTGTGAGGAGGGGGCGGGGCACCGGCGGTGGGGCTCAGAGCAACCCAGCCTGGCCCGTGTTCCCTGGCTTGAGTTCATTTTCTTCTAAGATGAGTCCGTGTGAGTCTTCCCCATGGGGGAGGCTTCTGCAGGTGGAGAAGTCCTTGTCACCCCCTGCACACACGGCAGGAGGGGGCAGAGAGGAGAGGGAGGCCGAGGAAGAAGCCGGACAGTCTTTGCCCTCAGAGCAGGAGGGTGACCCCTGAGGGCTCGGAGCTCAGCCTGGACCCCCAGCACTCCTCCCCTCCAGTGCCCCTTGCTCTCCGGGCCTTCCTTTACCTCCCCCCGGAGCTCTGGGTTGGTGGGGGCTCATTGTGGGGCAGGGCCAAGGCCACCCTCCTGACCCGAAGCTGCACTAACCCTCACAGGGGCTCCGGTGGTGCCACATGGCCAGGTCCCCGAAGTATACTGAGTCTCCATGATGGCGAAGTTGTCACCATTCTGGATGGGACGTCTCTGGAAACAAATTGCTCTCTGCTGACATCATGGCAATGAAATATAACTTTCTTTACGAGCTGTCAGGGAGGTTTTCCCACTGCCATTACGGTTATGTATGCACGTTTGTTTTGCTGTATGCCCGTGCGTGCGTGCATGTGTGTGTGCACGTGCTCCTCTGTGTATGTGTGTATTTGAGGGTCTGGGCACTGGCGTCTGGCAGCAGGTGACCTCATAGTCCTCCTGCCTCATCCCACGGGCACTGCACCCTGGGCTCTGCTCCATGGGCCTCCCTGCCGTGCACAGCTCCCTCTGAGCGCCCCCAGATGCCGTGTGCCTGTGTGTGCTGGCTGGTGAGGGTACGGGCGAGCAGAGCAGGGCGTGGTCGGCTGAGGCTGGGCTGCTGGGCACTCGACGTGCACACGGGCACTGGCCTCAGAAAGGCCCTGAGAAGTCCTGCGGGCGGACGTCTTCTCGACCGGCTGAGTGCAGACACCCCCGAGTTGCTATAGGAGCCCCTCTGTGCCTCCAGGTTTGTGGTCTCGCCATCCAGGCAGGAGAGAAGCTGCATTCACAGAAGGTGATGCATTCACAGGTTCCGGGGATCAGGATGTGGACCTCTTTGGGGAGGGGCATTATTCTGTCCATCCCACAGGGAATATTGCAGCCACGGGACTGGGCAATGTGACACCCTCCCGAAGTCTGTGCCTGTGGCCATCCTTAGCCCAGAGGGGCAGCAGCTGCCTCCACCCCCCTCCTCCCTGCTCCTGCCTCTTCCTCCCCTCCCCTCCCCCCACTCCTGCTGCCCCCTCCCCGGCCTGAGTGGAGCCGGGTGTCAGGGTGTTGGGACAGATAAGGTTGGAGTTCATCATTCAGGTCCCTAAGAGAGCAGGAGCTCAGCCTTCACAGCCCAGGGGCCGTGCTCGGGTCTGGGTGGTCCTGCGTCCAGGTGGTGGGGGTCAGTGGGGAGACAGGGTGGGGCTGGACCCTGAGCTCACTTATCTTTTTCTGTTGTTTTTTAATCGAAGTGAAATGCACACAACATAAAATTAGCTATTTAAAAGCAAACAGTTCCGGGGCATTTTAGCACAGTCACAGCGCCGTGCAAGCACCACCTCTCTCTGGTTCCAGGACGTTCTCCTCCCCGCAAAGGGGGCCCGGTTCCCATAAGGTGGTTGGTCTCCCCCTCCCTCTGTCTGCTTGGTCTCGGTGGCTTCTCCTGCCCCGGTGGCTCGTGTAATGGGATCGCACGACACACGGCCTTCTGCGTCTGGGCCTGTTCACTCAGCACCGTGTCTCCTAGATGTGTCCACATTGTGGCCAGCGTGGCTGAATCCCTTCACTGTGCGGTTTGTCAGCCCACTGGCAGCCGGCGTTGGGTTTCCCCATTTGGCTGCTGTGAGCCCTCGCGTGTGAATATCTGTTTGGGTCCTTGTTTCATCTGGGGGCACGTACCGAGGAGCAGAATTGCTGGTTGTGATGGTTTGACTTTTTGAGGAGCTGCCAGACGATTCTCCACAGTGGCTGCGCCGTGTTACATTCTCACCAGCAACACCTGACGTTCAAATTTTGCCACGTCCTCGCTGATAACAATATCACTTGTTATGTTCTGGTTTGGGGCTCTTGTTATTTCCAGCCGTCCCGGTGGTATGAGGCGGTGTCCCACTGCGGTCATTGCTCTGGTGACCGGTGACGATAAGCATCTTCCGTGGACTCGCTGGAGAGGCGTCTGACTGCTCAGGTGCTCTGATGGGTAAGCTGGGCTCCTCTTAGCAGAGAGAGGCCATTGCAGAGACTGTGTTGGCTGTTGCCGGAAAGTACAAGTGAAATATTAAAATAAAACCTAGGATTAATTTTGTTTTATTTAAAGACTCAGGATAGAGCAAAGTGAGCAGGAACAGGGTCTCGCCAGAGGGGACAGCGCTGACCGGGGACTGATGCTTCGAATGGCTCTGGATGTCTCCTGGGGTGGTGGGTGCCCAGGCTGGGGTGAAGGGGCTTCCACCCTCTGACTGTGGCTCCCAGGGCACTGGCCCAGCCTTACCCTTCCCCGCTCCAAATAAGACCCCAGCCTCACCTCCACCCCCAAAGCTGAACGTACATTGACATGGGTCCAGCCATATTCCCCCTGCCCCCCATGTGCTGCCCACCGCCCCGGCTGCCCAGTGGCCAAGGGATTGACTGACCCATTGATGAGGTCATCCATCCATCCATCCATCCATCCAGTAGCTCCTCTGGTGGGTGAGACAGTGATCCTATCTGGGGGCTTCCGTGGCTGGAGCCTCGGCCAGGGGCTCTGTCCACACCTCAGCCTCCTCACCACCCGGGAGGGGCTGTGGCCCCACTTCACAGACGAGGAAGCTGAGGCTCTGAGGTCAGAGTGGCCTCTCACTGCCCCGTCCCACCCAGGCCCCCGAGGGTCTCTCAGTGAGGCTGGAGCCGGGCTCTGTGGGGCCTCCTGGGCTCTGCACCCCCTCTCTTCCCAGGCTGGCACATGGGGTGGGATGCACGGGAGGGCTGCCTGCCCAGCCCTAGCCCCCCGCCCTGTGCCGCCAGGGACAGAGCTTCAGGAAATGCTCTCAGGCAGAAGCCACTTCCCCCAGGGGGCCGCTCAGGCTCCATTACTGTCCTCAGCGCTTCCAGGAAATCGCTGCTCTCCAGCAGCTGCTCCCGGCTCCCCTACCTCGGCTCAAGGGGTGAGGGGCGAGGGGTCCACTGGGCGAGGGACCCAGAAACCACACCTGCCTCCGGTTACCCGAGTTCCAGGGGCTCCTCACCGGGAGACGGTCCCCCAGGCCGGTCGCGGGGGCCCCTCCGAGCCCCGCAAGGGGCTCTGAGAAGGGAGCACCTCCACCCCTCACAGCCGCTCGGGTACCTCCTGCTCCGTGGGGGGTGGGGCCGGCTTTTTCCAGCCCACGGGCAGAGGCCCCTCCCACGAAGCGAAGTCCCCGCCTGCCCTTTCCTCCCCTCCCACCTTCGCAGGAGAGGCACCCTATTTCCCGTGGGACTGCTCACCTGACACCCCTCTTTCTCTGTAACCATCTCCCCTGGGTCAGCAAATCTTGTGGACAAACTCTCAAGGTCTGGCCAGGACCTGAGTGCCCCTCCCCGCTGGACCACAGCCTCGCTGAGAAGCGTCAGCCCTGGTGGCCTGGGGCTCGGCGGCTCGACCCTGCCCCCGGCAGCATTCCCACCCGAGCAGCATTCCCACCTGAGCAGCACACCTCTGCCCAGCCCCACCGTAGGTCCGTCCGCCCTCCCTCCTGCCCTCTGTCCTCCCAGCGCCCTCTGCCTGGGTGCTCCTCCCCAGACATTCAGCCGCTGCACCTCAGACGTCCTTTGGGCCCCTGTCCATCCCCGACGGAGGCGTCCCCTGACCTCTGACCTACAAGCCCATCCCTTCCCCAAACTGCTCTCTCTGTGGGCCCAGGACCTCCTGCTTCTCTCCCCATCCTCTCTCTCTCCTACCGCCCAGCACAGTAGCCGCTGCTCACATGTGGCCACTGAAACTAAGATTAATTGACTGACATCAAATTGAAGGTTCAGGTCTGCAGCCACGCCAGCCGCACCGTGAGAGCTCAGCAGCCACGTGCAGCGCGGTGGCCCGTGTGGGAAGCACAGCACATCCGGCCACGGTGGAATGTTCCACCGGACGTGCACGGCCAGCCCCACGTGGTCTCGGCGGGCGAGCTGCACATCCTTGCTGGTGAATGAATGAGGGAGGGTTGCCTTATCCATCCTCGTGCGGGAAACGCCGTCACGTCACCTGCCACTTTCCTGAGGACATCCAAAGCTCGGCACCCAAGGCAGGCGACACTGGGCCTGTCTTTACTGCCCCAGTGAGGGGGCTGGAGCAGTGGCCAGACCGCAGGACACTGCCCAGCTCCGCCCCCACTGTGCAACCTCGGGCAAATCAGCTCCCCCTCTGAGCCCCGCTCCTCCCCAGTAAAGTGGGCACAGCAGGATACCTACCTTTCAGGGATGCTTTGAAGATAGAGGTAACCCACAGAGAAGCTTCTGGAATAGCTGTAGATGCTGGCTGTGTGGATAAATGAACAGAGTACTCTGTCATCTGGCTTGGTCCTGGGACCTTGGGGACCCCTGGGTCGGTCCACACACACCACCCCTTCTCCGGGGAAGGGAGCCCCGTGCCCCGTCCTGGTCTGGAAGGGCTGGGCTGCCACTAGGAGGTGATTATGGAGGTGATTTACGGCAGCACCTGCTCCACACCCTCTCCCTGCCCTCATGGCCTAGAGCGTCACTCACAGGGTGGCCTCAGGGACAGGCCGGCCCCCACCTCAGGCCCAGCCAAGGGTCCCTGGACTCCCTGACCCTCCTTGCTCAACCTCTGTGAGTCCCCCTCCCCCGCCCACCCCATGCCCGGAGAGAGAAGATGGGGTGGGGAGGGGAACGGCGGGTACAGGGGGCACGTGCAGCGCCAGCTCCGCTGCTGCCCCTCACACTGGCTGCTCTCCCACTGTCAGCTGGAGGACAAGTGGCTTTTGGGTTCCCAGAAATGCACTCAGATGGGGGCAGCTTGCAACCTCCCAGGGTCCACGCGCCGCACCCAGAGTGAGCCGAGGGCCCCTTGGCTGGGCTGGTGGCCCTGGGAGCAGGGCCTGCCTGGGCCTCCCAGCCGCTTAGAGCTTCCCAAGAGCGCTGGGCCCGCCTCCTCCGTCCCCCCACTCCTGCCAGCCCTGCTCTGCTCCAGGGCCCCTCCGCGGCACCCCACCCCCCGCCCCTGCGCTCCCGGCCCGGCCCGCATGGCACTGCTGGGATGCGCTGCCGTCCCTTCCCCAGCCTGGGCCGCTCTGGGGGGAGAGGCTGGATCCCAGGGGGTGATCCACAAAGAGCGTCCCCACCGCACCTGGTCCCAGGGCTGGGCCCCTGCGCTCCGGGGCCTGGCCTGGGTTGTCATGGGGGGATGGGCACAGGGGAGCCGGCTCTGAGAGGCACAGACACCCCACGTCCCTGGCTGGGCCAGGCCTGCGAGGCGGCACAGGGGACAGAGGGCTGTGAAATGGCTGCCCACACTCCGGGCGGGCACTCCGGGAACAGAGATACGAACTACCCCTCCCCCTCCCCACGTGAACCCTGCACCTAGCCTTCGGGGAAGTGGGTCCACCCCGTTATTGCCGTCCCCTGCCCTGGCCCTGGGGGACTCCAGGGGGGCGAGGAGACCTGCCTGGCCCACACATGGCGGGGGCCGGCCGGCCTCTGTGTCCTGGCCCCATGAGGACGGTCCCTGTGGGCTGTGCCGCCACACAGCCACGACATCACGCAGGCGTGAGCCGGGGGGTGTCCAGGCGTAAGCAGCACTCGGACCCGCGCGGCGTCCCGCTCACACGTGGCCCCGGCTGCAGGCAGGGTGGGGTGGGCCAGCTCGTCCCCGGGCTCCCTGTCCAAGGGGACCTGTCGTCATCGCGGGCCTGGCTCGGGAGCCTCGGGAAAACTGGCTGTTCCCTCACCACCTGATTTGGGCCCCAATTCTGGGCTAAAGGGCCAAGCGGAGGGGGCACCGGTGGCGCCCAGCCCGCTGGAGGCCAAGGATGGGGAAGAGGCAGCGGGCCTCGGGAGCGGCCGAGTCTCCCCAGGGCACCCCTAGGACCGGGCTGTGTGGTCCGAGAGGTGTCTGCTGGGCCGCCGCGAGGCGCCTCTGTACTGGGCTGGGCTAAAAATAGCAGGGGGATGGCAGGGCAGGGACGGCCGGTGGGAGGCCCGTGGGGAGGGGCCGGGAGGGGAAGAGGCCGGCAGCCTGGGCCCAGGACCGGCCGTCAATGGCGTTGGCGCTCCCACCCTGTTCCCGGTGGCCGGCCAGCCGCGGCCCAGCTGACAGGCTATTTTTTCCCCTGCTTGACTAAATATGGTCAGAGAGCACAGCCCGAGGGGCCACTTGGCCAGGGCGCGTGTTTGGGATGCTTGGCCGGGTATATAAGGACTGCAAAGGTGAGGCCGGCTCCTGATCCGAGGAGGGGGCCACGCCTGCTCTGGCCCCTCGGGCCAGCCCTCCCCTCCCCTCCCCTCCCCTCCCCCGCCTGTGTGGGTCTCGAGTGCGGGCCGGCCGTTTGCCTGTGTGAGCCTGCACACCCCTGGGACCTTCCCCTTTTGTTCACCTGACCTCTACCTTGTGCTGACCCCGGCCGGGGTGCAGGGGTGCAGGAGCGTCCTGCAGACACAGCCCAGGCAGGGAGGGCTCAAGGTGTGCGGCCGCGAGGTCGCTCTCGGTAACTCCGCAGAGCCTCCCTCCCTCCTTCCCTCCCTCCCTCCCTCTCCCTCTCTCTCCCTCTCTCTCTCTCTCAAGATCTCCCTCCCTGCTAAGTCTTCGCTGCTGAGGAGGGCTGGGGGAAGGGCAAGGGTGCGGAGAGGGGGGTGCCTGGTGTCTTCTTTCTTTCTGCCCCCCCCCACCCCGCCCCCCAAGTGCGGACGCATCGGGAGCGCCGGCCTCCCCCACCCCTGCGTTCGCGATTGGCTCCGGGAGAAGGTGGATGGCGCGGCCGCGGCTGCAGCAGCGTCTCTCCGGGAGCCGCACGGGGCGCATCGTACCCGGGAGCCGCGACCCTGAGCCCGCGGCCGCGGTCGACAGCCCGGCTGGAGGGGCTCCGCGGTGAGTCCCGCTCAGCCCGCCCGGACGGCCCCCCGCAAACTTGCCGGCCGCCGCGGTGGGGGTGTGCCCGCCGGCGAGGTGGGAGCTGTGGTGCCGGCGCCGCGTGGCTCCAGCCGGGGGTGCTCTGGAGTTTTCTCTTGGCTCGTGGCATCGTCCGCATTTGGAAAACTGCAGAGCCAGCAGCCAGCAGGGCGGGGAGGGCGCGTCCAACCGGGAGGCAAGAACTTTGACATGCGGGCATTTTGCAAGGAAGCGGCGCCTCCAGATGGGGTGCGCGGGGGTCGAGGTGCTGGGGTGGGGGCCGCGGGGGCTGGGCGGAAGGTGCGATTAACCCGCAGCCAAGCGCAGCTTGGGTGGGAACGAGGCGAAACTTACCTTGGAACTTGCAGCAATAACCGTGGAAGCGCTGGGGGCAGGGGTCCCGCCCGGAGCAGGGGCTGCGGTGAGCCTGCCCCAGGTGGGGACTCCGGGCGTTTGCGGCTCTCACAGCCCGGGTCAGAGTGGGGAGGGTCCCTGTGCCCGACGGGCAGAGCAGGGGCGCACGTGGGCGGAGACTTGGGGCTGCAGGGGGGGCAGCCTGGGGGTCTCTTGCGAGAGACCCTGACCTCCACCCGGCTGGGGGCTGGGAGCATTCACAGCTGAAGGGCCTGGGCTTGGCACACGGGCCCGGTGCCAGCTCACTGCCCCTGTGGGGTCCCCTTGGAGGTGGCTGGGTGCTCCTTTTCTATCAAGGTGGGAAACTTTTTGAAAAGTGGCTGCGGTTCATTTCTGAGTGGATAGAAGCTTGCTGGGGCTCTGGCTGGACCTGGGGTGACTCTCCTGCCCTTTGGGGCTCCCAACTTTCCCCTGACCTCCAGGCACCATCCATACGAACGCCTGGGGGTGGGGATGGGGGGTGGTCCTGGGCCTGAGCCTTGGCCATGCCTCCCATCCTCTGAGGCCTCACTGGTCAGAGGGCAGCCAGGAAACTTAGACTTCAGACTCCAGTTATCATGCACGGTTCTCTCGAGGCGCTCTCCACCCTTGGGGGGCTTGAGGAGAAGCCGGGGGGCCCAAGCAGCTGTCTCGGTTGCCCTTTATTTATCCTTGGCTCCGTGAAGATGACAAATGGCAGCAGCCCCACGGAAGTGGGACATCACTCCTCCGTGTCTTCCGGCCGGGTGGCTCTTTCCTTTTAGTGGGGGTGCCCCTTGAAGCCCTGATCATGCCTCCCCCCCCAGCCCCCCCCATATAAACTCCAGCCCAGCTGTGCCCAGGGCTGCTGCCAAGCCCAGGGACTTGAGAAATCGCCCAGTTGCTTCTGCACGAGGCAGGCTCTGCAGACACTGCCCTGCCCCGGGTGGCAGCAGCGCTGGACACCCTCTCTGGGCCCACCCTCGCAGGGATGGCTGGGCTGCCCGGTGCGGAGGGGCGGGCAGGGTCACTCCACACTTCGTCTTGCTGACGGAGGGAGAATTACAGGTCCACTTGGGTCCAGGGCCTCCTCCTCAGGCCGGGGTCAGCTCCCAGCCACACAGGACCTGGGCCCAGCAGGCAGACCCTCTGTGTCTGCACCCGGTCGGCTGCCCGCCCCCAGCGAGCGTCCGGCAGTCAGTGACGTCCTCCTTCCATGTCCTACCTCCTCACCTGTGGGTCTCACCTGGACCACGGCAAGGCCTCTGTCCCACGCTGCTCCTGACACCTTGTGGGCTCCTCTGTCCTCCCAGCACAGGCTGGGGCTGGGGTGGCTTCCCTTCCTGCATGGGGACCGGACCCCAATGACCCGCTACTCTGCTACAGACTCTCGTGGTGTTCAAACTCCTGGCTTCGTGGTGGACGTAGAAGGTGGTGGGGAGGAGGGTTCTCCACGTCTCCATCACAGGGAAATTTTGAAATGCTGTGGAAAACAGTATCGATACAATTACGTATTCCAAAGTGCTTAGTTGGCCGCTTGCTAAGTTTACTTAAACCCTGTTTAACGGGTTCATTAGAAGCGGTGAGCACTGGGGAAATTCATTAACAGGAAGGCAGCCCCTGCGTTTGACTGTAAATTGGTATTGATCAGGCCTGGCGGAGGCTGGGCACAGGCCACAAAGAGCCAGGTGAGGACCAGTCGCCCTGGGCGCCCGTGTGAGCCGTCCACTGGCGCAAGCATCGCTTTAGGTGGTGATGCACCAGGAGTGGAGGGGAGAGGAAGGGTGGAGGAGAGAGAGAGGGACGGAGGGAGGGAGGCAGAGGAGCAGGCGGCCGGAGGCGGGAGGCCAAGCCGGCACCAGTCCCTCACCGGGCTGGGCGTCTGCACTGTGGCCAGGCCGAGGCGCCGAGGGAGCTGGCCGCGGCCCGGGCCACTTCCCAGCAGCTCCCAGCCGCCCTGCGAGGACGCAAGGTCCACCTGCAACCGCGCTTCTCATGCACATCTTCAAAGACAGGGGCGTGAGCCCGGCTCTCAGGGGCGCTGGCTCTTGGGAGGCCGAATCACCAGGGACCTGCCCAGGAAGCCGCCCAGCTGCCCAGGTAAGGCCTGTCTGCTTCTCGGTCGTCTGCGCTTATGGCCAGCAGTGCTGAGCTCCCTGTTGGCTCTGGCCACCCTGCTCCCTGGCCACTCGTGGAGGGGTCCTCCTGAGTGGCTGTCTCTGTGCACTTGGTCAGGATGGGGACGCCCAGGTGGAGAGGGAGGGTGCCGGCGGGGGCTCGGGCACGGTCTCTGGGAGGGAATGACACATCCTTCCTGGGGTGAGGGTGGCAGGTGGCCGCCTGGGTCCTTTCTTGTGTCGTTGACGCAAAACCAAACAACTGCAGGGGCGATCGGAGGGATTCTTGAGACTTTCTGGAGTTCGTTGTCTGCTTCTGCCCTTCCTGACCGTGCACGTACGTGTGTGTGTGCGTGTGCGTGTGTGTGTGTGCGTGTGAGAGGGAGAGGGAGAGAGAGAGAGGGGAGGGCCGAGGTCAGACGGGGCTGGGGGCCGCGGGGCGGGGTGGGCTGGCTCCAGGGACTGGGTCGGGGGGAAGACCCACGGCCTCTGTGCAGCCTTCTCAGGGGGACCCTTCCCCAAGCGCCACAGCTGTGCCGTTGAACTGCCTGCTTGGGAAACATACTTCTTTATGTGCCCATATGGACCTGCTAAGCTATGGAATGTAAAGAAGTATGTATTTCAGGTCAGGAACTCTCTCACTGGAGGAAGGGGGCAGCGCGCGCCTGTGGGGTCGCCCGGGGGACAGACAGGCCGGCAGCTGTGGCCGGGCCTCGGTGGCAAGCTGCCTGGGCGTCGGTGGCCAGCCTGTCCCCTGCCGGTATTGTTCTGTCACTTTGCCTGTGTCAGCAGGTGGAAGCGTTCGCAGACATTAAATATTCAGCGTGCTGACTGCAGCAGAGGGGACGTGGCCCGTGGCAGGCGTGGGGTCCCCGGGGGGCGTGCAGGGGCAGGGGGGCAGGGCAGCGGGGCTCTGGGCATCACTTGTTGCCACCTGGAAGGGTCATTTGGCAGAAGAAAGGGCTGTTTGTGTGATGGGGGCAGAAAACTGCTCAGAGGCCAAGCAAAGTAGCCTGTTCCCCAAAGGACGGGCCAGCTGCCCTGAGGGAAGGGGCTTGTGCGGCCACGTGCGAGAGGATCTTTGAGGGGAAGACACTCGGTCTTGGCTCTCGGGCCGCCTGCGAGGCAGAGCACCCTGTGGATCAGCCCCTCGGCCCCAGGCCCCTCTCCCTCCTCTGAGATACCCCGACCCGGCATTTCGAGGACACCTCGGGCGCCTGCGCGGCTCCCACCTGGGCCTGCCTCCTGCCCCCCACACCCCGCCAGGCCTCACACTGCTCTCTGATTTTAGCAACTCCAGCTGAAAGCGCTTTGCTCTGTGAAGGATGGTGGGGTCACGCTGGCTGGCATCGTGCAGACCAGGACCCATCTCACCTAGCCTGCCGCCAGCCAGGTCCCAGTCAGGATAGGGGCTGGGGTGACGTCCTGTGGGTCCCGTGGCTGGACCGTGCCCACCCAGGCACTGGGGACAGTTGCTGTGGCCGGCCCTCGAAGCCTGTCTCTGCAGTCTGAGTCCTTTCCTGGCAAGGCAAAGGGCAGGGGGCCCTGGGGGCAGCTGGCAAGGGCTGGGGGGCTGTGGGACGGGGTGGCCCTGTCAGTTTCTGGCTTCTGGAGTGGCGGCGTCTGCAGCCGGGATGAGGCCGGCGTCCGCGCCCAGGGCACGCTCTCCACGGGCCTCGGGGCCATTTTTCCAAAGTGTGTGTCATCCCGCCTTCCCTGCCATCCCTGGCACTGCCGCCCGGGCCCACGGCAGGTGCCCCAGCCCCTCCTGCACCCCGACCTTTGGCAGGACTTTGGCTCTTGGGGGGGGGGGGAACAGGGAGGAGGGAGTGAGCAGGCCTCCTCCTCCAGCTGCTGGAAAGGTCTGGGAGCAGCCACATTCCCTGAGCCACTCAGGCCCTTCCTCGGAGCTGGGGACAAGGAGGCGTGGGCACTTCCAAGCTCTCATGTGGCCGCCACCTCCTGGGGAGTTGACTGTAGTTGAGGGTCTGACCCCGTTTTCAAGTCTCCCCGCCTCTGGCCCCGATGACCCCACAGCAGGGAAGTGGGACTGTCCTTGGCCACTGCTCTCCTCCCGGCCACCAGGCCCAGAGGGGTCAGCGCCCAGTATCCCCGGGAAGGTCATCTCTGCCCTGCTTGCTTCCAGCTCCGGCCACAGGGAGGGAAGTAGCCGGCCACGGCCACTGAGGCCGGCCGCAGACACGCACTTGCTTCCCCTGCATACATCCCGCTGCACATTAAGGCTTTATTGCAGGATGTGGTGTTTAAATAAAAGCATTAGTGTTTTGGAATTAGGTTTGACTGAGCAGTAAAACTAGAGAGTTTGCAGGGAGAGAGCCGCGGCCTTCTCAGCTGTAAATCACGTCATGTCTCTCATCTGCCGAATTAAAAAGGGACGCCACTGGGATGCCTCCCTGCCAGGCCCCCTCCCTGGCGTGCGCCCCTCGCCCAGTGACCCTGCTGCCTTGCGGCGACACTGACGGGGCTGTGTTTTCTGTATTCGAAGCTCCGACTCTTGGCTTTCCGGGGGAGGAGCTAGGGACGGTCCCCCAGGCAAGGATGGCATTCTTCTGAGTGGGGTCTTTGGGCCTTTCTGTGTGAGGGAGGGGAGAGGCCGGCGGGAACGGTGTCTGTGCGCCACCCAGAGGGGCTTTTGCTGGACAGGGCACCCCCCCAGACACACTGCCACGGGGGCTCTGGGACTCCAGTGGAGGGAGGGGAGCCTGGGGTGAGCTGGATGGGTGAAAGCAGGACAGCCCCACACTCATGGGGCTCGCCCGCCAACCTGGGGCCCCGGGTGGCTTTGTGTGGCTGCGGGGAGACACCCAGGTTGGGCGAGGTGGCCGGTGCCCCTTTCTCTGAGCTTGCAGAGGGGTAGGTCCTCAGGGAGCCTCCCGGGTTTCCCGGACACACTCCAGGACTGGCCCACGGCAGTCCTATGGCCGCCCCAGGTTCCACTGGTGCAAACAGTAGGTCCGAGAATTGTGGAGCTCATCAGTTCAGGGCCAAATTAGTCAAATGTGTGTACGCTATGGCTCGCAAGCTCTAGCCATGCTCCAGGTGACGCTTCCACACCGGAGGGAGAGCGGGTCTGAGTCCGGGGTGAGGGCCAGGAGGGAGGGCCAGCCCCGTCATGCTGCACGCGTGCGCGTGTGTGCTCGGGTGAGCTCGTCTGTGGTGTGCACGGAGAACAGGGTCTTTTTTTTTCTGGAGCCAGGTGGCCACGTACCTCGTCCCTCGAGGCGCGGCTTCCAAAGAACACCTTGTGGCTCTGGTTTGATGGTTCGTCAAATGCAAGAAAGCACTAGATGGCAGGAGGCTTTCAGAGGGGGAGGCCTTGGTGGAAGCATCTGTGAAGGGGTATTAGCGATCTCTTTTACAGCCGTCGGCCCCACGTGAAAAATGTTTTGAAGAGCAAACTGCGAGTGAGATGATTAGATTGACCTGCAGGACGGATGCTTGAGCTGCCGTAGCCCCAGCCCATCAGAGTGGACACTGCTTGAATGGCAAATTTCTCACCCCCAAAATGTCCTAAATGAAAAATGAGGGAACCTGAGTAATTTGGGGGCCAGGACTAGGCGGGAGAGATGGGCTTGGAGCTGTTTGCAGGCTGGGGAGGCGGGGGAGTGGGTGGGGCCAGTGGGCGGGGCCAGAGGGCGGGGCCGGCATGTTGCATTAATTGCTGCCACCTTAGCATAAAGGTTAACCGTGGTCCTGTGTGAGCGTTGTGCTGACTCAGCCTCGCGCGGCTGGCTGCACGTCCCGTTGCAGAGGGCCTCCTACCCACTGCAGCTCTGCTCCTGCCTTTGACGTCCACTGCTTCTCGGGGTGGCCATGCCTGGGGCTCCCGGGGCTTTCTGAGGGACCCTGGCCTTGCCCACTGTCCTATCAGCAGCCGGCCTCCCGGATGAGAAGAGGCGGGTGTGACTTTCGGGAAGGGAAGGGGCCCCCAGCACAGCATCAGCAGCTCCCAGAAGCTAGTGCTGTTCGCTCTGGCCCGTATTCTGCTCCGGGCCTCTCTCAACTGGCCCTGCAAGGCCAGGGCCTGGCCGGGCGGCGCCTGGGCTGCCCTGGGCCGTGTTTTTCTGGCTGCGCAGTGGGGACTGCTTTAGTGCTCTGAGTTCCAGGCCTCTCTGACCCCGGGAAGGCCCGGCCCGCCGGCAGTGGGGGCTTGGGGGGCGGAGCAGTGCAGGCTGCTGCAGAGCTGCTGCCCAGGGTGCTGCAGTGTGGAGGTGCAGCTGCGGGCGGCGTGCAGGGCTGTGCATCTCAAGGGCAGGGATGAGAGGGCCGCCTCTGACAGCCCCGCGGCTGCTCCTTAGCGGGAGAGACTCAGGCAGCGGCTCTGGCAAAGGCACCAGCTCCCTGGGCCCACCCACCCAGGTCTTCAGAGGCCCCACTGACTCTCAGGAGAGCTCTGCTTCCCGGGCTAAGGGGGGTGGTCCGACTGGGTGCCAGTGAGGGCCAGCGATGCTGGGCACAGGGGCACCTCCCAGGCCCCCGTGTCCAGCCCAGCCAGAGAACAAAGGAGAGAAGGCCCACTACACAAGTGCTGCTGGGAGGGTCACTGGCTTCTCCCCATCCAGGGCGACTCCCAAAGGACCTGGTGGTTGTGAGTCTGGGGGCCCCCCACCATGGGGTCAACCCTCTAGCGTGGGATGGGTGCCAGTGAGGACGGCTGGGGCCAGAGGCAGGTGTGTGCGCGAGCCAGTGCGGGAGGACTCTGTGGGACGGAGGGACGGTGACCCGGGTATTTTTAACAATAGGGCGGGGAGAGGACAGCTGTCCCCGGATCCTGTCACCGGTACTCGTGGGGACTTTTGGAGGTTGAAGGACACCCAGGACAGACATGCGGTTCTGGGTCCCATCCCCCTGGCAGGCCTGCGCACCGTTGGTCATGCCCACATATGGCGACCGGGCTGCGTGTCCCTCCAGCCGCCTGTCTGCCGTGGCTGGTATAAATAGTCCACATTCTCAGCTGTCCCGTTGCAGAGGCTGAACTCGGATGACTCCGGGCGGGGGAGGCCCGGGGCGGCCCCCTCACACCCCGCCCGCCAACGAAGTGCCCGGGATCGCAGCTGCGGTGGCAACGACAGGACAGGCGGTGAGGCTGTGAGCTCTGCCCCCGCCCGTGTTTTGTTCTCCCCTCGCCACCTGCCCCCTCTGTGGGCATCAAATCCAGTGGCACCTGGAGACTCCGGCTGTCTGCATCCAAGGGCGTGGCAGAGCCTTTGCCCACTGAAGGGTTGAGGAGGGCCAGGACCCCAGCCCAGGCTGGGGCTTCTGTGTGGGGCGGAGGGGGCTCAGTCCCGCAGCAGGTAAAGGCTGGCGCTAGGGTACCCCGAGTCCCCACTCCCTGTGGTCCCGCCTCATCTGTCTCTGGCCATTCCCTCCTGTGCTGGACGTGGCAACATGCCCCAGAGGACTCACAGCCAGTAGCTTGTCTCTCCCTTCCCCGGGGGAATTTCCTTTCTCTCCATCTTTAATCCAAAAAGTGAATCTCTAACAGTGGAATTTCAAACTGCCCCCCCAAGGCCGGTGGAGCAGATGACCCTGAGTGAGGGAATATAGGGCCTGCTGAGTCCCCCTCGAAGCATAGGTGCCAGTCCCGTGGCCCAGACTACGCTTCCGCGTCTCCCCATCCTGAAGATCTCACCAAGCTGGGGGGGAGGGCAGAGAACTCGGGCAGAGTTTAGGGACAGATAGCACAGGCGATTCGTGTGTGCGGCTCGGGCCTTCCACCTCGTCCCAGGCCCGTGGGCCACCGCACCGGACCTCCAGCTAGTTTATCTGTGTGGTGACACGGCCGCCCCTGCACACTGAGCCCTGCGGTGCCGGGTTCACCTCTGCAGGCAGATGGGATGCAGTGGGGCTCCTGCGAGGCCCTGTGGTGCCGAGTGCCTTTTTCTTACCTCTGGACACATCGGCCGTCAATTTGCTCCGGAGCTGCCACCCCCTTCCCTGACCTCAGGGCTCTCACATCTGATTCTCAGCCAAGCTGCTCTCTTTCCTCAGATCACACCAGCTTTTACCCCGGCCCTGTCTTTGAGATAATAAGACACAAAAATCTATCTTGCCATTTTTGCAAAGGACAGCAAAACAATCGTGCGTCCCCTCCTGCCCCCGTCTCCCGTCGCCCCGTCCCCCCTGCTCTTTGGGTCTATTTGAGGTGAAATTTATCTCTAGGAGGGGCCCATCGATTTGTTCTGCTCTTTTGTTGACAAGTTTATTAAAAACCCGGGCAACTCTGTATTAAACTTTTATCAGCGTTGAGAAATAATACCTTTTTTTTGGAGTAGACAGAAGAGTTATTGAGCTGGGCTGAGTGGGTCTTGGTCGGCATCTGGCTGGGGTCAGTGCTGGCGATAATAAGAAACAGGGCGGTTTTGGGGGGCGCGGGTTCCTTTTGCCTCTTCATTGTGGGTCTCCCTCGAGACTCCCCTGTACGGTCCCAGCAGCCCCAACAGAACCCCCGGGAAGGCTCCTTCGGCCGGGGCTGCCCACACTCCCAGGACTAACCGTCATTCTTTGCCATTTATTTCAGTAATTAACCAAAATCTGGAATTAAAAATTAATTTAGTGGTGAATCTGAGTGTTAATAGGTAATGTTGCCACCGAAAAATATTAGGTTGTTGATGTTTAAATTTTTAAAACTCCGTAGTAAAAAACCCAAAACAGATCCAGGTATGAGTCGGTGACACCCTCCCAGGTCAGGAGGGGAGGGAACCTGGCAGGGAGGTGCTGTGGCCGGCAGCCGCTCCCGCCCCCGAGGGTGTGCGAATGGGGCTGGAGGGGAGGGGGACCGTTGTCTTGGGACACTGGTCTCTGTGATGACTGGGGTTGCGGGGGGTAGAGCTTCATCCCCGCCCTGTGGCCTCTGAGGGCAGCGTCTTGGGCCTCAGGTGTGTTTGGGCTGTTGGTCATCCTTGGGCAGAATTATGTGCCACCTCTTCACGAAGGATATTGGCCATAGTGCCCACTGTGAACCTTCCTCTGGGGGGTATCCTCTGCCCTAAGCGGACGCTGTTCTCTGAGGTCCTGGGCCAGGGCTTGTGGGGCAGCATGGGTGAGAAGCTGTCCGTCCCCCCTTGAGGGGCAAGTGGCCAGGGGACCCTACTGAGCTGTGACAGTGGTGACAGGGCATGGAGTGCCAACGACTAGGGGCTGCATGGTTCTGGCCAAGGAAGCCCCCACGGGCTCCCAGCTTGGCGTGTAGCGCTCCAGAGCCCAAGGTCACCCTCTGCTCCACCAAGGTCAGACCTGGGGACCGCTGGGGGTGCAGGGGTGGCCCGGGGTGGAATTCACTTGGCGAGGCTGTGCTGAGTTTAGTGCCTGCTCGTTGAGTCTGCATTCTGGGTCTGGGGCCTTATCAAATGCAGGAGGACTTCCTGGATGAGGTGGCTGCCACGGCTCAGGGCCTGGGGGTGTCGGCGTGTCACCGGCCCGCTGGGCAAGGCTGGCCGGCGCAGGCCAGAGCCTCCTGCAGGCAGTGAATTTTGGCGAAATCTCGAAAGGAGCGCTGGCCTTTGTCGGAGCTGTTTGCTCCGATTAGAACTAATTGGACACATATCGCATTTTTCATAGCATCTAATTTTCTATTGATTTTAACGGGGCTGCTGGTGTTTTCGGCAGTGATTCCCCGCATCTTGTATCAGTCGCTGCTTGAAAATGCTGAGTGTACTTCCCTGTGTGGAATGATTCCATCAGCAGATGTTTTAAAACCTGTTTAATTGTTTGGTTCATAAAATGCACAAACTGTATTAGCTGCAGCCTCGTTCTTTCACACCCTGGTAAAAAGAGAGGCAGAAGGGCAGGGGTGGGAGGGGCTGTGCCGACGAAACCCCTGCCAGCTCCAGCCGCTGCCCCGCTTCTCCGGCTAGTGGTGAATTCACCAGAACATGGCCGTCTCCGTGCCAGGCCCTGCAGCCATGGCCCAAGGGCAGGCCCTGCCCTGGGCAAGAGGCGTTGCTCACGTGAATGCAGAGTTTGTGACGTGATTGCAAGTCATCGAGAGGGCTTGGCAGTGGCTGGCGCTATAGGGTCAGAGGCCCTGGGGCAGCCACGTGGTGAGGGGAGGTGAGTTCAGGGCCTGAGGAGGAGGAGTGGGGGCCTGGGGGGGGCTGGGCTCGTGGGGCACCTGGTCTCTGAGCCACGGGCTGCTCGGGAGCTTGGGGCTTGTGGGACATTAGCATTTGGAATTTTCCAGATAGAAAAGAAAAAATACTGCAAGGAAGTTGGGATCCCCAATGGTAGGTGAGAGACCCCAGGATGCAGAGGGGAAGGGACGCAGAAATGTCTGCCAAAGTGACTTGAAACAACCAACCAGGGCGCCCGTCAGAGAAGCAGGACAGTCAGGCACCTGGGCTGCAGGCGCGTCTCACAGTGGACCCCACTGTGCTGGGACACAGCCCCGTGTGCCCTTCAAATGCACAATCAAGTGTGGTAATCACGTATTCAGCAAAGTATTGCTGGAACATTCTCTGGACAAGGGCATGGGGGTCGAGGGGAGGGAGAGGCTGGACATCCATCCACTGCCCCCAGGAGAGTGGCCCGGGGGCGGGGAGACGGGTGGGCTGAGTCCGGGGAGCAGGCGACGCCACCCGAGCCCCCGTGCCCTCCTAGCTGGGACTGCACAGGGCCGCAGGCGGCGTCCTCGGTGCTCACACCATGCAGGCACGTGGTGGGCTGGGGCGAGCTCGCTGAGACAGCCCTGGCCCCAGGGCCATCAGCCGTCACCCGAGGTCACTCGGGGTTTTGCAGCCAGCACCCTCACTGTGGTGCCCACGGGTCCCTCACTGTGGTGCCCATGGGTGAAATGTTTGCTGTGCTCTTCGGCAGATGCAGAATCTCCCAGCTCCCTGTAGAAAAGAACCGGGGCTCTGGGCCAAGTCTCTGGCCTGGTGTTCTGCCTTCTCCTGCTTTGGTTTCCAACGGCCTCAAGCAGGGACCCGGCCAGGCCGGAAGTGGAGAGAAATGTGCAAGGGGAGTGCCAGGGAGTGGAGAGTTTGATGCGGAAGCAAAGGCCTGGCATGTGGGGACCTCCCTCCAGACGCAGTGACACATGGAGAGAAATCAAAGAGCAATGGTGGGCTGTAGGGACGCGCCGGCGCAGGGGATGCGGGGTGGGGTGTGTGTGTCATGCACCCAAGTTGGTGCCGGGGCCTGGGTGGGACTGGGAAGGACTTACCCAGGGCGACGGTAACGGGGTGCAGCTGCCCGGCCCTCTTCCTCTTCCCCTCGTGGCGGCCAGGGCGCAGGGCCGACGGGGCGATCCCGTTGCTTGTCAAATCTTCCGCTTCATTAGGAACTTCGACAGCGGCGATACATGCGGCCGGGTGGCTCCGGCTGCGCCGTGTCTTCACCGGGGCTGGGGGCGGCCGCTCTGGGGAGCCTCAGGGCTGCCCCCCATCTCTGCGCTCCTGGAGTCAAACCAAGAGAGGTGTTTGCAGAGCCGGGGTCCAGCCAGCCCCTCTGTCTCTGGGGCTGAGCTCTGCCGTCTGTCACGGGACGTGAGGCTGAGAGCGCCTGGCACCCACCCCTGGGCTCCCCGCGAGCTCTGGGGAGGGGGTCTCGAGGGGAGAGGCCAGGGCCGCGCGCAGAGGGGGACCCTGCGGCACAGCCCAGCTCAGCTCTGGGGAGCGGGCAGCGCGGCAGGGACGGGAGGGGAAGGTGGCGGCCTGCGTGGCGGGGGCTGAGGTCTTGGGCGTCCTGGAGTGGCCCTGGAGGGTGGGCACCGTGCCGTGCCGCCCGTCGCCAGCGCCCGAGCATCTGCGGCTACAGTGTCAGGAGGCAGGGCCAGAAAGGGCCCCAGGGAAGAGGCAGCGGGCGGAGAGGGGGCTGCAGGGGCGAGTGCGGTCACCCCGCCCGGCCGGGCTGGTCTGTGCTCAGAGGGAGGTCCACACACAGGGCGTCGCGTTCCCGGCACCCCCCGCCCCAGCTTGACTCCTGATGAACTGGGCGCTGGCAGGACAACTAATTTTCTAAAGAGGAATCTGTCCCCTCCAAGTCACTGAGGGTCATCAGGCAAATGTGGCCTGGGCTGGCCCCATGCTGGCCTCACACTGACCCAGGGGCAGCTCCTGGGAGCTGAGGGGACCACCCTCACACCCTGACAGGCTGTAGGTCCCCAGACCAGGAGCCCGGGCCCTGGTGAGGGTCCTCTGTGTGGGTCCCCGTCTTCCTTCACGTCTCCACACAGGGCTGGCTTCCTTGAAAGGCTCGAGCCCCCGTCCAACCACAGCCCCCCGCCGTGGGGCGGAGCCCAGCCACCCATTCCGGGCCGGGCTGGACTGAGGCCCCTGCTCAGCCAGCGCCCAAGGCGGGACTCAAGGGCCGGTCCTGCCTCAGCTGCAGCTGGGGATGTGATGGGGGGGCAGGGGACAAGGGCCCAAGACTGCGGGATCCCGGGCCCCCAGGATGTGCACCCATGAGGGCAGGTCCAGATGCTGGTAGCTGGGCCCCAGGACCAAGACTAGCGGTGGTGCCGTGGGCGCCGGATGAAAGGCAGGATTGCTAAAGAATCAGTGAGTGAACAGTGGAGGGAGGGGAGGGAGGGAGGTGCCGGGGGGGGGGCAGGGGCGTCAGAGCCAGGAACAGGGGCTTCTGCCCCCCACCCCGGCTTCCTCCACTGGTCCCGACCGGGGAGTGCTGGTGGGCCAGGAGGGGGGGCCGGGAGCGTGTGTGTCTGTGAGCATGTGAGCTTACGTGTGTTTCTGAGAGTGGGTGCGAATGGTCTGTAAAGATGAGTTTGTGAGTGTGTGTGTCTACGTCTGGGCATGGCTGGGTCTGACTGTGTGTGTTTTGGGGACATGTGTCTGTGTCTCTCTGTCCCCGTGTGTGCTTCTGGGGTGTGTGTCTTTGTGTGTTTGGGGTGTGTGTTTATGTATCTGTGTGTGTGTGTGTCTGGGTGTGTCTGTTTCTGGTGTGTGTGTCTCTCTGGGCTTATGTGTGTTGCCTGTGTGTCTGGGGGGTGTGTCTATGTGTCTGGTGTGTGTGTGTGTTTGTGTGTCCAGGCGGTGTGTGTGTCTGGGCGTGTGCGTGACCCTCACACGCCCGCCCTCGCGCGCCCCTCCCACTCCAGCTGCGACCGGCAGAGCCTGGGGGCCCCTCGGCGCAGGTGGTCTCAGGGAAGGGTGGGGGCGTGGGGCCTGGACACCCCGTGGCCCCCATCTCGTCCGGACGTCGCACGGAAGCCGCCTTCGTCGTCGACGTCGCTGTTTCCCGTGGACCCGGGACCCAAATGCTTTGCTAAAGCTGGTAAAATGGAACCAAATCAACTGTTCAATGGATTTGGTCCCCTTCAACCAGCTGTAGCTGCGCATTGATGGCGCCGTTGGCCTGGCGGGAGGACACGCGACCACACGGGCCCAGCTCGGCCGGGGAACCAGGACGCCCCTCCTTGAGGTGGGTTCCTCGGAGACGCCGTCCCCTCGAGGGCGATGTGGCAGCAGAGCTGTGGCTGCCCGGCCCCTGCTGTCCTCGCCAGTTCACCATGAAAATAAATGTCCGTTTTCACACCAGAGCGTCACCTGACAGCGTGTGTCCAGGAGCCTGCACGGCGTGGGGTCTGGGGTTGTCTGGGGTCTGGCGCCTACGTCCTGCCCGTCCCGGCCTTGCTCTGCTTCCTCCTTCACAGCAACCTCGGCCTAGGAGGAGTGCTGGGCATTGATGACCTTAGGGATGCAGAGGGTGGTGGCTGGGGGGGGCGGCCCCCTGAGTCCCTGCGCCCACGTGTCCTGGTGTCACTTCAGCCGCCCCGTGTCCTGGGACGGCCGGCTGCTGGGTCACCGGGCTCCTGACGGGGTTCCAGGACGGATGGGAGAAGCAGGGCCTGGGCCCGCGCTGGTGAGCCTGCTTTGGAAACCCCCCCAAACTGAGGCTCTGGGGCTCTTGGCCTCCCGTGTCCTTCCTGCTGAAGCAGCTCTCAGTTGGGTGTGGAATCCTGCACCCGCTGGGGACTCAGGGGCCACCCCTCGTCCTCAGGAAAGGAAAACCCCGGGCCTGCAGGTTGCCGCCCCCCACAAAGCTGGCTACCGCCCCAGAAGCTGATCGGTTAGCTTTCAATTGATTTAGATACAGCTCACATCCATCTCCCGTGGTGGCCGGAGCTGTCAGCAGCCCGGGAAGGGAGGACCCCTGCCGGTGGGAGGCTTTTGTGCAGATACTGCGCCCAGACCAGGGGCCAATTTGCTGGCCGGGCACCTGTTCAGGAAGCCTACAAACTGGCAGAGGCCCTTTGAATACGAGCCATCGCTTGACTCGGGACATGACGCTGGCCGTGGATGGGGACACCTGGTCCCCCAGGCCCAGCCTGTCCCTTCTTTCCTGTCCCCGCCCACGCTGCCCATCTCCCCTGCGGCGCCTGTGGTTCCGATTCTGACCCATGTTGACTCTGCCAGTGGTGACAGCACCGCAGCTGAAAATCACTGCCACACAGGGTCCCCACCCCAGCAGGCAGGGCCTCAGAACAGACAAGGGTCACCCCAGGGTCCAGCCCAGCCACTGCCCCAACTGGCCGGGCGCCTGAGCCCCAGGCCCGTCCCAGCTCCCGCCTGCAGCTCCCCTGTAAATGCAACGATGCCCCGACCCCCACCCATAGCACGGCCCTCAGCTCGAATCCCTGGAGACGGGGTGCTGCTGGTTCCCGGCCCGCCCACCCAGGCTGCACGGGGTCGGGACTCCGAGAGCTGCCGTCCTGGCCCAGGTCAACTTCTGCTTCATTGACCGCGGGTGACCACACAGGTGCTGTGGATTAAATGACCAAAAACACCACCAAGCCTCCGCCAGGCCGAGCAGGGGCCAGCCAAGGGCCGACAGCCCCCCAGCGGCCGCGGGCAGTGTGCGGACAAACAGGCGTGGGTGGGTGGACACCGGAATCTGAATCTCATATCATTTTTACCAGTTGTGAAATATTATTCTTCCTTTGATTTTTATCCCTCCTTGAGCTTTAAAAACGTAAAAGCCCCTCTCAGCTTTTAGGCAGTGGCAGAGCAGCCGGCTGGGATTCCACCTTGGGCCGGGGGCACCACCCTGGGCAGATTGGATGGATAAGTGAGCAACAGACACACGCGCTCCACGCCGTGTCACAGAAACAGCCTGTGTTTTGTTGCTGTTATCGCTGCCTAGTAGACATTCGGTGAGCAAACAAGAGGAGGCCCCAGGAAGCCCCGCTCCCATCAGAGCCCACCCCCATGGCAGGCAAGTGCCCATCTCTGGAGCAGGGGTCTCCAGGGCACCGGGACCCAGCAAGTGGGGCACGGCATAGGGACGCAGGCTCGTCCTGAGGACCCACACATCCTCCTGCCTCGCGCCCCGTCTTCTTGTCATAACCCCAGGCTCCGTGTCCGCCCGGGTGGGGTGCAACCACCAGCTGAGCACCTGGGCATCAGAGAGGGGGAGGGGCTCGCCCACGGTCACACAGCAGCCCCTGCCCAGCTCGACATGCAGGCCTGGCTCTCCTCTCGGGGGTCCTCGGCCAGGCCGCCCCTGGGGTCCCACACGTGGTCTCCCGTGCTGAGCGCTCACTGCATTGGGGGGTGGTGTTCGGCTGCGCGGTGGTGAGGCCCCGGGGGAGAGCGGGCAGGCAGGGACGGGGGCTCCCATGCTGGGGTGGAGGCTCTGTGTTTCGCCGGCTCTGGCTCCATCTTTTCTCATCCCCGGGGAGAGGGTCTGAATGGCCCATGCTGGAGGGTGACGCCTGGTGCAGCCGACTCCGAGGCCTGGGTGAAGGTGGGAGGTGACCCCGCCCCCATGGGACCCAGCCCTCCCCCTCCCCCACGTCATTATCTCCTCTGCTCACCTTCCTGCTGGCGGTTCGGGGGCTTCGCTGTGTCCACAGCAACATACCTGACGGGAGGTGTGCACGGCCCCGCCGTGGCCTCTGCCGTCCTGTGCATGTCCACGCGGGCTCCCTCCAGCAACGGTTCCCCACCCTGGCTGGACCTCCTGGGATTCCACTGCCTCCAATATATTCCAGCTTGCCTGCTCGGCCCCTCGCCCCGGCCCCCGGCCTCCCTCCGGCCCCGTGTGCGAGCGCTCGTGGACTTGCTCCCCTCCACTCTGTCCCCCCGCGCCATGTCCATCTCCGGCCCCGGCGCCCTGCCCCTCCCCAGGCCTTGCTGACCGGGGTGCCTGCCAGCGTCCTCAGGTGTCTCTCGTCCCCAGCACTTGGCCTTGGGGTCCCTTGGCTCCATGTGCCTGGCCAGGGCTGTCCTCCAGGTGAGGGCAGAGGTACCTCCGGGGACCTGCCCAGGAGTCGGGGACGGGAGGACCCGGCACCCGGCCTTCCACGTTTCTGGGGAGAACCTGTGATCTCAGGAGCTTTGGCAGCTCTTGACGAAGAAGGAAAATGACACACGTCAGAGCCTGGGATGCCAGCCGTCACAGCCGCTACCCCGACCCCTTACAAAGGCCGAGGGTTTGATCGCTGGGCTCCTCTTCCATCCTGGATTTTGAGCTCGTAGGGAGAGAGGATGCCCCCCCCCCCGACTCCCTGTTGTTTCCCCTTGGTGTCCAGTCCTTCCGGCGGGTGGGTGTCCGTGCCGGGGAGGGGCCTGTGGCTTTTGGATGGGAAGCCTGGTCCTCGCTCCTGCCTGGATATTTCCTTCTTACAAGGTGGCCCTGAAATGTCCATTACGTTCTAGTAAAGCAAAGGAAATTCTTGTCTGAAAGAGATTCATCTTTCTCTCTCTCTTTGACAACACGGATGTTCCCGCGGTAAGCGGCCCCATGGTTCAGTGTGAGACGGGCAGCGGGGGATGGTGGGAAAGGTGGCCGGTCCTTCCTACGAGGACACGCGGGGTCAGAGCGGCGCTGAGGGTCCACGGGCTGGAAGGCCCCTCCCTGTCATTCCAGCCGCCTCTGCAGAAGGAGCCTGCCGCACCGGCTGCCAGGTTTGCCCCGACGGAGGCGGGGGCTCAACCCGGTTTGTCACCCTCCCTCTCCCTACCTGTCCTGGGGAAGCCCTCCCACTGCCAGACTTTCAAACAAACACGACAGTCATGCCGAGTGCCAGGGGAAGTGCGCTGCTTCCTGTCACGTCGGTGGTCTGGTTCTGCTCCGAGTCCCAGCATTTACAGCTGGGGCCACACGGACGCAGGAGCGCACATTTACCCCAGCACACTCAGGCAGACGTGTGGGCACACGCGACGCACACGCTCACGTGGACGCGCACTGCCACCGCCGCACACAGACTCCCAGCGCGAGGAGGCGGCCCAGGGTGGGCAGGTGCAGGCAGGTGGGCTCAGGGGAGGGGCGAGGGCAGCCCGAGGGCTGCAGGCGAAGGGGATAGAGCACCCGTGGTAGAGCCGGGGAGTGTGGGGACGGCGAGCTCTTGGGAGAGGCTCAGAGTGAGGCGGCCAGGCCAGGGTCAGTGTGGGCTTTCCTTGGCGAGCCCCCTGCTTCCCTGAAGACCCAGGCCCTCTTCCAGGAAAGCTCCCGGCTCCCACTTCCCCTTCCCCGGGCCCAGGGCCACTCATTACCCCTCTGCTCTGCTGTCTCGGGGGCAGGGGCCTCCCCTGCAGCCCGTGAACCGTGGGGTCCTGTCTCCCCTCCCCACTGATCCACTTTCTGTCGCCCGAGATCGGGTCTGCCTTTTCCAGACGTTTGAACGACGAAACCGCACGCTATGTGCTGGTGCGCTTGGCGTCTGCCTCCCGACGTGCTGTTCCTGTGACTCCTCATAGCGCGCCTGTTTCCTCCCATGGCCGAGCAGCATTTCGTTTCCTGGGGTGGACACTGCCTTTCCAGGAGGCCTGGGAGCCGTGGACCCCCAGGGAGGAGGGGGCAAAGGCCCGACCGCAGGCACAGGGACGCGTCTGCCTTCACTCTCCCATGGTCCAAACTGTGTTGGCTGGGGATATAAACCCAAGGAAAATTTACTGGCTCCCATGGCCCAGGGGTCCAAAAACAGGGCTGGATCCAGAACCTCAAACTGTGTCATCAGAAATCTGCTTTCTCCACATCTCGGCTCCCTTTCCTCTGGGGCTTCATTCCTCTCTCTCCAGGTGGGGGCACAGGTGGCCCCTGACAGCTCCAGGCTCATCTATCCAACCAGGGCAGCAAGCAACACCTGAGGGAGAAAAGGGGGGTGCAGAGGGGGGGCAGAGGGGGAACCCGCAGAGGCCCCGGCGGCTACTCGTTGGCCAGGCCCGGGTCGCTTGACGGCTGGTCGGGGGGGGCAGGGTAGGGGGTCACCCACCAGAATGGCCCAGGCTCTCCAGAGAAAAACCAGGGAGCTGCTAGCGACAGGGGAGGAAGGATGCGGGGGCGCCAGAGCCGGGCTCCTCGCACGTGAACCCACCCCACCGTGCCGAGAGCCGCGGGCACGGGAGGGCTGGCCGATGGCCGGGGGTCGCTTCCGCAGCTCAGCCGTCCTGGTGCAGTGGTGGGTGGCCGTCAAGCTGCTTTACTGTGCTTTGGCCTGACTTTATTTCTAAAATAAGTAAAAGTAGAAATACTAGAATGTGGACGTCAACAAGAAGAAGCACACGTTTGGTAAACTTAACATAATTGAGACCAGGATGGACAATATCAGGGCCGTCGAGAGGCTCGTTTTTGTAGATTTTAGTACGCTTTCCAGGCCTGCGTTGTGTCCACAGTGAGAGAGACCCACAGAAGGACACAGACTGGCCCCTGGCCAGGTGGGGCGCACCTCCCACGAGGGGGTCAAGCGTCTGAAGACACGGGGCGCTTTCCCGGCGGTGAGTGGCAGTGCAGGGCCCTGACAGGCACCCGGGGTGGGCGGCTTGTCTCCGGCTTGTGGGTGAGGTCCGCCAGTAAGTTCACTGGGAGACGGTGGGGTCGTGTGCTCCCAGTCAAGATCGGAGTGAAAAGCAAATGACAAACAACAGATCACAAGGCGTTTCCCACCCATACAAAGCTGGACCGTATTTCTCAGCTCACCCACCAGAAATGGGCTTTCTCGGGGGAGCAGGGCCAGACCCTACGGAAACTTCTAGGTGGAGGCTTTCTGCGTCTTCCAGCACCAACCAGGGGACACAGTGACTGATGGGATCACTTGCACCTGTTAAATGAAAGCCCAGCCTCGCTGCAGAGACACCGATGATGACGTGTATGAATCTGCTCGCCCCTCGCTTTGGCTAAGTGCCCCCGTCTACATGAAAATATCCAATCAATAGCCACACACTTGCTCTTCCCGAAGGAGCCGAAGGGCAGCTTCCCCGGTCTGCTTCTCGCTGGCTGGGCCGTTTTCTTCTCCTGACCTGCCACCCTGCTGGTGTTGGGGGCTGGCTCGGGCATCTCTCCGGAGGGCCCCAGGGGCTGGGCTGAAGAGGGGGGTGTTCCATGTTCCCCAGAACTTGGAAAATGCCTGGAGAGCAGGTCTGGGGGGCTCTGAACTCTTTCTGAGGGTGTCTGGGGTTGCCCCTGCCTTTGGACCAGGTTTTCCGGAGGTTTTAGAGTAGCACCATTGCCAGGGTAATTGTTCCAACCTGGTGTGCCCCCTTCCACTCCCCCTTCCTCTTACGGCTGCAGAGGGCCATGGGGGGCGGGCAGAAGCCCACGTTCCCCCAGCCAGCTGGTTGCTCAGGAGCAAGGGAACAAGACGGGGGGCCGAAGCTCTGGTTGAAGACCTGCCGAGGGTGGGGCTGGATGCTTCAGCCCATCAGGGAGGGGAGGGGGTCTCTGGCCAGCACAGAGGGGAAGGGGGCCCAGTGGGGACTCCAGGTCCAGCCCTCTCCTTGCTGGGCAGACCAAAGACACAAAGGTGGACTGAAGTCATTGGCAGGTGTGGCAGGGCCGGCGGGGAGGCCAGCTGGCGTCTGCTGAGGAAAACCAGGGCCGTGAACATCTGACCTTTGTCACAAAACTGAAGGGCACTGGGTCCCTGGCTCGGGTTTGTCAGAGGAGCTTCTCTGTTCAGGCAGCAGAGGCCAGCATCCCCTCCGAGAGTTAATTCCTGGGACCGGTAACAAGGGAAATTGCCCCAAGGAGCGGGTTTCTCCTGTCCTCGTTACTTTGTCGTGAATCAGACAAATTGGAGCCTGAGAGCTGGGGTGAGCTCGTGTGGGGCGGGGCTGCCACCCACCGCCCGCCTCGCCCACCCTGGTAGCTGCGAGCTGGACCCCTGGCCATGTGGCCGCTATCCCGAGGGAGATGAGAGCCAGGGAGGGAGATGGGAGCCAGCAGAGCAGGGGCGGGGCCAAGCCCTCTGGGAGATCAGGAGAGGCCTCTTAGGTGAACCTAAATGCAGAGTCGGCCCCGCACTGGAGGACAGCGCCGGGAGCCCACGGGCCAAAGCCCCGAGGGAGGCCGTGTGCTGCCCTGAAGCCTCCTGGGCTTGCGTGCGGAAGCCTCAGCAAATTCCCGGTCTGGGGCCTCGGGGAAGGTCCCCAAGCCTGTCTCACCTGTAAGCCGGGGCTGCCCTGCGTTCCTCCTTGCGGTGAGGGTGAGGGGCCAAAGACGCAGTGCCCGGCGTTCACAGCCCACGAGGGGCACACCTCCACCGCCAGCCCTGCTCTGTCTCGTGCAGTCTGACAAGCAGGGAATCTGGGGGCACAGAGAACTGGGGAGCCCCCTGGGATACAGGATGTGCTCCCTTGAACATCCAAATTCCCCTGGACCCTAAGTCTCTCACTAGGGGGAAGGCGCCGTGGTCTCCACGCCAGCCTTGCTCCTGCCCCTCCTTCCAGGTCCGCAGAGTCCCCCCTCCGAGAGGCCCTCCCCCAAACCTTCAGCCATCCTGGTGGGTCTCTCCCCATCCACGGCAGTGACCTCGGCCACTCTCAGTGAACGACATGTCAGCTCTTGATGGCACAGTTTCCAATCAGTTCTGTCATAATATTAACACAATAATAAAAATAGCATCTGCACGTCATGTGCCTCATCACCCCCAAACAGGAAGTCCTCCGCCCCCACCAGGAGTTCCCTGCTTGGGAAGAGATGGCTCAGGGGATCGGATGGGGCACGGAGGAAGGCTCGGGGACACGAACTTCCAGGACAGGCCAGTGGTTCGTGGAGGGACGCTGGGTAGTAATTTGCCTTCTGCACCTGAGCGACACCTGCCCAAGAAGGCCAGCCGGGTCAGGCCAGAGGATGTGGGCACAGCGCTTCATTGAACAGTAGAAAAATGCCACGTTGTCAGAGCCTTTTCAGGACCTGCCTGCGGACAGCTCCTGCCGCACTGCTCACCGCCGGCCCCCAGGCGAGCCCTACGCTGGGCGGGCAGGGGAGCTGCGGACGCCTGTGGGCGCACGTGGGCTTGCAGGAACCCGGCACCCAGTCCCGTCCCCTCCCCTCCGTGTGTCCCTGAGCCCCAGGCACTGATCCTCTGTCCAGAGGAGGACAGGCCCAGCTCTATCACACGAACCCTCGAGCTGGAAGACGAGCGCCGTTAATCAGACTCTCAGCAAGTTAATTAAAATGCTTGCTTGGTTCTGGGCACAACTTGGAATGAGGGTGTTAACACAGAGACTCACTGTATTTGGGGACGCCCTGGCCTGAAAACAGACCTGACAAGCTTCTACTACACCCTCCACGGATGGAGCGCCGATGCGTGAATTATTCAGGCGGGACTGTATTAATTGTATTGATGTATTAATAGTTAATAACGACATGCTAATAACTGCGGCCGTGGCCAGTCCGCGTTGCTCGCTCACGCCCTCCCCGTGATGCCCGCCCTGGGAGGAAGAGCGTACAGCCCCAGGGCGCTGGAGCCTGGTTGAAGGGCAGCAGAGAGCAGTGGGGGCGCCCCCCGACAGTGCCCCCCCCGCCCCGCTGCAGGCAGGTGCTGGAAAAGCGGCGCCAAATGGCATGGTGATGCAGGCCCACCTCCAGGTGTTCCCGGGGGGGGGGAGCCCAAGGACACAGCCAGGCGTGTCCCTGAGCTGACCGTTTGCACAGGTGTCCCCGACAGTCGGCTGCGAGCTCCCTGCTGCTGCGTCAGGCCCGTGGGGGTGGGGTGCGTGAGCTCCGGGCCCACGCGACTCCGCTTTGCCATCTGCAGAATGGATACAGCAGTTGGATCACCTTGCGGAGGGCTCACACCGGGCAGGAGTGCAGCACCTGTCAAAGGCAGGAGCTTGGACTCGCTTTATCATGCCCCTGAGGGCTTTGCCTAATTTCCTTCCTTGGGAAGCACGGCAGTAAATTCTAGAAACTGCCATGTTCCCTCGCGTCATGCCCCTCCTGGCCCAGAGAGGGGATGAGAGGGGTGGGGCATAGGCTTGTTTTAAAAACAAGGTCTGGGGGGCTGGTGTTTGGAGAACGCTGTGGAGGCCGGTGCCCGAGCCCACCCGACACTGTGTTCTCAGTCCCTCTTCATGGCGACACGTCCACCCAGACCACTGTTATTAGCCCCATTTTACAGGGCTGGAAGGGAGACTGGCGAGTTCAGTGCCTTGTCCAAGGTCACAGCCACAGACAGGCCAGACTGGGCTTCAAATACAGGCAGAAGTTTCCAGAACCAGAGACCGTAACCACTAGGTGTCCGTCGTCCCGTCCGACAGTTGGAGAGGCTGGCGCCGCGGGCCCGCCAGACGGCCCCTTCCGCTGCACGGGCCTGAAGCCCCTCCCCCTTTCTCTCTGCCTCTCTCTCTCTCTTTTCTCTCTGCCCCCTGTAATGATGGCTCCAGGATGATTATCTGGAGGGGGCCCCGAGCATATGAAGCCTGTCCCCGATGGGGGCCTCCTAAGCACACGTGGGGACCCTTGGCAGCCTCACACCTGCCCGCACAGGCTCGTGTCCTTGACCTTTGGAGGCTGGCTCCTCTGGGGCGGCGTGACTCAGAGTGGAGCTGTCATAAAGAACAAAAGCTGTGGAACGTGCTTTTATGCCCTTTTGGCAACTTACCCCAGAATAAGCCTCTCACTCCTGAGCAAAGCACCCCTTGGCATCTCGGCAAGTTCCTGGAGGGCCCCAGGGAGCCTTTGTCCCTTGGTGCTTCCTGGGGGAGGGGCAGGGTCATCAAGGACGCCGGGAGGTGGGAGGATGTAGGATGGGGCTCATGTGTGCACGATGAGTTCTCCCTGGAGGCTGGCTCTCATCCCAGCCAGGAGATGGGGGTTTGCTCTGCCAGGCCCACACCGGGGCAGGGCTCGTGTCCAGAGTGGTGCAGGGAAGGGCCGCTGGGCACTGTCGGCCCCCCCAGTGCCGGCTGTGCCCCCGCGTGGCGCCCTTGAGCCTCGAGCCTCGTGGATGCCTCGGGGACGCAGGCTGGGCTGACGCAGCCCCTCTTGGGTGGCATCTCCCCACGGGGTTCAGCAGCCTTGCAGGGAACTAGGACCGTGCAGGCGGGGTTTGCGGTGGGACGGGGAGGGGGCCATTGGGGTCCTGGGTGGGCCATGGGCTTGAGGGCAGGAGGCCTTCCAGGAGAAGCCAAGGTGCAGAGGCGGTGTGACACGTGGGACCTGTTGGGCGACTGTGGCCAAGTGACCGTATGCCCCGACGTCAGTCCTCATGGCTGCCCGAGGGTCAGAGGGAAGACCTTGCTCAGCATCTGGTGGGGAGAGCTGGGCAGGTGGGCAGGAGAGCCCAACCCCTTGGTGGCCCCTGGACCCAGAGGGCTGTGGGTGCCACTAGGGTGCAGCCCCCTTCGCAGGCCTGGCCTCCTTCTCTGTGCGAAGATGCTGTTCCTGCCTGAACTGCCCTCGAGGAGGAAACTCCTGCGGCGGGAGGCCCTGCAGGCCTGCATGGCGATGGTGCAGCCGCACCAAGACCTCGGCAGCAGCTGCAAAGGTTGCGGGGGGTCTGTGGGTACCGAGCCCCAAAGCCAGGGAACCTGTGGTGCTGAGAGGCTGTGCGGTCCCATCAGGGGATTCACTCTAAAGCGAGTTTGACCAAGGAGCTGCTCCTAAGGCTTTGGAGAAACTGCTGGGTAGACGACTTGGGGGAGGGGCAAGGGGCGGGCAGGAGGGGCGATTGGCACTTTTCTCACAGTCTGGATGTTCAACTAGCTGCAACGGCTGCTTTTATTTAAAAATGAGCCTTGAAAAATTTTGGAACACGAAATTCAGGCGAGGAGGGAGATGCAGACCCCAGGTCCCGAGAAACCAGGTTTGAGCGCCCCCCAGCCCCCAGCAGCCTTCCTTTGCGAAGCCCCCGGTGGGGCGGAGGAGTCCCAGAGCCTCCACGCTCACCCCAGGAGGACTTCACACGGGCGCTGCAGGTCTCGCGCTTAACTGCTATTAGCTCCGCATGTCAGGGCTGTTTAGAAAGAGAGCATTAGTACTTCCCCCAGGGTTTGCAGCCCAGCGCAGGTGTGATATATGAGTGTTCTGTGATTCAGACCTACAGACCCAGGCTGCCCGTAAAATATCTGTCCAGGAACCTGGGCGTGCGCGCAGGTCGGGGGGGCAGACAACCCCCCCTGCTCCAGAGGTGCGTGCCAGTCGCTGCCTCTCTGGGCTGAGAGGAAAGATGCGCAAACAGTAAAACCGCTGAAACCGATGCCGGGAAATGGTAGCCACTCCCCACCCCTCCCCAGCGGGGCCACAGCTGGGCTGGACGCACCCACTCGCACCTCCGGCTGAAGGGCCGCCTACCCTCCGTGCGCCCACAGAAGGAGGGGGCCTTGGGGGGGAGACATCAGTCTTCGCTCTTGCAGCCTCAGCTGCTTGGACGGCCCACCCACGTCACAGAGGGTCACCCACTTTCCTTGAAGTCGGCTGGTTTAAGTGTTGATCACATCTGAAAATGCCTTCATGCAACATCTGAACTGGTGTTTGACCAAAGAACTGGGCCCCGAGGCCCAGCCAATCAACGCATAAAATCACCTTTGCCTTCCCCAGGGTGATGGGGGGGTCTTCTGAACCCCACTGCCAAGAGGAGCGGAAGTCCAGTGTTCCTGGGAATTAGGTCAGATCTTCCGCCCACTTTCCCAAGGAGGCCAGTGATCCAGTGGCACGAGTCACAGACGGGTTTGTGGTTCTGGTCCAAGGGAATCTGCAGGCCTGGGTACTGCCGAGCTCTGCGGTCATCCACACCTTAATGTACCCAGGAAATACCTGAGGAGGTTCTGTGCCAGGCATTGCAGAGTCCAGTGAGGGGCAGGGCACGTGGGGTGTGGGGCTCATGGCAGGTACTCATTACCTGCTTTGGGTGAGTGGTCAGGGAGGACTTCCTGGAGGAAGGGATGTGTAAAATGAGACCCAGATGACGGGTAGGAGTTCTGAGCAGGTGAATTCTCCCCGGTTGTCCTCGCACCTGCTGGCTACCTCGGATTTGAGGTGCCCTCTGAGCCCGGGGACAGGTATGTACAACATGTTCTGAGAACCAGCAACACGCCCCTGCGGGTCTTGGCCACACCAACTAGAGGACTTGTTCTGCGATGACAGTGGACTCGCCCCGCCTTCCCCGGCCACACGTGGACACTCACAGCAGAGCTGAACACACGATGTGTGGGCGGAACCCCCCTCAGACCCAACTTGCAGTGTGAGGCCCACCTGCGCCACGGGTCAGGTGTGACATGGCCGCACAAACACACACCACACACGCTGAAACACACATGCCGTTCACACATGTCCCCTGTAGGTGACGGGTCGCCGCACAGACAAGGTGGCGGCTGGCGTCTAGTGCAGTGCACACGTGACCACGGCCGGCGGGGATCTGGAATGTTGCCAGCCCAAGGTGGCAGCAGGTGGCTCTGCACGGAGCTGTGTCTCCCGCTGGCCACGCCCCTCAGCGCAGCTCAGCTGGTCTCTCCGAGGCAGAGTGGGTCGGGAGGCTGGGGCCTGTGTGACCTGGGCAAGCTGCTGCCTCTGTCTGGGCCTCGGTTTCCTCATCTGTAAAGTACGATGACAGAGAAGCAGCACATTGGAGGGGGCGGCACTCAGGTCCAGACCCGGGTGGAGAGATGCCCGAGGCTGGAGGTGCCTCAGGTCCCCCCCACACCCTGAGGCTGCCACCCAAGCAGGACCTGGCGTTACACGTGGCTCATCCTTGCCACCAACACTTACTGCGTTGCCTGGGGCTCTGCCCTGTGGCTCTGGAAACACGAACAGGGATGATGCGTCACTGCCGCTCCGGGATCTCACAGACGCGTGAACTACGTGTGCCTGAGGCCGAGTGTGCAAATCTAATTTGGTGGCTTCACGCTATTTAAGCGCGCTAAGGAAAGCCACTCTGAGAGCATGTCTGATCAGTCCCTCCATGAGCTGCGAGCCACCAGGAAGCACGGGTTCTGGGACAGGGGTTGACAGCCGTCAGCAGAAAGAAGGGTTTCCTGGACGAGTTCACTGGGGGAGCCCCTGGCACCAAGGTCACAGAGCCCCCCCTGCTGGCCTGTGGGCCACCTCTGGGAAGCCGTGTGCTGAGGCTCTGGCCCCACAGCTCGTGGAGCGTCCATGCGACCAAGGGTCCTGGGTACCCACTGTGGGAAGAGCTGCTTCCAGCCGACTTCACCCCGGGACTGTGAGGCTGGGCCCCCGCTGGCACTGTTGAAGCTGGAGGGCAGATGTGGGGACCCTCTGTCAAGAAAAACTCGGTGTGACACATTCCCCAGGGTTGCCACAAGTGGGGAGCGCTGGTGTCTTCGTCTGGGTCCCTGACGCAGGCCCTGGACGAAGGTTTGGGGCACACAGTTTGTACGGAGGGGATGCCAGCAAATGCCGCGAGGAGCCGGGAGGAGAGACCAGGAGGGGAGGAAAGGCAGTGAGCGGGAGCTGGTGAGACGCGAACGCCGAGGACTCTCTGATGCGGTCCCGAGTGGGGGACCCCCAAGTGGGGGATGCTGAGTGTCTACCACCAACTCCCGCCCCTTTTGGTTGGGGTCTCTCTCTCCTGGAGGCTCTCCACCTGCCCCGCACACTGTCCACTCAGGCCAGAGATGTTCCAGGGTGGGTGGGAGAGGCCGGAACTGTCCAAGGTGGCCTCGAGAATGTCCATGGCCCCCCACCTCCCGCTGTGAGGCTCGCTTTCAGCACTGAGGAGAGTGGCCTCCGGGCCTGGGCTTTATGTCCCCGCCGGCTGAGGCAGAAAGCGCTTCAGCTGCTGAGGGTAACATCTTCTCAAGCAGCGATTCACATGGGGGCGAGATTACTCTTTCATTTGGGGCATGAATAACCAACTTCCTACTAATCTGCCAGCGCTTTTATTATCAATATTACATGAGTTTCAGTTGTATAGCACTATAATTCGACATCTCTATACACTACAAAGTGGTCACCACCACAAGTCCAGCTGTAGCCCACCCCCAAACCCCTCCCCTCTGGTAACTACTAATCCGTTCTCTGTATCTATGAGTTTGTTTTTGTTTCATTTTGTTTGTTGTTTGTTTTGTATTTTTAGTTACCATATGTGAGTGAAATCATATGACATTTGTCTTTCTCTGCCTTATTTCACTTAGCATAATACCTTCAAGGTCCATCCATGTTGTCACAAATGGCAGGATTTCATTCTTTTTTTATGGCTGAGTAGTATTCCATGGTGTATATACCACATCTTCTTTATCCATTCATCCACTGATGGACCCTTAGATTGTTTCCATGTCTTGGGATTTCTTTATCTATCCATCCATCCATCCATCCATCCATCCATATATCTCCTTGCTTATTGGGGGCAGGACAGGGCTGGCACAGGCCTGGAGATTCATGGGGCCCTTCTCTCAGCAGAGCTGGGGTGAAAGGTTTACAGGGGCCCACATGTTCGGGGGGGGGTTCTGGATAAACCAGCAGGAAATGGCAGTGATAAGCCCCGAAACCAAATCTGGGGAAGCTAAGGCTGACCAGGCCCGCGGCACGCAGGGCCCGAACTCCACATCCTGCTCGGCCAGGACTTTCGCACGTGTGTGCATGTGTGCAAGTGCCCACACGTGTACACAGGGGAGTCAGAGGGCAATGGAAGCTGTGCTGAGTGCAAAGTGTAGCACATGTGACATGCAGGAACCTTTTCATACACATGCACACGCACACGCATATGTGCACACACAGGCACAGCCCAAAGCGTGCCCTTTCCATGGCCCTGGGAAGCACTTTTTGAGAAAACAAGGCAAACCACGTGCAGTCCCAGCCTGGGGAGTCTTGGAGCCCATTTCCATCCCGAGTCCTTGCCTGGCTGGCGGTGGAGGGTGGAGGTCAGCTCGGTCACTGGCTGGAGCCCGTTGGCAGCGCTGGGCCTGGCGCAGTGAATGTGGCCCCCGCAGGCAGCGGAGGGAGGGCTTGGGCCAGCGTGGGGCCGGCCTGGCTGCGGCAGCCTCCGCTGCGGGTCCATTAACAGCGTGGGCGGAGGCTCCAAGCTGCAGCCAGAGATGACTTAAGAGAGCGCCAGAGGGAAGCGACGTGGTCCAGGAGAGCGCCCCCGGCCCCCCTCACCGGCCTCGTCCTGCCAGGGCCAGCCCTGTGCCGAGTGAATGATTCAGCAGGCCGGCTGAGACAGGCGGGCAGGGCGGCTCCTGGCAGCCAGTGAAGGGTTGGGGGGCGCATGTGCTCCGTGGGTTCCGTGTCGTCCCCACGCCCCTGGAGAGAGCGAGCGCTGACTGTTTCAGGGCTGGGGAAGCTGAGGCCTGGAGGGCTGGCTCCCGGCACAGCAGGCCCGCTCCCGCCAAGCCGAGCGAAGCCTCCGCTGCAGAGGTGACATCAGGGCCCCAGGGCCTCCAGGAGCAGAACGCACCTCCCGGGAGGAGCAGCAGGGCTTCCCGGCCAGGAGACAACGGCTGCTTCCTTCTGCCCTGGCCCCAGCTCCTCTGACCGGCCCCTGGCTTAGCGAGGGCGTCCTGAGCCCCCGAGATCTGGAGACCACCCAGCCACTCGCCGGGACCAGGCAAGCAGCGATTTCTGCTGTGGCCCCGCAGACGGATCGGCGGGGCTGGGAGGGCTGCCTCCTGGGGTCTGCCCTGGGGTTCCTCAGGCGTCCCAGGTGGGGACATCGCCTCCCCTGCTCCAGCCCCCTTTCCCGGGGAGGCCCTGCCCAGCCTGGCAGGAGCACTGTCGGACCCCTGGCAGCTGCCTGGAACCTCTCTGGGCTGTGGGCACGGACCCCACGGCCGCAGCCTCCCTCCAGGACCTGCCTGTGGTGCGGATGGAGCATGGAAGAGCGCCCACGTGAGCACGTCCCAAGACAGGACGAGGCCGAGGTTCCCCCGAGGTGGGTTCAAGCCCCACTCCTCTGCTCACTGCTGTGTGTCTCCATTTCTTCATCCACACGATGGGCAGCACTGATCCAGGAAACCTCTGACCCAGACAGAGGAGGTCGCTGCCCCCAGGGGCTCACATTCTAGCGGGAGGTATCGGGGGGCAGTGCCTGGAAAAGAGCAGCTGAGACAGCGTCAGGTTTTTATGGGAGATAGGCAGATGGGGGCGTGGAAGGCCAAGAAGGACCCCTCCCGGAGGAAGAGTCGGATTCAGGCCTGAGCCGCCGCGCAGCCTTGTGGGAGAGCATTGCAGACAGCAGGTGCAACGGCCCTGAGGCAGACGGGCCGGGGGGCGGTCCGCGCCCAGAGGGGAGACCCACGTGGCTGGAGCCCAGGCAGAGAGGGCCTGCGGCAGGTCTTGGGGGGCGTTGTGGACCCCAGTAGGGAGCAGGTTTTGTTCTGAATGAGGTGGGGGCAGAGACGGCGGGATCTAATCTGTATTTTCACAAGGTCCCTTTGGCTGCTGTGGGGAGAGAGATGGAGGGGTGAAGCCTGCGGGCAGAGGGAAACTTGAGCTTATGGTGAAGGAGGAGCCACAAAGCACAGAAGGGATGGGACGAGGGGGCGGAACTGGTGGCGGGGCCTTGGGACGGCCTGGGCCTGACGGGGCAGCAGGATGGTGCTGCCTGCACGCCGGGCCTGAGGCTCCCACTGGACTCCACGTGGACAGGCAGGCCTTCGAGGGCTAAGACAGCTCAGGGGAAACGTACGAAGCCCTGGGACTGGCTGAGGTCATGAGGGGTGTGGACAGCGGGGAGAGGAGGCCTGAGCCCTGCGGCCCTGGGAGGCAGAGAGAAGAGGAGGAGCCTGGATGGGGGGAGTGGGAGGGGAAGTTGGAGGACAGTGTGTGTGGTCAGGGCGGGCACACAGTAAGTGCTCAATAAATGCAAAGTCAGCAAGTTATTGGCACGAAGTTCCCTGGTCAAGAGACAGTGGGACTTAGCTGTCTGAGTCCAGATGGACAGTGTTGGCTGTCGGAGGTGGTGCCGTCGCCGTGGCAGGGCGCCCACGTGGTTCCCACAGAGGGAAACCGAGGCTCGGGGTCACACAAGCTGCGGAGTGTGAGGGCTGCACCAGGACCCACGCGGGCCGTCGCGCACCTCCCGTGTGCTCTCCCGTCGAGGCCGGGGGAAGGGCCTCCCGTGGACCTCCGCCCCGGGCCACGCTCACTGTGACTGCAGGGCAGGTGTTCAAGCCCATCATCCAGGTGAGGTGACTGAGGCTCCCACAGGCAGGAGGGCACCAGCCAGGTGGAGGCCCAGAACATAGTAGTACAAAACCCCCACCCTGCAGGCTCCTAACACCTGAATCGGTGGAGATGAGCCCCCTGGAGTCACCTCCATAGGGCAATGACAGTGACCCTCCAACAGCCGGGAGGGGAGACGGCGCCAGGCCAGGTGGTCAGCCTGGGACAGAGGCCAGCTGCGTCTGCCCAGGAGCACCGCTCCCCATGAGCCCCCGTGTGGCCTGCGGGGGGAAGGGCTGGCTGTGGGGGTGCTCAGCCCAGGTCAGCTCGGGGCCTCTGGGGCCTCTGGCCATGTCGGTCCAGGTGCAGGTCAGGCCCGGTGCTGGTCAGGCTGGGTGCTGGTCAGGCCCGGTGCAGGTCAGGCCCGGGTGCATGTCAGGCCTTGGTGAAGGTCAGGCCTGGGTGCTGCTCAGGCCTTGGGGAAGGTCAGGCCTGGGTGCTGGAGTGTATGCTTGGCCTCACCTGGACAGCCTGAGGGGAGGCTGGGCCACATGTACATCAATACTGCCTTAGCCAGCTAGGCTGCCTCAACAAAATACCACAGCCTGGGTTGTTTGAACACCAGAAACTCATTTTCTCACAGGTCTGGAGGCTGCAAGTCTGAGATCAGTGTGCCGGCACAATCTGGTTTTGGTGAGGGCTCTCCTTTGTGCCAGCAGTCAGCAGCCTTCTTGCTACGTCCTCACGGGGCCTATCCTCGGTGTGCACGCAGATAGAGTGGCTCTGCTCATGGGGCCACTAATCCTACCATGAGGGCCACATCCTCATGACCTAACCTAACCCTAATTACCTCCCAGAGCCCCCTCTCCAAATACCATCACATTGGAGATAAGGCTTCAACACATGGGTTTCAGGGGAGTTTTAGGGGCACCCAAAGGTTCAGTCCATAATGTGCAAAAATCCTCAACAGATACTAGGAAATGGAATCCAGCAAAAATAACGAGTCTGTCGTAACTAAGCGGAGTCATCTCTGAATGCATGGCTGGCTCAACACTCGATATTCCAGTCACAACACCTGGGCGGTGCCGTTAGCTCAGGGAGGTAGTGAGGACTCCACGGGCAGCCAGCCCAGCTGTCCTGCATCTGGCAGGGGAGGCTGAGTGGCCAGCAGCCGGTCGGGTGGGGTGTGGTGTCAGCACGTTGATGCAATATCTTCTTTTTCTGCGTCAAAGTCGACCAACATTCTTGGACTTGGGCAGCAGCTGCCCCTCCTCCCGCCTCGGCCGTGGGGAAAGGGGGGCAGGGCCGGACTCCGAGTCTGAGCTGGGACCTGGGAGCCACCCGGCCACACGTGGGGTTAGGAGCAGAGGGGCTGGAGCCCACACTGGCCCCTGCCCACCGTTCTCCGAGCCACTCAAGCTGCCTGGGACCCAAAGCCCTTGTCAGACCCAAGTTTCTCGCCCCACACCCCAGCTCTGGGGGTGAATAATTGAAGGCAGAGCCGATGAGCTCAGAGCTGGTGTGTGTGTTGGGGGGGTGGTCTGGCTGGACTGCGGTGACTCAGTAAGGAGGAGGAGACGGGAAGAAACGCATCTCACACACACCGGCCCAGCGGTAACGGGCAGGAAGGGGGACGTGAGACATATGGGCCGTGACAGCTTAATGGCCTTTGGCTAGAGCAGCCCCTGAATGTGCTAGCTTGGGGAGGCTCCGAGCTGAGACCACTCCATTGGCCAGGCTGGGAGGGGGTGGTGGCACCTCCTGCTGACCTCGGGGGGGCGGCGGGAGGCTGGGGAAGAGGCTGCATCTTGGGGACCCGCACCACCCGGCCACACCTAGATGGGGACGCATCTGGGCCGGACCCGGGCCCACCCTGCCTGTTCACCGTGACGCCTGCCTCCCCTGGGGGCCCTCCCGGGACCCGCCAGCAGAGGCTGGGAGGCCGGGGTAGTGAGGGTCTGACTGCATGGGTTCCTGTCACTGCTGCATCACGGGCGCCCAGACTTGGGCTGTAAGATGACCCCGTCCATTGCTTTCGGAGTCTGTGTGGCAGGATTCGGACAGGCCCCGTGGGATGGCCTGATTTTGTTCCTCAAGGTCTGGGAAGACTTGAGCCCGGGGGTCCAGTCACCTGGGGGCGTCTCCTGCAGTCGTGGCCTCTGTCAGCAGGAACCTTGGCTGGGACGCCTCCCGGGGCCCTGAACATGGCGCCAGCTTCTGCACCTGGCGGCCAGCAGAGACCAGTGCAGCCTGGGTCACCTTCTATGGCCAAGACTCTGGAGTGGGATGGCGCCATTTCCACCATGGTTACAAGGCCACCGGATTCCAGAAGAGGGGACAGAGACCCCCACCCCTCCACGGAAGGGTGTCAGAGTAACGCTGGAGGAGAGCCTGGGGCTGGGAGAGACCCGTCTTTGGAAAAGTCCATCCGCCTCTTGAGTGGCTGCCGGCGAGGCCCAGAGCTACGTGCGGCCACCCACAGGCCCCGCCGCCAGACCCCGCAGACTGTCCTGCTCCGCCAGACAGCCCTCCTTCCTTGGAGCCCTGGGTACAGCGGGAGTTGCTTCTCTGATTACTGCGACCCCTGGGGGGAGGGGTGCACCCCCCACACACCTAAACACTCCCAGGGCTCGCCCAGGACAGGACTCAGGTCAGGGCCTCCCTGCTCAGCACCTGGGGGAGAAAGCACACCCACTCCCGGCTGCCCTCCCAGCCGTGCTCCCAGGTGAGAGGCCCAGCCCCAGCCTCCTTGCCTGTCTGGAGCCACTGGAACCACACTGGTGGCCTGGCGCCCACCAGCCTGCTGTGCTCAACCCTCTGTGAGCGTGGGGCCCCTCCCCTGCCCTTCACCACCCAGCTGGGCTCCACCGGTCACAGACGTCTCGTCCCAGCCCGGCCCGGTGATCCACTGGCCTCCCTTGGGATGTCTGCTTTTCTGTTGCATCAGTGACGGGGGGTGGGGGGTGTGATGACAGGTGGGGGTCTCAGCCTGGCTGGGGTCTGAGGACGTGGTCCCTACACCCCCTCCAAGGAGACTGTGCCCACTCCCCTCGAGCTGTGCGGGGCAGCAGGGGAGCGGCCGGGTGGGAGGGGGAGAGGCTGAGCGGGCGGGGCCCCGAGTGGGACGATGGGGCCACCTGGACCAGCCCTAAGCCCCAGACCTCTGGCAGCTACGGTCGAGCCCCACCTGGGGCCCCTTTGGGGCCCGATGCCACCTTCCCCTGACCCTGCAGCACTCCTGCGGCCCTCAGCAATGGCCGGCCGTTCTCCGCCAGGGCCGGCCCACGCGCAGGGACAGTGGGAGGAGGGGTGCCCTGCAGGCCCATCCTCGTGGGGCCGAGGGACAGCTCACAGGAGCTTCAGGACCCAGCAGGCCTGCAGGTGGCCCCTCGTTGGTGGCCACTCTTCCAGGTGAATGAGCCCCTGGTGGAGACAGTCTGGCTGTTGGGAATCATGTGAACTGTTATTTGTCATTAACTCTTTTTTTTTATAGTTTTTTTTTTTTTTTTGGCTGCATTGGATCTTCCTTGCTGCGCGCGGGTTTTCTCTAGTTGCGGCGAGAGGGGGCTGCTCTTCCTTGCGGTGCATGGGCTTCTCATTGCAGTGGCTTCTCTTGTTGCAGAGCACGGGCTCTGGGCACACGGGCTTCAGTAGTTGTGGCTCGCAGCCTCGGTAGTTGTGGCGCATGGGCTTAGTTGCTCCACAGCATGTGGGATCTTCCCAGACCAGGGCTCGAACCCGTGTCCCCTGCACTGGCAGGCAGGTTCTTAACCACTGCGCCACCAGGGAAGTCCTGTCATTAACTCTTCTCTGATGTCACTCTATGACCTGATGAATAGTTGAGCTGGGCGGCCCCAGAATGTTTAAACTTTTTCCCACTCGGGAATTGCAGGGGAGCACGCATCTCCAGAATGTTCTCCCTCACACCTGTCCGGACAACTTTATAAAATCCAAATTGCCACTCCCGCCTTTTGGCCACCATCTCATTAATAACGAATAGAACACTTATGGACGACACCTTCCTCTAAATGCAACGACTAACCTACTTGGCTTTCATGCAAGTGGGTGGCATCATCTGAAATTCCAAAAGGAGAGAAAGACACTGCTGGTCAGAGAGGGGGGAAAGCGGGGAGGGCCAGGGGCTGATGAAGTCCCTGCCTTCAAGAAAAATCCCTTGCTGGAGAACAAAGGGTAAAAATAGCAGCCCAGCTAAATGGACCACACTCCTGGCGAGCGATGCCGGCTCTTCCGGCCCCCAGCTCTCCGAGGACCCGCAGGTTGACCCTGAGCTGGGAAGTGCTGGGCTGGAGGCCAGTGAAGCACTCAGCGCTGAGAGCGGCCCAGTTTTAACTGGTGTTATTCATTAGCTGTTTTACTCAGCTGGCTGGCAGGGCCCCAGCACGGCCCCAGCTGCCTCCATGGCTGGAGGGATGCGGGACTCCGGGCGAACATCCCCCGGGGCCAGGCAGGGTGCACCCCCCAACCACAGCACCCTCCTCCTGATGCTCTGGGGGCGTGTCCCCGAAGACCTGTACCCCCAGAGCTCACCACCCGTCCCCAGGCCCTGCCCAAGGAAGCTGGTTGCCAGCTCTCACTTTCTGTGGGTGACTGAGGCCCTGGCCTGGGGAACCCCTCGACTGCATGCCTGTCACGAGCGGATTCTCCGAGTTGTGGCCCAGCCAGAATTCCAGCTCATTTCAGCTCAATATTCACCCGCTGAGGAGTACGAGGGCCCGCTATGTGTCCGCTGTGGGCGCACTCATTTTAGGTAATTTGGTTTCCTCTTTAAATAGCATTCAAGGGGACTAGCAAACTCACCCCCCAACCAAGTTCCCGACGGATTAAAGGGCCTCGTATGCGGCATGCTCCCAAACGGTGCTCGCCCGGACTGCAGTTAAACCCTTCCTGTGCTCAACACGACTCAGGTCTAAAAAAGAACGACATAATGCCATTTGCAGCAACGTGGATGTGACTAGAGATGATCATACTAAGTGAAGTACGTCAGACAGAGAAAGACAAACATCATATGATATCACTCATATGTGGAATCTAAAATACGGCACAAATGAACATATCTGTGAAACAGAGACAGAATCATGGACATAGAGAACAGACTGGTGGTTGCCAGGGGGAGGGGGGTGGGGGAGGGATGGAGTGGAAGGTTGGCGCCAGCAGCTGTGAGCTTTTATATAGAGAGTGGATAAACAACAAGGTCCTACTGTAGAGCACAGGGAACTGTATTCAATATCCTGTGATAAACCATAAGGGAAAAGAGTATTTAAATAAATGAGAAGCTATATATATGTATAATTGAATCATTTTGCTGTACAGCAGTAATTAATATAACATTGTAAATCAACTACACTTCAATTAAAAATATTCTATATATATAATTTTATATATATATATAATTATATATATATATATAATTTTATATATATATATATAATTTTATATATATATATAGGGCCTACCTTCAAACCAAGGCGACAATGCCCACATTTTAAAATCCACTCTGCTTTATTGTCTGTTGCCTGGAAATTATTGCAGGGGTGCAAACACTGCATCTCACGCTCTGTGATGATCTGAGATGGGCCAATAAAATGTCTCGTAAACCTAAAAACAACGCTCCCCTGACCCCCTGCTCTGTGGCCACTTACAGCGGAGTTCTGCAGCTCCGAGGCCACAGGGAGATGGGGCCGGTTGGGACTTCCTTCCCCGCTGCAGAGGATATTTGCAGGAGGACCCCGTTCTTGAGGTGGGGGGACCTGGTTTCTCCTGGGGGACCCATCCCTGCCCCATCCCAGCCCACGTGTCCCAGGTCTGGCTGGCTGGCCATGGTCCAGGGCTGGCCCGTGACCTTGGTGATGTCAAGGAGACTCAGTTCTACGAGGAGTGATGAGGGGAGCAGCCTCTGTCTTTTCTGGGGGCTGCTTCCATTTTGGCAAGATGGGCCTGCAAGGGCAGAGCAGTGTGGGCACGGTGGATCTCGTGTTCATGAATGTGCAGGGGGGCCCCGAGAATCACTGATTTAAGGCCCTGTTGGCCATGATAAAGGTGAAATGTTTAAATGAATCAGGTGTTGTGCAGAGAACAGCCTGGGAGGAAAAGGGTGAAGTCGGGTTCCCCCCACCGTTGGCCAGACTGGGGCGGCAGGGACAGGGAGGGTGGGAGAAGACACCGAGGGCCGAGGGGCTCCCCGCAGTGGCGGGTGACCCCCACCCCCCAAAGCCATGTCCCGGCTGGTGGCCGCCCTGTCAGGGGACCCAGAGGAGCGTGTGGAGTGGGGAGGAGAGGGAAGAGGTCACTGGAAACGCCCAGGGGGCCCCTGGAACACTGGGGGGGAGGGCCCTGCCCCCCACCGCCTGGGCCAGGTGACACTGGGAGCCCCCTGCAGGCATGCGGGAGCTGGGCCAGCGCACACACCCCAGGTGGGCGTGTCCCCGAGCCCCTGAGGACAGGTCCACGTGGGCGAGGGGCCGGAGCCGGTGGGCCTGGGAGCCTTTTAGTTGCGAATGGCAGGATGGGTGGTGATTAACTGGGAGGGAGGAGCACGGCCCAGTCCAGGGAGTCGGTGTGGTCAGAGGCTGAAGGGAAGCTGGGCCAGGCCACTGGGAGGGGTTTGGTCTGTTTCTAACGCAATAGAGAACCACTAATGGGCTTTTAAACCGGGGCGACGGGGGGGGGGGCGTGATATGATTCAGCAGCTTGTGTCTTTCAAAGATCACTGCTCTTGTGACTGGATTGGAGGGGGCAGGGTGAGGGATGACGGGGTGGCGGGGGGATGTGTTATGTGTCAGGTGACAGAAGACGATGGTTTGTACGGGGCGGGGGGCGGGGGGAGGAGAGACGCCCACAGACACCAAGGACACTCAGGGGCGAAGTCAGAGGGATGAGTCCCAGCCACGCTCAGCCAAGGCCCTTCCCGCATCGGTCAGCTGTCACCGTGTAACCAGCATCCCTTGGCAGGTGCGCCAGGCATGTCCCCCTCACTCCCGGGTCTGTGGGTTGGTTGGGGGTGGGCTGACCCAGCTGGGTCGCGGCTGTGGAACCACAAGCTCTACCCACTGTGTTTCTTGTTCTTCTGGAAGCAGCAGGCTGCCAGGGCCAGTCCTTCCCACGGAGACACCGAAGCAGAGCACAGCCCACCCACCGACGCGCAGAGCAAGCCTTTGCTGGTCGTACACAGGGTCCCTACGGGGTGTGGGGTCCCAGGACTGCCCCTGGGAACAAGGGCCTCTGGCCCGGACAGCGCTCCCGTCCCTGGTCATCTCAGAGGACTCAAGGGGCAGTGACCAGCAACCTTCATCGCAGGTCAGAGGAAAAGCTCCACAAAGGGGGAGGTACTGGCATCAAGTCATTTTACGGGGCAATGTTCACTAGGCGCGTAAACTGTTTTGAAAGGCCACTCCCCCGGGGTATGTCCGATGCAAACCTGGGTCAAATGAACAAAGAAATGCGGAGAGGGGGGGCCACCCTCCCAGGCTGTTCACGTGGAGGAGCAGGAAGGCTGAGCGACGTCCAGCCCAGAGGCCTCAGCTCTCCCCCCGAGGGGTCAGCAAAGGACCAGGAGTTTTGGGAGCAGCGCGCCCGCCTTCTGCATCCCCCGTCTGGCCAGGCAGCAGCGGTACAGTCATCGGTCGCAAGGACGCTAAACATAAAAGGATTGCTTTCCGGGAAAACTGCTGACGCGCAGGACTCTGGCAAAGAGAGAGCTTGAGGCCGTCAGGCCCCCCGGATCCGCACGACCCCTAATCAATTTTCAATCCTTGGAACAAAACTAGTCCTGATTTATGAAGTTCCACAAGTTGGTTCTTTTCTGCATCGCCCGGCGTTAGAAGCAGGGACGCCCTCCCAGGCGGCCCCATCGGGCGCAGGGGTTGGGGGGGGGGCCTCAGACAGGCACATCCATGGCCCTCCCGGGCTCCCACCGGGCCCAGTGCCTTGCACGCTGACTCCAAACACAGCGGAAGCAACCCAAGCGTTCACGTCTCCCGCGGGAACCCAGCCACACCCACGCTGGCCGTATCTGGGGGACCCTGTTTCTGTGCTTTTGTGGCGTTCATGGGCTCTCCTCTCTGAGACCTTGTGTGTGCTCGCTGGGGTCAGCAGTGGCTCTGAAACTGACCCTGACTTCAGGGTCCAGTAGATGGAAGATGGAAGATGACCGATTAAGGGAAAACAATTCTCTCCAAGTCCACTGACCTGGGAAAACTTTGTATTCAGAGGGGTTGATGAAGATCTATAGGCAATATCAGCTTCTACCCATTTAAAAACTATATAATCATATTCCATCTGCAATCTCCGGTCACTAATGCAAGATCCTCAGCTAATTTTTAAGTAAAGCATCTGAAGCATAGTTTAGAAGCTTTACGTCACCACATACCCCAGCCCACCAGACAGATAAAAGAGTGGGCATATAGATGAATCATTTTATTATTCTGGGATGGTGAGGCCCTCCCAAGCACCACAAAGGAAAAGAGTGATATATTTGACTACGTGAAAATTTAAAATGTCTGTATGGTTAAAGATACCATAAACCAAAATTAAAAGCAAATGGCAAACCAGGAGTAAGCATTTCAATCCATGTTACAGACAAATGGTTAATAATGTTCTGAAAAAGCAGTACGTTTCTGAAGGACAAGCACATGCACAGAAAATGGGCAAAAGACCTGAACAGGCATCTCACAAACTGCTCTGATCAGCTCATGGCGAATACTTGACTTCGCCTGAATCAAAGAAATGCAATGAAAGCACTGATGATAGTCTATTTGCCTTCTGTCAAACTGGCAAATAATGGTTTAAATTTTAAAGCTGACACTGGCCAAAGAACAGAGGAAGGACATCCTCATGCCCTGCCAGTAGAAGTATAAACTGGCATGTCGTTTTTGGAGGGTGCAGAGATGGACTAAAATCCCAGTAAAATTCGTGGAACTATGTCCTAAGGAAATAAGTTCCTGCCTGAAGATTCGCAGGCAAGAATAGTCATTACACATAATCCCCAAAGCTGGAAACAATCTACATAAGTTAGATAAATTACGGTAGAACAGGATGTAGTCCCCGAGAAAGCTGTAGAAGAATATTTATGGGCACAGAATGTTATCCATTATATACTGCTAAGTGGAGTAAAGAGGGTTACAAAAAACGGCAGGCATCACGTGTGTGCTATTTTATAAGAAAGGAGTGAGTAAATAAATAGATGGTCAAGGGCATGTGGATACTGGTCATTGCTCTCACGTGACCACGGGACCTTCATAAACTTTCTTGCTACAAATCAGAAGAAATTACAAGACAAGTGGATTAGTTTCCTAGCTACCCTGCTGACTAATCATCTTTCTGTTCCCAGTGATTTTGTTCTAGAAATCACTTCCAATTGAGTTATTTGGAATCATAATGCCAAGAGGCACGCACTTGCCCGAGACCGGCAAACACAGACAAGGAAGACGGGCACCTTCCGGTCAGCCGGATCCAGCAAGTCAATTACTGTAATAACAGCGGGGGAAGCAGCAGGCGGCCGGGGCAGGCCCACTGTCATAATATTTTCCTTGCAATTAAAACTGAATTTCTAAAAGGTAACGTGAGTGGTGGAGAGGAAAAGGAGCGCCTGCCTTTCAGAGGTGAATAAAGGCCGTGTGAGCCGTGGGGACCGGTGCCGCCAGATCTGCATTCCAGCTGCCCGCTCACCCGCAGGGGGATCTGGACAAGCCACCTCACCTCAGGGTTTATCCTGACCCGAGACGCTGGGGAGCGATCGCGTCTGCCCCACAGAGGGGCTGTCACAGGATTAGAATCCTCTTCGGAAGTATTTGAGAATTACGTGTGGCGACTGTCAACCTTGGTATGTTACTGTATTTAAGCACGACACAACTCCTTCCCAGGGAATTTTGCATGGATAAGGCTTGTGAAAAGCCAGTTAAGGGCTTCCCTGGTGGCTCAGGGGTTGAGAATCCGCCTGCCAATGCAGGGGACACGGGTTCGAGCCCCGGCCCGGGAAGATCCCACGTGCCGCGGAGCAGCTGAGCCCGTGCGCCACAACTGCTGAGCCCCCGTGCCACAACTACTGAAGCCCGTGCGCCGCAACTATTGAGCCCACGCACTGCAACTACAGAAGCCCGCACGCTTTAGGGCCCAAGTACTGCAACTACTGAGCCCACATGCTGCAACTACTGAAGCCCACATGCCTACAGCCCGTGCTCCCCGACAAGAGAAGCCACCGCAATGAGAAGCCCACGCACTGCGACGAAGAGTAGCCCCCTCTTGCCGCAACTAGAGAAAGCCCACGCGCAGCAGCAAAGACCCAACGCAGCCAAAAATAAATAAATAAAATAAATAAATTTATTTAAAAAAAATCCAGTTAAGGCACATGCATACCCTGGACCCATCAGCTCTGCACAGGTCTCCCCAGGCACGGGCTATGATGTGCAGGCGGTGCCATTCATAACAGCCCCAAACTGGAGACAGCCTAGTGCCCATGAGCCATTTAATGGATAAATTGTTGTGTGTTTGTACAATGGCACACAATAAAGCAGTGCAAAGAAACAGTCTGCCACTGTATGTGACAACCAGGATGAATCTTATGAATATAATGTCACATGAAAGAAGCTATACACACACACGTACTGAACGATGCCACTTAAGGTAAAAGACAGGAAAGCTGGAAAACAGGATGGTAGTTCCTCAAAAAAGTAAGCATAGAATTACTGTCTGATGGGACTTCCCTGGTGGCGCAGTGGTTAGGACTCCGAGCTCCCAGTGCAGGGGGCCCGGGTTCGATCCCTGGTCAGGGAACTAGATCCCACATGCATGCTAAGAGTTCACATTCCACAACTGGGGAGCCGGCGAGCTGTAACTAAGGAGCTGGCGCAACCAACCAACCAACCGAACAAACAAATAAATAAACAAAAAAGAATTACCATCTTATCCAGCAACTCTGCTTCTGGGTATTTACCTGAAGGAATGAAAGCAGGGTCTTGAAAAGATATTTGCACACCCATCTTCGTAACAGCATTATTCACAATCACCAAAAGACGAAACAACCTGGATGTCCATTGATGGATGAATGGACAAACAAAATGTGGTCCATGCAATGGAATATTATTCAGCCTTAAAAAGGAAGGGAATTCTGACACCAGCTTCAACACGGATGAACTTTGAGGGCATGATGCTAAGTGAAATAAGCCACTTATAGGAGGTCCCCAGAGGAGTCGAATCCATAGACAGAAAGTACAATGATGGGTGCCAGGGGCTGGGGCAGGGGGGAGGGAGGGGTTGGTGTTTAGCGTGTAGTCAGTCTCCGTCCCAGCAACGCAGAGGCCAGGCTGGCTGTCTCCACAGCACCAGAGGGCATTTCTCCTTTTCTCCAGGCCGGAAGGAAGGAAAGGAATCTCTGCTTTGCACCCAGCACCCTGACGTCTGATCCAGCACAGGGATTTGGGAGACCGGCCTCTGCCCTCCCCAAAGAGCAGCCCCCAAGTGCAGAAAGCCAAGCTCCGCCTCCATCTCTGCTGTGTGGCCGGGAGACCAGCGCAGAGGAGAGAACATTCAGGAATCCTTCAGGGAGGGAGGCAGAGAAGTGGGGGGAGGGAGGAACAGTCCTGACAGTCGCATCCTTGGAGACCCCAGAGGAGAGGAGAAAGAGTGTCGAGAGGAAAAAACATTTAAAGAAGTAGTGGCTGAAAACTCCCCCAATTTGGTGAAAGACATAACTTTGCAGATTCAAGAAGTTCAGTGGACCCCAACCAGGATTAATTCAAACAACACCAAGCCCAGACACATCATAATCAAACTGCCAAAAACCAAAGGTGAAGAAAACTCTGGGAAGCAGCCATGGAGAGGCGGAGAGGAGGGAGGGAGGGCGGAGCTGAGGGAGGGAGGGCAGAGCCCCCAGGGATGCCAGGCCCAGGGCTGACACCAAGGCATGCAGCTCCCGTGCTGGCTGGGCGGCTCCCTCAGTGGGATGCTTTGTGATGCAGACCCAGACAGCAGGGAAGCCCGCTGGAGGGAAAAGGGAGGCTCCTACCAGGGCTGTCTCACCTGGAAGAATCAGAAAATGGGATTGCACGGGTTACAGACAAAGGGGAGACCAGTCTGGGGATGTGAAGGACACCACAGCCGCAGGTCAAGGTCGAGAAGCAGAACCCCAGAGCTGGGCCCAAGAGTTAGAGGGACCTGCAGGACACACGGAGTTGGAGGTGAGGATAGTCCAGCCCCTGGTCGTGGACCGAAGGGCAGAGCGTATCCTGAGGATGCCTTCCCCCAGGCTGGAAGGGACTCAGGACCTGAGCCCTGGAGCCTACAGGGCCTGATTCAAAGCCAGCTCTCTCTGCCACTAGCTGGTGGTGGGCTCTGGACCAAATTTCTTACCTGGGAGACTCAGTTATCCCATCTATAAAGTGGGGATAAGACAGTCTGTGTTCCATAGGCTTGATGTGAAAGGCCATGCTCAGTGCCTGGCCCGTGGCTCCCACATATGGCTGTTACTGTTATTTTCCATGGTCCTGCCCAACCCCTAGACAGGCAGGGCTCTGGGTGGGGCGGCCTCCCTCCTGGCCAGCTGGTAAGAGTGTGGAGGTTTTGTTTTCCTGAATCTACTCTCTGTGGATTCAAACCTCAGGGAAAACGCCAAGGAGAAGCCGCTCGCAAAAGAAGAGTTGAAAGTGGACTCCATTCAAGCAGAGCCCACTGGGCTCTCATCACCTGGGCAGACAGAACAAAGAGGCAGAGGCCAAAGGACCAGCAGACACCCTGCCCCCCATCGCCCAGCTGAGGACCAGACACAAGCACTTCCTGCAGGTGAATCCCCACCTGTGCACGGTGCGCCCTCCCCTCACCCGTGCACAGGGCCTTCCTCGACAGACCCCACCTCCAGACAGCCCCCTGCGCGTCGCGTCCGATGGCAGCCAGGTGTGAGCACCAGGGAGGGCTCTGGAAGAGGTGGAGTCCCCTAGGCCCCCCACACCCACCTTCCTGTCACCCTGCTTCTCCTGTTTGGGGGAACGTCGAGCCCAGGCCTGCCCTGGAGGAGCCGTGGCCTTGATGATTCAAGACGAGGCTCAGATCAGTTCACTCAGTATCTGAGTCCAGAGGACTCGGTCAAGGATGCCCCCTCCTGAGGGGATCCGAGTGGACACCGGAGGCCCTGCGGGTGCCGGGCAGACGTGGGAACGGGAGAACGAAGCCTCCTGGGGGATTTTGTAGCTTCCTTTCCTGCTGCAGCAAAGGCAGGGACCGTTGGGCACGGAAGAGCCATGCCTGCTGGACACACGGCCACGGGCGGGAATCCGGCTCAGGCGCCGGTGCTCCCAAGGTCACCCAGCAAGGTCACCTTCCCAGGTGATGCTGATTCACTCCCCTCCTGGGACGGCAGCCCCAGGTTCTCACTCAGCAGGACCAGCGGCCGCCCCTCCCCTCCAGCCCACAGACACCAGCAAAGACACCCCCTGTCCTGTGGCTGCCACAGCCAGGGAGGCCGGGGCGGGACTGGGGGGCCTGGGCGGTCTTTCTCACCTGGCTCCGAGGCCCGGGGCGGCCGGTGTGCTCTGAGCCGTGAGTGCGGAGAAGCCGGCTGCCATCCCTCACGTTCACCTGTTCCTTCCTCACAGAGCCCCTTCCTCCAAGGGCAGGCTTCCTCCAAGGGCAGGCTTCCTCGTGGCTGTACCCCTCTCAGGGCCAGGAAGGAGGGGAGGAGGGGGTGGTGACAAGACGTGCCCGGCTGGCCTGCCTGTGTTCTCGGTGGCTCCAGGGTCCCCCGACGGCAGCCGGCTGACTTATCACCTTCCTGCACCATCGGCATTCTCAGACCCGCGTCCCAGGGAGGCGCTGCCTGAGGGACAAGATCGAAACACGAAGGAAGGACACAGGTAGGAAACACAGGTGCGGGGGACCAGCTGGGCGGCGTCCAGCTCTCTGCGGCCTCGTAAGCAGCTACCATCCAGGCCCACTGGGCTTTCATCGTGCCTGCTACCCCAGGGAGGCACCAGGAGAAGCGGGTGTCAGAGAGCCTTCCTTCTTATCTGCCTCCTGGCACCGCCACTCACCCTCAGTGGCCGTGGGAAAGGCCGACAGGCACCTCCCGGCTTTTGCAAGGCAGGTGACCTCGAGGGGGACACAGGACAGCGGGCTGAGCATCCCAGGGAAAAGGCCACGGCCACCCCGGCAGACCCAGGCCAGGAGGACGGACGTCCCGCAGTGGGTGTGGCCCCGCCCTCACCACAGCCCAGCTCTGGGGGGGGGGGTCCCACGGCCCCAGCCCGCTCGCCACCGAGCTCCTCTGCTTCTTGCCTCAGCCTGGCTTTGCCACCAGCCCTGGCGGGGACACTGAGAAAACAGGGCCTGGGCTAGGCAGACTCCCTGCTGGAGCCCGATGGGTCAGGCCACCGTGCCCCCCTCCCCATCCGACCCCCATCCCCTTCACGGCCAGGGCTGCCAGGCCCCTCCCCCGACCTGGGGTCCAGCCTGGAGCCACCCTGGAGCCCGAGGGGTTGGTGGCCCCCTTCCCGGTCCGGGATCAGGTCAGCTCCCCACTGACACCTCCCCCAGGCCCGCCCGGGGAACTCGTGGTCCTGCGTGCGGGAGACTGGAGAGTTTCCCACAGAAAGAGTTCCGACTTGTCAACGTCTCCACTGCGGCTGCCGATTGCAAGTGACCTCCACTTCCTGAGCATGGGGGTGGGGGTGCAGGGGAGCAGGCGCTGAGCAATTCTGGGACCGCAGAGCCCCAGGAAGTGGCCTTGATGGGAGGGTGACAAGACCGCAGCCCTGGAGCAGCCAGCAACCAGCAAAGCCCAGCCCCTCCCCGGAAACGCCCCATGCGAGGTCTGCCACCTTGCAGGGGAACCACCTGTCACCCAGATTTGTCCTCCTGACAACCCCCCCCAGGGACCTGCCTCCCCTGACACGCAGGGGCTGGGGGCTGGGACGCCCCTCGGGCCCCAGGAGCCTCTGTGTGATCCAGCTGTGCGGCTCTCAGAAGAGGAAGCTTCCAGCCTGGACCACCCTCCCGGGAGTCCAGTGCTGAGCCCTGTTTCTGGAGGGAGACCAACCGCTCGCCTGGGCCCCAGCCGGTGAGCTGGGCCACGCTCCGCAAAGGAGGGGTCAGTGGGGCGTCCACTCTGCCCACTGTGCTGGGGACTGTGGCCCAGACTGGCCCTCTGGAGGCAGAGACCACAGGCTTCACATCCCTGTGTGGCCGGCACTGTGCCCTGCACCACACAGACACACAGAGACACAGGCACACACGGAGGCACACACACACACACAAACACACGTTCCCGCCACCCTGCAGAGATGCTCACAGCCCCCAGCTGCCCTTTCAAAGTTGCCACTAGGTGGTGCATTAAACTTTCAGGTTTTGTTTTTTAAACTTTTGTGCATCTAGACCATCACAGTTCAATAAAAATATAATAGAGCCATATATGTAATTTTCCAGGAAACAGGTAAAATTAATTTTAATAATATCTTTTAATTTAACCCTAAATAGCCCCCAAATTATCATTTCAACATATGATCAACATAAGGAATTATTAATGAGATATTTTACTTTCCCTTTTTTCTGGTGAGTCTTCAAAATCCCGTGTATGTTTTATGTTTACAGTACATCTAAATTCAGAACCTAAATCTTTATCAGAAATCGTTGCTTATACTTAAATTTCATAAAATTTATGGTCAGAAAAGGACACTCATTTACTTAAGTTGTTTCAAACATAAAAGTTTTCAGAAACTGCATGGGTATCAGTTTAAATTTTTAAATTTAACTTAAAATCAGAATAAAGTGCTCCGTGGCTGCTGCGTGTGTTTCAGAGACCGTGTCTCCAGCCCCCACCTTCAGGCAGCCCACCGGGGTTAGCAGCCATGAGATGATGTTATCGGTGTTCTGAGGGACGAACAAGGTGGCATTGTAGCAGACGCGTCCCCTGCCAGCACAGCACCGACAGCAGAAAAACCACAGGGACCAGGCACTAGCAGGGTGACCCTGGGGGGCCAGCCCCACCCTGGCAGAAGGGACACCAGCCGAGACCCCAGAGTGAGAAGGACAGCCAGGCTGAGGGCTTGAAAGCCCCTGGGAGCAGGCACAAAGAGGGAGGAAGGACAGCAAGGTGACCAGTGGAGGGAGGGTGCCTCTTGGCCCCAACAGCACCCGCGTCCTAACCCCCGAATCTGCGAATATGTTACCTTACCTGGCAAAGGGGTATGAACCGTGAGATGGAAGATGAGCCTGGTGGTCTGGGTGGCCCACTGGTCTCCAGCGTCCCAAGAGGAGGGAGGCCGGAGGGTCAGAGCCAGAGGAGACGCAGCGATAGAAGCAGAGGTTGGGGTGATGCGAGGAAAGGGCCACGAGCCACAGGGCATGGCGCCTCTGAGGGCTGGAACGGGAGAGAAAGCCTCCAGGAGCTCCATCCCGCGGACACCGCACCCGGGGGACCCGGGACTCTGGCCCCAGAGCTGCAAGGTGCTGTCTGCGTGCTGCTCCAGTCCGGCTCGGTGATCTGTCACAGCAGCCGAGACTCACCACCTCCCGGGGAGGAGCTGGGTGCCGGGAGCCGTGGACGCTTTAGGCAGGAAAGGGACAGTCTAATCTGTGCTTCTGAAATATGGGCTCGTGATGGGTTGGCCACCCCAGGGCCAGCCCGATCGATGCTCACACCGCTCTGGGCAGCTTGTGGCCTTGTCTCCGGAGCTCCTACAGCCCTGCTGGCTCCCCCACTGCACAGACGGACAGACTGAGGCCGGCAATGCCGCCTGTGCGCCGGCCTCGTGGGCACAGGATCGCGGAGGAACCCGGAAGGGTTGATGTCGTCTTGCGGGCATATCATGTGCCTAGGGTTAGGGTCGGCTGCTCAGGTTTGCCCTTGTTTCCATCCGTCAAGTTTTATGTGGCCCCGGATGGACCCGAGCGGAGCTGTGTGTAACTTCCCAGTGGCTTCTCCCCTGGAGCGTTTAGGAACCTTCCCTGGGACTGACGGGGTTTACCTGTGTGTGCTGGTGTGACACCCACGCAGGGGGGACAGGTGCCCCAACCAGGGACAGAGGGAGATCAGAGGGGGTCACGTTCCCTCCTCGATCAGAGAGGAGGGAGAGGGGTGACACAATTATTCAGATCAGTGGCATCTACAGACCTGAACGGCATCACCTGTGCAGGTTGGGGAGCTCTGTGGGCTCTAGACCTGCCCCCCACCCCAGGACTTCCAGCCTTAAGTAGGCTGGTTGGCAATTACGTTTTCTGCTCTAATGATTTAGCTGGTACTTAACCCACTTTCCATATTTACCTGACCTCTAGGTGCTTTGAAAAGGAGTTTGCCCAGGGAGGGTGGGGGAGGGCCCGGACTCCTGTGCACATAGGAATCATTTCAGGCAGTCGCTGTGGTTTGCCATGCTTTCCAGAAGGAGTCCATGTGTCTGAACTCACAACTTAGGGTTTGCACCTGTTCCAAACGGCTGAGCCGCTTCTCTGACACAAACTGGCTTGTGTCCACGAGGACAGTCTGGGACACAGCTTTCCTGCTGCCAGAGGATCAGGAAAGTGGTTCTAATAAAGGTTGCCAGGAGCCAGTGTCTCTTCTCGCAGTCTGAGACCGGTCGGGAAATTTCTCTCTCAAACTGCCCCAGGGCAGAAACCTCCCTAGCTTCCTGGCCTGGTAATTTTCCAGAGCTGAAACTTTCCTCTCAAGGGACAGGAAGGACATTCAGCCACTGACAGCTCAACCAGAAACATTTCTGACCGACCAGAAGTCACAACCGCCCTGAGCGGGAGCGGGACGTGACTCAGCAGGGAAAGGGGCGGGGCAGGGTGGGTGGCGGAGGCAGCCTGGGGACTGCCGTGTGGGGTGCGGGCGGGATGGTCTGGCCACCCCCCGCTTTTCAAATCACGTGCATCTCTGGCCTCACGTGAGCAGCCTTGACGGGTACAGATCGGTCCGGGGGAGGAGCTTCAGGACTGGGCCGAAGGTGGGAGAGAGGCCACAGAAGTACCTGGCTCCTGTTCCCGTTTGGTGGGAGCACCTGGGGGAGAAGGGAGGGTCCGCGGACTCAGGTTCCTCCCCCTCACGGTGCAGATGGTGGGCCCGTGTGCCTGAGCTCTGCCAGCTCCCCCGAGATGACCCCTGGATCAGACCCAAACAGAAAAGAAGTCAAGTGTCAGGCCGCGCCTCTGTCCAGAAGTCCTTCTCTGGCCTCAGGGCACGTGGCAGGTCACCTCCCCGCACCGGGGGTGGAGGCCCCCGTGGAAAGTGAGGTTCAGGTGGGAGCCCTCAGGACTCAGCAGGTGTGAGGCTCACCTGCCCCTCCTCCCCTGACAACCTGGGTCCCTGCACTGGCCCCTCTGGGGCCACCTGGGACGGAGCCCCTGGACCTTGGGCCTGCTCGTTACGGCGGCAGAACAGGGTCTGTTGACTGATGGACCTCTGAACCGGGCTCAGCCCCAGAAGTGCCGCTAACAGAGCCCCCTCTACTAAGCAACTTCTGCAATTCTGTACTTGGATATCTTTAAGGGAAGTTATTTATTATTCTCTAAATATGTCACTATCAAAAAAGGGGGGGAGAAAAAAAAAGGGACATGCCTGTCCAAATCACACTTCTGCCAGTTTCACCAGAAAGACCAGATAAAGCCGGAACTTGCATGAAGGGACAGAGCGAGGCCTTCATCCAGACAGAGGAAGCGGGCATCACATCCTCTTGCTTCCAGAGGGGCCACACTGTCTCCACCCTCGAGTGTCTGCCAGGGACAAGTGGGGATGGCACAGACTGTGTCCCCACGTCCCCACGTCCCCGAGTCCCTGTTGGCCACTGAAAGTTACAGGTTGGTCTGAATAGAATCCCATGGAGTCCACACAGGTTGCTGGAGCCCTGGCACGTGCTTCTGGAATCACCTGTGTGGAGAACCCCCGCCTTTGCTTTCCTCCCCAGAAACGAGGGCAAAGAAAACTTAAATGCAAATCCCCGTTTTATGAGTTTGGTTTTCATTATAAACCGTCTCCCCACTTCCAGGCAACTGCCTGTGAAGTAGAACAGAAGCCGAGAAAGCGCTGTAAGGGTTGGAACCCGCAGCCCCATGCAGCAGGCAGAGTGCGGCATCATCAGGGTGGCCACTGAGAGCCTCGTCTGTGGCAGCAACTGGGCCCCGAGAGCACTTTCCTTGACCGTCACCCTCATAAGAAGTCCGCTCCGCTGCCAAGCACAGTGAAATTCCCACTATTTTCCACCCTTTGGTTTGTAACTTAATGTTGCTCCGAATAAGACAGAACAAAGCAGCACACGGAAAAGCCCTCCCTGTGGCCGCCTTCCTGCCCCCGCGGCGCCAGGACGACAGCTGCCAGGATCAATTTCCTTGTTGGGCCTATCCTGCCAAGGGTGTGGTCGGCCCGGGAAAGCAGTGCCAAGGACGGGAAGGGCGCAGCCGTGGGCGATCCAGGCAGGAGACCCCAGAAATCAGAAGGCAGACAGGTGGGTCTCCATGAAATGGGAGCGACCACAGGCCCCAGCACGAACTCACCTGCGAGAGGTGGGCGGAGCTTTGCGGACAGGACCCTTGCTGCCCCCAGGCCTGGTCCCCATGCCCCATGCCCCCAGGGCTTTGCACAATGAAACAGCTGAGCCCAGTTTGGGATGTGCCGGGGTGGGGGGGCTGCTCAGACCTGAGTCCAGGGCAAGGGGCCCAGGGAGAGGAGCCCAGGGGAGGATGGGGTGACGGTGACTCTGTGAGCAGGAGGCCGCCCTCCTCCCTGCAGCCTGGCCTTTGCTGTGTGCCCTCCCCTCCTTGCTCCAGATAACTCGGGCTCACCGAGACCTCAGACCGGGGAGCAGGGATCTCCGGGTAGAAGGACACCTGGGGAGAGGTCGGCAGCCTTCACTTGGGCTTCTTGGGCGCTGCTGGCAGCTGTCAGGGTCACGGGGGAGGCGCTGATGCCCCCTCCTCCTCTCCAGGCCCCTCTCCTCTGTTGGTGGCTCCTTCCCAGGCTCCTCCCTGCCAACCTCCACCCCGGGGGCCCCAAGCCCCACATAAGTACCACCTAATTTCCGCAGATGAAATCCCATTTCTTGCATCCAGGCCTGATTGTCCCTGAAACCCAGAGCAGTGTGTCCAGCTGCTGACCCTGGGTGTCCAACAGGCATCTCTGTGCAGCTGAATTCAGAAACTTTGGTCCAGATCTGCTCTCCCCACCTCCACATCTCATGGTTGACTCTCTCCCTTACCCGTCACATCGGCTCCAAGAGCTAGTCCTGGGCTCTACCTCCAATACATCTCTCAAATCTGCTGCCTTCTCGTCGCCCCTCCTGCCCCCTCACCTCTTGCCTGACCTCCTTGTGTTACTTCTGGTCCCCTGCACCCACTAGTCTGACTCCATACCGTGACATCCCCCAAGAACACACTTAGAATCATGTCACAAAGCAGTGAAAACATCTCAATGGCTCACCATCATTCTCCAGCTGAAGTCCAAGCTCTTTACCATGTGCTGGGGGGAGGGCTGGCATAGGAGGACCTCCATACATCACTGTCCTCACCACCACCATCACCACCATCATCACCATCTTCATCATCACCATCATTACCATCATCATCACCATCATCCCCATCATCATCACCATCACCATCACCATCACCACTATCATCACCATCACCACTATCACCATCATCATCACCATCACCACTATCATCACCATCACCATCACCATCATCACCATCACCATCATCATCATCATCACCATCACCATCACCATCATCATCACCATCACCACTATCATCACCATCACCATCACCATCATCACCATCACCATCATCATCATCATCACCATCACCATCATCACCATCTTCATCATCACCATCATCATCATCACCACCATCATCACCATCATCATCGCCACCATTGTCATCACCATAGTTTGCCTACAAAGCAAGGGAGAATCTCCCTAGAAGTGGAACCCGGGAGGCAAGGACACCCCCAGACAGTGCTTCTGTCACTGTGAGCGAGGCCTGGACAGAAGGAAATTAACACCTCCCAGGCCATGTAGAGACGTAATTAATGAAGGTGATGAGGAAAATATTTATTAAACACTCGGGGTTTTTCCACTTCCCTGACCTGAGGCAACCGGCTATGAGTCACTTGTCACTCGCAGCTGAGTTAAGCAGGCTGGGCAGCCCCCACCTTGCTCAGCCAAGTGTGGAGCGTGCCATCTGGAACCCCACCCAGCACCACTGCCCCACACGGGCTCCTGAAGCCTGAATTCTATTCCATTGTGCGGATAGGCACATTTTGTTTATCCTTCACCCATCAATGGGCACTTAGTTCGCTTCCATCTCTTGGCAGTTGTGAATAATGCTGCTTTGAACATGGGTGTGCAAACATCTTTTCAAGGCCCTGCTTTCAGTTCTCTTGGGGATAATATACCCAGACGTAGAATTGCAGGATCATACGGTAATTCTGTTTTTAGGGGGTTTTTTTGCAGAATTGCCAGACTGTTTTCCACAGCGGCTGCACCATTTTACATTCCCACCAGCAACGCATGCAGGCGGACTTTTTGAAAAGCCCCCAGTGGGTAGAGGATGGGGTGGGTGTGCTCTTGAGAAATGCTGACATAAATTCCCTGGAAATTGAGGTCCTAGCTACCCCTGGCCTCCCCCAGTGGCCCCAGCCCACGCAGGAGCCGGGCTCCCGTGTCACTTGCAAACACGGAAGGGATGAGAGCAGGAAACAAAGACTGAATCAGAGCAGCTACAACTCTGAGGAGGTGCAAGGCTGGTGCGGGCGGCAGAGGGGGCTTCCAGGGGAAGAGAATGGCTTGGCCAGGGAGGGGCGGGTCCTCCTCAGGGCTGGGTCCTCAGTGGGGCCAGGCACATGGGGAGCAGCCAGGAGGAGGGACCTTCCCCATGAACGGCTGAGCCCAGGAGGGTGTCCAGCCCGGGCCCAGCACACCTGGGGGCAGGCGGCCAGCCTTTCTGGTCTTTGACCCTGAAAGCTGCAGCTCCCAGCCCATCAGCTTGATCTTCTCCCCAAAACCATTCTCTGGGTTACTTGGTCTGGGCTGCCAGGCTGCTGGGACAGCCCCCTCTCCTGGGAGTTGCACTGCCACCCACCCAAAAGCAGTAAGGGTCCCCCACAGGGGGTAGAGTGGGCTGGGGGCACCTTCTCTGCAGATTCCAGGCCTGGGATTCTGGAAGGGGATTTAAAGGGGCACCAGTGGAGCCTGGATCGCAGCCGGAGAGACGGCAGAACGCGTACTGGCTGTAGGAGATGCAGCGGCCGGAACAGGAACAAGGTAGGGGTGGGAAAGGGGGAAGCAGAGGGGCAAGATCACACCTGGGCAGAGCCTAGTGATGTGCTGGACGGTGACACCGCTGGGCAAGGGAGGGAGGAGGGAGGAGGGGGAGAGGAGCTGCAGGTTTGAGGACCAAGGGCTCGAAGGTGGGAGCCCAGCCCCCTCCCTCGGTGGGTGGTGTGTGGACGGGGGACCCGCTGGGAGATGCCCAGCCGCCTGCTGCTGGACCGGCTCAGTGGGAGGTGCGTGAGTGGGAGGTGCTGAGTGGTAACTGCTGGGTGCAGGAGGCCACCCAGGAAGCCGGTGCTGCGTTGGGGAAATAGCCCTGGCCTCGAGAATGTGGTGTCCTGGGCCCGGCTCTCCACCAAGGTCCCTTCTCTCGCTGCTTCCCGTGCGCTGGGCTGGGGGTGCCTGGAGCCCACTGAGGACCCAGCCCTGCACCCCCAGTGGACCAGGTTAGGGGTGTCTAGGAAGTCAGCACCCCCGCCCACACCCCCAGGGTGGAGAGTGGCTGCCCTCCCCCACCTTTTGCTAAAACAGGTGCCAGGCCACAGGGGTGCAGCTCCCGGATACCTCGCTCTGAGGCATCAGCGCAGCACAGATGTCCTGCAGTAGCAAGGACCTTGCTCTCCCATCACGCACCCTGTGCTCCCCTGCCGACGGGCACCGGGCTGTCTGCACGAGCTTGGCGGGGTTACGTGCAGTCTGTGTTTTAGCAGCTCTGCCGGGTCATTCCCCCCAAAGTGGAGTCAGGTAACCACAACCACCAGTCCTCTCTGGAGTCACCTGTGCCAGCTCCTCAGGGACCTCAGAGACGTCCCCGAGACGAGGAACAAAGCAAAACACAGAGCACAAGTGGCCCCCATGGCGGCCAAGCAGGGAGAAGGGCCCCAGCCCCGTGTCCACGCCAGGGCGTGGCCATCAGCACGAGGACGGGACCACACTGGTGACAGGGATGGAGCAGTGGGGAAATGTGGACACAGTGTTAGGAGAGGGTGTCTCTCAAGCTGTGTGATGCGAAAGTGGCCGTCACCAGCCAGGACTGGAGAGAACGTGGACACAGGAACGCAGCCGCTGTGTGCGTGCGGAACCATGAGCGAATTGTTCTCCTTTAAAAATATCCTTTAACGTTGTTATAATGTCGATCATGCAATAAATAAGATGCCTGGGACAAACAGGAGGCAGAGAGCGAGACAAATAAGAGGGATAGAGACAGAGAGACACACAGAGAGCCAAGGGGAGAATAAAGCCTGGTGGGGGCGGAAGATCAGCAGGGCCGGGGCGGGAGCAAATGGAACTGGCCTGATGAGGGGTGTGGGACGTCCTGGCCCAGGGGTCTGGGGTCTCTGGGGAGCCTTGGCAGTTGGACACTGGGGAGGGCACGGCTGGGACAATGCACGGGGTGCAGACAGCGGGCAGAAGAGAAGCTGGTCGATATTCTTGATGAAATGCAGGGACCTGTCTGCACTGGTGGCCAGCACAGCCCCTGAGCTGGAATCCCGGATGCAAGCGCCGCACAAAGGCACACAGATCTGGCCAGGGGACCCATGGGGACAGCGGCAGAGATGATGGGCTAGGTACAGAATGGGGAACAAGAAAAGCGAACAAAGCCTGGGTGTGGGCAGAGGGGACTCGGGCTCTCTCTTGAGCAGATTCACTGAGCCAGTCGGGGTCCGAGGAGGGGGTCCTGGGCCATGACCACGTCTGGGGGGCCACTGAAGAGACCCATGTGGACACCTCCCAGGACCACAGGCCTCCGCAAGGAGAAGTGGGAGGACACCTGGTGGGGACATGGGTTTGGGGCACATGGACAGAGGAAAAACGCTGGCCTGAGCCACAGCAGCGCCAGCTCTGAGGCCAAGGGCACAGAGAGGCAGTGACAAAGGACACCAGGCTTGTGAGGCCTTGGAGGGTGGGGGGATGAGTTCCCAGGAGGTGCCGCTGGAGGGGGGCCTCCAGGGGAAACTACCTGAGTGGTTTGGGGGATGGCGGCTGATGGGCGGGGCCTGTCGGGGGCTTCGGGGCTGGATGGAGCCGAGGGCAGCAGGGGCAGCATGGGGGTGGGGTCTGCACAGGAGGAGGACGTGGGGACCCGGCCATGGTCACCAAGGTGCCCAGGTTCAGAGGTGACCTCAAGGGGGGCTGCTGGCCCAGCCAGGGGCGTCTGGAAGGGTCTGTGGGAAGCATTTCCGGGGGAATGAGAGGTGTGGCTGCAGAGGGCATCCGACAGGCCCGGCCCCAGCCCGGGCGAGGGAGGAGCCACAGGGCGGGGAAGCCGGCGGGACGCAGGGGTGCCTGTGCAGGCCTCGCAGAGCCCCAGAGGCGCCTGGCGGGGCCTGCACACACGGGCACCCTCGGGCCCTGCAGAGCCACGAGCCACCGCACTTCCTGCAGTGATCAAGTCATCTGGGATCCGGAAATTGAGCCGGCTCTTCAAATCCCCTCTGGGTCTGCGTGTTCCTGGGGTTTAATAGAACATTCAGGCCTCTCAGTGAGCCAGAAAATCGCATTTCTACCCTGGAATGAGAAAATGAGAATTCACCCAAGTGGGAAAGGGCCCAGTTCCTCTGCAGGGCGCTGGCCACGGGCCACACAATCATGGAGAGTTTTGGAAAGATTTCCTCACCACTAAGTGGGTTTAGATGTCGTTCACCCTCGCTGAGAACTCACTTGAACCCGCCTCGCCCACTGACTGGCCTGTTCAGGTCAGAGCAAGCTGGTACAAGCTGGATGGGGTCCGGGTGGCCGCCAGGCTTCCGGGGCCCCAAAGACAGCAGACACCTCCCCGGAAGGAATCTCGGGGACCAGGAGCCACCCGTCTTTTATGCCCCTGGGCGCTCTCTCCTGACGCCCCCGGTAGCCCTTCCAGTGGCCTTGGCCAGGCCCCAGGGGCTTGGAGAGGGCCAGTCGGGGACCCACACACCCTCAGGCAAAGCCCCAGAGCCTCAGCTGGTCCCCAGGAGGGTCAGCCCGGCCCGAGGATCTTCTCCCGGCCGCAGGCCTGACCAGCCCCATCTCTCGTCCAGACGCAGCGGCTCTGTCTCCTCGCACACCCCGGGCCCTCTGAGGAGTCAGACCCCGCCTGCCCGGGGCTGGCAGCGCCCCTGCCTGCGTCCACAGCGCCCGCCTGGCTCTCCCGGCTCCGCCTGCAGCCTTGCCACCCCTGCCGGCCTGGAGCCACACTTGGCCCTCCTTCCCAGCTGCCCCAGAGCCATGTCAACACCAGCATCAAGGCCACAACACACGCACTTGTCAGGACCTGGGTGGCAGCGCCCCCAGAGGTGGCATCTCCCTCCCAGCAAACTCCCAGCCCCCCACCTCACCCCGGGAACTGCCCCAGGGCAGCAGCAGCTACAGCCTCGTCGTGGCAGCCCCTGGAGCTCGGCTTCTCAGATGGGAATTTGTCTCTCATTTTCCAGGGAGGGGCTCTCAGGCCTGGGCACCTGTCAGCCGGATGGGGCAGGGCCGACCAGGATATCTGGCCGTGGCGGCCCCTCTGGAGGTCAGAAAGGTCCTGGGTGGGGGAGGAAGGTGGGTCAAGGGCTCAGGCCACTCCGCCCTGGCTCGGCCAGTCCTGGTGACTCAGTGAGTGTGGTCGGCAGGAAGGGGCCATCCCAGGTCACAGTTCTGGGACCCTGATAAAGCCATCCTGAGCAGAGGGGACACTGGGGGCCTCTTTACAGAACTACAGAGCCCAGCAATACATTGGCTTCCAGGAGCGAAGAAGAGGGAAGAGAGGACAAGTGGTTCTGGAGGACTTCCTGGAGGAGGCGGGGTAGAGATTTGCATAGTCAACAAAGGAGGAAACTTTCAAGAACACTGTAAGTGCCAAGGCACGGGGGTGGGGGACGACCTGCAGGGTGCCGTGGCGAGAGGAAGGTCCTAGCTGGAGTGGACACGGCAAGCGGAGCACTGGGAGGGTGAGGGTTAGGGTCAGGGTTAGGGTTAGGGTCAGGGTTAGGGTCAGGGTTAGGGTCAGGGTTAGGGGGGGCGGTGGGGCAGGCCGGGCTGGGAGCCAGGAGCCAGGCAGGGGGGTGTGAGCTCCAGCACCAGGCCAGTGGGGGACACGGGACAAGGCCACTGAACGAGGGAAGGACGGGGCAGGAGGGGCGCAGGGGAATCCGGAGGCCGAGAGCAGGACGGTCCACCCCGGCTCCACTGGAGAAGCAGAGGCCCCTGCCTCTCGGCGGCCTGGGTCTGTCCCTCCCTTCCACGGTCTGACGTTCTTTTCTGCTGGTTGTCATGAGTCGCAGGGCATTTGCTCCTGGGGAGGTAGCAGCTTGGGGGTGAAGATGCCAAGGGCGGGGTCTCAGTAGCACGGTTTGCTGAAATTCCCACCCAGATAAAACATGAAGAAAGGCCCAAGCAGCACTGCAAATAGTTGTTGATAATTTGAAGGTCTGCGTTTATTGTCTTTAACACAAAAACACCCTCGATGCAATATAATCTTCCTAGTCACAAGGCAATTATAGGATTGATGAATAACACTGTGCATTACAGGTGGGAGGCTTGGTGGGCGTCTCTCTGCCATGATGGACCCCACAATGCATATATAGCTGTGTTTGAAGCTAATGTAGCAACTCACCTGAAGTGGGGTCCTTCCGGAATGTGAAGTCTCCACCAGGTGGACCTTCTGACCCCACCTCCACCCTCATACTGGCAGGGCGGGCGCTGGGAAGGCCTGGGCAGTTCCCATGCCCTCCGCCTGGCAAAGACACTTGCCTCTTTATGGAAGCGGATGCAGGAAGACCACACAAGTGGGTCCACAGTGAAATTCAAATGAGTTTTATAGGGAAATGCTAGACAGCCAAGGCCCTGGGTCTGGACAGTGTTGGGCTCTGCGGGCGCCGGGGGGCCTGGCACATCCCTTCCCGCAGTTTCGGCAACGCGTGTGCCATGGTGCCCCCAGCACGGAGGGGGGCTTCTCCCCACTCTGCTGTCTGCCTTTCCTGGAACTTAGGGTGCCCCGGGTGTCCTCAGATGGTGTCCTTAGGGCTCAGGGCTCTAAGGGAGGGCAGGGAAGTCCAGACTCCATCTTTTTCTACTCAAAACCTAATGTCTAACTCCAGGCTCTCTGAGCAATTTCCAGCTGGTGGCTTCTAAAGAGAACATGACACCACCCGCATCTGCCTGCCCAGACGCTGAGTTATCACCGGCGGAATAAGCCACATCCAAGTAAGTGCTTGTGAACGAGGGTCTCTGTTCTCCTGGGCCCAAAGCTCCCATCACCTCCGCCAGAAGGGCAGCCTGGGCTGGGACGGTAAACGCGTGTTACTCCATGTGATTTATCTGTGAATCTGTAACCCCAGGGAGAGCCTTCCCCGTCCACCAGCGTTTTGGGAGAATGCCCGGGACCTGTGCAGGGGAATCAGATTCCCCAGCAGCTGCCTTCAAAGGCCGCAGACACTCTAAAAAAGACAAAGATGGAATTGAAACTCCCGAGAGTCACCTTGCTGGGGAGACACAAAGAGTGAGGAACAGTGGGGAGGTTCATGGCCCCGAGTCAGCCCTTCACCGTTTGCCTGGACCAGCCAGAAGGCGTTTGCACCGAGCTGGACGGTGTCCCGGCCCAGCGAGGCCGACATCTCAGTTCACATCAGAGGTTAGCAAAGCAGTGCGGTTGGAACACGGAGATCCTGCCATGACGGTGGCAGCTTGAGTGGAGGGCCTGCGCGCCCCCAACGCGGCACTGAGCACTGTGAGAGGGGCGGGAGGCTGACAAAGTGACCCAGGGAAAGGTCAGCAGGCAGCCATGCAGAGTCCAGAGCCATCAGCTCTGCTCCAAAGGGGCTCTCCCCGCCTAGGGTGGAATTACAACCTTGAGGACAGAAAACGGTTTGACCGTCCGTAGATTCTTGCTACCAAAGACCCTCCCAGTGGCCCATGCCCTCCTCTCACTTGACAAGCTTAATCCCCCATGAAGCCCTGCCTTCCAGGAAGTTTGGACGTCTCTGGGCTGAGTCTCTTCCTCGGACCACTCTGACCTCAGGATTCTCTTCTTTGGTAAGCCAGCTGTCAGCCCACACCTGGACCGCACTGAATAATCATCCTCACCTGGCCATAGCGTCTAACAGGTCACAACAGCTCACACAGCCACTGTCTGTAACCAAGCCTGACCTCCTTAACCTTCAGCAAAATCCTCTTTCTCATGCGAAACAGTGAAATCAGCCTACTTTGTTGCAACATGTTTTCATCATTTCTGAGATGTGATGTCTATTGTCATTAGGTGGAAATGGACATCTTGGGAAGTCAAAAAAGGAAGAACATTGGCAGTTTCAAATGATACAACTGATACATATGCAAAATTCACCAAAATAGAAGTGAACATAGGATTTTAAGTGTTCTTCAAATAAAGCACGCTAGCTAAGCTATGTTGTTTTCGGATACCATGTCTGATGGTCCCTTTTCCAGGCCAGACCACCAGACTGGGGTGTCAAGTCTCGTGTGGCAGCAGGGGAGCTTCCTGTTTCCAACGACATGGAGAAAGATTCTGTCTCTCTCTCTTCACTTCTCTTCTGATCTCAGGAGGAGACACACTTTCCCCAAAGTGAGATGTCCACAGAGCCTGCTGAAGTCCATGGAGAGCGGGGGTGTGTCTGCACCAGCTCCTCCATTTCAGTTCTTGGCGGGAGGGGCGCCAAACACTATGCCAGGCGACAACGATTGACCATAAAAACGTGAAGCACCTGTTCTGAGCCCCCTCGAGCTGCCGGGACAGGCAGCAGAGGGGAGCCAGAGGGACCTGGGTTCGTGCTTTCCTTCCCTTTTAATGACTTCCTCTGCAGACAAAACCCCACCGGGATAGAACTTACCGAGTTCAGAATGTTCCAGGACACTTTATCAGGCTGCCCTGGTTCTCAAAGGCTGCTGCGCTCTGCGGGTGACCTCTTGGGCCTCCTCCCACGCCTCCTAGCTCCTCCAAGGCGAGGAGAGAGTCTCCCGACCCCACAGTGCTGGTGGCCAGGGTCTGAGCTAGATCTTGGACCCCTTGACATCCGGGGCTGCCCCCGTGGCAGGCTACACAGCACGTGGTCCCAGGGCGCACAGGTGTTCCCGGCGCCCCTCAAGGTGCCTGAGCTCAGGGTTAGCCTTGAGCACCAGAGATCTGCGTTTTGCATTAATACACCTGAAATGTTTGTTCCCGATTTACCTTTCAGATTGTGCCTGTAGCAGAGTCCTGTGGGAGGCTCCCTGGTGCAGACACGGTCCAACAAGACAAGATTCCTTGGGGGCCTCGGGGCCGGTGTTTCCCCCCACTGCGGATGAGGGCCTCTGTGGCCTGTGGGCAATGGAGGCAATGCACCAAAGGGAGCTGGCTCCTTCCACCCTCTCGTTCCTCTGTGCCGGTCACATCCAAGAAAACGTCTTCTTAGTGACAGCCCATCTCCAGCACCTGTCTGACACTCGCCAGTGTCCCTTTACAAACAAGGAAAGAGCAGGTCTAAGGCTCAGGGGCCCTTCTCAGGCAGCAGTATTTGGCTAAAATCAAATACCACTTTCTCTTTTACCTATTTTTTATGGTAACCTCTCTATGGTAATGACACAGATTTACCTTTTAAAAACTAAACTCACTCTTTTAGTAAAATACATAAATTGTTCAGAGGAACAAAATGTGTAAATAATGATTTCAAGGAATAAAATCCAAAATGAAGTTTGGAAACACCAAGTCTGATCCTGCTTCTGACATTTGAAATGCTTTCACAGCATCACCACCAGAAGATCGGCTAGTTCTGCTCACACACCTCCCGTGACGGGGAGCTCACTACCTACAAAAGGCATCTCCATTCGGCTCTCCTGGGAAATGCTGCTCCCAGCAGTTTCCACACTGAGCCCAGGTCTGCAGGGCAGCTCAATTCCCTGTCCTCATGGGAAATCTTCATGGAGCGGGCACCCGTCCACTCCCAGCAGCCTCCTCTGCCAGGCAGAACGGCCGACTCCCCAGAAGTTCTTCATCCCCTTGGAGGGAACTTCTCCAACCAGGAACAACAGTTGCTGGTTTTCTACTCTTAAAGGGTAGTGCCAGGAGCGGAGACCAGTCTTCTAGGAGTAACTGGACCTCGCCCCAGCTTCCAGGAGTGGAGGCATGGAGGCGGCCGGGAGCCCTGCAGACATCACCAGGGACTCCCAGGACCAGATGTGAGTGGGCAAAAGCCCAGCACCGAAGGAAGAGCATTTCACAAATAACTGTGTGAACGGGACATTCTCCCATAAGCCCCAGCACCTCCTTCTCTGGCTCTGGCTCCCCACCCCCACACAGGAAGAGGCCAGCCTCTTGTATCTCCTTTGTGGTTCCATGGGCTTTACCAGGCTAAGGTCACACTGGTCATTACTCCCTTACCCAACTTATCTCAGGATTCAAATACACAAACACACACACACACACACGGTTGACTTTTGTAGGCTTTTTAAAATAAATTGATTTTAAGGAAAGTAAAAAGGAAAAATTGTGGAGTGTTATTGTGGTCAGCTATTAATATTTCACTTCTTGGCAGCTCTTATGAGCCCTTACATGGGCCAACCTCTGGCCCTGTTTTATTTCATTCAATGTTTTCAACAGCCCTTTAAGGAAGCTCCATCATCACTCCTCTTTCACAGATGAGGAAACTGAGGCTCAGAGGAATTAAGCACTGTGTTCAAGGTCACACAGCAGGAATATTGGGAGGATTCAAACAGGCCCCCCTGTTGAGGGCAGTGTGTCTGGTGCCTCCCCCTCTCCTGACATCAGCGCTGACGTCAAAAGAGGATCGTTTTACTGAAAAGGCAACAGAGGGAAAACAGTGGATTCCCCAGGGAAAGGTGCTGGCCTCACCATGCGCCCAGGGCACGTCCCCAAACCCGCATTCCCAACCCCCACGGGCGCCGGGGCCCACCAGAGGGGCTGCTCCCAGGTGGGCGTCCCAGCCCGGACCTGGGTCCAGACCACTCCTGCGCCTCTGCCCCGGCCCCCACCTGGCCACAGGTGGCCTTGCCGAAGGGGTAGTGCGGGAAACTCTCTCCCTCCCACGTCCTCTCCCAAGGTCTCGGCCCTACACGCCCTGCTTCAATTCCGAGTCATTTCGAAACTGAGTAGTCGCGCGGCCTGGGGAGCACACTTCACCGCTCGGCTCTCGGTTTCCCAGCCTGTAGCTCGGAGATCGGGGTCTCTTGGGGTTGGGAGGGATTACTCAGCGAAGGCGCGCGCCGGCGCCCGTGCGGCGGCGTCCTGGGGGATGGAGGGGCGTCCCAGCCCCCGCCCCTCCTCCCTTCGCCCCGTCCGGTCTCGCGCCCCCTCCTCCCTGCTCCAGCCCCGGGCCGGGCCCCGCCCCTCGCCAGCTCCCTCCCCAGCCGCGCACTCAGGCCTCTGTCACCTCTCGGTGGGCGGGCCCGGGGGCGCGGTGGGGGGGTGGGGGCGGCCCCAGCCCGCTCGGCACAGCCATTGGCCGGAGTAGGTGAGGCCGGGCAGCCTCCTCCCCTCGGCGGGGCGGGCCCGGGAGGGGATGAATGAAGCCGGAGTGGGCGCTGAGCGGCAGCCAGAGCTTGGTTCGCAGCGCGGCGGCTGGGCCCTCTGGACGGTGAGTGCTTGCGGCAGCGTGGGCCGCGGAGGGTCAGGGCACCTTCGTGGGCGCGCCGCCCAGGTGCGCCGGGCCCAGACCTGCTGATGTCAGGAGCGCGGCAGGTGCCCTCAGACGTTGGGTGGGGACCAGGGGATCGGGGAGGCCGCGCGGGGCGGGACTCGGGGCGCCGGCAGTGCGCCCCAAGCCCCTCCGCGGCCGGGAGGGCGGGACCGAGCGCGGACCCGCACCCCACAGCCCGCCTGCCTCCAGGGAATCGGCTGCACAATGCGCCCCCTCTAGCTGCCGGCTCCCCAGGCGGGGAGCTTCCGAGGAGGCGGGCCGAGGGGGAGGGGATGGATGGTGGTTGGGGTTAGGCGGGGATGGAGGGAGCGGCCAGGGCTAGTGGCCGGGGCAGGTGGCCGGGCGCGCACGCGGGCGCAGGCCACGAGAGTCGCACCAGGGACAGATGAGCCTCCCGGAGCTGCAGGCTTGCGGCGGGGCCCCCACCTGCGGCGGGTGCCGCTGCCGCTGAGTCAAGGAGGAAATCGTCTTGAACAGAAGTTTCTCGCGGGCGGCAGGGCTTTGTTCGCGCCAGCCGCGCTCCAGACACCTCGGGGAGGGGAGCGCGGGCGGAGCCGGCCCCGCGGGCCGAGCTACTGGGTGGGCGCGAGGGACTGGTCCCAGCCTGGGCGATACGGGCCACGCCCCTGTCCCCGCCCCGCTACGCGAGGTCCCCGCGTCCGGCGCAGAGCCGGCACTGGAAGACCGGGCGCCCCTGGGTGCAGGCCGAGGCTGAGGGAGGATGGAAACGAGGGGCCCACCCTCCGCACCCAGTGGGCACGCTTGGCTCCGGACGGGAAAACCTAGGCAGGTGCTGAGATTTCCAAACCGGAGGAGCAAGCCTGGGCGGTGTGGAATCCGGTGGGGAGAAGCCCATCAGGCAGTGGGGTCCAGGCCCCATCCCCCATGTGGGTGCCTGGAGGCTCCTGCTGCCAAGGTCAGACTTGGTGATGGGGCCTGTTTCTGTCTGGAGCCGCTAGGAGCTGCAGTAGTTTTCCACAGTGAAGGAACCAGCTTCCTAGTGGCCGCTTTTCGCGGTGCTTTGGGGAACTTGGGTTTCCTCTGTCTAATCAGAAACTGGCTCCAGGGAGCTGGTGGGGCGGTGAACCGTGAGCATGGTGGTGCTGTGAGGTTTTCTCTGTGCAGCCTGGGGCAGATGGACTTCAGAGGAGAGAAAGCACTTGGTTTTAGCCGGGTTGGAGGGTGAATCTAACACCGGCAGTAATCACAATGACCTCAGGCGTCTTTGTTGGTCACTTAGAATGTGCAGGCCCTGTGCTGCGTGCTTTGAGCATCAGCTCATTGAATCCTTACCACCACCCACGAGGGAGCTACTATCGCTCCCATTCCACAGATGAGTAAACTGAGGCACTTGTCCAAAGTCACACAGGCAGAACGTGGTGGAGAGGTTTGAATCACATTTGTGTGATTCCAGACGTTTTACAGCTCTGTTCCTGGGGGAGAAGGAAGCCCAGGAGGGCCGGTCCTGACACAGAGCAGGGTGTCTTTTGCTGCCCACCAAAAGGTGAACGGCACCTAAGGGGACAAGAGCATTTGGCCAGGATAGTCCAGGCCTGTGGGATGCAGGGAGGATGCCTCTGGGCCTCCACAGCCCAGCTTTCCCACGTGCTGCTGGAGGGAGGGAAGGGAGAGGCCTCTTGGTTGGACCCCCGCACCCCTGACTGCCCTGAATCAGGACCCGTCCTGCTGGGCAGGGCTGGCAGATATTGCCTGGAAATTCTTCGCAGGGCTGCTTCCCTCCCGGGTGGCTATGACCTAATCCTGGTTCCTTGGGTGTAGTCCCTGCAGCAGGTGCTGGGCAGATCCCAACCACGCCCTTCCCCACAGCCGTGGTGAGGTGGCTGGGAGCCTGGAGGTCAGGATGAGGGCCGTGTGAACGAGGATGAGGGCCGCGTGAATGAGGTCTTGGGGCTGGCATCTGGTCCTGTTTGAGTGCCCGATTCCGAGCACCTCGACTTGGAGAGCCAGCAGGTAGTGGGACAGAGCCTGGTACTCTCGGTCTGGATGGAGCTGTGCCAGTGCAGAGGGCCCGGCAGGGGACCCGGAGGACTCACCCTGGCCACACTCCCGCTTCCTCCGTTGTCTCCTCCAACTGGGGAGTGGACAGAGACCACGCCGATATTCCCTCCCGAGCCTCCCATCCTCGGGCGTGGCAAAGAGCCCACTGCCCGCTTATGGGGGGACATATGCAATAATCCTCAGGACTCTTGGCCGCTTTTGTTCCTGGACATTCAGCTGCTGTGTGGCCTCGGTGTGGTCGTGGTGGGCATGGGCGTCCACATCAGGGCAGGACCCCCGTCTTCACCACGGCAGGTAATCGGACAGGCCTGCCGGGATCCTGCCCCAGCAGCGGGAGGCGGGGCCCCAGCTCAGGCCTCAGGGCTAGCCAGGCCCTGCCGCGGGGGACGGGGACCAGCCTGAGTGCCGCCCGCGGGGCCCGGGCTGTGTCTCCTGCGGCTGCTTATGGGGACTCTTCCTGCCGCTGCCCCGGCTCAGCCTTCAGCCCGCTGTCCTCAGACATCCCTGTTGCCCTTGGCCACGGCGCAGCCCCCTTCCCGCAGCATTACCCAGAATTAGCCTCTTGGACCACATTTCCAGGGGTGGGGAGGTGCATTCACAAACCACGTGTCCCTTACGAGAGCTGCTCACTCACGGTGCGGCCAGTGCGGCCACTGAGGTCCAAGCACCAGGCCGGCTGGGTCCGCTTATCTGGGTTCAGAGTCGCGGGCTCCCAGGCTGGGGGTTTGCAGCAGGCCCTCTCCGCCCACGCTGCCGGGCACCACACAAGCACCCTCACCACGGGGGCCGCCTTTCCTCTGTGGCTTTTTTATCCAGCAAGCCTTGGGAGTACCGGAGGCATTGCCCCTCCACCCAAAACACAGAAGGCTCAGGATCGCTGGGCTGAGGGCAACGCCCCCTTCCCACCCCAGCTTGCTCGGGGCCCTGCCTCTCGGCAGATGCCGTGGGCCTGGTACTTGGACCCAAGGGCCTAAGAGGCCACCTGGGAGTGGCAGAGTCCAGCCTGCGCCAGGGCAGGCCCCTCATGTGGACGGAACCTTCCCCGGCACCCCCAAGCCCGTGAGGGCCTCTGCAGGTCTGCTCACCCCACGCTCCCACACGCCGGGCTCGGGCCGTGGAGGCAGGGTGGAAGTAGGGACACCCACGCTGAGACAGCAGGACACTCCCTGAGGGACGGGTCTTTCCTGGTCTCCCTCAGACAGTCCTGCATTGTGGCCTCCATGCAAAGCAGCCAGCTTCCTGCCCACTCAACTGTGTGTGGCCATCAGGTATGCAAATTAGGGTGCGCCAGCCCTGCGGTGGCCGCCCAGGTCCTGCCATCCGGTGCTTGCTCCATAAATAGCTTTGAGTCTCATCTTCAGGAATTGAAGACCCCCTCCACTCACCCACTCGGAGGACGAGAGAGCAGGTTGAGTTTGGGAGGCGAGGGAGACAGCTGCCTGCAGGGTCCCAGGGGTCGTGGGGTACTGAAGGTGCAGGGATGGGAGGCGGGGAGGCAGGAGCACGGCCGAGGGGGCCGTGTGACTGTGGCTGGCGGCCTCGGGGCGATCAGGTCGAGGCATCTGCTGGCTGGAGCGCGAGGCAGAGGAGAAATGAAACCTGTGGCTCTTCCCTGGCTGCCAAGCTCCCAGCGTGGCCAGGACAGAGCCCGGGAGCACCCCTGGCGTGGGGACGGGCCCCACCTGGCTCACCCTCAGCCTCAGGCCCCCCTGGGGCATTTGCTCCAGCTGCAGCCAGACTGTCCCGCGAGAACCCAGGCCGAGGAGGCCCAGGGGCCCAGGGGCCGCCACCTGAGGCTTAACATGTTACTCTGGGTAATCCTGCGCCCTTCCCACCCGCTACGCTTTGCGGACAGCCTTCAACTAGGAGAGAAGTAAATGGCTGCATCAGACCCGAGGAAAGAAGCAGGCAGAGCCAAGCATGTGAATATGAAAACCATCTCAGTCCTTGACTGACACCAGGATCTCAGTTCTCACAGATGGAGCTACGGCGAGCCACCCAAGTGGGCGCCACTGACCTCCTACAGTACAGCTGTCGGGGGGAGCTCGTGAGGCTGCGAGGAGGAGGGGGAGGCAAAGTGGGGGAGGGGGCCTGGAGTTCCTCGGCACAGACACCTCTGGGCTCAGCTGATGGGCCAGGCCAGCTTGGGAGTCAGAAGAAACCTGTGGTTTCCTGCTAAGATCGCCGTGCACACACACAAAAGTACGCTCACATGTGTGCACACACGTACACACCCTCACTCGCCCAGCTGGAGCCCCAGGTGCAGAGCTGCTGGCCTGAGGCCCCCGGGTACACATTATTCTCCCTGCCGATCAGCCTGCCTAATCCCGCAGGCTCTGACTCGCCCCAGGGGACAGGGAAGGAAGGCCTCTGGCAGTGGGGCATACTCCCACGGTCCCCTCCACCTGCATCTGGCCTGCTGCCGCCTGGCCAGGGACAGGCCGGGAGGGTGGGACAAGATTCCCCCTTGAGAGGGGGCTCCCTGGGGAGAGCTGCGCGCCCCCTGCGTAGCCGAGGAGGACAGCCTCTTCCCTGTACAAGGAGGGGATTCTCCAAGGCCAGGAGAGCTGTCAAAGGCTTCATCAGAGCTGTTCCCGGCCTCAGACGTCTTTCCATGAGAGTGAAGGCAGCAGAACAGCAGGGAGGGCCTGCCTGAGGGTTGAGCGGGTGCTCCAGGGCCGCCAGCCCCCTGCTGCCCCAGTTTGGGGGTCACGTGGCCGGAGCACCCCGGAGACTTTGTCCTAGGGCAGCGGTCCAGCACAGGGCCGGGGGGAGGGGCCCGGCTCGGGGGTGAAAGTTACATCCCTAACGCGGGTGCGCCCGTGGTGGGGGATTTCACGGGTGTGCCGTGCGCAGGAGGGGGCTCCGCTGAGCCAGGCCCGTGGGACGCGTGTCGACGTGATGGTGGCAGCGCCCCGTCAGGTGCCCTGCCCTGCAGACCGGCTCCTGGGCCGTTGTCGGCTCCAAGCTGTGTGTGTCTTGCTGCCACCGGCTCTCGGCAGCTTGTGCTGTTTGGATTTGCAGCTGGGACAGTTTGCTGCTGGCTCGGGACAGCCTTGGGTGTGGTGGCTGTGAGCTCCTGTGGACAGGACGGTGTCCCGCGGTCCCCAAACCCGCCGCCCAGCACAGGCCTCGCACAAGCAGGTGTCGGCACAGGACTACCTGCTGCATGAGTCAGGGGTCTCCGGAGAAACCCAGCCAATAGCAGACAGGTCGCTATAAAAAGAGACTAATTATAGGCACTCAGCCCACGTGACTTGGTAAGATACGTGGTCGGCAAGCTGCAGACCCAGCAGAGGTGAAGTCGTGTTTGGCGTCTGAAAGTCGGCAGCCTCAAGACCCAGAAAGAGCCATGATGTTTCCGTGTGAGTGAAGGCAGGGAAAAGCCGTGTCCCAGTTCAAAGGCAGCCCTGCAGGGCAATTCAGGGAAGGATCAGCCTTTCCGTTCTATTCAGTCCTTCAACTGATTGGATGAGGCCCACGGGCTCTACATATACCGATTCAAATGCTAATTGAGGGCTTCCCCGGTGGCGCAGTGGTTAAGAATCCGCCTGCCAATGCAGGGGACACTGGTTCGAGCCCTGGTCCGGGAAGATCCCACATGCCGCGGAGCAACTAAGCCCGTGCGCCACAACTACGGAGCCTGCGCTCTAGAGCCCGTGAGCCACAACTACTGAGCCCACGTGCCACAACTACTGAAGCCTGTGCGCCTAGAGCCCGTGCTCCGCAACGAGAGAAGCCACGGCAATGAGAAGCCTGCGCACCGTAACCAAGAGTAGCCCCCGCTCACAACTAGAGAAAATCCCACGCGCAGCAACGAAGATGCAACGCAGACAAAAATAAATAAAATTAATTTTTTAAAAAAATGCTAATTGATTCCAGAAATGCCCTCACAGCTGCACCTGGAATGTTTACCCAATGTCTGGGCACCCGGGGACCCACCAAACTGACAGGTAGAATCTACAATCATTCTGTTCTTGGCTCTGAGATCATGGACCGGGCTCCAGACGCTGAGGCACGGGCTCCGCGGAGGGGAGGGAGGAGAGGCCGGCATTTAGGTGGCGTCGGGGTCTCTCAGGTGAGGATACCTGTGCACTGGACCTGGGATGCTGGTGGGAGCTGGCCCGTCCTTCCTGTGGTGCAGTCTCCACCCAGCTTGGCTGCAGTCACCAGGGCCCCGCTCAACCATCAGCCAAGCCTGAGAATTCAGGTCCCGGAAGAGGCACCACACCTTGGATCAGGCCTCAGCAGCAGGTGGGAAGCAGATACACTTTTTTGCTAAAACGATATCCAAGCGGAGAGAAACCGTAGGCCACGTGCACACACTCACAGTGCCCAGAAGAGGAATCGGTGGGGAGGCCTGACTTCCTCCCCAAGCCCAGCTGTGGTGTCCACTCCTTGGGGGAGCCAGCTGGCCTCTAAGTGGTGCTGCCACTGGACTCTGCAGCCCCTGTCACCCTCCCACCAGCTTGACCACAGGGACCTGAGACAGAGAAACAAAAGGCAATGGCCTCGGGGCCACCAGCCTGGCCTTAATGGGGGTTGGCCACCTGCAGGGAGTCACCAGCCGTGAAGTCACCTTCTCCTGGCTGAGCCCCGCGGGGGGTCAACTCTGGCCATCTCACAAGCATGTCCAGGAAAGAAATCACCCTGAGTGGCCTGGGTCGCACCCCCAGGCCCCAGCAGCGTTGTCGTGAGGGCGCTGATGAGCGGGAGACCGAGACAGAGCAGCTGGCCGTGCCCACACAGTCCACAGCTGAGTCTGCGTCCTGGGCTCAACCACGCTGGCTGAGACGCCCTCGTGCTGGAGCTGGCGGCTCCTGCAGGCCCGTTTATGCAGCAGACCTTTGCCGTGAGATTCAGCCCTCGAGCTGCACACACAGCAAAGTGTCCTTTAAGTCCGGGGCAGGCGTCAACATGACCGTCTGTGTCCATTTCTGGAGCTGTCTCCTGACACCGTGCACGCCCAGCATGTGTCGCCCGGACACAGCCGCGTGAGATCTGGGTACAAACTCAGGAATCTCCCCCTGAAGACCCGAGAATGTGGGACCGTCCTCGTGGCTGTGAGATTCCAGGTGTCACACAGCCCCGGACCCAGGATCCGGCGCTGCCTGCCGACGGAGGGGACATTCCAGACACACTGGCTCCACGTCACAGGTGTTTCTGTCTGCCCTCCCCGCCCCCGCACCTCACACCTCAGCGCCTGCGTCATGGGAGGGCCCGGCCTCCTTTCTGATCAAGACGCTGCTGATAAGGGTGAACGCCTTCAGGGGGAGCAGAGTCTGGGCTTAGTCAGAGATTGGGTAGACGCCGTCATCGCGCTGCCTCGAAGGGGGGCGGGGGCGCGCGGTCTGCACTCAGCCTGCTGTGTCCTGGCCACCACAGCCACTCTTGACGGACCCGGGGAGGAGACCCCGGGGCTGCCCACCCGAATGGCGCCGTTTACTTCCCATCCCGTGCGGGTGGTGACCACCACCGGTCGCCTGGCTGATGTCTAAAATGGGATTTTCAGTCTGTGACTCAACAAGCAAGCGATGTGCATGATTGCAGGTTGACTTTACGTGTTTATGTCAGAGATCAGAACTCTTGGCTCAGGGAAACTTTACGCTGACGTGGAGCTGTCTGGGCCACACACCACTGGCATTGGAGTCTTGTTAAGGGCTTTATTTTCAAATAGAAAGGACTCTGTTTCTTCATGACCGTTCCTAGTCGCGATAGCTCCGCGATCTGGCCGCCTCCTGAGCCCTGCTGGGGGCCCGATCCTTCCCGTTCCGGCCCCTGCATTCCTCCTTGCGGGGGATCGGCGGGACGGTTGAACAAGCTCAGAGCTGGGGGGAGGCGGTTCTGCAGGTCCCTCCTAGGAAGGCCCACCCACCAATAATAATTCCCCAGCCCAGTGCTGACCGTCCACCCCCACAGGCTGCCGGACCAACCTCTCAGAGCAGCCGCTGCCCCTCGGCCCGCTTGGACGCCTTCCCTTCGGGTCCATCCCAGCTGGGAAGGGGTCCAGGGCCCTGCTGGTTATGTGCGTGCGTTCATGTGTTTCCGTGTGGAAGGTGTGTGCACAGATGGGTGTGTGTGTGTGTGCACATTGTGGAGGAATGCACCCCCACAGCACAAACACGCAGCCGCCTCTGGGCAAGGCCGAGCTTTTTCCGCGTTTCTGTTTCGGGAGCCCGTCTGAGCCGCGGGGCTGGTGGGAAGCAGCGCTGTGCCGTCTCGGGGCTCACGCTTGTCACCGTCTACGCTGTTCCACGGCGGCCCAAGTGCCTACAATACCTGCTCTGGGAGCAGGTGCGTGGCTTTCTGTCCCTCCAGGAGGCTTGGCGATCCTTCACGCGGCGGGAACTTTGCTCCTTCCGTGGGCACCCTCCTAGCCTGCGTGAGCACCCTCCTAGCCCGCGTGAGCGAGCCTGGCGTGCCAGGGTGCACGGAGGAGGCGGTGGCTCTGTAGGTACAGCCCTGGGCGTGGTCGCGGGCCCTGGGGAGTGACTCCTGCCCACACTCGGCCTCGAGATCTGGCTGCTGATCACCTGGCAGTGCCAGTTTCCAGAGCAAAGAGCTGGCCCCGTGTGTCAATGCCACACAGTTGGTCGTGGTTCTTTGAATAAGACGTTGGCGAGGACAGCCAACGCGCTCGTGGGCTCTGAAGCCGGGCCACGTGGTCTCGTCCTAACCGGCCCTGGATGGCTGTGTGGCCTTGGGGAAACTGCTGACTCCTCTGGGCCCACTTCCCTTTCCTGTAAGATGGGCTGTGCGTGGAGCTCAGACTCCGCCGGGAAGTGGGATGCTGCAGTGTCTTACGGCATTTGCGCCCACGGCCTGGCCCCAGGGAAGGCCGGAGAGGAGGCGGGGGTGAGGCTACAATTAGCTAAGACGGTGCGGCTGAGGAGCAGGCAGAGGTCTGGCAGAAAGACCTGGCGCCCCAGCCTCAACGCACTGGGTGCGAGGGGACCGGGAGAGGCGGTGCTCCCAGACCCCCCAACGCAAAACTGCCTCCCAGACCCGGGTGTGGTCCCACCACGGCCCACTCCCCTCACCCTGGACTACTTCCCAGTTTGCAAGGTTAACACAAGATAAAGCCAATCTTTTGTTTAAAAACAGGCCTAACCTGGCGGTCCAGTGGTTAGGACTCTGAGCTCCCTTGCAGGGGGCACAGGTTCAATCCTTGGTCGGGAACTAAGATCCCGCATGCCGCGTGGCGCGGCCGAAAAACAAAAAACAAGACAAAACAAAACAAGCAAACAAACAAAAACCAGCCCTCAGAAGCCAAAAACCTGCCGTCGCAAGGGCTGAAGGCTCTGTCTGTGGCCAGGATGGCTGGAAAGTCCTCTTTGCTCTCTGCCAGCAGGGCCCATGCCAGGCGCATCTCCCCCAGAGGCACTCCCGATGTTCCCGCCCCGCCCCGCCGCCCAGGAGACTCGGTGGTACCGCCCTCTGCGCTCACCGCTGGGCTCACGTCCTGTTCTGAGTGTCTGTGAGACTCCACCTCCCTCCAGGCCTGCGGTCTCCTGAAAACCGGGCCTCCTCGGGGGCTGCGTGAGTGTCCTGTAACGAAGAACCACAAACCGGGGGCTTAAAAGAACAGAACTCTATTCCCCGTCCAGTTCTGGAGGCCAAGAGTCTGAAGTCAGGGTGGGGGCAGGGCTGCCCTCCCTCTGGAGGCTCCGGGGGAGGGTCCTTCCCGCCCCTTCCAGCTTCCCCCAGGCGTCCTTGGCTTGTGGTCTCATCACTGTAGTTTCTGCTTCCGCCATCGCGTGGCTTCTCTAATAAGGACACTGTCGCTGGATTTGGGGCCTCCCCAAGCCAGGAGGACCTCATCTCAAATCACCGATCACATCTGCAAAGACACTTTTTCCAAATAAGGTCATGCTCAGGGTCGGGAGGATGTATCTTTTCGGGCCGGGGGTGGGGAACCACCATCCTGCCCCTCCGCGTCCCCAGCTCGGGGCCCAGCAGAGTGGGGCTCTGTGACTAGCTGCCTGAAGGACTCGGTCCACCAAGTCTAATCTGAGACACGTCTGGGGGAAGCGTCAGCCCTCTGGGCAGCGGCCTCTCCCGACATCACTGACACCGTGCGCAGCGGGGGGTCTGAGGCCGCCTCGGGGCCCTGAGTGGCCGACAGCGGGTTCTCCCTGTGTGCCTGTCTGGGTCCAGAGTCCTTCCTTTAAAGGACAGTAGTCGTAGTGGACCAGGTCCCCCCGCCGCCGTGATCTCATTTTACCTGTCACCTCCTTAGAGGCCCCCCCCCTCCAAATCACTCACATTTCAGGGAACTAGAGCTTAGGGTTCCAGCGTATCTTCTTTTGGGGACACGGTTCAGCCCATAGCGAGAGGTAACCCGATGGAAGTGTGTTGAGTTCGGCAGAAGACCCTCGCACAGGGGCCCAGGGGCTGTGGGTACAACCAAGATCAGGTGTTTCCTATCACAGCGACTGTACCTGTGCTGACCGGTTTACTTCTGTTGGGAAAATCAGCATTTTTCCTCTTAAGATGCAGAGTGGTTGTCGCCGCCTGGGGGGTCCAGAAGGATCTGTTTACCTGGCAATAGGTCCCGCCTTTTCTCAAAGCTTGGGGGTGTTGGGGGTGTGTGGGAGCCCCGGGAACCTCGAGATGCAGCCATTTCTCAGGCCCGACTGAGCTCCGTTTGGTCCGTGGGCTGGGAGTCAAAGTGAGGGCCCAGAGAGGGCAACGGGAACAGGCCAGGCTGGGAGTTTGCAGAAAGGTGGAGTGCTGGCACAGTGGCCCTTGAACCTGTCTGCGGGGCTGCGACCTGCAGCGGTTTCAGCATCTCGAGAGACCAGCCACGGGCGAGGCCCAGCACCAGCCGACCCTCCCGCCCGGTGCCATCCCGGGGACCCGGGTGGGCCTGCCTGTACCCCCTTCCTCATTTCCCACACTCTCCACACGCTGGACGAAGTTGGATTTCCCTTTCATGCTAAAGAGCACAAGGCCGGCCGGGTGTGAGCTCAGGGAAGAATGGAGGCTGGGCTTGGAGTTGAGGGCGGGAGCGGTCAGCTGCCCCTGGCGGAGCGCACAGCTCAGGCCGGCGAGCCAAGGCCGTGGGGCAGGTGCGGGTCGGGATGGTCCAGGGGCTCACATGGCGTCTGACTCAGTCCTGCTGTGTCTCAGCTCCACTCTCAGCTCTGTGGCCTCATTCAGGCCGGGGGCTGCCCTGAGGGTGCGGGTCTGGATTCGGGGAGGGGGCTGGTCAGAAAGGCTGCCCTCACCAGGCTGGGTAGCGAACAGGCAGAGCCGTCGGTGCCCCCGGGGACAGGCGGGGGGAGGGTTCTCCTGGAGATGGATTCTTCCCGCAGATCGGACCGCCGCTGGAATTCCGCACCCACTCCCACTGCCGTCGCTGTCACGCCCTCGGAGATGCCGCAGCACTCGATGGGGGACAAGCACTTCGTCTCGATGCCGCAGCTGGTCTTCCCCGGCCCCCCGTTGGCCACCAACAGCGAGTGTGACTGCACGCCCCCCAGCAGGCGGGCGTCCCTGGGCTCGCCCCTGAGCCAGCCGCTGTGCCAGCCGCTGCCCGAGAAGCGCGGGCCCCGGGCGGCCCGGGAGGTGCGCTACGTGGCCACGGGGCGGCCGGACCAGGCCTGCGGCTGGCGGGCCTTCGCGCCCACGTGCCTGCAGGCCTTCAACACGCCCCGGGGCTTCCTGCTGTTCCTGTGCGCGGCCTCCTTCCTGCAGGGCATGACGGTGAACGGCTTCATCAACACTGTCATCACATCCATCGAGCGGCGCTACGACCTGCACAGCTACCAGAGCGGCCTCATCGCCAGCTCCTACGACGTGGCCGCCTGCCTCTGCCTCACCTTCGTTAGCTACTTCGGAGGCCACGGCCACAAGCCTCGCTGGCTGGGCTGGGGCGTGCTGGTCATGGGCGCCGGCTCGCTGGTCTTCTCACTGCCCCACTTCACCACCGGCCCCTACGAGGCGCAGGTGGACGAGGCCGTCGGAACATGCCGGGCCAACCGCAGCGTGACCTGCGGGGGCCGCACCTCTGGCCTGTCCAGCTACCAGCTGGTCTTCATGCTGGGCCAGTTCCTGCACGGCATGGGCGCCACCCCGCTCTACACGCTGGGCGTCACCTACCTGGACGAGAATGTCAAGTCCAGCTACTCGCCTGTCTACATCGGTGAGTGGGGCGGGTGTGATGGTGGTGACGCCAGCCGGCCGTCTGCTCAGAGCCCTGCCCCGTCCAAGCCCCCTACATGCATGTCCCTGTTGGCCACACGTGGCTCCAAATGGCCCCAGGTGCTCCTAGGTGAGGTGGCAGGTCGGCACGGGCCTGCGTCTCACCTGACACCGCAGGTGATGGAGGTGGTGCTCGCCGGCCTCAGCCCGATCCCTGGCACGTCCCACAGGGTCTGGAGCGCGCGGACCCTCGTGGTCCCGTGGTTAGGACTCTGCGCTTCCGCTGCAGGGGGCCCAGGTTTGATCCCTGGTCGGGGAACTCAGATCCCGCGAGCCGGGCTCGGATGGTGGCTGGGCTGCAGAGCTGGGTGCTGCCACGCCGCCCCCGGGGACTGGGCCCGAGCCTCGAGCTGCCCCCGAGACCCTCTCGTTCATCTGGGGTGAGATTTCCGTGTTCCCAGCCTCAGGCCAGCCGCCTCTCCGAGTCCCTCCCGCGAGGTCAGCTCTCCCAGGGAAGGGGTCGGGGTCAGTGGAGAGCCCGCGGCCGACGCCCCGGCCCAGCCAGATTTGCTCGCTGCTCTGCTTCATTACGTCCACCTTGGGCTCTGCTCATCCGAGTCACGTAGCGGTTGCCATTCCGGGGACGGGGGGCATTTGGGACCCGGGTGAGCCTGCAGCGCTGCATGGGTGCCGCCGTCATCCTGCAAAATGAGTCTTAGGATCTTTGCTTTTTCGAGGGGGAAAGAGTCCAAATGGTGTCTATAGGGGCTTTGAGGGAAATATTTTAAAAACACCTTGAAAGGTTGACACCAGCCGATACCAGACACAGTGGAGACTGTGCAACGAAACCCCCAGTTTAAAGGAGTTCGTGCCTGGGGGTAGGGGTGGAGGTGCAGAAATGCAAGGGGGCTTGTCTTAGGTGGGCCGGAGGGGTGGCGCAGAGGGTGCAGCAGGTCCCTGACGCCTCTGCTTCCCTTCCAGCCATCTTCTACACCGCGGCCATCCTCGGCCCCGCAGCCGGCTACCTGGTCGGAGGTGCCCTGCTGAATATTTACACCGAAATAGGCCACCGGTGAGTGACCTGGGCCCACAGAGAAGACGCCCACTCTTGGTGCAGGAGGATGGTGGCCCAGGTGGGGGAGGTCCAGGCCGACCTTGCTCTGGTGGACCTGGGAGTCTGGGCAGCTTGGAGAGTGTGGCCTGAGGGAGGGGACAGCATGGATGGACGGCCTCCCGAAGCTGGAAGGGACCAGGCCGCAATTGCTCCAATGCCCTTTGCGGAACCAAGAGGGGATTTCCTGCCGCCACTGGGAGGTTCTTTTTTTGGGGGGGGTGGTCTACACCAAACAATTCTCCAGTGCTCTCCGGACACCAGCTGGGTGTCCCCAGTTCACCTCAATCTGACACTGACTTCCCGGAGTCAGCTCAGACCCCACAGGTGAGCGAGAGCACCCACGCTTCAGACGCCAGCCGCGGTGGTGGCTCCCGGTTACCCACGCTTCTGTCCAACTTGGCTGCAAATCGGAGGGTCCCAGGACCCCTCCTTCTAGTAATTTGCTAGAATGGCTCACAGAACTCAGGAAAGCACAGCACTGGCTCAGTCACCAGTTTATTCCCCAGAATACAACTCGGGGGCAGCCGGCTGGCCTCTGCCAGCCCCTTGTCTCCTGTCCACCTGGCTGCCCAGCCCAGGGTTCTTTCCCATGTACCTTTGAATTTAAAGGTGCACTTGTGTGCAGATGGGGGTCGCAGGCAAGCCCCCTGAGCTTCACGAGGCCAGGGCACCAGCCACCCACCCTCTGCCCTGCCCCTCCTGGGCCCCCAGCCCCTGTGGCCTCGTCGGGAGGCAGGCTCGCAGGCCCCAGAGGAAGGGGTGGACCTGGGCAGGGTCCCCTGGTGCATGCCCACCTCCTGTCCGTCCCGATGCCCTCCGTCCACTGCTGGTCCCAGACCGGGGGTGGTGAGGCATCAGGGCGGGGGCCTCAAGCAGAGCCTTTGGTCTCCGCCTCTCACTGACCAGCAAGCAGGAGGTCGCCCAGCGTGTGTGCCCTAGACGCTGTGAGCACAACGCTGACCCCACGTGTCTCTTCCCGCAGGACGGAGCTGACCACTGAGAGCCCGCTGTGGGTCGGCGCCTGGTGGGTGGGCTTCCTGGGCACTGGAGCTGCCGCCTTCCTCATCGCCGTGCCCATCCTCGGCTACCCGCGGCAGCTGCCAGGTGGGTGCTTCCTGCAGAAGGATACCCCATGCCCTGCTCCTCCTCCTCGCCAGGAGCGGTGGGGCCGGATCGTCATCCTCTGGGTGGGTGCTGCCATCCGGCAGGGCGGCCCGGCCTGTGTGCTGCCTGCACCCCTGCGGCCTCTGCCCGCTGGGGGACCACGGAAGAGGCTTGTTTCAACGGGGGATGGGCACTCCTTTCAATACCTTCCGTCTCCCTCTGGTCCCAGATTGGGCCCGTGGGCTCTCTCCCACCTCCCCATCCCTGCCACCCGTCACCATGGTGCATCCGTACGAGATGTCTGTCTGGGCGCCCTCATCCACCGGCTGGTCCCACACCCAGGAGCAGGGGCATAGGGGCCTTTGGTCTCTGCCCCTCACAGATGTTCACATCCTTCCAGGCTCCCAGCGCTACGTGGTCATGAGAGCATCTGAAACACACCAGTTAAAGGACAGCAGCCACAGGGTGACCAGCAACCCTGACTTCGGGAAAACCATCAGAGACCTGCCTCTGTAAGGACCTTGGGGGGCCTCTCGTCTGTGTCTGTGTGTCCTGAAGACCCTTTAGGGTCCTACACATGCTGGGTCTTGACCCTAAGCTAGGAGAGTCCTGTGACCCCTCCAGGGCCACATGGGGAGCCCACAGCCCCTAAACCTCCTTCTGACCCAACAATCTTCGGGGCTTAGCTCCAAAACTTGGGCTAAGAGATGAAGGAGCAGCGGACAGAGCCTGCTGTCTTGGAGGCACCAAGGGCCGGTTCCGACGGAAGGGCCGGGGCCTCAGCCTCATGGTGCCCACCCCCCAATTCCCGGGCCTGTGGGGACCCAGGGACATGCACGCAGGGACCCGTCTGCGCTCCCACACGGCAGGCTCTGGGGGCTGTGCCTGACGCCTCATGGTCACGGAGTGAATCCCTGACGCTCGGCGAGTTGCCCCACAGCGAGCTTGTCCACGGTCCCCAGGGAAGCAACTGACCGCCTCCCACAAGATCATTCCCCAGGAGTCACCCCTCCACCCCGTTCTCTGACCATTTCATGGGGAGTCACCTGCACGTGCCCACAGGGCTCCAAGGAGGGGACCATCCAGCTCCCCGTCCTCTGCCCTGCGGCCGCCACTCCTCTCGGGCAGCGACTGCTTGTTTATCTTGTACTTGACCTGGTCTTACTTTGCTGTCTTCACACACTGTTGGGACAAACAGAGCCTGGGCTGCCGGGGCCTCAGAGGGACAGCGTGGGGCTGGGGCTCCTGGCCGGCCAGCGCCCCTCATCAAGGCATTCCACGGGGGGCTCTCCTGGGCAGGGGGAGGCGGCCCTCGGATGGTCACCCACCCGAGTCCTCGGCCTCACTGAGCGCCCGCCTGCCCCGCAGCTTCCTGAGCCCACGAATGTCCACGTGGCAGGTGGAGGCTGTTAGTGGCGGGAATGAGCCCCCGCCGTCTGTCTTCAACACGGGGAGGGTGACGTGGGGTCAGGGAACCCCCCCCCCGGCTACCTGTTGCCTGCTTAGACCCCCCAGAAGAGCCGCCCACCCAGGAGGCTGCCACCAAGGCCGGCAGAGCGGGCCCAGGGCCACGCTGGCCGGGGAGGCGGGATCATCCAGGCAAGGGCGGGCTCGCCCCATCCAGCCGGGGCAGGGCCACCTGCGCCCTCTGAGCCGCACTGGCACCGAGGGCGTCAACAGCTTGGTCCCCAGTGGACCCGGGGACAAAGCCCGAGATAAGGAGGTTTATGCCCAGGCTCGGTTCCCCAAACCGGTTGCTGATAGTAAAATAAATACCGGAACATGGGCCCTCTGTCAAGGTCATGACTAGCTCTCTGAGCAAATTCAACATGGGAGTTTCAGCCAAGAAACCTGCAGGCTGAGATTAAGAAATAAGGAAGTTCACATACTTCTGGGGAGAGTCACCTGCCCCTGAGCCCAGGCGAGCATCTCCAAAGCCTGGCACATCTGGGCAGGACCAGGAAGGGACTGGCCACACCCTGGGCTCCCCCCCAACACACACACACACACACGCACGCGCGCGCAGACGCACGCGCACACGCACGCTCACACACATGCACGCGCACACACACGCGCGCGCGCGCGCACACACACACACACACACACACACACACTCTGGTCCCGGAGAGCCCCACCAGGATGGCATTTCCTCCGCATCTTGTTTCCTTCATGGATGTGGGACTTGGGCTGTTGACCAGAAAGAAACCTTTTCAGTCCTTGAGTTTGAAAGTCAGTTTCGAAGGAATTGGGTCCCTGTCTGAAGCAGGATGGGGAAGGAGGCCGCTCTGCGGTTACCCTGAGAAGCCGCAGGGGCGGGGGGTGGGGGGCGACTCCATTAGCTTCAGTTCCCTCCCAGGGCGCAAAGGCTAACTGGAGCCACCCTGCATGCTCCTACTTGGCAGAATCCAATTTATTGTTGGCCTGTGTTCTCAAAGCGAAGAACACTGGAGCGTCAAGGTGTCTGTGCTTCTTTGACACGCGCAGGGAGGCGTCGGCATTGACGGCTGGGCCGGGTGGGCGTCTCCCTCCTGGTGGAAGATGACCCGTAGGGTCGGTGGGAGCCGGTTCTCTGGGTGGGAGGCCTTAGCTGCAGACACAGAGAATGTGAGCAAAGGCAGCCGTTGTCGGAGCCGCTGTGATAGGGGTCGGACCACAGTCGTTTGTCACCAGTCTTTGCCTGCTCTTGGGTGCCCGAGATGGACCCAGGGCTCCAGGGGAAACTGTCCCCAGCCCACATCACTCACGAGTCCTGGACCTGCCATCCAGTGGCTGAGAGGGGCCAGGCCCGGGAAAGGCAGGCGGGGTGTAGAGCCGTGTGCACTGGGTTCGAGGGGGAACTCTCAGGCCAGGTCCAAGGGCCATTTCTCAGGCCCCTGGCATCACTACACCGGCCACTGCCCCCCAGGTGCACACCAAGAGAAGTCGGAGAGCCAGCCAAGCCCACGCAGGGTCTCCTTGGAGGGGCCTCTCGGTCCAAACCCTCAGGGATTTCTGTCCCTCCTTTTCACCAGCTGGCGATTGAGAAGTGGTCCCACCCCTCAGGCCCCGTTCCCCTCTCCTGGGGGCCACCCAGTCCTGGACTTGGTGACAGCCGCCTCCCCCCCAGCCTCCCGCTCCTGGCTCAGGCCCCTCTGCTGGTCCCCCCGGCTGCCCCTGGGGCAGATTCAACAGTGTCACGGTCACTCAGGGTCTCTTTCCCCACTGCAGCCGACCTCTGTGACAGCGGCTTTCACAACAAGCCACAGGCTCCGGATCCTGGCGCCAGCTCTTCCCCTGCCCCAGCCCAGCCCCACACCCACTCTCGGTTTCTCTGGAGTAAATTGGGGTGCCCCGGCCCTCCCACACCCCACTCCACCCCCCTCTCAGAACCAGGCTCTTTGTGCTCGGTTGGGAAGGGCCAGGGCTCTGGCCCACTCTGACCCTCTGTCTCTTCTCTCTGGTCTCCATTCCCCTCCCCCATCCAGCTCCATCTGGCTCCTCCTGAAGAACCCCACGTTCATCCTGCTCTGCCTGGCCGGGGCCACAGAGGCCACGCTCATCGCTGGCATGTCCACGTTTGGCCCCAAGTTCCTCGAGTCCCAGTTCAGCCTCAGTGCCTCAGAAGCTGCCACCTTGTTTGGTGAGAACGCTCCCTGAATCTTGTGGTGGTGGGGGTCCTCCATTTTTTCACTGGTTCTCAGAGACTGAGGGGCCTTTGAGAGTCTCTTCTAGAAAACCCCAGGCAGCAAGTGCTCCCCACACGGGGCGCACGTCCTGGGCATGTGGTCCCCCCAGGCAGGGACCCTGGAGCAGGTGTCTGGGCTTTTACACAACAGCTCTAATCACACTTACACAGGCTGCCGCCGCGCTGGGCAGGATGGTCCTTCCTGAGGGCAGTTTGGGAAGTGCTGAACACAGCCTGCTGACCCGTTCTCCCTGCCGCCCCCCTTGCCACCCAGAGCCTGGGCCTTTGCGTTGTCCCTGGCTTGTGGCGGAGAGGGTTTGGGTGGCAGATCCCACCGCGCTCCCTCGGGCCTGGCAGTCCCCGTGAGCCAGGCGGTGGGTGTCCTGGGGTCTCCCTGAGGCTGGAGCCCTGGGCCTGCCCGACCGGAGGCGTCTGTGGCCAGAGTGAAGGTCCTCCTCAGACACCTCCTTCTGGCCCTGTCCACGGGTAGCGCTGGGCTGGGGGGACAGCCACAGCCTCACCGAGAACCTGCCGGGCAGGAGGTGTGTGTGGGTCGATCCTGGCCGGGCGCCTCCCCCGAGGGAGGACGGTGTCAGACTGGGGGTCCCCAGTGACTAGTGCCCCAGGCTCCCCTCCTTGCCGGCCTCTTGGCTGTGACCCCACCTGCCAGAGCCCCACCCCCGCCAGCTGCTTCCCTGCCCCACAGCGGCCGACACCCCTCCTGGGACAGCCGTGTCCTCTGGGTCCCCTCCTCTGCCCCCAGAGCCGGTCTCCATCTGGGGAGACGGGCTCACCGCACCCAGGGTCTTTGAGGTCTCCTCCACCCTTGGAGAGCCCCCCTCCCATCGGCACCCCATCCCAGGGCGGGCCTGGAAGCCACGTGCCGATGAAGCCCAACTTCCTACCGAACGGCGGCCACCAGCTTCTCCAAACACCCCCTTGTGGTCGGACTCCGCAGAGGCCGTGTGGGCCAGGGGCGCGCGATTGTCCTTGGGTCTCCCCAGTGGGAGGGGCAGGGCCCAGGGGCCTCTCCTCTTCCCTCTCCTGCTCTGCCCCTGCACCCCTGGGCCTCTGAGCAGCCGGCCGGGTGGCGTCCCCAGGCTCCGAGGCCCCCTGTGAGCACCGGTCAGGGTCCTCACATTGAGTGCAGAGCCCGGTGCTGCCACGCAGATTGGGGCCGATGGCTGTGGGCCTCTGTCTCCCATCTCTAAAGCGGAGACGAGGCCCAGGGGGTTGCTGGCCCCATCCCCGTGGCTCCGGGGACGGCACCGAGCCCCTCTCTCTCCACAGGGTACCTGGTGGTGCCGGCAGGTGGCGGAGGCACGTTCCTGGGCGGCTTCTTTGTGAACAAGTGCAAGCTCCGAGGCTCAGACGTCATCAAGTTCTGCCTGCTCTGCACCCTGGTCAGCCTGCTGGCCTTCTTCGTCTTCTTCATGCCCTGCCCCAACGTGCCCATGGCGGGCGTGACCGCCAGCTACAACGGGAGGTAAGGGCCAGGTGGCACCTGGGCGAGGGGAGACCTCTGCACACCTGTTGGGGGCACCAGTGGTCCCTGGGGAGGAGGAGGGGGTCGGGCGCTTGGGGTGAGGTCATCGGAGATGGTCATAACAGTAAGGATGGTGTCCTCAGCGGGGACCAATGGCCAGTCACTCACACGCGGCACCTGAGCCCCAGTCCTGTCTGTAAAACGGGACAGTCCCGGCCCCATCTCCTCTCTGCGCGTTGTCTTGGCAAGTGGCCCAGCCTCGGCTCCCGTGCGTCACTGCGTTGGGGACGTGAGGGGAACAGCCCGCTGGGGGTGATTTGGGAATAACTGAAGTAGACGCAGGCTAGCGACTGCTGGCCGGGAATTCCCCGCAGAGATGACAGTGTGAGCGCCGAGGGCAAGGATGCCATCGTACCACTGTCGGGACAGCCGGGTCGGAAACAGCCAAACTAGCCAAGAGTTGGTGCCGAGCGGAGGGCTTAGTACCGTGGAGGGGGGAGGAGTCTAGTCCTTGGGCGCCTCCAAGGTAGTGTCGAGCGGGAAAAGGAGGGAGCACAACGGCGTGCACAGCGTGCTCCGCTTGAGCGCAGAGCGGGAGAGTGTGTGTCTGTGCGGGCGCGGACAAACGATCTGTGGAACGTCCGCCCGCCTGCGCTGCAGAGCAGGGACCGGTGCCGCGGGGCGCCTCGTACCTGGCACTCAAGCGGTGTTTGCATTTCGAGCCCTGTGGACGCACTGCCGACCCGAAACCAAGCCAGGCAGGCAGTGCGCTGCGCAGGGTTGCTTTGCTTCGCTCTGAGCACATCCAGCGACGCTAGGAGCCACGGCGACGCGGGAAGCCCCGGTCCTCGGTGCAGCAAACCCAGCGAGTTTGGAGACCTGCAGACGTGGGCCCTCAGGGACCAGACCCCACGCTGGCCTGCACCCCACCGTCGCTCTCTCCCCCCTGCAGCCTCCTGCCCGAAGGCCACCTGGGGCTGACAGCTGCCTGCAACGCCGCCTGCGGCTGCCAGCCAGAGCACTACAGCCCCGTGTGTGGCCCCGACGGCCTCACGTACTACTCGCCCTGCCACGCGGGGTGCCCGGAGGCGGCCTCGCCTGGCCCCGGTGGCCAGAAGGTGAGTGTGGGGGGCTGCCGCCCAGGCGGTCGGTGGCGCCCGGACGCTGGGGGGCCCCCGGCCCTTCCTCCTGTAATCAGCGCTCTTGTTGCGCTCCCCAGGTGTACCGAGACTGTAGCTGTGTCCCTCAGAATTTTTCCTCTGGTTTTGGCCATGCTACCGCAGGGAAATGCACTTCAACTTGTCAGAGAAAGCCCCTCCTTCTGGTTTTCATATTCGTTGTAATTATCTTTACCTTCCTCAGCAGCATTCCTGCACTAACGGCAACTTTACGGTAAGCCCCGGCCTGGGTTCACTCTGGCCCAGAACCTTTCCCTTTGCAGCCAAGGCGGAGCTCTGCAGACCCCTGCGGGGTACGTGCCGGGCCCCCGGAAAGCTGTGGCAGGAGAGAGCTAACTGCCTCTGTGAGGTGCTTGCCACCTGGGGATGCGGCCCGGGGCTCGGCCAGGACTCGGCCGCTGGCGTGGGGTGTGACTTGGCCACGCTTCCCGGGCGTTGATGGGCCGGTTTTCCATTGCAGGTGTGTCTGTGACCGGCAGCGATCCTTCGCACTAGGGATCCAGTGGATCGTGGTTAGAACTCTAGGTACTGTGCTGTGTGAGGAAGCCATGCAAAGCTGTGGTGTGCGTTCACCGCACAAGGGCACGCGCCAGGCTGCTGTGCCTCCCAGCACGAGGCTGTGCCCACCTCGGGGAAGGGCTCCATTCCCTAACAGTCCGCTAGAGGGACCCATGGCCATGTTTTTGCCCAGAGGCCCCCATTTCTTCATTAACACGCAGGCTCCACCAGAGTCGAAGACCGTGGGGACTCTCCCGGCATGGAGGCGAGCCCCCAGAGAAAGGAACATTAAGTCCCCTTTGCACCCGCCGTGAACACCAGTGGCCGAAGTCACGTTCCTTAGAGCCCGCCTGCTCTGGGTCTCTGGACGGCCCCCCGGGGGTGTCCGGGTACTGAGTGTGCCTCTCTCCACAGGGGGCATCCCGGGCCCCATCGCCTTCGGCTGGGTGATCGACAAGGCATGCCTGCTCTGGCAGAACCAGTGCGGCCAGCAGGGCTCCTGCTTCGTGTACCAGAACTCGGCCATGAGCCAGTACCTGCTTATCGCAGGGCTGGCGTACAAGGTGAGCAGGGTGGCCTCGCCCCCAGGTGCGCTGGCGGGGGGAGGGAGTCCCAGAGTCTACTCCAAAGGACCAAGTGTCTTTTCCAACTAGCTCGGGCGTCCGGGCGTGCCACTGGGATCTTCCAACAGCTTAAACCCCCCACTGGGCGTCATCCTACAGCCCGGTTTCCAGAAGTGGGATCCTTCCCCATTTCGAGCTGTTGTTGTTGGGGACCGTGATGATGTGATGCCAGTGGCGGGAACAGTGGGACAGCAGGCCCAGGTCACAGGGGCTCACTCTCCAGGCCCCCTGCCCTCCAGGGCCCTCACCGTCCCGGCTTGGTGGTTTGCCCCTGGGCTCTGGTCAGCTAAGGCTTTGGAGAGATCAAAACTGCTCCCCCTGCAAGAGCCCGGGCAGGCCTGCTTGCTCTGGGCCGGGTCGCCTGGCTGGGTCCACAAGCAGCGCTTCTCCTTCTCCATCCTTAGTGGGTCTTGAGTTACGTCCTGCTTCTTAGCCTGACCCTCTGCTTTCAAGCTGTTAATGGAAACTTCCTGCTGTATCTCTTGGCGTATGCTACGTGGGGAGAAGCATAGTATTTATATTTTGAGTTTCCCCCCATTGGAGAAAAAGGCACACAACTTCCCAAATAAAATGAAATCCTAGGGCTGGTATATAAGAATGTCTCGGATTTCTTCTTTGGGTGGAGGGTGGACTCCAGTCCTCCAGGAGGAATGTCCCACTGGCAGAGCCTTTTCGGGAGGGGCCTCAGAGACAGAGGATTCTCAGCGACCCTTGCGTTTATCTCCCCGAAGATGAGCTTAAAAATAGCCAAGTGTGAGAAGGGATTTGCGCGGCTCTGGACAAACGGGTCAGTTCAAATAGACGTGCCCCGCGCAGAGAGCCGGCCCTTGCTTTTCTTTCTCCCTGTGTTGTAGGGTCCCTCGGCCAGAGCACCAGGCTGGACCCCGGGACGGCTGTCTGCCCAGATAGTCCCCCCGCGGCCTCGGCACAGGGGTAGGATCGGCTCCCAGAGCCAGTGCTAATGTTAGCGGGGGTGGGGGCAGCCGGGTGCACCCCCTTAAGTGCTGTCCCACTCGCTCACGGGGCCACAGAGTGGAAACAGCCTCTCGTTCCTGTGGCTTCAGGCCCATCGGCCTGGGCGGTGCTCCAGGAAACCCAGGGTTCACACGCTGAACGCATGCACCCGTGTACAGAGGCCAGCACGCGTGCCCACACTGTCATCTTCCAGGCTGTGCGTGATTCCCAGGGGCTCGCCCAGGGCCTCTGGGCGGGGGGCTCAGGAGAGGTCCAGCGGCTCCCTTCTCCCCAGGTCCTGGCCTTCGTCTTCTTCACCACTGCCTGCTTCCTGTACAAGCCCCTGTCGGGGTCTTCAGACGGCCTGGAGGCTTCTCTGCCCAGCCAGTCCTCAGCCTCCGACAACCCCACGGACCTTCAGGAAGCCCCCTCAGCCCTCCAGATCCAGAGCAACATCTGACAGCCCACCTGCCTGCCCAGGGGCACGGGCCTGCCACGGCACGTCCCAGGAACACTAATTTCTCCCCGGAAGGGGTGACCCCTCCCCAATTGATACCCAGCACTGAGGACCCTGCAAAAATCTGCCACTGGGTCTGGGGGGACTGAGCCTCAAAGGCACCGAGGAGAAAGAATGCAAGACGTCCGAATGGACACCCCTGCCCCAGCCCCCCAGACCTCGCCAGAGGGAGTGGGGTGACCAGCTCTTGGCTCGGAAGGAGTGGCCCATTTCCCGGCCGGATGCAGGGCTGCCTCCCTCTGGTCCGCTCACACTCTGGCCCTCTCCCACGGACTTAGCCAAATAGCATCCCCTGGGGCCTCAGGATCCCTCGGAAACACGAACAGCGGTGCTTCTAAAGCAACCTGCGCGATTCCTACGTAACTCCGTCAGTAGTTACGAAAAGCGCGAAACCACCTGTGGACTTCGGGGAGACACTTCCGGCATCCCTTCATCTCTCCTTTGAACGGCGGATGTTTGGAGCGGTGGCCGCCCGGCGGTTTACTCTCTTCTCTCTGGAGACGTTAAGGCCGGTGATGCTGGCGCTGTTGGAGCTGCTCCACAGAAGGGACAAAGCACCCGCCCCCGCGGGTGAGCTGGCGCTGGCGGTGCTTCTGCGCGGGTCCACCCCATCCTGCGCGCGGCCTGGCCCTGACTTCCTGTGTTTCTCCTGATGCAGAGGAGGCCAGTGGGCTGCCGTCCCCGGGGCACATCCGCGTGGACCCCTCTCCTGCGTGTGTTCTAAACCTGCTGTCACCTCCTTTCCTTGGGGTCGCACAGCCCTGCAGCAGGACGGCAGCAACTTGCATAAGGAAACACTTATTTATAGAATTTGTTTTTTACCTGATGGTGTGCTAAGCACTTGTGAATTCTACCCGGAGGGCGTCGGGACTGGCGTGGAACGTTTATTGTTGGTGTCCTCAGTTAAAACTGTGGGTATGTAAATATATTTTAATATTTAAAGCATATGTTCCTGCCCCGCGTGTTTTATTTCTACAAATCTGCAAAGTTCGGCAGTTTTGCAAATCCTCCAAGTGGGCTTTTGTGAGTTTGTTTCTCCGTGGGCTGCCCGGGGTGAGCACTCACTTGGCTGGGTTCCCCCGGTGGGCGACCCCCCACCCCTCGAAATGACCCCTCCGCAGTTGTGACCCAAGAGTCTCCTCCCTTCAGGGCCCAGCGCCCAGGTTGGTGGGGGTGGGGGGCTGGGTCCTCAGCCAGTGTCCCACTTCCTGCCACCGTCATGGAGCGCTGGGATTCGATCAGGGTGGCCGGCGCTGCGGTCAGCATGCATGTGTGTGAACACGTGTATGCACGCAGGTGAGACCCGGCACAGGGTTACTCTTTCCCTAAATGTCCAAATGTGACAGAGCCGTGACCCGGCTGGGCCGTGACCCTGTCTGCTTCATCTCCTGAGGGCCGGAGGATAGCGATTGCGGTTCTTGGAAGAAGCAGAAGAGAAGGGATCTGGCTCGTGGCTGCTATCAGAAGGTGGCTCCCCCGTTCTGGGGCCTCATCGCACAGGGCGCGTCAGGCACCTCTGCCTCCCACTCTGGGAGGGTCTGTGAAGTCCCCGGAGTCCAGGGGTGTGGACGGAATGGGCTGCTTAATTGGATCTGGGTGGGGGTCCCCCAGCACCAGCTCTGGCTGTGAGCTCCGAGCCAGCCCCCAGCCCCGCGCCGCCCAGATGGGTACCAGGGAGCCTAGAGGATCCGCAGTTGTGGCCGCAGGCACCGGGGGCAGCACAGACGCGTCCTGGGCACAGGAATCCAGGCCCACCGGCCCACCTGCCCACGTGGACCCCAGTCCCTTCCCCAGCCAGCGTCCCCTGCCCCGCAAATGCAGGCCGAAACAAAATGGGGGTCTCTCCCTTCCACTCCTCTGGGAGACGTTTCTGAGACGTGATCTGGACACCAATCCTTCCTCAAATCCTGACCCTCTATTTGCAAGGAAGCAAGGAACAGACAGGCTCGCGGCCTTACAGATGACACCCGAGCATTAACTGAGCGTCTGCCCCATGCACCTACCCTGCACCAGGCCCGAGAGCCCCACCAGCCAGACCTGGGGTGCACCCCCTCGGGGGGCGGGACCCCGGACACCTGGCAGAGCCAAGGCTTCTGGATTCCTTTACTCCTGTCTTTGCCCTGGAAGGGGTGTGTCTGTGGTGTGTACATCCACTGAGCTGGGTGGGAACTTATTAAAAATGACATTTAAGAAAAAACAGCTTTAGTGAAATATAAATGACATGCGTGTAATTCACCCATTTGAGGTGAACAGCTTAGTGGGCAGGTTGGGATGTTTCAAAGAGCATACAAAACAGCCCCTCCTTGTTGACAGCATGCATCAATGTTTAAGTGACACAAACAAGCAGAATTTGAAATGAAAGGCAGAGAAACCCCGAAGAACCGGAATCAGATATTAAAGCATCAGAACATCAAACACACCCAGGGAGCTCTGGGCTCTCACTGAGTCCTGCAGTAATTAAGCATCACATGTCAGGCTGGTGGGCTGGGGAGCAGGGATGAGGGGGGAGATGCAGCCTGGGGGATGGGCGGGGTGGGGGGGGAGATGCAGCCTGGGGGATGGGCGGGGGGGGGGAGATGCAGCCTGGGGGATGGGTGGGGTGGGGGGGAAGATGCAGCCTGGGGGATGGGTGGGGAGGGGAAGATGCAGCCTGGGGGATGGGCGGGGGGAGTGAGATGCAGCCTGGGGGATGGGCAGGGGAGGGGAGATGCAGCCTGGGGGATGGGCGGAGGGGGGGAGATGCAGCCTGGGGGATGGGCGGGGGGGGGGGAGATGCAGCCTGGGGGATGGGGGGAGGGGCACAGGCAGACAGGGAGCCAGGCCCTCGGAGCCACAGAGCCTCTGGGAACAAAGATTCGGCTCTCCGCGGGGACCTCTCTGAAGGGGAGACCACTGCCCGAGACCCAAGCCCAGCTGGGAGGCTTTCCAAGCCCACCTCCTCCTGTGGGCCAGGGCCGGGAGGAGGAAGTGAACACCGAGGAGGGACAGGCGGATTTTCAGGGGGGAAGGAGGATCCACGTCTCCAGCGCCTCCATCTGGAGCGAAAACCAGTAGCCAGAGGATCCTTTTACGACAAAGGCAGGTCAGGTCACACACTCCCTCCGAGACGGGGGCGCTGAGGTCCAGGCCCCACCCTCCGGCCACACCCGACTCCTGGTCCTCGTCAGACAGGCTCCTTGCAGCTCCACACGCGCCAGGCCCATTGCTGCCCCAGCACCTTCGCACGGGCAGCTCCACCTTCCCAGCCATCCCCACGGCTCCCCCTCAGTCTTGGATCAAACATCTCCTTCGCCATGAGGCCCAACCTGATGGCCTCGGGGAAATGGCAGCCCACACCCCGCTCTGGCACCCCTGCTCCCCGACCATAACAGTTTCCAAGGTGCCCGACACCTTCCAACCACGGTGTCATCAGTAGCTGTGCCGTCTGTTGCCAGGATGTGAGTGCCCTAAAGGCTGGGATCTCGTTTGCTCCCCTGCAGCTGTGCCTGCATACAGCCGGTGCTCAGCAGTGTCCGTAGGACAAAGAGTGGGACCCAGGAGGCAGTGGCTATCGCTGCCCGATGGCCAGGACTCTGGAGAAGCAGCTGCAGGGGGACAGGCCGGCATTGGTGGCTCTCCCAATGGGGCGGCGGCACCGCACACCCCACCGGCCGGCCAGGTGGCCTGAGTCCCGCCCGTGCAGGAGGTAGATGTGGCAGCTCCCCAGGAGGGATACGGCACAGATATCAGATGCCAGTTCCTGAAATGCCACCAGAGGAAGAAGCAAGACTCATTGAAAAGGTGGAAATCACCCAGTGTCCTTCCACAGGGAACCGTGGGGGAGTCATCGCTACAACAGTTGAACCTACAAGGTACAGGTGTGAATTGACCCAGAAATTAGCCCAGATACAAGTGAGCAAATTGCAGGTTGGGGTGCGGTCTCATCCTGGGGTTGAGCCCCAGGAGAACCAGAAACACCCGGATCCAGGGGCTGGAGCAGCCCCGTCCCCCTCCCCCCGAGATTCCTCCAGCTGAGCAGCCAGGTTAGGCCTGGGGGCGCCTGGGGGGCCATGTTCTCGCAGGTTGTGGCCATGTTGCCGGAGCCCCCGGGCAAGGAGACCTTTCACAGGACACCTCCCCTGGGGGTGGGGTGGGGTCTTCTGAGACCCAGGTCCCAGCCCATCCTTCCCATAATTCCCCACCTCCAGTTTGGGGAGGATCCCCCCTCAGGGGGCTGGTGGGATGCTACATGGGTTTGCAGGGCTCTGGGGCATCTGCTGAAATCTGGGGCCTCACCCCATCGAATGCCAGTGTGCGGGCACACACGTGGGCGTGTGCAAGCGTGACCATGTACACACAGACACTCGCTCACTTCTAAAGTGCTGTCCCATGAAGTGAGTTCCAAACCTGGTCCTGGAGTTGGGTTCGCACCCGGGCTCTGGCACGTACAAGTGGTTTGACCTTGGGAGAGTTATGGCAAACCCCTGCCTCAGTGTTCTCAGCTGTAAGTGGGGCCCATACGGGGACCCACCTCATAAGGCGAGGTGAGGATGGATCAATTCTGTGCAGAGCCCCGAGGACGTTCCTGGACACAATGTACTCGACTGCCATCATCCTGGTCGGTCCAGGACCCTTTGTGTCCCTTGTGGACTGAGGCTGGGGGCCGGTGGTCCTGGAAGGACCAGTCGTGCTGGGGGGCACTTTGAGGCACTTTCTCCCCATGCCAGCTCCTGGGGGCACAAAGATGAGCTGGAGAGCAATTGCTCTGAATGATAGTTTGCACTTAGACTTATTTTAATCGGCAGCACATTAGCCGGGCACAGGCAATAACTGTTTGATGACTGTTATATGTATAATCCATTTTATTCTCAGCTGGCTGCCACGGTAATTACATTCTGCGGTGTTTAATTCAGAACTCGATCATTTATTCCAAGTCACGTTGGGTTGGGCCATAGACTCGAGGGAGGTGCCGCTGGAGGAGCCCGGCCTCCACCCTGGCCATGCAGGGAAGAGGCGAGGCCTCCAATGTCCCCCTGGTTCCCATGGAGGCTCCCAGTGGGCGGCTTGACTCTGGGCCAGGACGGGGGCCGGCGGAGAGTGGTGATGATGAAGCCAACAATTTCCTACTTAACTGAGTAGCTGCATGTGACATGTGCACACCTCACCCCGCCCTCCACCCCCGCGAGGCGGGGCTGGCCGCTCAGCATGAGTTTAACGGGCCTGGGCGGACCTGTGGGTTCAGTTCTGTTGGTCCTGGGAGTTTGACTTGACCTTTCCGTGCCTCGGTTTCCCCACTTCCGAAACGGGGATGAGACCACGGTATCAATTTCACCGGGGCCCACGAGGACTCGAGTTCCCAGATTATAGTAAATGCAGTAAAAGTGTTTTTTAAATAATTACAGTAATCATCGTCCTTGCTGCTCAGGCAGGGACACTGAGGCAGGGAGAGCCGACCAGCCCGGGTTCCCCCGAGAAACGGAGCCCAGAGGGTGCGTATAAACGCACGAATACGAAGGCGTTCCGAGGAGCTGGCTCTCGGCCACAGAGGCCACGAAGTCCCACGTCCTCCGTCTGCAGGCTGGAGGCCAGAGCCGGTGGTCGAGTTCAGTCTGAGTCGAAGGCCTGAGGACCAGGGGAGCTGACGGTGTGAGCCCCAGTCACACGACGTGGGCGCCCCGTGGCCAGTCGGGTTGACACAGGACATAAATCATCACACACACACCTGCCAGGACTCGCTGCCTGTTCCAGGAACTCAGGTATCCCCAGGACGTCTGTCCACTGTGCCGGCCTTTCTCGGGCTTTGGGACCCCACCTCCACCAGAACCGTGTAGGAACCTGCTTTTAAAGGCAGAAAGCACTGCCCGCACACGCGCTGGTTTAGAATCGCTGGGGAGGGTCTTTGCCCCCAGCATTTAAAGAGCACCGCAGGCGGGGGGGGGGCCGTCATCAAGTTCATGCCACCGGAGTTTGCTCTGTCCACCCCCCAGCCCCGCCCACACAACCCCCAAGCACGCAGGCAAGCCCGGAGGCCGTATTGTCGGCACCCGCGGGAGTCACTCGCCTCCCCGAGAGCAGTGCCGAGCCCTCCACCATTCGTCACGGCTACCCAGGCCATCACCATGCCTGGAGTCCCTGCTTAGGAGCCTCATTAGTCCCACGGCCTCCGTTTCTCGCCCCAAAGGCCCCATCGTGGGTCTGGTTTGCACCTCATGACCGCGTCTTCACGGCAGGCACCACAAGAACGGCAATTTCCTCGAGTATTTATCTCCCACCTTCGCCGGGAAAGCTCTGAGGGCAGCATGCCTAAGCCACCTGCAGCCCCGCAGCACCGGCCAGGACAGGGCTAGCAGGAGGTCAGAGCACGGAACACGAGGTCAGGTTTCGGGTGACCACCCTCCTGTGTTAGCAAGGATGGGATGGTTGGAGGAGGGAGGAGCTGCTGGGGGATGAGGAGGGAGGGGAAGGGGGCGTGGGGGCTGGGGGAGGGGTGGGAACAGGGGTGCCGTGCAGGTGGGTGGGGGCCTCCCCATTCCCCAGGGATGGTCCACGGGGGCCACTTTGTACGCAGCCCTTTCTGCTCTCTGTCTGCGTGGCAGGGCAGGAAGTCTTGCTTTGTCTTGAGGAGGAGTGAACTCGGGAAGCTGCCAGACCCATCGTGGGCCTTACGCGTCGCTCGCCTCCAGCGGGGGCTTCACCAAGGCCACGGGGAAGGTCCCATCCACACGCCGACGCCCGGCTTTTCTCTGGAGGGTGAACTGCCTGCTTGCCTTCTCCTTGGGAAGGAAATGCACTGGTTTCTGATGCCCAGAGACAGAGGAGTAAGATGCAGACAATTCCTTCCGTGGAGGAAACTGGGGTTCTCGTCCCGGGAAACCCCAGGTGCGATCGCTTACGCTGAAGGCTTTACAACGAACTTGCGGATAAGCCTGCCGCGTTCTACGGAAGTAACAGAGCTCAAGCTTCCTCCAGGAAAGCCCCGCCCCCTGCCCCCTCCCCCTCTTCCCCCTCCCTCCTCCACGCCGCGGTGGTGGGACCAGTCAATGCAGCAGCTGGGCCTTCTCTTCCCGGCCACCTTTGATCTCTGATGACAGAACCTGCCCAGAGCGAGAGCTACTGAATTCAGACCAGAGCTGCGTGGGGGTGGGCTGCCCCAGGGGTCATGTTCCCCGGAGCGGCCTTCCCCTCCGAGCTGTTTCTTGGGAAAGGCACTGAGTGTCTCAGGAGGAATCTGGCCCCGCGAGGAGCCTCCCAGGCTCAGGTGACAGGTGACATCCAAACAGCTCTTCACCAGGTCGCGTCATCTCCAAGCACTGGCTTAACGAGCCTTCTCCCCCCGCAGCGGACACCGCCCTCTGGTTACCGAGGACCACCGTGGGCTCGTCTAACAACCAGGTTGTGACTGAACGTCGTGAAGCTGCAGAATGAAGAAAACTGCCGTCTCTGCGGGCGGAGGTGGTGGCGTGGCGCCTGACCCACCAGCCTCGGGGAGGGGACAGAGCGCGGCCTGAAAGCCAAGCCCCACTCCTGAGCCCCGCAGCTCAGACCCCGCACACGCCCCCTCAGCTGCCGTCACACCGCAGTCAGATCTTTGTTGTTTTCTCTGTAAAAAAAAAATCTACTGTGATATGATATAAAGGAAAAGAGGGTACATGAAGCCTTAGCAGTCATTTGCCCTTTAGTCTGAATTAGCATCAGCTACTTCCCCAAGGGCAGATTTGGGTGATGCAGGAGGGGGCGAGAGGGAGGCAGGGCTCACAGAGCCCCAGAGAAAAGGCAGATGGAGAGGGTGCCACCTGCAAGAAACGTCCCCCAAACAGGACCTCGGGACCTCTGAAGAAAAATGTCTTCATTTCACGTCCTAATCTGGGCCGGGCGTGGCTCAGCCTCACGATGCTCCAGAGGTTATAGAGACGGCTAAAGGCCAGACAGCCACACAGGACAGTGTGCCTTAGCGCACTTGGCTCCGCGTCTGTAATATAAACGCTTCCACTCGTTTCCCAGCGAGAGGAACGGGAAGGGCGGCAAGATACCTCAATGGACTAACTCTGAGATTTATTCTCAGCCTACTGATTTCCAGCTCAGAGACTTTGCAAGCAGAGACTTGCGACTCAATACACACATTTTTATTTAATCCAGACTTGGTTTTGTTAACTTTGTTGTGAAACTGCCAAACGTACAGAAATGGAGAGAGAATGGTGTGGTCATCCCCCGCTTCCACCATCCGGGCTCACAGACCATCCGGTTTCGTCCACTGTCAACCTGGCGTCTCCACTAAATTATTATTATTTTAACATGATTTGACAAAGTCAAAGACCCCTCATCCATCCATCGGAGGGTGAAGGATGGAGTGAAATGTTGGCATCAGGGTAATTTCCCTGATGGCTCTTATTTTAAAGGCAAAGGAGGGACTTCCCTGGTGGCGCAGTGGTTAAGAATCCGCCTGCCAATGCAGGGGACACAGGTCAAGCCCTGGTCCGGGAAGATCCCATATGCCGCAGAGCAACTAAGCCCGTGTGCCACAACTACTGAGCCTACACGCCACAACTACTGAAGCCCGCGCGCCTAGAGCCCGTGCTCCACAACGAGAGAAGCCACCGCAATGAAGAGTAGCCTCCGCCTGCCACAACTAGAGAAAGCCCGCATGCAGCAAGAAGACCCAACGCAGCCAAATATAAATAAATAAATTTTTTTTAAAAAAGGCAAAGGAGATCTGCAGAGAAGCCGACGGCCCCCTCGCGGCCCCCCTAAACCTGGATGATAAAGCTGGGAACCCACTGCCGACAAGGCGGGAAGGAAGCGGACTCCAGCTGCTTGGGAATGTTCAGACTAGGAAGATGCCAGGTGGAGCTTCTGGAATATTTTGAAAGAAGCATCGCTAGGGCCCTAGAACTATGTTTTCTCAAAAACTTGTTTTTTGTAAGTAGCTGACTGTGTAGGCCAATCAGTCTGAGACAGCGACATGCTGTCACAAAGCTAATCATTAGCTGTCACGGGAAGGAGCAAATTATCTTCACTCGGCTCCCATCAGACCGAAGCATCCCAGGAACTAATGTCTTCATTACCCAGCCTTGAAATTTACAGAGAAGACGGGAATCTATTCATGCGTGGCACCGTCATCATTCTCCAACTGATTACAGAAAAATGAGAGCTTGGGCTTTCTCTCAATGCTTTGCTGCCCTTTCTCCATCCTCACACATGAAGGATTCGGCAGTCAAGTGGATCTGGAACCAGCGAGTGATGTCTGAAGGGCCCGTGGAGGGCTCGGCGTGTCCATTTTTGCTCAAGCACCCACAGTCATGACGCTCGAGTGCAGGAGATGGAAACGCAAGTCAAACCAGCCTGAGAAAAAGCGGGGGTGGGCAGGGCAAGCTTCAGGTACGGCAGGATCAAGGGTTAGAGCAATGTCATCAGGGCTCTGGGCCTCTTTCCATCCCCAGCTCTGCTGGAACCAGCCTAGCAACCAGTGACAGGGGCCTGCCCTTCCCAACAAGCGGGAAGGATTCTGGGCGTCCACCTAGTGTCCCTGGGGCAGTGGGAATGGCGACTCTGATTCCCAGGCGTGGGGAGGAGAGGACCAGCCCGCACATAAGGCCATGCAGGGTGGGCTCTCAGGAACAGAGACCCCTGGGGCCCAGCAGGGGGGCCGGCCTGGGGCGGGGGGCACTGTGGGTCTGGACAAGCAAAACCAACAGATGTCCCCTCCTGAGTCAGCGCCAGCTGTCACCAGCAAAGCAGTGCTGTTTGGCCTGTTGGGAGACTAACAAAGGAGCAACAGATTTCCCGTCCAGAGGACGAGCCTCTTCAACCAAAATGGCATTTGAAAAAAAGATTATAGAAACCAGACTCTGAGATTCAAGGGCTGGGATGGTTGCCGACTGCAAGATTATTCACTCGGCGGCTTCCAGCAGGCTTGGCCCTTTTTAAAGGAAAAATAGAATAACATGTCATCTCTCTTAGCCATCAAAACCATGATATACGGGTGTGTGTTTAATATACGATCTACGGCTGTGTGTGTGTGTGTGTGTGTGTGTGTGTGTGTGTGTGTGTGTGTATAGGGCGAGGGGAGGGAGGGAGCAGATTCAAGGAGACGGTGCATGGAAAGAACAATGCAGGCAGCAGATCCCAGCTCCGATGACGGCCACGAGGCAGCGTATGTGCACAGGCGAGCACGCGTGTATTTATGGACCCGACAGAGGGTGTGATTTCAGCAGGTTGCGTTGGTTCTGCATGCATAATCTGATTATATTTTAATTGCTCATTTACACTAGAACACATTTCCCTCAAACATGTTAATGCTCTTTTTTCCCCCAATGATGATATTTTTAAAAACCAGATTGCAGCGCGGTACTGCCCCGCTGAAAGAGATTTCCGAGGGGAGAACAAGCAGCCCTCCGTGCGCGGGCATTGCGCTCCCCCAGAATTACACACGTGGGGGACAGACTGTGTGTCTGCAGAGCCTTCAGCCCTGCCCCAGGAAAGGGCTCTCCCAGGACCGAGCCCCAGAGGAGGTCCGCCCTCGCCCTCGCTGGCTGGGTCGTGCTCCGAGTGCCCACAGGGACGCCCGCGAGCAGAGTGACGGTGTATCGCTGCTGCCCCTGGAGAAGGGGGGTTCGTGCACACCCTGTGTTCACCCACTGAGAGATTGCAGCCCCCCAGGCTGTGGTTCTCGGTTACGGCAGCCCTGGACCCTGACGGGGCCCAAAGAGGGACTCCTCAGCCACCCACGATCAGCAGGTCCGGAGGAAGCCCCTCTGAGCCCCCTGGGCCGGGTGCTGGCCAGCTCTGCCCTCCACACCCCTCCGCTGGTGGGTGTATCTGGGAAGTGTCTGCATTTCGGTGTGTCTCAGCCCAGGGGCCCTTCAAGTCTTCCACCTCTTCAGAGGTTTGACTCATTTCAACAGAACAGCATCACCCTCACCACCCTACTGTCACCCCAACGTCCAGGGTGCGCCCCGCCCGCCCTGAGGAAGGCTGCCTAGTGGTCTCTGCGGGGCTGCTGCCTGAGCTCCAGAAGCAGAGCCCGTGTAAGCGGGGCACCCCGGTCCCACAGGGAGCCCGGAGTGTCTCTTACAGCTCAGAGCGTATCCTGTCTGAAGGGCCACGGCACCAGTGGGTCACGGGATGAAATCTGCCCCCGGGAGTGAAAACCCGAGACATTTCCGGCTGGTGCTCTGGGCTTGGGGCACCTCCAGGGACAGAACTTTGAAGGTCTCAGCCGAAATTCTAAAGTTCTGACCCTGGTCCCCGAACCGTGAGTTTGTAATGAGACCTGGCAAAGGGGCCTTTGCAGATGTGGTTATGGAAGAGAGCTCATCCTGGATTATGGGTGGGCCTGTCCCGTCCTGGGTCCTTGAGAGCTGAGAACTTGCCCGGACGCAGAGGGATGGAAGCACGAGAGGTCTGCAAAGTGCTGCGCTGGCTTAGCGTGGAAGCCTCAGGGGCCGGGCAGCCCCGCTGAAAGCCAGCAGGACGGGACCTCCGTCTGACAGCCACAAGGACCAGGGTGAGCCGAAGCGATTCTCCCCAGAGCCCCCATCAAGGGCCCAGCAGGTGACACCTTGGCCAGCCCACTGCACTCCTGACCCAAGAGCCGAGGAAGAACAGCTAGCCGCCGGGGGCCATGGTGTGTGGTCCCTGCAAGGAGCCCTCACCACAGCTGCCCCTGCCCAGCTTCTGCTGCTGGATCAGATCCCCCTGAGAGGAGACCGGGCCCTGTCCCCCCCACCCCAGACCTCCAGGCCTCCTCATCCCATAGGTGACTAAATGATGGAGGCATCTGGTGAGTTCACAGATGACCCTCTCAGGTCACTTTGGGGGCAAGTGGCCAAGACCCAAGTCTAACCAGCTGGAGGGCACAAAGTGCTCATTGTTCCAAAACGCCTGCAGGAACAGCCGGGGCTGGTCCGGGGCCTCAGACCACGTCCTCGGGAGCTGCAGGCTCCACTTCACTCCAGAAATGGTGTGAGGGAGGCTGGGTTCCCAGGGAGGCGGGAGTCCAGCACCAGTCAGTGGCGCTGGCATCTCTCCCGTAGCTTCTGTCTTGGGTTCCCGCCACCGTGAGCACTGGGCCAGGCAGTGGAAGCCAGAGGAGGACCCAGGCCTGACAGGAGGGGCGCCCCCTCTCCGCACACCTGCTGGCCAGAACTTATTCCCATGACACACCCACCTGCAGGGGGAAGGGGAGAAGGGATGCTTGGCCCCGCCCCGCCTCGTCATCCCTCAAGAGAGTCCCAAACTTGCCATGGGGACTGCACCCCGGAATCCACAGGCCGCCAGGCCTGCTGCAGGCGCCTCTGCGGGACCCCCTCCTCCCTCCAGGGCTCCAGTGGAGCAGGGGCCACCCCCGGCAAGTGGGTCACCTGCTCTCAGCCCTTATGGCACATGCTCGTTTCCGAGGGTGCCCCTTGAATGGGCCATCAAAGCTCCACGGCAGGAATGACTAAGGGTTCATGGCTCAGGTTTTATTTCGGAACTCATATGAAGTCATTAGGAAATGGGAGACATGTCTTTCTATTTAAATATTTCTAGGCAACTAGAACTCCTGATTATAGACAAAGGGCACAGGCTTCGGATCCCTGGAGGATGAGCTGGAACCCTCAGGAGTCGTGTTTATGCAAATGCCACCCCCCCTCCAGGAGAAGAGAATGTCTAAGGCAGAGGAAAGGGACGCGGACACACAGCTGCCCCTCCCACCTCAACCAGAGGGACCGCCTGGCAAAGCCCCCGGAGGAAGGCCAGGGGCACAAGCGTGTGCGACGGGGTCCCAGCAGCTGCCAGGAGACTCGTATTAGCTGAATGTGACTCTTTCAGCTTAAGTCTCAAGTGCGTTCACAAGCACCTCTGGGAAATTTAACCAGAAATTGGTAAATTTATAAGAGGCATAAACTCTCAGCTTCCCCGGGTGAGAGCTGACAAAATACTGCTTTTCTTTGCAAATTGAACAGATGGAATTGTTTGTCCTTCTGCATTGGATGTGCTGTTGTCTTTTGCCCAAGAGCAAATCTCAAAAAGAAAATGCCTTTCCTGGGCCAGTAATTAGGGACCCTCCTTGCAGCCTGACCTAGGTGTGGAGGGGGAGGGGAATGAGGGGGGAAGGTGGTGGCCTCACGTGGGGGGGATTATTCCATCAGTTTCAAACCTGGTCCCCAGAAGTCAGGGTGCAACTTCAAAGAAAATTCTAAAAAGCATCCTTTGTGTTGATCAGCCTGAAATGAATGCCACGGCAAAGCCTTCCCAACAGTAATTTTTAGGAAACTGGGCTGCATCAAACCATGTTTTGGAGATCGGATTTTCTCTTTTTCCTTAGAAGATGATCTAACATGCCTTGTTTCCTCCAAAACATCATTTTCCCCGACATGTCTCTCTGCTGAAGTCTTCAGTGCCCCAGGCGGAGTCCACGGTTGCCAGGCGCCACCAAGCCCTTCTCTGCTGGGAGTATCAGTGGCTGGCGCTCTTACAAGTGGTTCTGCTCCATAAATCTGGAAAAGTGCACGGCGAGATGGTTTAGATTACTTAGGAGAAGGGGCCGTGCTTTGGCGGGGGGGGGGGGGCAGTGAAATGACAATTGTGACAGTGAGGTCCCCATGGCCTGACTTCTGCCCCCCCCCCCCCCGCCCCTGGCCATCTCCCTGCCTGCTTCAGAGGGTGGAGCCCCAGAGGGACCAGCCCTGACCTGCAGCCTGGAACACAGGCTTCCTCATGCAACCTCCACCCTGCTGAAACAGGAGGGAAGGGGGCAGGGCACAACCTTTAAAAGAATGACATAGCCCGAGGACACGACATAAACTAATTAGAACCAAATAGGTCCAAGATGACGGAGGAGTCCACTTCCAATAGACCTTAAGCCTCAGCATACGCTCTTTGTAACACATCAGCTAAATGACACACCTACAGGCGCCTTGACAGTTCCAAGGCTGACCATAAGGGTCAAAAAGTAGGCGGTGGCCCAATTCCTGGAAATCTCTGCCCTTTCCCCAAATTAGCTGGAATATTCCTCCCACTCATTAGCCTATGAAATTACCCACCCCTATAAAAACTGACAACCCCTTACCCTGGTGCCTTTCTCGCCTTCTGAGATGGCCCGCACTCTGTCTGTGGGGTGTGTTTCTCTTTAAATAAATCCACTTCTTACCTATCACTTTGTCTCTCACTGAATTCCTTCTGCGATGAGACATCAAGAACCTGAGCTTCACTAAGTCCTGAAACCAGGTGTGTGATCTCAGTTAAAAGACCGTGGGGGATAGGCAGGGTGGGAGGGAGGGAGACGCAAGAGGGAGGAGATATGGGGATATATGTATACGTATAACCGATTCACTTTGTTATAAAGCAGAAACTAACACACCATTGTAAAGCAATTATACTCCAATAAAGATGTTAAAAAAAAAAAAGACTGTGGGTTTTGGCTGGGTTTGAGTCCCCACACGGGGGTTCAAGTCCCCATCTGAGGTACACGGTTTCACTGCCACTCACGGGAAGGAAACCCCACGCCCGCACTCGCTGGGGTGGGGGGGGGGTGGTCCCAGGAGCTGAGCCCCTCCTCTTCCCCGTCCAGCCTTTCCAGCTCCGGACGGGGTGAGCCCACGGGCGATAAAGCCGGAGACTATAGAGCGGTGACCTCCACGTGGTGTGTAGCTGTGCACCCGTCACCTGGTGCTCGTAGCAACCTAGTGACTTGGGGTCCACTGAGGCTTGGTCAGTTTATTTACCAAGGTCAGGGCAGGTGGACCCAGGACTCCAAACCACTTCCTAGGCAGCCCGACACCCAGGCAGCAGGATGCCCTCCCCGCAACCACGCCCTCCCCCTCTTCTGGCTCTCCCTTTTACCACAGCTCGCTTTTCCAGAAAGCTGGCCAAGGGCCAAGGCGCGAGCGGGAAGCGAGAGGGACGAGGATGTGAGAACGGAGGCTGGTGCCCAGGCTGGAAGGACGTCCACAGCCCCCCCCACCCCCGACCGCCCGCTAACACTTTCACACGTGTTGCTCTATTTTTAAAATCCTCCTTGGAATGCTGTGCATTCTGACATGGGCAATCCCATGCCGTGGGTGGGAAATCAACAGCTAAACTCTACAAATTACACGTATTACATATCCTTAGTGTCTCTAAATAAACGTACACTACTCCCCACCCACCTGTAGCTTCATAGGAAATCTAGCAATAATATTGATAATAAAATGTTTGTTTTGCCACTAAGTCACTGAGTTTGGGGTCCTTTGTTATGCAGCAGGAGGTAAACAGATAACTGATACAGGTATTGCTGCGAACTTATTTTTTTTTAATTTAGGACGAAACCTTCTTGTTAACAAGAGTTGCCCAACGGTGGCGTGGGGACCAGAGGAAAGAGAGGGACAGTGCCTTAAGGACACACTTCTGAGGGGGAGGGGCCCCTTGACACTGGGACTCCAAGGACTAAATTCTCGTAGCCAGGAAAGCAAAGCCCTCATCTCGCTGTCCATTGTCTTATCCCTTCCACTAGTTCAGCAAAAGTCCACTGAGCACCCACTGTATACAGTAGCCTCGCAGGGGCTTGGGAGAAGTTAGCAAGCCAAACAAACCAGGACCCCCGCCACGGCAGTGGCCATCCAGGCATCTTTCCTCCAGTGTCCCAGACTTGATCTTCGCTCCAGGGCCCAGGTGATCACCCAGCTCAGCAGCCAGGACCCCACCCTGCCTACATCATGCCCGGAACCCAGGAATCTGGAGTCACTCAGGTGCCTGCTGCCCCCTCAGGTGACATGCTTACTTCTCCAAGAAACACAGACCCCTCATTTACGGATCTTAGCCCTTGCCGACACGGACAGGCCAGCTCCTCGCCGACACGCAGCGCTTGGAGTGGCAGGGGCAGGGCAGCAGGGCCCCAGGCTCTCCCGCGCAGTGCTCAGGGGGTCAAGGGTGTGATCCGGTCACTGAAGGACACAGCGGACTAGCCCCGCCTTCCCCGAGCACCCCACCGAAGATTTCTCTAAAGGGTCTCAGCTGTTCAAGAAGCACTCGTGCCTGGGGAAATCGCAAGAGAAAGGGAAAACAGCTTGGAGTCGGAAGGTTCCGGCTGCCGGGCCGTCCGGGCTCCCCGGTTCACAGAAGGATTCAAAGTGGCCGGGGACCCCCAGACAAGGGCCTGCCGCCCACACGGTACAGCAAAGCCTTCCAGGTAACATTTCCTGTGTGGTTTCAAGCAAATGCCTTGTCATAATATTTGTGCTACGTTGCCTTTTATGATTTTTTAAGCTCCTAGGCTGGCTGGAAAAGAAATCTTTGAAAAGAAGGTCAGCTTAGCGGAAAGGTCAGGGGTGTGAAAACCAAACAGTGAGCTTAAGCAGCCCAGCCAGAGCACATTTCCACTGGGGACATCCTGAGCGGCGACAGCTACCGCCTGGCAAAGGGACAGGTCCCAGTGGCCACGGGCTGCTGCCTTCCCCTTGGGGGGCTCCCGAGAGAGGCGACGGATGGCACCGTCCATGGTGAGACCCCGGCGTTCCCCTGGGTGCAGGAATGAGCTTCCATGGGCCCGACACAGTCTGCCACATCACTCCGGTGACACGGACACTCAGCTCCCAATCCCAGGGCCTGCTCGCTGAACTGGTGGCCTGTCTTCCAGAGAGCAAACCTGGGCTAATTTGGTGGATTGAAAGCAACCTTTGTTGCCCTGGGCACGTCACTCTCACCCTCTGAAGTCCCCACACGATCCGCACAAGGGCGTTCACTCCACAGGTGGCCACTGAGTGCCTGCTGTTTGCAGGGCTGACGGCATCCGGAACAGCTGGGCCCCCAGGAGCATGCATTCACCTGTATGCCCATTTCACAGACGACTAAATCGAGGCACAGAGAAGCTAAAACACTTGCCCAAATATTGAGTAGCAGGTTGAAACCACTTGTGTCGCCTCAGAGCTCACTGTGCTGGCCTCCAGCAAAGGGACGTTTGTGTTTCCTGTGGAGGCTACATTTTTAAGCACGGATTTTATGTGCTAAGACTCCGTGGTGATAACATCAGGGTTCAGTGGGGCAGGCAAGCCCAGAGCCAGTTGCGAACAGAAAAGTAAGTACTGAGCCTGAACTGCTCCCTTGGCTGTGCCTGGGGTCTGGGCAGGGCTCCCTGGCCTCGCCCCCTTTCCTCAGCACCTCTCTCCCTCCACCCACTGCAGTTTCTGATTCCCAGCCCAGCAGGTGCAGCCAGCCAGGTCCACGGCTGGGCCCTGAGCGTGACATCTGATGACCACGTCTAGGTGGTGATGACAGTCCTGGACCGTACCACCTGCACCCACAGTGGCACAAGGCCACCCACAAGGTGCCAGGCGCAGGAGCCCAGCCTGCTCGGGGACCAGTGCTGCTTTGTTCTCTGCTTTCTGCTCCCCTCATTCAGCTCCCCCCCGCCCCCCCCCCCCACTTAGTTGTGCCAGAGCTCCCCTGGGCACCCAACTTCTGGCACCCTGTGGGCACCCCAGGAAGGAGGGGCAGCCCAGCCATCCCAGCAGGAAGCCTCCTCCTTGGGACCCCCACCCCCTCACCTCCTCTCCCCCACCGAGCGAGGTGGAGGCGACCCGGGGGGCAGTTCCCTTGGGGAGGCGGGGCATAAGAAGCTGGGAAGACCTGGGGCAGGAGGGCGAGCTGCCTGAGGAGGGTGCCTGGAAAGAGCCAATACGCCCTGCGCACCCCGCTGGAATCCCAGTTCCCCGGGGCGCTCCCCCCAGCCCGGATGGCCCCTGCGAGGGCGCGGGGGCGACCAGCCAGCCCTGCCCCCTTGCGGGGCGGAGACAGTGGCTGGGGCCGCCTCCTCTCCCCTCCAGCGCCCCCCACGGCTGGGCGCGCCAGTCGCCGCCGGCTCAGGGGAGGCGCGGAGCCCGGGAGGGTGCTGGCGCGGCTGGAGGTGCGCGGAGCGGGGTGCGCGGGGAGCGCGAGCGAGGAGAGAGCGCTCCGGACAGCCAGGCGTGCGCTCCGCTCGGCGCCACAGGCTCGCCCCGCGCAGCCCGAGCCCCAGCCAGCCAGGCGCTCTCCGTTGGAGCCGGCGCTGCCGCCCCGGGGGCCCGAGGAACCGTGGGGTCTGGTATTCGGAGGAAGCCGGGAAAGCGCGCAGCCCCCCGTGAGTGCAAGCCCCGAGCGCTCTAGGCTGGCACGGACCGGGTCGGCGCTTCCCGGCTGGACGGCGCGCCCCCTCTGCCTTTCACGCCCACCCCTCGGGGGCTCCCTCTACTCTGTCCCTGCCAGAGACGCGCCCACTCTCGCCCCGGCTTCCAGCCGCGGACCCCGGGGAGCGCGGCACCCCGCCCCGCGCGCGGGACATGGACCTCAACAGCTCGGCGCCCGGCCCCCGGGTCTCCCAGGCTGGCGACCCCTTCTTGCTACCGCCATCGGGGCTGGAGGCGGCGCTCCTGGCCCTGGGCTTCGGCAACGGCTCGGGCAACCTGTCAGAGCCCGTCCCAGCGGTGCCCAGCAGCGACCTGGACGTGAACACGGACATTTACTCCAAGGTGCTGGTGACCATCGTGTACCTGGCGCTCTTTGTGGTGGGCACGGTGGGCAACTCTGTGACGGCGTTCACGCTGGCGCGCAAGAAGTCCCTGCAGAACCTGCAGAGCACCGTGCACTACCACCTGGGCAGCCTGGCGCTGTCTGACCTGCTCATCCTCCTGCTGGCCATGCCCGTGGAGCTGTACAACTTCATCTGGGTGCACCACCCCTGGGCCTTCGGCGATGCCGTGTGCCGCGGCTACTACTTCCTGCGCGACGCCTGCACCTATGCCACGGCCCTCAACGTGGCCAGCCTGAGTGTGGAACGCTACCTGGCCATCTGCCACCCCTTCAAGGCCAAGACCCTCATGTCCCGCAGCCGCACCAAGAAGTTCATCAGCGCTATCTGGCTGGCCTCTGGCCTGCTGGCCGTGCCCATGCTCTTCACCATGGGCCAGCAGAACCGCAGCGCCGACGGCCAGCACCCCGGTGGCCTGGTGTGCACGCCCACCGTGGGCACCGCCAAGGTCAAGGTCGTCATCCAGGTGAGCAGCCTCTTCAGGGGAGCAGGAGTCGGAGGGCACCAGGCCAGGGTCTCCCCTGGGGGCAAGGGTCCAAGGCACACCCTCAGGGAAGCCTCAGTGCGTCTCTTTCCCTCACCCCAACAGTAGTTTCTGGTCTGTGTACCCTCTGGGTACAGGAAGTTGGAGAAATGTCCCAAAGGAAATTTACTCCTGGGAAGCTGGGAAGGGGTGGGGGGGTGGGGCAGGAGGGGTGGGGCTTGAGAGCAGCCTGACCCCCACTTCTTCCCACCTTTCGCTCCAGGGCTGCCAGGTCTCAGCCCCCCTTATCTCATCCCCTCCTTCCATCAAAGGGGGCTGGAACCCTAGATCAGTGACCTCTCTAGGGGAGGGGCGTCCGTGGATGGGCCTCAGCTGTCTCCAGATTCCCTGAGATGTAAGGTAAACTTGTGTGTGCTGGTGCCGGCCTCTTTCTGGGGAGAGTCCCTTCCATCAGTTTCTCAAAAGGCCCTGTGGTCCGTCTCCTCTGTAGCAGAACCGCCCCTGCCCGGACTGCTCCCCCTGTGCCTCCTGGCCTGATGCTGTCTTGGGCCAGTTCCTTAATTTAGCCTCAGTTTTCCCATCTGTGAAATGGGGCAATCACAGCCCCCACCTCTGAAGGTAGAAATTCAAGGGAGAAGGTGTGGGAAGTGCTTGTTTGGCTCCTGGTGTGTAGAAGCTCTCGGAAGCACTCTTACTGGTGGTGGTGGTGTCGACGCTGTTTCTACTGGAAAATCCTAAGGTACTGGGCGTGGTGGCAGGCGGGGGGCCCATGTAAGGTGGATAACACTGGAGCCGGGTGACCAATGGTCCTCTGAGGGTCTGGGCGAAGTGTGTGGGAACCCAGGGGGCAGCCGTCCCCGGGGAATTGGCTTGGACGAGGCGGCCTGGCCAGGAAGGGGGATTCCGGCCCTGGGGAGAGGCTTCTCAGGCAGGGACATTCCAGGCAGGGCCCTGAAGTGGGAGGAGGGCGTCCATGGGAGCAAGTCCTGGCAGAGACACCGCTTCCAGCGGCATCGTGGCCTGAGAATGTGGGTAGCCATGAAGGGGCGGGGGCGTCCTCCATCTCAGGGTGGGATGGGAAAGGAGGATCTGGGCTGAGTGGGGGTCGGGGGGGCTCTGGGCTGTCCCGTCTGGCTGTCGTTTCACGCCTGAGCCACCCGCAGCTTCCCAGCGGAATTGATGCCGTTGCCTCTGAGTGTGGCGGGTGTGCCAGGGTAGGGGAGCTGGCGTGCTGGGGGGCAGGAGGTGTCGTCTGCATGTCCGTCCCTGGGCTGCGGCTGACCCTCCACAGGCCACCACCGAGGTGGACCCGGCGGGCAGAATGAAGCTTCAGGCCCCCCCTCGCCTGTGCTGAAAACGCGTGGCTCCGGGTGTCCGTGCGTGGCGTGGCCCGGGCAGCCGCGTGTGGCGGGGAGATGAGTCAGAGGCGGCTGCCTCTCCTGTGCCGGAAACAGTGGCAAGCAGGGCGTATGCAGTGAACAGAGTGGGAATGACCTTCCGGCTTCCTGTGAGGTCTCGATGGGCTGTGCCCAGGGTCGGGGGGTCGGGGGACAGCAGCCATGACACCTGCCTATGAAGGTTGGACGTGTCAGGCTCAGGTCAGCGGCTCGGGGTCAGCAGTGCCCACTGCCCGCCAAGGGGCTGCTCCCCTCAGACCCCTGCCCGCTCGGACCCCTGTGGCTCAGCCAGGAGCAGCCGGGGTTTGGATCATCCGGCAAAAACAACAACAGCAGAGGGAGCACGGCCTCCCCCTTAAAACGTCCTCACTCCCTCTTGGTCGTGGAACCAGACACCTCAGTGACATGGCATCGCCTCCCAGAGGGCCACTCCCAGGAATCCTTTCGGTCGGAGGCTGTGGTGCTGATGTGGCCCGGGGCCTGTCCTGCTCATTCGTCCGCTAGGCAGGTGTCTGTTGAGCACGCGCTGTGGAAGGACCCGCTCTTGCGCCCGCAGCTGTGGCGCTGCCGAGAGTTTACTCAATACTTGCTGGCTTCCTGGCGCCCTCGGAGATCAGAGTTTCCATTTTTTTTTAAAGGCCTTGGCCATGCGCTTGGGAGAGACCGGCGGGCCGGTTGTAAAAGGTGCCCTTCCCTCTGACGCTGACCGCTCCCGCGAGGCTCCTTGGGCTTCTGCATGCGGGCTGCTTCCTGTGCCTGAGAGAACATTCCTCACGGGGGAGCTCGGCCCTGGCCTTGCTCCCCACCGCGTCCCTTCTGCACCGCCATCGCCATCCCAGGAGAGGTTTCCCCAGGGGATTTTACGTTCCCCACACGGGCTTCTGGGCCACCTGGCAGCTCTGGGCCAACGTCCACAGTTTTTAAACCGTGACATCTGTCCAAAGAGGGGCTGGGTGCCTGCCTCCGTGCGTCTGCCTCTCATGGACCACATTTGGACGTTGGCCAATCAAAATGACCCGTCTTTCCAAAACGGGGGCCCCTCCCAGCCCAAGTGTCTCCCACAAGGCCTGCCAGCCCTCCACACCTGTGAGATTCCATCCTGGACACTTGCAAACAGAATTCGTGTTTAGAAACAAGGTGGTTTAGTGATTAGATTTCTGAGCCACTTGGAATTGTCATTGCTGGACGCAGCTGGGCATTTTCTGGGCGTGTAGCCGGGGGCTGGGGGTGGACGGGGCGAGAGGAGCTTACAGTGAGGTCAGGGCCTCGCAGACCAGCAAAGGCCCCAGACCCTGGGCCCCAGGTCAACGGGGGGAGTCTGGGAGGAGAGGCCGCAGGGCCTGCCGCGTTGCCCTAGGACGGTCCGGCCCCTCCCTGGACCCCAGAGGGAACTGGATTCAATCCTCCTAAACAGACTGCTGGCCCCAGGGCAGCCTTCGGGAGTGGAAGACAGCACGTGCCAGGGGTGGTGGGGTCTCCCTGTGCTGCCCCCGCTCACTCAGGCATCTCCCAGGGCAGGCAGCCGTCCCCACACAGGTGGGCTGGCCCTGGTCGTGTCTGGTCCACTGCGTTTCAGGCCTGGCCTCGTGCTCTGACCTCAGCGTGATGAGGTGCTGCCATCACAGGCTCTGTGTCGCAGCTGTGGGTCTGGTGGGGCCCGTGTCCATCCGCCCTGTGAGCGTGTACTGGGCACTGACCGGGCAGGTGGCCGGGAGGGCAGCGAGCCGAGGAGGCCTTAGTGGCAGAGACCTGGGGGCTGAGCGTGTGCTTGACTGTCGTCACTCACGCCCTCCTGTCCCCGTCACTGGCTGTCTCCAGGGCTCAGTTACTAGAAGGGGATCCTTTCCCTCCAAAGTACAGAGTCATCTGTGCCTCTCGGGGGGCAGGATCTGGGGGGCCACACCTGCAGTGGGTGGGCAAGGGAGCTCAGGGCCCAGACCTCGGGCTACAGCCAGAGACGCCCCAGGAGTCGGGTCACCTCCAGCCCTCGATGCTGATGGGCACCTGCAGGCAGAGCGCCGCCCAGCGCCCCGTCCAGGACTCATGTTTGATACTGCCCGGTGGAGATCAGCGCCCCTGGTGGTTAGCGCCCCATGATGGTGAGTGCACAGTGGAGATCAGCGCCCCTGGTGGTTAGTACCCAGTGGTGGTTAGTGGCCAGTGGTGGTGAGTGCCCAGTGGTGGTGAGTGCCCCGTGGTGGTGAGTGCCCAGTGGTGGCCTTGTGCAGTCACTAGCAAGCGTCCCTGGGGCAGCGTTATCCCCCCGCTGCGTAAATCCAGTCCTCGTGACGCTCAGCCGGGGGGTAGATGTCCTCCCCCTGGGAGCACAGTGCCCTGCCAGGGCGGACCGACACAGCATCTCTAGGAGGCTCCCAGGTCAGAGCAGCCCCTTTGCAGTGGCCGTGCCCCGGGAAGGGTGAATTAGTGACCACAGGGCATCTGCACCCTCGTTAGAGAGGCCCCCACCCCCACCCAGCGAGGCCGCCCTAAGGCAGCCTCTCCTGGCATCGCAGGCAGGAGCCCGTCAGGCCTGCGTCGGCGCGCCTGAGGGCTCTTGGTCATCGCTTCGTTATTGCCGTTTTCCAGGCCCCGCGGCCCTGGCAGCAGCTGCACAGCTGGGGGCCACCCCGGGAGCGCCCGGCCTCATCATCTGCCTTCACGTTCAGTGCCGCCGGCAACAGTGCTTCTCGCTGGGCTTGGGCCCGGCTGCAGAAGGGGGGCTGGCCCTGGGCGGGGCTCGTGCGGGGGGAGCTCGTGTCCGTGGGCACATCGACCCCGGTGGTGTCCTGAGCGCCAAGGCCGTTAAAGTCTGACGTGATTCCGCGGAGGCAGAGGCAGCCGAGACCCGTCTCCACAAAGTGGAAGAAAATTGGTTCCAATAAAATCAGGGCATCGATCATTTTCTCTGTTTCTGTCCTGTGCCACCAGCTGCGCCCAGTGACCTCCTCCCCCATCCAGCCACCTGTGCGCGCCCCGTTCATTGATCCTCCGTTGCTTCCCCTGTAGCCGACTCGGCCTCAGTGACGCTGACACTCAGGGCTGCAGCTTGGCGAGTCACAGGGCCCCCCGAGAGTACCGTTATGTTGGGGAAACGGGCAGACGCCAGAGTGAGCGCCCCCAAGACTGGGGCCATCGTGGGCCTCCTGCTGTATGTGCACTGAGGACACAGCACCCCTGCCCAGAAAGCGGACCCTCCACGCACCCCTTTGTCCCCGAAATTGAGGGATGTTCTAAAAGCCGCTGCCCTGTGCTCACAATGGCCCAGGTCATGAAAGTCCAAGACAGGCCGAGGGGCTGTTCTGTATTAAAGGGGGTTAAAGACACAGCCCCTGAGCGCAAGGCATGGCTTCCCATCAGACCCTGGTCCAGAAAGGATGTTGTTGAGACAGTGGCTGAATGAGGTCCGTGGTTCGCTCGTGGTGTTGTACTGGTGTGCAGCGGGACTTCTCGATTTGGCAATCCTGCTGTGCTTCTGCACGAGGACAGAGTCTGTCCTGAGGCTCCACGGGCAGTGAGTAGGGCAGGGACCGCCGTGAGCAGCCGTCCCCGGGGACGTCCTCAAGCTTAGGGCCGGCAGCCCGTCCCCCGCGTCTGGGGTCTCAGCTGCAGGAGGACCGGGACTCTGGCCGTGAGCTTTGGTGCCAGCACAGGACGCTCTCCTACGGGCACCAGCAGGGCAGTGAGGCCGGGCCGGGTGGTGCTAGAGCCCTCCGTCCCCTCCAGCAGGGAGAGCCAAACTTCCCGTCGGGTTCTCGAGTGTCTGTGTTTCGAGGGGAGAGGAATCGCAAGCCTTTTGCTCTTTTTTTCTGTTATAGTGAAATATACATAACATAAAGTTTTACCGCCCATCTCCAGAACTCTCCCATTGTTCCCCAGGGAGACTGTGTCCCCAGTGGACACCAGCTGCCCCTCCCCTCCCAGCCCTGACTGTCCGTCTAGTGTTTGGCTGCTCCAGGCCCTCGTCAGACAGGATTTCAAGCCTTTCTTTGGTCTCTAAGATGCAGTGGTCAGGAGTGCATGCACCGTGCCGGGGGAACGGAAGCCAGCCTCAAAAGGCCCCCGACTGTACGACTCCAATCACGTGACCTGCGCACAGGCTGGGGGGGGGGGTGGGGGGTGGGGTCGGCAGTGGGTAGTGAATGTTGTGCGTCTTGCCCGTGCTGCCGGCGCACGTATCAAATCTCGTGGAACTTAGATAGAGGAGTGGTTTCAGTGAATGTACACCGTGTCTCCATGAGTGAGTCGGAGATGAAAGATCAGAGTCCAAGGTCTCGTCCTGCGAAGGCTGTTTGGGTGCCGGGTCCTCCCCCGGGGGTGGGGTGCCTTTGGGCAGGAAAGAACCGAAGGGTCCTAGGAACGTTCCTGGGGAGCTCGAAGGCCCCAGGCAGCCGCTCGCCCTGCGCTCGCTCCATCACCGCCAGGAAGCGGGCAGGTGCTCGGCACCTGGGGGTGGGGGGGAGCGGTGGTGCCAAGCTGTGGCGGCTGCCTGGTCCCCAAGACCCCTGCTCCGACCCGGCAACGCCCTGGCATCGGACCTGGCCCCTGCCGTCCCCGGTGAAAGCCTGGCCCCGAGAGGAAGGGGAAACTGAGGCCCAGAGAGGGTGGGGGCATCCAAGCCAGGCCCAGCACCGGCCCCGTCCTGCTGTTCCCGCAAGGGGCCCAGGTGGAGCCACCCCCCTGCTGCGATCCCTGCCCCCTTTGGGGACTTCACACACGTGCCCCTGTGGGGGCAGCTTCGTCCCCCGGGGCTGGTGCAGGAGGGGGAGGGGGGCCAGGGAGCTGGGTGGAGCCAGGCCAGTGCGCCCAAGCCGCTCAGAAAGGGGCCCTTTGGGTTTTCTCGCCTGTGGCAGCCCAGGACCCGAGGTCAGATCCCAGCTTCTCCACGGGCCAGCTGCAGGGCCTGGGCCAGCGGTGCGACCTCCTGTGGCTCAGCTTCCTCACCTGCCAGCTGGTCCAGGAGCCGAGGAAGGGCTCAGGGGCCCACACACAACAAAACGCAGCGTCAGGAGAGACGGGCCCTCTGATTCGTCATTTTACGGTAATAAGAGCCGTCTCCTCCCTAGAAAGCTCTGCCTGCCGGAGCTGATCCTGTGGTCCGTGCTCAGTCCCTCTCTGGGGGTCTGCGTGCACGTGTCAGGTCCTGCAGGAAACCCCTGGGCCTGGCATTGTTCCCATACCTGTAGGGTCAGGGCCACCCTCAGCATCCGTCCAGCTCCTCTGAGAAGCATTCGCTGCCTGAGGGCCTGAGCCAGGTCTCTGCAGCCCCGTGTGCATGAAGAATCCCCTTCTGTCACCTGTGATGACACCCGCCTCCCTCACCCCCTTCCACTCCTACTCGACGAGCATCGTGTGTGAGGCACCACGGGTCCCGCAGGGAGCAAAACTGGCAAAGATTTCCGCCCCATGAAGTCCGCATCCCGGCGGAGAAGACAGACAATTAGCAAAATAAATAAGTACAACCTACAAATGGTAGATAGCAAGGAGGGCAGCAGAGAAAAGGTGAACAGGAGGGGCCTCACAGAGGCAGGTAAGGGCAGGTGTGACAGCATCTGGGGAAGAAGGTTCCAGGAGCGGGAGGAGCAGGTACAGGACCGTGGCCGCCGGCACGTGGCTGCGGCGACGTGGCCAAGCAGGTGCGCCCAGGGCAGGACAAGACGGAACAGGTGATCATGTAGAGCACGCAGTGTCCCTTATCCGGGAAAAATGGGCCCCACGGGAGACTCTGAGCAAGGAGCCATGTGACATACATTTCAGGGGACCATTCTGTCTGCCTTGTTGAGAACTCAGCGGGGGTCAGGGAGGACGGTTAGGAAGCGGCTGCGGAGTTCTGAGTGCGTGATCACCCAGACCAGGCTGGTTGCGGAGAAGGTGGAAGAATGATAAGATACCAGATCCAGGTTTTTCTGTTTTCTTAGGTTTACGTTTACATCCAGTAAAAATCATTTTCCTTTTGTTTACATCTATGCGTTTTGACAAATACATAGAGCCCTGTCACCCGCGCCTCCAAAGAAAGACAGAGCCCGGTCCTGTCGCCCATGGAGTCTCTGCACGCCCCCATCCCCTCACCCACCCCGCCCCACCCCTGCGACGGCCTTGGGCCTGACTCCGACGCCAGGTACATGGAACCTCTGAGTCTGGCTTCCTTCGATTATGTAATGCCTTAAGATTCACCCATGTTGTCACCTGTGTCAATAGCCTGTTCCTTCTGTGCGTAGAGTAGGATTCCATCGTACAGATGTTCCACCATTTGTTCACCCATTCACTGGTCGAAGGACATTTGGGTCGTTTCCAGTTTTGAGCAATTATGAATAAAGCTGCTGCAAATATTCATGTACAGGACAGTGTGTGAACATATGCTTTCATTTCTCTCGAGTTAACACTTAGGAGTCAGATTTCTGGCTCATACAGGAAGTGTATCTAACTTTATAGGAAATTGCCAGAGCTTTCCAAAAGCGGATTTGCCATCTTGAATGTCCACCAGCAGCGTGGACAGACAGATCTCCACATCCCGGCCAGCACCTGCTATGGTCAGTGTCTGGTTTGGTTTCTTTGTTTTCATTTATCCATTCCAGTAGGAGCGTAGTGGTATCTTGTTGAGGTTTCAATGTGCATTTCCTTAATGACTCATGACATTAAACATCTTTTCAGGTGCTTACTTGAAATCTGTATATCTCCTTTGGCAAAGTGTCTGTTCCCGTAGTTTGCCTATCTTTAAAATTGGGTTGTTTTCTTATTGTTGACTTTTGAGAGTTTTAAAAATATATTCTGCATCTAAGTCCTTTGCCAGATATGTGATTTGCAAATATTTTCTCCCCTTCTGTGGTTTATCTTTGTATTTGCTAACATTGCATGTCACAGAGCAAAAAGTAGGAATTTTGACAAAACCCAACTTATCAAAAAATTTAATGGATCATGCTTTTGGTATTGTACCTAATCCAAGGTCACTAAGTTTTTTTCTCTCTTCTCTTCTGGAATCTTTATAGTTCTATGTTTTATACTTAAGTTTATGATCCATTCTGAGTTAATTTTTCTATAGGGTGTGAGATGTAGGTACTTTTTTTGTATATACGTATCCATGACCAATACCGCTTGTGAAAAGATGATCTTTTCTCCTTTGGAGTTTTTTTGCACCTTAATTAAAAAATCACCTGACCTCATGTGCGGGGTTCTATCCAGACTGTCATCTGTTCCTTTAATCTATGTGTCTCTACTGTCCCCAGCCCCACAGTCTTGACCACTGTAGCTTTATAGGAAGTCTTTCAAGTAGCATGAGTCCTCCAACTTTGTTCTTTTCCAAACTTGTTTTGGCTACTCTAGTTCCTTCGCTCTCTACATAAATTTTAGAATCAGATTTTCAGTATCTACAAAAAAGCCTGCAGGGATTTTGATTGGGAATGTGTTAATCTATAGATCAATGTGGGGAGACTTGGCATCCTAACATTGAGCCTTCCAATGCATGATTATACTACATCCCTCCATTTATTTAGGTCTTCTTTGATTTTTTCAACAGTAATAGTTTTCAGCACACAGATCCTACACATATTTTGTTACATTTATATCTAAATATTCATGTTTTGGGAATTATTATATATGTACTTAAAATTTTTTTCTATTTCCAATTTTTCATGGCCAGTATATATAAATGGGATTGATTTTTAGTTATTGATGTTGTATCTTACAACCATGATAGATACACTTATTAATTCTAGAAATTCCTTTGTAGGTTCCCTGGGATTTTCTATGTAGACAGTGATGGTGTCTGTGAATAGAGAAAGTTTTATTTCATCCCTTCCAAATCTTTAATTTCCTTTTCTTGCCTTACTGGCCTAGCTACAACTTCTAGTACGATATTTAATAGGGGTGGAAGAGAAAACTTCCTTGCCTTGTTACTGATCTTAGGGAGAAAGTCTTTAGTCTTTACAATTAAGTATGAGGATTTTAGTTTAAGTTTTTAGTAGATGTTTTTTATCAGGTGAAGAAAGTTCCCTAAAGTTTCTATGCCTTGTTTGCTAAGAGTTTTTATCATGAATGGTTGTTGAATTTTGTCCAATGCTTTTTCTGCATCTATTGGTATGATCATGTGGTTTTTCTTCATTAGTCAGCTAATATGGTGAATGATATTAATTTTTTATTGTGGTAAAATATACATAACATAAAATTTACCATTTTAGCATTTTCAAATGCACAGTTCAGTGACATTAAGTACATTTACATTGTTGTGCAACCATCACCATTATCCATCTCCAGAATTTTCTTCATCTTCCCAAACAGAAACCCTTTAAACAACTGCTCCCCATTCACCCATCCTCCAGCCCCTGGAAACTACCACTTTACTTTCTGTCTCGGTGAATTTGAGTATACTAGGTACCTCATTTCGGTGGAAAACATTGATTAATTTAATGTTGAACCAGTCTCACAGTCCTAGGACAAACTCCACTTGGTCATGTATTATCCTTTTTATATGTTGCAGGATTTGATTTCCTAATATTTTATTGAGAACTTTGGGTCTGTGTTCATGAGAGATATTGGTCTATAATTTTCTTTTCTTGTAATGTTTTTATCTGGTTTTGGTATCAAGATAATTCTGGCCTCAGGAAATGAGTTGGGAAGTGTTTGCACCTCTTCTGTTTTCTGAAAGAGAGTGAGTGGAATTGGTATTATTTCTTCTTTAAAGGTTTGGTAGACTACTCCAGTGAAACCATCTGGGCCTGAAGTTTTGTGGGAAGGTTTCTAATTCAGTTCCTTTAATAGGGATATTCAGGTTATGCATTTATTCTTGAGTAAGTTTTGGCAACTTGTATCTTTCAAGGAATTGGTCCATTTTAACTAAGTTGGCATAGGGTTGTTTGTAGTATTCATTTATCATCCTTATAATGTCTGTGGGGTCTGTAGTGATATCTCCTTTTTCATTCCTAATATTGGAAATCTGTGTCTTCTCTCTTTTTTCTTTGGTCAGAGTATGGCTAGGAGTTTATCAATATTATTGTTCTTTGTAAAGAATAAGCTTTTGATTTCATTGATTTTTCAAATTGTCTTTCTGTTTTCAATTCCATTTCTGCTCCTATCTGCATTTCCTTTTTCTGCTTGCTTTGGGTTTAATTTGTTCTTATTTTCCTAGATTTCTTAAGGTGGAAGCTTAGATAATTAATTCAAGACCTGGGATTTCTTTCAGTTCTTTTATAATATAAACATGTAATGATAAAAACTTTCTCCTAAATACTGCTTTAGTAGCATCTCAAAATCCTTGAAATGCTGTGTTCTAATTCAGCTCAAAATATTTTCTTATTTCTCTTTAGAAAGAGCTTCCTTTTTAGAAGTGTGTTGTTTAACTTCCAAATGTTTGGCGATTTTCCAGATAACATTTTGTTATTGATTTCTCATTTAATTCCATATGTTCAGAGAACATACTTGCATGATATCAGTTCTTTAATGGTGTTAATGTTTGTATTATGGTCCCAGATCATGGTCTGTGTTGGTGAGTGATACATGCACACTCGCAGAATATGTATTCTGCTATTGTTGGGTATATTATTCCATAAGGGTCAATGTGGTTGATAATGTTGTATTATTTAGTTCTAAAGTTTCCATCGGTTCTTTTTAACATGGTTTATTTTTGTCTTTTTAGAACTTTTATCTTTTCAATCATTCCAGGAAAGTTGCCTTTACCTCAAGGAGCATGCTTACGATACCTTCTGTCAAGTCTTTGGTAATTCCATCATCTGAGCCTTCTCGAGGGTGGCATGTATGAATTGTCTTTTCCTTGAGAGTTAACCATATTTTTCTGGTTCTTTCAATGTCAAGTGATTTTGGATCACTTCCCAAACATTTTGAATACCGTTGTGGTATTTTGGGTTATGTTAAAATCCTCTGGAGAAGGTTGATGTTTCTTGTTGATTCTTTTCTTTGAGCCATCAGCCCAGCTAGAACTGAAGTTCTGTCTTACTCTCTGTTGGTGGTGGTTCCGATGTCAGTTCTGTTTTCAGGTCCTTGACTGTGCTATTCAGTTCTTCCCCATACGTGCACCATTCAGGGTGTAGTCTTGGATCTTGGAGGTGGTTTATATCACAGTTCAGATTTCGGAAGCTTTACTTTGGTTCTTTGGGTGTGTTCCATACATGTGCAGGTCAATGGTAACCCCAGGATTGGTGTCAGTTAATACACAGAATTAGGGGATCCCCTTTTCCAGCTCTCACCTGCTGAGATTCCCTCCCCACACGCTCCACTTTCTTAGTCCTCAGGCTGGGAAGCCAGAGTATCCCGTTTAGGTCCTCTACTGACTTTTTGAGGTATACCTCTCTGAATCTGTTCTTGTAATGGCTGCTCTCGGGCTATCAACATGCACCCTTAAGTTATCAAAGTTTGGTGGGCGCTCATATTGTGCCCCTTCACACCTGACACTTCTCATGCTCACTCTTCACCTGGAGGTCTGTTTTCATGGACTTCTGTTTCTCTTATTAGGGGGTCCCATTGTCCGACTTCTTTGCATACCTAGTAATTTTTTACTTACACTGGACATTGTAGATAACTCGAAGACTCTGGATTCTGTTATCTTCCTCTGAAGAGCGTTGGCTCTTGCTTTAGCAGGCCGTTCAGTTGCACACTGATTATCGTGAACTTGTGGAGGCTCGGCTTATGCCTCATTAGTGCAGCTCTGTGGAAAGCCCAGCCCTCCTATCCTGGGAGGATTCAAGTCTGGGCTCAGTCTCCACTGGTGATATTGTCCTTTGCTTTTAGGCTTAGTTAGGGTGGGTCTAGACTTGGCCTTCCTCTAGGGCACGGTCCTTACTACTAAGGTGTGGACTTGCTGGCATCTCAGCAGCATACTTGGTGTGTTAGGGACGGCACTCCTCTCCCCTCCAGCTCTGCCAGAATGCCAGCCGCCCTCCCATAAGCCCTTCAAGGTTTCAGTCTGTGCACACACCCCAGCCAGTCCAGACCCATAGGAAAGCCCCCCACAGGCTTCCGAGGACCCTACCATGGGCATGCATGTCCCCCTCTTCAGTGCCTTAATCTGCAGATTGAAGCCCCTCCTGCAGCCCCAAGCTCCGGTTTCCACCTCCTCAGCTGGAGTAGCCATGCTCCGCCCAAACCCCAGCTCCTAAAGCCACAACCAGAAAAGTGTCCCCAGGAAGAGAACTGGGTGACAGTGGGGGCCACCTTGTGATTTCCCTGCTCTCAGGGGCCACAGTCGTGCACTGTGGCTTGTCCTGTGTCTGAAAACAATAGCCTGATAAATTGCGTACAATTGTATAGTTTATGACAGGAGAGCTTGTGCAGTACCCCACGTGGAAGTCATCTGTGGATTTTAAACACTGCCTACTTTCAAAAATATCTGAGGCAGCTTGTGATAAAAGACCTGGTTCAAAGGATTATTAAAACAATGTTGCAAAAGAATACATAAAAAGAAACAGTTATCCTAGAAACATAAAGTTGAAGACAGCCACTGCATTTGAGTAAATCTTATACTGAAGCTTATGAAAAAGTGCAACATTATTTGGACTTAAACATTTTTAGCTCCTTGTCTGTTAAAAGGTGGATTTATTGTAAATTTCAATAACTCTCTCTGGATATATTTAAAGGTTAAGAGCATTCTTCAGTGAGTAATTCAAAAAGGATTCCTCTGTTTAAAAAAACACACCACTTCCAACCTCCTGAAGTTCAGAGAATCCTGGGGTTGTTTGGGAATCATCCCTGTTTAGGAATTATTAAGTTGCGACTGCTCACAGCAGGCCGTGGGATACTGTTGTCCAGAGCATAATTTCCCAGTTGTTTGGCAGGACCCCAAACCTCCAGCTCCCGAGGGTCAGGAGGGAGTGAAAGCACATCTGGGTCGTGTCACTTGGGAGCCCCGTCTGTCGAGCCATCCAGGACATGCTGGTCTGGAGCCAAAATCAAAGACTCACTCATTTGTGAACCGGTCCCTTTTGGGCTCTGTGCCCGACAGGATGTGCATGGTCAGAGCACCGTCCAGGGTCACTATTTATTGCCTGGGGATGGGGGAGAAGCAGTTACCTCTGTGCTGACCTGTCCCCCAGGCGCTCCTGATCTGGGCTCACCGGCCGCTCCCATTGCTGCCAGCCCCTCCTGGGGACCCTTCAGAAGAAGGTGCACTGGGTGGGGGCACGGATCTCTCCATCCCAGGGACCCTGCTGGACCCGTAGTCCGGAGACCCCCCCTCCGGACTGTCTTCAGTGTGGGGAGCCCCGTGACATCACCCCTTTGTTCTCCCCACCCCAGGGATGGGCCTGGGGGAGGCAGGGCCAAGCTGCAGCAGAGCACCCGCCGGTGGTCCCCCAGTGGTCCGCCCGTCTCCCCGGGACAGCTGGTCAGGAGCGCAGGCACCAGCGTCCAGGGCAGGAGGCAGGACGGAGAACCCCGCGAGCAAGGGGTCAGGCAGCTGCGTCGTGGCGGGTCCTGTGCTGACGCCTGCGGCGATGCCCACGTGGCTTTCGCAGGAGGCAGGAGGGAGAGCAGCCGGCCCGAAGGCCCCTCTGTCCCCACAGGCTGGCACGACGCCTGGGCACACCAGATTCCGCCCAGCCCCAAGGCCCATTCTGCTGAGGTGGACCTGAGCCCCACCTGGGGACATCTTCTCTGCCCGGGGCTGCACGGGGTTTGAGGAGGAGGGGGCATGTGAGGGCAGTTGCCTCACGCAGGCCCGGGGCTTGGGGGGCGCCGATCTCATGGGGCCCTGAGGACAGTGGGCTCTTTGCGCGCTCAGAGGCCCAGAAGATGGGAAAAAACACCAGCCGGCCACGGCGAGCTGGCGAACAGACAGCGTATCCCAGCCAAGGGAAGCTTTTCTGGAACAGCAAGGCGCCTCTGAGGCCCCCACCCTGTCAAACTTGCCTGCAGACTCTCGAGGTGGATAATTGCAAGGCACTAAGACAGGGTTAACACCAGTTAAACTTCCTGCAATTCATTTTCCTGACAGCTTGTTTTAAGAGATGCCCGTCTCATGTATTAAAAATACCTACTTTTGTGTCCGATCTGGAGAGCAGCTAGAAGACGCTCAGAAAGCTTCCAGTTAAAGCCGCCAGGGGCAGATCTTCATGTTTTGAAAAAGCTCTAACCCCAAACACCTTTTGTGCTTCTGTCCCTCACGGGGACCATGGGAAACTCCTTGGTCTCGAGAGCTGATTGTCCTGGGGCCACAGCAGCAAAGGACAACAGACCAGGCCTCTCAGAACAATAGAAACCTAATCTGGAGGCCAGATTCCAAAATCAGGGTGTGGGCAGGGCCAGGCTCCCTCCGGGGGCTCCAGGGGAGGGTCCTCCCTGCCTCTTCCAGCTTCTGGTGGCCCAGGCGTCCCTGGGCTTGTGACCGCGTCCCTCCCGTCTCTGCCTCCGTCTTCACGTGGCTTCTCCCCGGTGTCTGTGTCTCTCCTCTCTGGCTCCTCCTGAGGACACTTGTCACTGGATTTAGGGCCCCCCCCACTCCAGGATGACCTCATCTTGAGATCCTTAATTGCCTCCACAGAGACCCTTTTTCCAAACAAGGTCACGTTCACAGGTTCTGGGGGTATCTTTTAGGACTGGACGTATCTTTTGGGGGCCACCAGTAACCCCACTAGAGCACACTCCAAGGGCAGGGACAGAACGCGGGGCAGGGACAGCTCTCGCGGACAGAGGGCTGGCCCCTGTGGGCTGCCTGCCTGGGCCATCTCAGCCCCAGGCCCGCGCGGGGCCCCTTGGTAAATGCAGGAGCGGGAGGGGGCTGCACGCAGACCTCACAGGCCTCCACTGAGCGTGCCCAGGACAGTCCCAGGACAGCCAAGACGGGGCCTTGGGTGTCTCCAGCAGAGGAGATGCCCTCTGGCTTCCCTGCGAGGACACAGCCCTGGTAGGGGTGGGGGCTGGGGGAGGAAGAGGGACGCAGGTCAGGCAGGCCGAGAATCACCTTTCATACATACTCTCGTTTGACCCCCGTGGTGACCCTGTGAGGCTGGGACTATGAACCCATCTTACCACCCAGACGAAGAGGTGCCGCAGGCAACATGCCAGCAGTGTCCTCCTGTCGCCTCTCCCAGACCCCTCCACTTCCTCTGTCCCGCCAGGGCCTGGACACACAGAGCCCAGCAGTCTGGATCGCTGGCCCGGCCCCAGCCAGGCAAGGCCCGTGGGCGGCGCAGGGGGAGAAGGGGGAGACGGCAGGTGAGCTTGGGGCCTGTGTTGCCCCGTCTCCTCCCTGCTGTGCAGTGGGCGCCGTCTCCCACCACGGCCGTGGGTTCCGTCACTGGCCCTTGGGCCTGGGGTGGAAAGGGCTTCCCGGGCGAGCCTCAGGATCCTGCACCAGGCCTGGCCAGTCGTCCTACCTGCCCACCCTTGTCAGGCAGACCCACTTGTTCACACCTTGTCAGGAGTCCCACCTGTTCACACCTTGTCAGGAGTCCCACCTGTTCACATCTTGTCAGGTAGACCCACCTGTTTACTCTTTGTCAGGCAGACCCACCTGTTCACACCTTGTCAGGCAGACCCACCTGTTCACACCTTGTCAGGCAGACCCACCTGTTCACACCTTGTCATGTAGACACACCTGTTTACTCTTTGTCAGGCAGACCCACCTGTTCACACCTTGTCAGGAGTCCCACCTGTTCACACCTTGTCAGGCAGACCCACCTGTTCACACCTTGTCAGGAGTCCCACCTGTTCACACCTTGTCAGGAGTCCCACCTGTTCACACCTTGTCAGGAGTCCCACCTGTTCACACCTTGTCAGGCAGACCCACCTGTTCACACCTTGTCAGGAGTCCCACCTGTTCACACCTTGTCAGGCAGACCCACCTGTTCACACCTTGTCAGGAATCCCACCTGTTCACACCTTGTCAGGCAGACCCACCTGTTCACACCTTGTCAGGCAGACCCACCTGTTCACACCTTGTCAGGCAGACCCACCTGTTCACACCTTGTCAGGCAGACCCACCTGTTCACACCTTGTCATGTAGACCCACCTGTTTACTCTTTGTCAGGCAGACCCACCTGTTCACACCTTGTCAGGAGTCCCACCTGTTCACACCTTGTCAGGCAGACCCACCTGTTCACACCTTGTCAGGAGTCCCACCTGTTCACACCTTGTCAGGTAGACCCACCTGTTCACACCTGGTCAGGTGCCCCTTGGCTGCAGCTCTTCACGTTGCCTCCCGGAGTGAGCTGGCTGCCCCCTGCCGGGTCCTGTCCGACACTGTGATGAGCCACACTTGAGCTCAGGTGGACTTGATGACCACACGCGAGCCTGCTGTGGTGGGACAGGTGCCTGTGACAGCGGAGGGGATCAAATGGGGAGAACCAGCCACGGCAAGAAGGGTGTGGTGAGGTCTGGGGCTCCAGGGGCCATCCTTTCTGCTCCGAGCTTGAAACCTTTAGCGACCCTGTGGGGTCTGTGAGCCTGGGTCAGGGTCTGCGAAGGCATCTCCGAGCGGCCATGTGAAGGCCCAGGGGACGTGTGTGCAGAACAGGCCTGGGCTTCCACCTGGGCCCCAGCACGTGAGATGGCTCTGCTGTTTGGGACAGCCTGGGCGCAGGCATGGACACTGGGACCCCGTCAGGAGACTGCGCTGGCCCAAGGGTGAGCTGGAAAGGGGGCGGTGGCAGTGAGGCCAGGCTGCGGGCAGGTCCCCGGCGCCCTCCAGCCCAGCGCGTGGGCACCCTCCCAACCCACTGGGCTCCCTGGCCTGGGCACAGGGGGCCCCTGGTGGCTCTGCCTCAAGCCCCCAGATCCCTGCTCCATCCCCTGGGGCCCCGGTGGTTCTCAAAAGAGCCAAAAGCTCCCCTCCCTGTCCTGCCCCTGACAGGGATTGAAAGGAGCTGCCAGACAGTGACCCAGGGGCTGGGGTCAATGGCAGCCCCACGGCAGCCCGATGGGGAGCGTCTGGTTGACATTTATAGCATTTAGAGCTAATTCCAGCCCTTTCTGGGGGACCTCCTGCTGAGTTTTAACGGACTCCTTCCCTGACCTTTTTAACTAACTCGAAAAAGAGATGGGACACCCCTGGGTTGACTCCCCACCACTGTCCCAGTGGGGAGAGGTGCAGGAACTACAGTCGGAACCCAAGTACCAACGTGCCAGAACTCAGGCAGAAACGGATCTCCAGGGAGGCTCTGGTCTCCAGGAGCCGACAGCTCAGGCCACAGCTGCCTGGGAACTTCCACTTCTATTGCCAATAAATTAAATTTGTTTTTGTTTCTCCTGCCCTGGAGAAACGACTGCTGTCAGAGCGTGGAGCCCAGGAGGGAGGACTCTTGATGAAGGACCCCCCCCCAGAGGGGCTGGGGCTGCACAGGCCCCTTATGACCCCTTTCTCGGCACTCTGTGCCCCCCCCCCGGGAGATGGAGCCGGCATCCCTGGCCACCCGCATGCGGGTCCCAGGAGACTCTGACTCTTCCATGCAGTGTGGCCCCTGGAACACGGAAACACTTCACAAATGTCAGGGGCTTTGTCACTTTACAGACTTGGGGGTCAAGTAGTTCCATCTCCACAAATAACGGGGGCACCCACAGTGCCAAGCCGGGATGTCTGCTTGTCCCTTGCTACCAAAGGAGGTGACAGATGCTGAACGATGCTCGTGACCCTCGTGCATCTCTGCCAGCGTTGGGTGTCACACCGTCACCTTCGGGGTTGCTTTGGAAACCAGATGCCGTGCGTGCATCCGACCCTCTGAGTCCAGTCGGGAAACTGGCTCCATTAACGGGGCTGGAGGTTCGGGCGCTGGTATTTGTCAGGCGTGCCTGGCAGGATGGAGAGGGTTTTGGTGTCACCTGTGTTCATTGGTCCCAAAGGCTCCAGTGCTCCTGGAGTTGCCGGAGAGACCATCTAGTGCATTGGGAGGCGTTACCTCGTGAAGCCAGGTCAGGTCATATCGAGCCCCCCATGGGAGCTCGTGCAGGCCCCCTCGGCCCAGGGTCAGACGTGGGGCCTCCGTGCACACATGGCCCCACAGACTTGTCACCGTGGGCTCCCTCTCTCTGCAGCTACCTCTGCCCTCTGCCCTCCCAGCACGGCTCCTGAACCCATGGGCACAGTCCCTGAATCTCCACATGTCAGGGAGCAGCAAGGGCTGGGAAGGCGTGGGGATCACAGGGAGGTCCCAGCCCGGAGTTTTCCATGAACAGGTGGGTCCAGGTGCCGGAGCGCGGCGAGGCATGAGCAGCTTGCCTCTGCCCCTGAAAATAAGCAAAGCTGTCACCGCCTAGAACCGTGGCTTCCTTCCCTGTGACAGGGCCCATCAAGCAGGCAGGTCTGGAGCCAACTTCTGCGCTCCACAAGGCTGCTGGCATTCAGCAGAAGTGGCTCTGGGTGTCCCTGCGGATGGCCGCTGGGCAGTGGCTCTGAGCCCCTGGCTGGCAACAAAGCGACTACAGTAGGCAGCACAGACGGGACAGCTGGACGTGGATTTCCGCAAGGTCGTGTGTCCAGGGTGGCTGGAGGAAGCACCTCCGGCCGGAAGAGATGGACCCTGGGCCAGTCGTAATCTCCAGCTGAAAGCTTTTACGGCAGATGGCTCCTGGACCCCGGGAATCCAGGCAAACAGCCAGGGCAGGCCTCGGTCTGCAGGAGCTTCCTGGGGGCCAGCAGGGACCTGAGGCGCTGCCCAGGGCGGGGGGCGTGGCTGCCCAAGAAGCTGCCCCGAGTTTCTTCTCAGTGCCCCCGGTCCTTCCCGGGAGACTGAGGGGAGATGTCGTCTCAGACTGGCCAGTCTGGTTCCTGGGCAAGGGCCGGCAAAGCGGGCCGGGGGACAGAGCATCTGTATCCTGTGCCCTGGGCCCCCCAGTGCTGTGACCGATTCAGGGTCAACCCAGCTCCCAGCTCCTGGCGCTGCTCACCCCTTGTCACAGCAGACAGTGCCAGGCCCGGCACGACCCCAGGAGTGCCCAAAGCCCATGGCTCATGGCTCATGCCCAAAGCCCATGGCCTGGCCAAAACAGGGCCAGTCGGCTCTTTGCACCCCTCCTAGGGCTCCCTATGAGGACAAGGAAGAGGGAGATTGATCTGCGAGCAGTGTCAGGCTTCCTAAAGCAAGGAGGGCTTCCTGGAGGAGGGGCCGAGGGGCTTTCAAGTCTGGGGAAGGGGGTGGTTTGCTGTCCCCCAGGTTCCCCGAGCATCTGAGCTTTGGCCCGGTAGGAGGAAGGCTTGGGCTCCTTGGCCCTGATGTTCTCACCTCCTCCCACCTGCTCAGCTGGGCCCCGGGTTGCCCCCTCCAGGAAGCCCTCCATCCCTCCACCCCACAACTCCCGTAGCCATCCTCGGGCTCCACTTCCTCCTTGAAGAACGTGGGCAGAGCAAGCGAGGCAGTTCTGACTCCCCGGCATCTGGCTTGGTTGGCAAGCTGCCAAGTTTCTGGCGGGGGGGGCAGGGGGGTCAGACGGACAGCTCAGCGCAGGAGTGAGCAAAGCCTCCATTCGACCGAAGCTTTGCTCCCGCAAGTTGTTATGTTTGGTTCTAAGAACTGCAGAGGGCTCGTTTCTCAACATCCCCTCTACAAAGCTGTTTCTATTTCAGTGAAAATTGAAGGCGTTTGTGGTTTTAATTGCCGACCAGTCCGTGGGCCCGTTTCCACTCTGGCTGGACCAGGGCTCTGCAGAAGAGAGTGTGTGCACAGTGGAAGTTTATTTCTGTGTGCGCGTCTTGCTCAAAAAGAGAAAGAAAAAAAGGAACATCCGTGAAGGGCGGGCAGGCTGACGGGGAGGCTGGGCTTCTCTGCCAAGCAGATTGCAAGGCGGTCTCTCTGGGGACAAACACCTGCTCCTCGTTCAAAATAGACGGGCGTCCACCAGGCCCACCTGGACGGGCCAGCAGATGCTCGGGCCGGGCGCTGGCAGCTGCACCGCAACCCGCCTCAGCAGGGCCCTGGGCTCGGGATGGAGGTGCCTCTCAGCAGAGAAGGGTCTTGGGTGCATTTTATCCCGAGGGAACCTGGGGTGCCGAGTTGGAGAGGGGCCCCCGAGGCACCTGCTCACCCCGCCCCTCCCGACAACAGTCAGAGAGATACTGTCCTCCTGTCTGGCCCTCGTCCTTCCACGCCTGGGGGCTCTTGGCTGGCAGGTAGTCGATGCTGAGAGTCGACGGTGCCTAGACGCACACTCGGCCGCCTTTCCCAGCCTGCAGCCCATGGATTCGCCCAGGTCAGCTTCTCTGCTCTGCCTGCAGCCCCCGGGAGGGCCCGGGGCGGGGATAGCAGCTGTCTGCAGCAGCAGGGGTGGCAGGCGAGGGGCTCAGGAGACGTCCAGCCTCAGCTCCTCCCACTGGCGCCCTGGAGCAGGAGCTGCCCGGAGGTTGTCCTGCCCGGAGGTGGGGCTGGGCTGTCACCCTCACGTCGGGCATCTCTGGGCCAGGAGTGACTCAGGTCACACAGGCCTGCAGCAGGGCCAGCACCTGCAGCCAGTCACAGCTCAGGGGGCCTGCGGGACACCAGAAGACCGCCCCGGCCCAGCGGAGGACACGTGCTCTCCACCCGGGGCTTGGGCCTCTGTCCAAGATCCCCGCCCAGGCACAGCCACGAGCAGCAGAGTTCAGCGGGTCTGTGACACTTGCCAGCGGCCAGGGTGGAGTTCAGAGTGATGAGTCAGGAGATGGGCGGCCATGCATCCAGCATGGGTGGGGCGGGCGTGCCATTGGCAGAGAGTCGGGGGTGGGGACAGCTGTGGTGATGTCCTCGGGGGGACCACGAAGGCAGAGCCGTTGGCCCCAGAGGACCAGGCACCCCAGCTTGCCCATCCACAGACCTCGAGCATCCAGCCCTCCGTGCCCTGGTCCCACAGATGCAAGGACGAGCATGGCACCTGCGTCCCGGGCTGCCGTGAAAATTCCAGGAGCCTCAGCCCTCGGCCCCGGCAAGCACCCACGAGGCCTCAGACGTCAGCCCTGGGCCTCAGCCAGGCAGCTGAGCTCTCAAGCCTCAGTTTCCTCGTCTGTAGGGTGGGGACAGAGCCCACCCCGCCTGGGCCTCCGGCCCCCGGTGCAAGGCAGTGGGACCCACGACGGGGGAGTTTGTGGGGGAGGAGAGGTCTTCTGAACGACAGGGAAGCGTGCCAGAGCCCGAGGGCTCACCCGGGACGTCACCCCTGCCACCTCCACCGCTGTGGCCGGGGGTGAGGGCAGCTGACTCCACGCAGGGCCAGCCCATGACCCCTCTGTGGCACCAGGTTCAGCCCAGTTTGGCCATGCATGGGGGAAGGCGGCCGCAGGAGCTTAGCCCCCGTGGCCCTGAGAAGGGTGACCAATCCCCGTGTGCTTGGGACTGAGGGCTTCCTGGGCTGTGGGACTTCCGTGCTAAAGCCAGGAGTCAGGAGCAGGCAAACCAGGACTGGGCCCCCCCAAGTGCCGGAGGGAAGTGGCCCCTGGTGCCCACCTGAGAGCTTGTTGAGCAGGGCAGAGGCATGGCCAGGAAGGTTAGGGTTTAGGTCTAGCTGGTTGAGGAACACTGTCCTGGACGGGTTTGAGGCTTGGATGGCAAATGCTGAGACCCCTTGGACTGGCCCAACATCAGGCCCCCGCCCTTGGGCCGCAGACAAGGGCTCCCGGCGACGCTGTGCCCAGGTGGGGGGCACTGCCTGCCCAGGCCCCACTGCTCCCCACCCCCAGTGGCCTCGGCCGGGTGCTGTGTCTCCATCAAAGCGCTGCCCTCCTCCCAGGGGCTCAGGGACCTCTGCTCCCCCAACAGTGGGTATCTTTCCAAGAGGTCCGGGTCCTAAGCTTGGCTGGCCCAGGCAGGCTCCAGGCGGGCACTGGGGGTCAGTCAGTGGGGGCAGCGGCAGGCAGGACGCAGCTGGTGAGGGTGAGGCTCAGGGGATGGGGGACAGACAGCAGGGCCCTCTTGCTCCCTGGCAGCCAGCTGGAGGACTTGGGGGCCGCCACCTACAAGGGCAGGAGGGGCTGACCTCTCCCACGGCTCTGTCAGAGGCCGCTGGTCCCCCTCAGGGGCCCCTGGAGCCACCGGCCCACACACATCTGGCCTTGCACCATCTGTCTCGGGGCTAGGGCCTGGAGTCAGGGAAGGAGCCCCCTCAGCCAGGGGGACGTCACAGACGGAGGGTCATCAGAGGGACAAAGCGCGGGGGGGCGGGCGCTAAGGCAGGGTCACCTGTTCACATAGACGGACCTGGCGGCCCCTTGCTAAGTGCTTAATCCTCTAATTTTGTGCCCGTTTTATTTATGTATCTTTAAAATTTATTTATTTATTTATTTTTATAAATTTATTTATTTTAAAAAAAAATAAATTAATTTTTTAATTTTTGGCTGCATTGGGTCTTCGCTGCTGCATGCAGGCTTTCTTTAGTGGCGGCGAGCGGGGGCTACTCTTCGTTGCGGTGCACGGGCTTCTCATTGCAGGGGCTTCTCTTGTTGCGGAGCACGGGCTCTAGGCGCACGGGCTTCAGTAGTTGTGGCATGTGGGCTGTAGAGCATAGGCTCAGTAGTTGTGGTGCACGGGCTTAGTTGCTCCGCGGCATGTGGCATCTTCCCGGATCAGGGCTCGAACCCGTGTCCCCTGCGTTGGCAGGCAGATTCTTAACCACTGCGCCACCAGGGAAGTCCCTAGCTTGTTTTTTCAAATCTGCTCATGCTTTACTCATGTTCAACCTGCTCTTTTATTTATTTTGTTAAAAATTCTTCCACCTTTTTTTTTTTTTTTTTTTTAATGAGCAGGGCTTTTATTTTATTTATTTATTTTTTGGCTGCGTTGGGTCTTCGTTGCTGTGCATGGGCTTTTCTCTAGTTGCAGTGAGCGGGGGCTGCTCTTCATTGTGGTGCACGGGCTTCTCATTGCGGTGGCTTCTCTTGTCGCAAAGCACGGGCTCTAGGCGCGCGGGCTTCAGTTGGTGTGGTGCACAGGCTTAGTTGCTCCGCGGCATGTGGGATCTTCCCGGACCAGGGCTCAAACCCGTGTCCCCTGCATTGGCAGGTGGATTCTTAACCACTGCGCCACCAGGGAAGTCCATTCCTATTTTTTTATTGTGGTAAAATTCACATCAAATTTACCACCTTAATCATTTTTCAGAGTTCAGTTCAATGGTACTATGTATATTCACATTGTTGTGCAACTGTCACCACCATCCATCTCCAGAACTCTTTTCATCTTGCAAAACTGAAACTATACCCATTAAACACTCACTCCCCATTCCCCCCCACCAGCACCTGGCAACCACTGTTGTGCTTTTTGTCTCTGAATTTGACTACACTAGGGACCTCAAACAAGTAGAATCAGAGTATCTGTCCTTTTGTGACTGGTTTATCTCACTGGCTTATTTCACTTAGCTTAATGTCTTTGAGGTTCATTCATGTTGTAGCAGGTGACAGAATATCCTTCCTTTTTAAGGCTAAATACTATTCCATTGTATGGATATGCCACAATTTGTTTATCCGTTCATTTGTGGATGGATACTTGGTTGCTTCCACCTCTCAGCTATTGTGAATAATGCTGCTGTGCCACGTGGGTGTGCAAATATCTCTTTGAGACCCTGCTTTCAATTCTTTGGGGGATATACCCAGAAGTGGAATTGCTGGGTCAATTTTTAAATTTTTTTGAGGAACTGCTAAACTCATTTCCACAGCAGCTGTACCATTTTACTTTCCCATCAACAGTACACGAGGGTTCCAATTTCTCCACATCCTCACCAACACTTGTTATTTTCTGTTTTTCTTTTTTTAATAGTAGCCATCCCAGTCAGTGTAAGATGATATCTCTTTGTGGTTTTGATTTGCCACTTTCCTGATTAGTCATGGTGAGCATCTTTTCAAGGGTTCATTGGCCATTTGTATACCTTCTTTGGAAGGTCTATTCAAATCCTTAGCCCATTTTTAAATTGGGTTCTTTATTTTTTGGTTGTTGAGTTTTAGGAATTCTCTATGTATTCTGGATATTATTCCCTTACCAGACATGAAATAACAAATCCTTTATCAGATATATGTTTTGAAAATATTTCCTCCCAATCTGTAGCTTGCCATATTCTCTTAACGGTGTCTTTGCAGAGCAATTTTAATTGTAATAAATACAACTTAGTTTTTTTCTTTCATGGATCATGCCTTTGTTGTTACATCCAAAAACACGTTGCCGAACTCAAGCTCACCTAGATTTTTCTCCTGTGTTATTATCTAGAAATTTTATTGTTTTGCATTTTACATTTAGGTCTGTGATCCATTTTGAGATAATTTTTAAGGTTTAAGACCCATTTTTTAACATATGGTTGTCCAATTGTTCCAGGACCATTTGTTGAAAAGACTATCCTTTCTCCCTTGAATTGATTTGCTCCTTTGTGAAAGTCAGTTGACTATATTTGTGAGGATGTAGTTCTGGGCTCTCTATTCTGTTACCAGTGACCTCTTTGTCTGTTCTTTCCCCAGTGCCATGCTGAATTGATGACTTCATAGTAAGTCCTGAAGCTGGGTAGTCAGTCCTCTGACTTTGTTTTTCTCCTTCAATGTTGTGTTGGCTGTCCTGGGTCTTTTGCCTCCTCTCCATGTGAACTTCAGAACCAGTTCATCAATATCCACAAAATAACTTGTTGAGATTTTGATTGGGGTTGAGTTGAATCTATAGATGAAGTTGAAGAGAATTGAAATCTTAACAGTATTGAGTCTTCCTATCCATGAACATGGACTCTTTCCATTGATTTAGATATTCTTTGATTTTTTCATTAGAGTTTTGTGATTTTCCTTCTATAGATCCTGTACATACTTTGTTAGATTTATACCTAATGTATTTCTTTTTTTTTTTGGTGCTAGCAGCAAGCGGGAGCCAGGCAGGTGGCCTAGATGCACGTCTCCACCCTGCACTTGCTCTCGGGGTGACGGGAACCTCCCTTTGCCTCAGTTTCCCCATCTGGTCTGCCGTGAGGACACAGTGAGCTTTCATCTGTAGGTCACTGAGAGCCGCACCTGGTGGGGAGCCCCTGTGTCAGGATTTGGAAATAAAGGCCACTGGCCTTCTGCTCTTCACGCAGGACATTTCCAAACTTCCTTCAACGACTGGCTTTAGCAGTTAGTTTAAACAGGAAGTCTGCCTTGGGCCCAACCCAAACCCACTTTGCTTTGGTTCAAGAGGAATATCTTTGATGTCCGAGTTCCTGGGCCTTTGAACCACTGGGCGCACATGCGTGTTTTTACCCCACAAGCAGGAGGGGGCACAGGGCCCATCACCAGGTGGGTCAGCCGCGGGCCAGCCGGGCCATGCAGCTGCCACAGAAGGCCAGGCGTCTCCCCCTGGGTGGACCCCAGGCTCCCTCCGACTGTCCAGCTCACAGACGGGCTGCTGCAGCTTTCCTTGGGTGCCCGTGGCCACGGGAAACAGAACCCCGGAGCTTCCCGCCCCTTGTCGGGTGATGGACGGGGAGCCAGGTGTGCGCGTGTCCCGGGGGGCCCGCAGCTTCGTCCCACTCCCACTGCCCGGCCAAGGTCAAGGGAGCCCTGGGTCTAGGCCAGAGCCCCAAGTGGCCATCTTTGGTTTAGAAGTAGGTCAATCAACCGGGCGAGAGTGGCCCTGCTCCTCCCCGTTCCCCGGTGAGCATGTCTCCTCCTGCGGGTCGGGATGACCGTGGGGCGGCCACGGCCTGTGGACCCTGCTGACATCTGGGTGAAAGGGGCCTCTGGCGGCCTTGTCACGTCCCTGCGAGATGCCTGGGATCCCAGGCGGTCTGTGTCCTGAGAGCCACAGAAAGCAGACCTGCATGGGTATCACGCAGCCATGAATATTCATGCAAGCAATTGACTCGCAAATCCCAAGTAATTTACATGTCATAAACAGTGTGTGGATGTCTTTTCGGAATAAGAGCTGTCAGAGAAAATGAATCTTGATTACCAGTCGTAACAGGGAAACAGCCTCTGTGTCTGCACCCACGTCTCTGTCTGCATCCTCGCAAGGCCACCTGGAGACACCTTTGTGCGACCATCCTTCAAAGTCTCAGCTCCAGGGGCTGAACATTAGCGAGAATAAGGAGAGAAGGAAGCGGTGGGTTCCAGCGTGAGCTGCGGGCTGACATGCCCGCCCACACTCCTCTCTGCGGGCTGTGAGCACTGTCGCAGGGACGGTGGTGTCCCTCGGTCAGGGACACTCAGGGCTCCGTGTGGAGTCAGTCTGTGTCCCTTCCAGTGTTCCGGACTGGGAGAAGGTCTAGAAATCGTGGCTGCAATTGACTGGCTTGGGGCCTCTCACCCAGTGATGCGCTGGGTCAGCTCGGGGAGGGCACGGCGCAGTGGTCCGGCCTTTGAGAGGGAGGGGCCCTCACCCTCTGGTGGCCGCTCTTGACTTGGGTCTCAGGTGATAAGGAAGGTTCTGAGCTGGGTGAGCAGACCTCACATGAGGGGTCCGTGACGAAGGTGTGATTAATGTACGGTCCCCGTCAAGCCCTGTGACAGCCCCGACGTGGTTGCTCCCAGCACCACTAATGATAGTTTCGAGAGCCGACTCTGATCCCCATGGCCACCCTTGGGGCTCGGGGCTCTCCCGACTGTCCCTGTTTATAGGTGAGGAGACTGAGGCTCAGGTGGGGAAGCCGCTTGCTCTGCCTCTTATCCTGGGACTCGGCGCCCCTCCCAGCGTCCTGTCCTCAGCGCTTAGTTCCTTGACAAAACTCTGGTTCATTTCTGAGGCTTGGTGGGTGAGAGGACAAAAGAAGAGGATGCCTTCCTGGGAGCACGCCCTGAGGCCTCTGCCCCCTGGGAAATCTTGGTGCATCTGGATTCTTCGTGGGGTACAGAGAAGGCCGTGATTTGTTTCTGGAAGCTATGGCCCCAAACGCAGGCTGCCCTGGGGTCCCTGCTGCTCCTGTAGTGTCCTCCAGAGGGACTGCTTGCCCACTGTTCTTACAAGGGGGCTTCATTTTTTAGCGCAACTTTGCTCATGGCTCCTTTTAAATGAATGACTCATCCTTGACCTTGTGCAGATGCTGACGCATCCTGTTTTGGGGGTGACCAGGGGGTCCGGGGGCTGCACCTCTGTCTCCCCCGCTGACCAGAGGTGGGACCAGGGGAGTGCAGGCGCCACGGGCTGTGGGGTGGATGCCACCTGGAAACCGTTCTGCGTGGCTTCTCGTAAGAACTCCGAGCTGCCCTGTGTGTGGTGCGGTGCCCAGTCTGAATCCCGGGGAGCTTTCGGTGTAAAATACACACCCGTGATGCCAGAGAGCTTGTATGAAGGGAAAATGTACAGGATCTCACTAATGCTTTTTATACTATAAAATAAATAAAATCTATTAATGAAATTATTTTCACCTGTATCTACTTTTTTTAGTGCAGTCCCTAGAAAACTGTGAATCATTTACGGCTGGCACAAACTGCACTATTCTATCGGGCTGTACAGCCGCAGGCACTGCCTCCGGGAAAGGAAGCTGCCTGTCTGTGCACACAAATCTCCCGTGTGTGCTTGGGGCCGTTTGCCAGAGCCTCCCCCAGGTTAGGGGCCCCCCATGTGGAGACTGCTCATCCCTTCCTTTGCCAGCTGTTCTGGACGGAATGTTTGTGTCCCCCCAAATTCATGTTTTGAAGCACTACCCCCAAAGTCATGGTATTAAGGGACGGGGCGTTTGTGGGGTGATGAGGTCATGAGGATGCAGCCCCCATGATGAATTACCGCCCTTATAAGAAGAGGCCAGAGACCCCCTCGCCCTCTTTCTGCTACATGACGACACGGAAGGCAGCCTCACCTGAGACCGTCCACTCCGGCACCTGGTCTCGGCCCTCCAGCCTCCAGAGCTGTGAGAAGTAGATTCTGCCGTTTATGAGCCGCTCAGTTGAGGGTACTGTGTTAGGGCAGCCCGGGCAGGCGGTCATTCATTTGTTCGTTCACACGGTCAGCGTGTGGGTGACTGGAGGGCACCAGGCTCTGTCCCCAGGCAGCCACGGGGCGGGGTGGCAGCAACTAAGAGACACACATCATCACAAGTCCCCGGGGGAACCGCTCTCCCTCGGCCTCTCCACCCTCCCCGGCTGTGCCACTGCCCACCTGGCCTGCTGGGGGCGTGAGGACGGCCTGCCCCCGCCTGGCACTCTGAACAGCCCCGTTCACAGTCATGCAAATCGCCGTAATTGCAGGTGGGAGGTGGGGCCACAGGAGAGGCTGAAAGCCTGTCTGCTCTGCGCACAGGCGCCCGGTTCAGCTGGATTGCGCTTCTGCATCAAAAACCTAACGTCAGCGGCTTGACACACTCCCAGTCTAACAAATGAACCGATTGTGCCTTTGGGACAAACACGGCGTTAGGAGGGAGACTGAGTTCCTTGCGTGGGTGGGAGAGGACGCAGAGGAAGTGGCCCCGGATGAGATGCCCACTGCAGGGGGCAGCCCCTATGGGGTGGGCAGCCCCCAGCCTCCTCCGCGCGGTGGAGGACAGGTTGGTGGCCACGCCCCAGGTGCCACCCTGCCCATCACTCCCTGAGGGCAGGTAACCCCCGGGAGCCGTCTCCATCCGCTCAGCCCGCTCTGACGGACCAGGCTGGGGGCTTCTAACAACACGTGTGTTTCTCACAGCCCTGGGGCTGGACAACCAGGGTCCAGGCGCTGGTACTGACCGTGTCCTCTCCCTGTCCTCATGTTGGGGGGCGAGCAGGGGCCTCCCTGGGCCTCTGACCCCATTACGGGGCTCCACCCTCACGACCTCATCACCTCCGGGAGGCCCCGCCTCCTAACACATCACCTTGGGGGGTAGGATTCGACAGGTGAATTTCGTAGGACACACTTTCTGTCCACAGCGGTGTCGCCCCCTCTGTGTAATGTGAGGTTGGAGCGAGGGTTAGAAACGTAACACACAAAATAAATACACAGGTGAGGGGGGCACCAGGGACGTAGTCTGTGAGGCTGTGAGGCTGGGCCTGCAGAGCCCACTCGGGGGGCGGGTGGCAAATGGCAAAGCAGTGGCCAGAGAGCCGGGGCTCTGGCCGACCCCTATTTCTGGCTGAGAGCTTTCTTCAAAGGCATCTAGTCTGAACATCAAATTTGGATTCCGGGTTCAAGCACCCTCTTCATTAGAGTCTAATTTTCAGAGCCAGGTAATTATCGTCTAAATCTGCTAATTTTCATCCCTCAACAGAAACCAGTGTGTGCGGTGATTATAATAAGCCGGGGTGTTGGCCGAGAGGAAGTGTGTTCAGAAACATGTCCCCTCGGTGGTGGCATGGACTGGGGGCCCCAGGGTCTGCTCGGAATCAGGGGTGCAGCAGCTCGACGGCGTGGAACCTGATGGCCTTCTCAGTGGCGACTTGGAGGGAGGCCAAGGCCTCGAGCTGTCATGAGGCATTTCCCTCGTTGAAGTGACCACCCGGGCTCTGCGTGAGCCAGTGTCACCCAACCATACTCAGGTCCGCTCGCCCACGCGCAGTAAAGCCAATCTGCTGTCACCTGGTTGTGGTGAAGGACAATACAGCGTTTATTGTTGGCGCCGAACATGGAGTCCAGGGCAGCTAGCGCTGAAAAGCCCAAACTCCCCAGTGGGTTTCAGGGGAGCATTTTTAAGGGCCCAGTTGGGTCGGGGGGCTGGGGGGGGGAGTCGCAGGTATGTGATCAGCTCGTGCACAATTAATCCTCTGATTGGCCGACGGTGAGGTAACAGGGTGGGGTCACATTATCAATCCTCAGACTCCAGGAGGCCTGGGGGCTACATGATCACGGTCATCAAGTACTTAACATCTTCCATTTGGTGGGGGTTTTAGCATCTATGAAACAACTCAGGAAGCGTGCATCAGATACTGTGCGTACTTCAGAGAGGAGCTACAGCAGAGGACGTGGGGGAGGGGTCTGTCCCGGGAAGGACCCAGAGGCCCTGCTCGGTTACACCAAGAGCAAACAGGACCAGACACGGGAGACAAGTGTGCACACACGCAGCTCACACACACGTGCACACGTAGACACAAACACACACGCACAGTAAGCGGGACCGAGGTTTGGGGGCTTGAGGGAAGACCACTTAGACACCGTCAAAGCACAGACCCCTTAAAGGAGGCCGGTCACTCGTCTCAAGCTGGACTCAGCTGCCCAGGGCCCTCTCATGTTTGATTTCACCCTCACTTGAGTTTGATTCAGCAGCGGGCTCTTCTCTTTCAAGCTTTAATTACACGCTGCTGGTTTTTCAAGAAGTCAGACCCACAGGTCAGATTCGCTGATGAGCCTCTCTTCGCGGGAAATAAAAGTAAAAGACACGGCCCCCACCCCCACCATGCTCCTTACCCTACTCTGCAGTGTGGCGGGAGGGGTGGGACACCACAGGTGGTGCCCAGTTACCTTTATAAAACCAGTCTCCACCTGGCCAGCTGGCTGCTGGCAACCTGTCCCTAGAACCAGAGTCTATAAAGAGATAAAAAAAATAGTCCCTAAATTCTGGGGTCAGATAGCCCAGTCAGCCACACAAATGACCCCTGCCCACCGCTCCCACCGCATCCCCCTGCCTTCACAGGACTTGTTGTCAGTGCTTGGGGCAGGGGGTGGGGGGGGGGATTGTATTTTATTTAAGCAAGGTTTCCCTCCAAGGAGAAAATGCAATGGTGGGACAGATAAATTAAAAACACAGCACTTTGTAAGGCAGTGTCTCAGCTAACCTCTGCTGCGTAACAAAAGAGCCCCAAACTTATTGGCTTAAAACACTAGCTATTTATTTGCTTGTGATCCGTTGGATGGCGAGTTGAGCTGGCTCAGCCGGTCTCAGCTGGGGTCACTCACGTGGCCTCGGTCATCTTGTGGCTGCACTGGGCCTGGATGGGTCTGAGACAGCCTCATTCATCTGTCTGGAGGCTGGTGCTGGTTCTCACCTGGGCCTCTGTCCCAGGGTGAGAGGCAAATCAGGGTCTCTTCACATGGTGGCCGCCACATTCTGAGAGAGCCAGCAAGAGAGTGTGAGGCCTGGCTGGGAAGGCACAGGCCAACACGGCCGGTGCATTTCGCTGGTCAGAGCCAGCCCAGTCGAGGGGTGGGCCACAGACCCTACGTCTCTGTGAGGAGTGGCCAAGTCACATTGCAAGAGGTGGGCGTCCAGGGTGGGAGCCACTCTTGGCCGTCCTAAGGACCATCTGCCACGGGCCACAGGGTGGCAAGTTCATGGCACAGTCTGGTCCAGGAGAGCTTGTGAGGACCTGCCTCACCATCTGGGATGACTAGGGGAGCCTAGGTTCCACCGCACGGCCCCTGGGGGGTCCTGGTGATTGTGAGGATGCGGGCAGGCACAGTACTGCCCCTGGGCAAGCGTGCCACTCGGTGGTGTGGGGGCCGGTGGCGGCCAGTCCAGAGACACTTGGACATACGGGGCTAGAGCCGTGCCTGGGCCTCAGGGGAAAGCAGCCACTGTGATCGGCTGTCTCCCCGCCCAAGGGGTGACCTTGAAGTTGTTTCTCCCATCATAGGAGTGCTCAGGCCCGGCGTCGCTGTGGGTTTTACCCTGTAGCTCTGCGTTGGTGAGAATCTGCGGTTAGTCCATGGGGACGACGACAGACCGACCAGAAGAGGCAGAGACCTCACGGCACTGACCGTTACGCAACCGACCGTGTCAGTGCCCTCAAGTGGCGGGCTTGCCTACCAGCTCAGCCCAGGCCCAGCCCAGTACAGGGACCAGGCCCATACAGGGAGGGAGGCCAAGGCCCGGGAGTGCCTCGAGTGGCCTCCCTGGCCGGGGAGGGGCCGGTGTTAATTGAAGGGGGGAGGGGCACAAGGTTGCCCTGAATGAGCCCCAGTGAGTGCACCTGGAACAGTTTCCAGACGCTGCAGTTAGTGCCCAGGTCGATGGCGGGAGACGTGGGCCAGCAACACCAGGAGCAGAGGACGGGGGACCCCAGCCTGTGGGGGCTCGTGCACCCACCTCGAGGGCAAACCAATGCCCCGAGTTCCTGCCCCTCCCCCATGTCTCCCCGCGTGTCTGCAGGTTGCAGGTACCCAGGCTTGGCTGGGAAGGCGGCTCCAAGATGCCCCCACGCTGCAGTTTACCCTGCGATTCTACCGAGGGGGAAAAACCCCAATTCGTGAACTCAGTGAGTCATTCTGGGGGAGGAGGGGCCCTGGCAGCTCAGGGCGCCTCCCGGAAGATGGACTTGTTGGAAGACTCGGGAAAGCATCTCTGCTCAGGGCACTTCCATGGGAAGGAGACTCAAATTGTTGGAGGAAAAACGTAAGAAGGAACCTCTGACCTGGGAGGTCAGCAGCAGCAGAGACACCTGCGCAGAAGGAGACGGGCTCTGCCCTGGAGCCTCCTGCACCGCCAAGTGCGCGGCTCCAGGGGCCCTGAGGGGCTGAGGGTGTAGGGGGACCTCCTCTCGGCCTCACCCTCGCTGCCCCCATGTCCACCCACCCCGGGGCCTGCCTCAGCCCCCCAGTCCCTCCCAAACTTCCATGTGTCCATCCCCACAGGCACCGCCCTAACACAGATGCATCACCTCCCTCCTGGGCCTGGGCCCCTCCCTGGGCCCTCTGCCCCCAGGCCCTACCCACCCTGCCCGCAGAACTCTCCCGAAATGCAAACGCCGCTGCGCCCGCAGTCTCCTGCTTCGCCCCTGCCCCCTTCACCCCGCCCCGTCTTCCATGAACAGGAGGAAATGGCCCACTGTCTGGGATCTGACACCGCCCGGCCCCCCGGGCTCCCGAGATCTCACGTGCTCCCCTCCTTCTCAGGCCCATGGGTGCCCCTCATCCCTCAGGTCTCCGTATGGAGGTCCCTCCTCCAGAAAATGGCCCCTTTCCCCCCAGTCTGGACCTCGTGCTCACCTCCATGCCATGTTTGTCCACCTGTCCTCCACGCTCACCTCAGCCTATGTGCAGGGTGCCTCGCATACAGCAGGTGCTCAATAAGTGCTTGTGACGTTTAGACAAGGTGGGCTTGGGTGCACGGTGCATTCAGAGGTTGGAGGACGGAGCATGGAGCACAGGCTGGTGGGCCTGCGGTGGGGAGGGGAGGGGAGGGGGTGGGGAGGCTGCGGGTAAACAGAAGGGAGGGTGCTGGAACATTCCAGAAGAGACACAGAGCCTGTCCCTGTTCAAGTCCGCGGCTCCTGGGCTGGGAGGACGCCGGCTGCCCTGGGCCTGTCTCCAGGTAATCGCCTGAGTCACAGGAGGCCTGAGCAGCACAGCCTCGTTTCCTGAAATCGCATCACGAGGAAAAGAAGGGCTGATGAGCCTTGAGTGGAACATCAGGAAGGCCTCTTGGCGGTCCCTGCAAGCCGCTGGCCTGGCTCTCAAGAGAGGGAGGCTTCCCTGGGTGCCAATCAGCAGCGCCCCCCGGCCCCTCCCCCACCAGCCCTCGAGCTCAGACCGTCAACAGTGCTCCAGGCGCCCAGGGCCTGGGTCAGGCGGGGGTCCTTCTGCAGGGGTGCGGGCAGGGCAGGCACTGGGCTGGGAGCCAGCCTGGGCTGTCCTCAGTCCCCTGGCCTTCAAGGTAGACCAGCCACCCCCATCTTCATAGGCAGGAGACAGGCCCAGCGTGAGGAGGGGACGTGCCCAGGGGGCGTGGGAAGACCCCAGCCTGGGCTGCTCTGCTCGTCACTCTAGTTCTAGAAACAGAAGTCACCCCACAGGCCCGCCTCTCACACGCGTGTGGAGAGCAGTGAGTCTCATGTGCCCTGGGCCGTTCACATGATGCAAAGGCCAAGGCTGTTCGCTGTTGCGGAGGGGCCCTGTGCAGCCGTGAAGGGGACAGCGTAGTGGAACGCCATGTGGTCACGCAGCCACATGGAGGCCCGTGGTCTCTCGGGGACGGAGGAAGAACGGTCTTTAACAGATACGGTCGTCGGGGGAACGAGCTTTGGAATGGCGCTGGGCAGCTGGCCGGCACCCACCGGCGTTCCCTCTTCCTTTACTGATTGACTTTTGTCCTGGAGAGGAGCACAGCTGGGCCCGCCAGCACTGGTGGGGACCAAGTGGGGGTGGGGCGCAGGACCCCACCATCATTTCTAAGGTGCCCCTGCTGCTAATCACAGCCATTCGGGGTGGAAGCCCCAGGAGGCCTGGCTGAAGGAGCAAAAGTGTCACTTCCCGGGGCTAAGCCCAGAGCACAAGGTCCCCTCCACGCCCTGGGGCTGGTCAGCTTGGGAAAAAAACTAGAGCCAAATGCTGGTCCAGTGGAGCCTGGGGGGACGTGGGTGGCCGCTCCCAGCCCCCCTCCCTCACACCGGCCGCTCGGCTCCGGGTCCACCGTAATCAGATTCCCCACAAGCAGGGACGGAGCGCTAATTCTATTGAAAGGAGCCGAGACACCGGGTACAGGGCCAGATGTCCACGGGGATCACAGTTACCACTCTGCCAGTGGATGGTAATTCAAAATTGGGAAGGAACAGGATATTTGCTGAGCTGCCCACACACTGACATGGCAAGAAAACACTGAAAATCGTGGGATTGGAGATTCAATCCCACAACTGAATCACAGAATCGGAGATTCAGCTGCCAGCGAACACGCAGTAGGGCCGCTTCCCCGCCCACCCCTAGAGGTGGAGGACAGGCCCCGGGCTGAGCCCAGGCTTTGTGCTGCGTCTGCAGCACCACTCCTTCCTAAGCGCTTTCTGAAATGCACATGACACCAGCTTGGACCCAGTCCCAACAGCACGGCGGTGCCCGGTCCTGCAGGACTCACTCCCAGGCATGGCTGGGGGATTCGCAAAGTTCCCCAGAAATCCACTCCCAACGTCCACCAGCCCCCAGGGGCTCTTGATTAAGACCAGGGCCCCAAGTTTTCCTGGCATGGAGCAGAGAACGTTCTTCGATGGCTTGACTTCCTTCAAGGGTGCATGCAGAACACTCTGTGTGGAACCGGCACCACTTTTACTCCTGAATCAAGGTGGCCTTACACGGGAGAAAGGCACACACAGAAAGCTTGGCAACCGAACGTGGGGGCTCATGTTTGGACCGGGAGCCACCCTGCAAGACAGAACTTGTCACGAGCAAGAAGATGGTCAGCGTCGTGGTGTGAGGTGCCGGTGGGGGTGAGAGCTGGGGCGCACCTGCTGTGGGCCGTGGTTTCATGGTAGGTGACCAGGTGACCACTAATATGCCTCCCTGCCCACATTCCATGAGACACAGAGTGGGGGCCGGGCCCAGGGTCAGACTTCCACTCCCTGCCCTGCGCCTGTCCTTGTCAAGGATTTTTACAGCCCCGTTGGTTGCTAATTAGCAGATGTCCCACTGATTTGAATGTTCTCATGGGCTTTTTAGCCAACAGATATCTGAAAACACGGCAAACAGGACTTCAGTCTACAGATGGTCTCGATGCAGTTTTGAGATGGGATGGCATGACCGGAACGCGACTCACCACCCCAGCTTCCACACCCAGGGTGATTAACGAGCCCCCCACCAACGCACAGCCAAGGCCAGGCCCCCAGCACCTGCCCTGTGTGCTGCTGAGGTCAGGATGCCATCCTGTCTCTCCTCGAGGACGGCGACCCTGGTACAGGTGGAGGGACAGGCGTAGTGGGAAGGCCATTTCCCTAATCCGATTGAGGGGCTCCTGGCAACCTGGCTGGTGCCAGCGCTGCAGCACCGCCGGGACCGGGCAGGATGCGGCTGCAGGGCGGAGGGGTCCTCTGTGGCTCCAGCACTCCAGGAGGGTAAAGACCCCCACGTACAGGGCTGCTGGCTGCGCGGGCAGCGGGGACTTGGTGGGGGCCTCTTGCAGAGGTTACAGGCTGCTCGCCTGCCCTTCATCAGCGGACGGGAAGGGTCTGGGGACACGGTGGGGTGTCCCTGTCGATCCCCGCCCCCAGCTGGCTCGGGGCTCCCACTCCCCGGTCCCTCCCCACCCAGGCTTCCCAACCACAGTTCCTCCCAGCCTGGTGCTCCTGCCCACCGGGGCAGCCCCTCCACAGCGATGGGCGCTGTCCATGGTCCTGAACCCTAAGGCGCCCTGGGGCGCGAGCATTCTCTCCACTCGAAGTCGCTGGTGACTCTGGTCAGTCCTCTCCCAGAAACTCCAAACCTGAAGAGGAGCACGGGGACCAGCGTGGAACAGAAGGGAGATCAAAGAAAGGAGAGAGTAATGGACAGAAGTTCAGTCCTGAGAGATCACCGCGGAGCCGTGGCCTTTGGACTAGAAGTTGTTCTCAAATTTTTGCAGTTACCCAAAGTCCCCTCTGGGAAGCTGGGGGTGGGGCATGCATCCACCGAAGTGAGGTCCCCCGACACTTGCCCCCGACCAGGGGGTTCTCCCTTCGTCTGCTCTCTGCGTGTCACAGGCCCCAGGGCACGGAAGCAAGCACTGGGCTGTGGGTCAGACTATGTCTGGGCTTTTTCTTCTATAAAGTGAGAGCACCAATAGCTTCTATGTGCATATTCCACAAGGTGACACATGCAAGTCACTGAACATGCGTCTGGCTCGTGGAAAGCACTCTGTTAAAGAGTTAGCTAAAGCGGGGCTTCCCTGGTGGCGCAGTGGTTAAGAACCTGCCTGCCAATGCAGGGGACACGGGTTCGAGCCCTGGTCCGGGAAGATCCCACATGCCGCAGAGCAGCTAAGCCCATGAGCCACAACTACTGAGTCTGCCAGCCACAACTACTGAGCCCGTGTGCCACAACTACTGAAGCCCGTGCACCTAGAGCCCGTGCTCCTCAACAAGAGAAGCCACTGCAATGAGAAGCCTGCACACCACAACTAGAGAAAGCCCGTGCTCAGCAACAGAGACCCAATGCAGCCAAAAATAGATTTTAAAAATTTATTAAAAAAAAAAAAAAGAGTTAGCTAAAGAGTGTGTATCAACCAGAAAGTGGAAGTCCTTTATACTGAGCCAAAATCTGGTACTAGCGCCACCTAATGGTGGGTGGAACTGCATTGTGAGGAGCTGGGACTGGTGGCCGGAGGGGCCAAGCTAAGCCCGGAGCTGCACACAGTCCGTGGAGCTCCCTCTCCTCCCCGAGGTGGCCTTTCTGGCCCTAAGATGACTCACTTGGTGCCTCAGCAATGCAGGCAGTTCTTGGGGAGGTTTGGGGTCCCTCCCCTGCAGGCACACGCTGGGCTTCTCCTCAGACACTCAGGCCTGCGGTCAGTGCTCTGACCCACAGAGCAGCGGGCCCTCGACGCTGGTCTGTCTTCTTTCCCAGACGCTTGTCTGCCGTGGGCCGCGTGTGCCCTCCTGGGTGGGATCCCAGCAGCGTCCGGAGGGTCTGGGTGCTCATGAGATGAGGGATGTTGGAGGGCAGAGTCACTCGGACAATGTCAGCCCGGGAGATTCTGGGCTGTGTCACCTTGAAGGACAGTTTCTGCCCTCCCGGCCCTGGTGTCCCGCCTATGAAGCGAGGGTGGATGTCCTGAGATCTGGTCCCCTCCACCTCCAACACCCCCGTCCCAGGGCGGCACGGTGGGGTGTGTGGTTCTCGTGTCACTGTGGGAGCAGGGGCCCGGGCACCTGTCACAGGACACACGTTCATTCCACTCAGGTGCCTTAAGGTCAAGAGGGCGTGCCCGGAGCCCCCCAGCTCCCTGCCCTTTCCCTGAGTCGGCCTGGGTCAGCCTCCGTTAGGCTTCTCTCCCGGGAGCCATCCTGGGCGTAGAGGCGGCTCCTTACGTTACGGAGGCACCAGCTGCTCTCTGCTTGCTCTTTTCACTAAACCGTGACCTTGGCCTTCCCTGTCGGTCATTCTCAGCGTCGACGGCACCCCGTGGTGTGGATGCGCCATAACTTATCAACCAGCCCGAGTGGGTGGGCATTGAACTTGTTCTGGGGTTTTGCTTTTCGAGCAAGGCTGCGCTGAGTGACAGTGACAAACAGGGACTCTGGAGTGACTTGCATCATTGTTCTGCCCTTGGTGGTGGCCGAGAGGGAGGGGACTTTCAGCATGTGCTGGATGAGGAGGTTAGGAGGAGGTGGTCCCTAAAGCCTGGGCCTGGCTGGACTGGTCATCTGCTGGGGGTGGCCCCTGCCAGGCCAGCGAGGCCATCTACATTGGACGGTTTGACAGGAAGCCCCTTCTCTCCGCCTCTCCCCTCAGAAGCTGTTGTACAAGCTGCTGAGTTTTGCAAACACCCTGAGCAATATTTTTATTTATTTATTTATTTATTTTTGGCTGCGTTGGGTCTTTGTTGCTGCACGTGGGCTTTTCTCTAGTTGTGGCGAGTGGGGGCTCTACTCTTCGTTGAGATGCGCAGGTTCTAGGCATGCGGGCTTCAGCAGTTGTGGCACATGGGCTCAGTAGTTGTGGCACATGGGCTTCAGTAGTTGTGGCACGTGGGCTCAGTAGTTGTGGCTCACGGGCTCTAGAGCGCAGGCTCAGTAGTTGTGGCGCGCGGGCTTAGTTGCTCCGCGGCATGTGGGATCTTCCCGTACCGGAGCTCGAACCTGTGTCCCCTGCATTGGCAGGCGGATTCTTAACCACTGCGCCACCAGGGAAGCCCCTGAGCGGTATTTTGCACCTCCCCACTCACCGCAGGCTGGTGTTGAGCCGTGAAGCTCAGTAGTCCAGGGGCTGTCTCTTTGCCTAAACACAGTGGGATCAGTCAGAGAGAAACAGGCCGGTACAAGACAAGCTGTTGCCCCTCAGAGGAAGGGTAGATGGGACGACAGCCTTGAAGGAGGAGGGAGAGGCGTGAGGACCCCCTGACTGCGGGCCAGGCTATGTGCCTCCCATTGGCGCCCCGCACCTGTTTGCAGCAGGTCGGGGGCAGCCCTTCCTCCCAGACAGACCTGTGTCCTGTTCCACTTTCTTCTTATTGCTTAACCATTTCACTCCCTGTCCCTCACAAAATTACAGATGCTGGAGAGCAGAGACGAGGCCCTCCAGGGTGCTCTCCTTTCACCTGTGAGGGCCCATTCTTAGGCAGGTCTCCCACACACGGTGGGAGAACAGAACCAATGGCCGCAAAAGCAGTTTTCTGCTCAGCAGGCCCCCCACAAAGGTGGGGTCTCTCTTCTGAACAGCAGGCCAGGGGCTGGTTCTCATAGGACAAACGTGATTGGTGGAGAGGTGAACATGCGGCCTGTGTGTGTCCAGTGAGGACTCACCCGGGCCTTTTGGAATGTGCCCACTGGCCAAGAATGGAGCGGGGTGGGTGTTTCCAGGGGAGCGGACGGAGGTCCTGGGAAGGGGCAGTGGAAGCAGCAGGCCCTGAGCGTCCAGCCCCCAGCTCTGCAGCCCGTCACCCACCTCCTCCCACTGGTTCAGGCGCTGCCTTTACCACACGCCACGTTTGCCTCATCGGGAACTGCCCCTGGCCTCTCTCCTGCTCCCCTGATTTATTCGTGCCAAACTATTCTCATACAATGTCTTTTTAGCGCCCTCCCATAGTGGGTGAGGCCTCCGGTCCCCTACTGACCTGTCACCTTCCTTTCCGGAACTTTCCTGGCTACTCTTAGATTATCTTTTTTTCCATTTGAATTTTAGAGTCAGGCTGTCTATCCCCAAGTGCTCTGACATTTTACCGGGACAAATGCATAGACGAGGCGCATCCCTCCGCGTCCGCGTGCCTCTGTCTGGAAGGGCCCTGCTTGCCCCTCCTTCCCCTCTGTCCTTCCTGTGGCTACACTTGCAGTGGTTCCTGGGCATCTTGCACAGGGCTTAGCAGACTCCCTTCTCTTTGCTTGTTGCTGGGGGTGGGCTGCTCCCCTGTTCCCAGAAGTTGGGGGTGCAGTGCAGGAAAGGGGTACAGGCTGAGCTCCCATCCGTGCCGTGAGCCTCGGCAAGAGAAGGCAGACGCCGGGAGTCAGGCGTTGCCCTGGTACCCCACAATCCGGGTTCGGTCTCAGTCTCCAGGCTGGAGGGGCGGGGGAGGCCGAGAGAAGACACACCCCTCCGGAAGCCCACGCCGGCCCGAGCCTCGGCCCCAGGCCTCTCCTGGGGGCGCCTGCAGTGCCGGGGCCCCTCTCCCCACTCCAGAACCTCAGGATCAGGGCCTGGACTTCTCCCAGCTGGGGGATCCGCTGGGGGCCTGGGCCCTGGTGCACCGCTCGCGGCCCCCAGAGGTGGCTGCTTTTGCTGTCTGTGCTCATCGAAGTATGGTATTTCAAATGTTTTGACATTTAAAATCTGTGTTGAATACATTTGTTTTGTTTAAATTATGCCCGGCTGTGGTGACTCACGGGAATTGGTTTGTCTCCTGGGCCCAGGCCCAGCATCCCCGTGCGCCCCAGCCCAGCCCCCGGCCCAGAGCTGCCCCTCGGCCGCACCAGCCCCTCATCGTCCTGCGGGAGGGCCTCCAGACCCCCACTTGAGCTCAGTGGACGCAGGAGAGAAGGGTGCCCGGGGGAGGCCACTCCCAAGCACCCAGTGGGTGACTAGTGACGGGCGCAGGGCTGGCAAGTGTGGAAAGGCCGCCTGCCGAGGGCCCACGCGGCCCCTGTCCGGCGTGTTTGTCCTCTAGTTTAGGGGAGTCTTTTTCAGAAGGAGCCAGAGGTGACCTCAGCCACCATCTCCTGGATTCCTAGAGTCCTCCCAAGCGGGACCCGGAGCACCGTGGGGCGGGCAGGACCTGCGGAGGCGTCGGCCAACGCCCCGAAGAGAGGGGCGTGTGAGCTGCCCTGCTCGGGACAGACGCCTGGCATCCAGGAGGCCCAGGAGGCGAACCCGGCGACCTTCTAGAGCCTCCAGCACCTCTTGGCTTCCTGCCGGCCGCGGCCGCATTCGCAGGACAGAGCTGGACGGTCCTCCCCCTGCTGAGACCATCCTTGTCTACCATCGAGGAGGCCTCCACGCGGGACCCTCGGCTCTGCTCTCAGGGCTGTGGGCAAACCCGAGTGAGGAGACGGAGGGGGCAGCCCGGAGCCCGGGGCACCCCCGTGCAGACCCGGGGAACCAGGTGGGGCCAGTGCAGGTGTCTCTCCAGGTGCAGCCATTTGCTCTTGGACTCTGAAGTCCATGTGAGCATTGGGGGCCGCGGCGGTTGGGGGGCGGGGATGGAGAAGAGGGACCGCCCCCTCACCAGGGCTCGCGCGCTCACACTTAGAGGCTCGGGCGTCAGAACATGACATCAGGACCCGCGTGCTCAAAAGACAGCGCCAAACACGTTTTTACTCCAGAGGCTGTTACTCCGGTGCCCTGGGAGGTGATGCCGGATTCAGGACCAGCTCGGTGGGAGGCCTGTTCCCCGTCGCTGGTCAGGGCCACACGCGTCTGCTGGCGGGTTTGCGTCCCTGTCAGGAACGGCAGTGGCAGCTCAGGGAGGCCACAGCTGCTCGAGCTGAGCAGGTGCCCGTGAAGGCGGGTCTCACCCTGGTGTCGCTGAGGGGCCGGGCTCCAGCTCAAGTCCAGGTCCAGCCACTTCTGAGCTGGTGACTTTGGCAAACCCCCTCAGCACCCGGAGACTCGATTTCCCCAGAGGCAGAGAAACGTGGAAGGTGGAGGTGCCAACGAGAAGCGCTTTTCAACGCGCTGAGAGGCAGTGGGACGGGGGGCGGGTCTTCCCTTCGTGTCCTAACGTGAACTGCCTGTGTGCAGGACGAGGGACGCTGGGTGAGCCCTCCTGGAGAGGAGTCAGGAGGGACCGCTTCCTTGTCCAGACCTGGGAACGCAGAGCCCCGGCCCCTCACCGCAGCCGGGATGCCCCAGGGTTTTACTCCACACTGTGTACAGGCTGGGGGCTCCCCAAGCTGACGGAGAGTCTGCAAACCTCCCCCGAGCCAGGGGTGTGGGAGCGGGCGGAGAGTCAGTCTGGGAATGGACAGACCGAGCACCGCCCACGCTCCAACCCCTAAACCTGGGCCAGTGGGCGGGGCGGGCACCAGGGCGCGTCCCCTGCCCCGGTCTCACGGGCCACCCCTCTCCATCTCTCGCAGATCAACACCTTCATGTCTTTCGTGTTCCCCATGGTGGTCATCTCCGTCCTGAACACCGTCATTGCCAACAAGCTGACCGTGATGGTCCGCCAGGCGGCCGAGCAGGGCCAGGTGTGCACAGTTGGGGACCAGCATAGCTCGTTCAGCATGTCCATCGAGCCCGGCCGGGTCCAGGCCCTGCGCCACGGCGTCCGGGTCTTACGTACGTAACCGCTGGGCCCTGCGAGGGGCGGGCGGCGGGCGGCCACCAGGGGCCAGCAAAGCAGCGAGCTCGGTACCACAAACAGAAGGTTTAGAGACCCGGGGAACGGAGCGCGTCCGGGCCGAGGCTCGGAGTGCCGGCTCCCCCCGGGGTCGGGGCTTCTCTTCACTCCCTCACTCATCCATCCATCCATCCACTGATTCAGCAAGCCTCCTGGCACCGGCTCTGAGTCGGACAGTTTGCTCACAAAGCCAGGGCCACGGAGTTGGGGTCCCCGTGCGTGCCGGGCGGTCGGGTGCCAGCTGGAGAGGCCGGAGGTGCCGTCCCTCTGCACACATTCTAGTAGGGGATCCTGAAGGCCTGAAGGATCGTGTGGGGTGGACTCTACGTTTCTGTGGGTTGTGAGGGTCCATCCTCCCTCTGTGTGTCCCCGGGCCTGGCCTGGGCCTGCAGGTGCATCATGAGGAGGGGTCCTCAAAACAACCTGCCCCCTCCCTGCTCTCCTGAGGCAGCCCCGGCCCCCCCTGGTCCCCCAGAGCACCTACCCTGTGCTTCCCACCACCCCAGCATCCACCCTCCATCTCCCCCCATGCCCCGGGCTGCCTGCCCCTCACCTTCTGCAGCCACTGGTCTTGGAAGGAAAAGGTCCCCACAGCTCTGTCCAAAAGGAATGTGATGCAGGCCCCACATGGGATGTTAAATGGTCCAGTAACCACTTTTTTAAACAGTCAAAAGAAACAGGTAAAATTCATTTGGATCATTTATTACTCCAGTATTTCCAAAATAGTATCATGTCTGCATCCGTCCACATCACGTGATTGACGGGAGAGTGACTCGGGTGTGCTCTGCACTTGGGCCGGCTCGGCTCCCCACAGCCGCGGGTCAAGTGACCGACAGGCAGTGTCCAGTGGGCAAGGCCACAGCATTTGCTTCTGCTGTGTGCGGGCAGGCTTTCTGGAACAGCCCGGTGCCACCAACCCCTGCTGCCAGCAGGCAGCACCTTCGTTGGGACCTCCCTGGCCCAGGGTCTCCACAAGCCCCCCAGGGTGGGTCTCCTGGGCCCATGGGGTCAGGGCAGCAGCCCTGGAGCGGGGACCCCAAACCCAGGACCTCCCACAGATCCCCCCATGTCCGCAAGAAGATGACGCACATCTCGGGGACCACCCTTCTCTCTGCCCCGGGACAGCACATTTGGCCCGAAGTTTTCCCAAGTGGTTGCGTGCTTTCTTTTTCGTTGTGGTAGAATATACAGAGCATAAAATTTACCATCTTGACCATTTCTAAGTGCACAGTTGAGCAGCAGTGTAGATGCCCATGTTGCTGTGGGGCTATCACCACCAACCCCCCCACCTTGTAAAACTGAAACTCTTCCCATTAAACACCAAGTCCCCACCCCCTCCCCCAGCCCCTGGCAACCACCTTCTACTTTCTGTCTCTGTGAATTTGACTCCTCCAGGGACCTCCTTCAGGTGGAATCATACAGTATTTGGGTTTTTTTGTGATTGGTTTATTCATATGGTGTAATGTCTTCAAGGTTCATCTATGTTGTAGCCTGTGTCAGAATGTCCTTCCTTTCTAGGGCTGAATAATATTCTGTTGTACGGATGGACCACATTTTGTTTATCCGTCATCCATTGATTTCAGCTACTCTGAATAGTAGTGCTGCTATGAGCTACTGGGGTATCTGCTTGAGCTCCTGCTTCCAATTCTTTGGGGGCATATACCCAGGAGTAGAATTTTAATTTATTGAGTTAAAAAATATTTTTAAACAGCCAAACTGTTTTCTAAAGTGGCTGCACCATTTTACATTCCCACCAACAGTGTACAAATATTCCAGTTTCTCCATATACTCCCCCAAATTACTCTTTTCTGTGTTTTTCTTTTATAGTAGCTATCCTATTGGGTATGAGGTGGTATCCTATTGTAGTTTTGATTTGCATTTCCCTAGTGATCAGTGATGTTAAGCATCTTTTCATATACTTATTGGCCATTTGTATCTCTTCTTCAGAGAAATGTCTATTCAAGTCCTCTGCATGCTTTTGTATTGGGTTGTTTGATTTTTGTTGTTGAGTTTTCTATATACCCAGGATATTAATCCCTTAACAGATATGTGATGCAAATATGTTCTCCCATTCTGTAGGTTGCCTTTTCACTCTGTCAATTGTGACCTTTAATACACAGTTATTTATTTTTATATAGTCCAAATTATTTATTTTTTCCTTTGTTGTCTTTTCAAATTCAATGTTGTGAAATTTTTGTCCTGTATTTTCTTCTAAGAATTTTATACCTTAGCTTTTATGTTTAGATCTTTGATCCATTTTGAGTTAATTTTTGCAGATGTTGTGAGGTAAGGGGACAGCTTCATTCTTTTGCATGTGGGGATCCAGTTTTCCCAGAACATTTGTTGAAAAAACAGCCCTTTTCCCTTTGATCTTGGTGCCCTGTAGAAAGTCATTTGACCATATATGGGAGGGCTTATTTCTGGGTCCTCTGTTCTAGTCCATGGGTCTATACATCTGTCCTCATGCCGATACCACTCTGTTTGGATGACTGTAGCTTTGTGGTAGGTTTTGAAGTCAGGAAGGGTGAGTCCTCCAGCTCTGGTCTTCTTTCTCAAGATTGTCTTAGCTGTCCAGCATCCCTTGAGATTCCCAATGAATTCTTCTATTTCTGCAAAAAATGTCATCAGGATTTCCAGAGAAATTCCACTGAATCTCTAGATCACTTTGGGCAGCTCTGTCATCTTAACACTATTAGCTGTTTCAGTCCACGAACACAGGACATCTCCCTCCACCTCCCTGAGGCCCGTATCCCTCCGCGTCTCAGGTGCCGTGGTCATCGCCTTCGTGGTCTGCTGGCTGCCCTACCATGTGCGACGCCTCATGTTCTGCTACATTTCGGACGAGCAGTGGACCCCGTGAGTACGGGAGGCTGGGGCCGAGAGGGTGAGGCTTGGGCTGGGGACATGCTCCCCAAAATAGTTGGGTGTAGGGGTTGGGGGCACTGAGAGGGGCAGCTCAGGGCGGGCGGGGGGGGGGGGTCAGCGTCCCCCAAAAGGCCCTCAGGTGTGGCTGTGATAGGGCAGGGAAGGCAGAGGCCATAGAGGGACAGACACCCTGGAAGCCGCTTCATAAAAGGAAAGCAAGTCCTAAGACAGTCAGTACAAGACAGTTTTGGGGGCGTCTGGAGAGCGACAGGAAGGGCTGGTGCTGCCGGCTGTGGGAGGAGTGATGGCGACCGTCGGGGCCCCCAGACCACCCCCAGCCTGGAGGAGTTGCCAGGAGGACCCCTGGGACTCTGAGAGCATCACACCCACACTGCGACGTATGGACGCCGGCCTGGCCAGCTGGCCTCCCCGCGACGGTAGCCTCAGCCCTGCTGCGTGAGCTCCTCTGCATAGCAGGGCTGCCAGGTCCCAGGGTCATGGGCTCTTCCAAGTGACGGGGAGCCACTAGGGAGGGCAAATCTAGAAAGGATGAAGAGAAGGTACAGGGCGTGGAACACAACCCAAAGTAAAGGGTTTCTGAAACTCAGGGCTGCCTGGTGGTGAAGTGAGCTGCCAGATGAGGGAGTGAGATCCCTGTGCACAGAGGCAAGCAAGTCGAGGTGAGGTGCACAGCTGTCTGGGAGGTGCGGAGGGGGTTCCTGGCCTGGCTGTTCCGTTGAGGCCAGACCCCGGCCACATCCTGCGGCCCTGGGTGGGGCTGGGATTCTGCACAAGGAAGGGCAGGCCAGCTGGGCTGCAGGGAGAGGTGGAGACTGCGACCAAGGGGGTCTGCACAGCTGGCCTCGGGAGGGCGGCCGCAGCTCAGCTCGGCAGTTCAGCTGACCGGTGCCAGGCGGGAGTGTGCTCAGAACTTCCAACCTCTCAAGAGAAACCAGAGCCCTGGAATTTATTATGAAATATCCCCACTTCAAAAGATGTCCAAGTAGTCTGTAATGACCGTCCCAGGCCCCCGCGTCAGCCATGGGCTGCCCCGTGCGGCCTGTGTCTGGCCCGCCAGCCTGAGCGTCCTCTCCCACCCCAGGTTCCTGTATGACTTCTACCACTACTTCTACATGCTGACCAACGCCCTCTTCTACGTCAGCTCCACCGTCAACCCCGTCCTGTACAACCTCGTCTCCGCCAACTTCCGCCAGACCTTCCTGGCCACGCTGGCCTGCCTCTGTCCCCTGTGGGGCCACCGGAGGAGGAGGCCGGCCTTCTCGAGGAAGGCCAGCAGCGTGTCCGGCAGCCACACCTTCTCCAGCAATGTCACCCGGGAGACGCTGTACTAGGCCCGGGTGGGGCCAGGCGGGGGGCCGGGAGGGGTCACGGAGGGGCTGCCACTCGGCCTCCACCCCTGTGCACCCAGCGCCTGGGAGCTGGACGGGGGTCGGCCCTGGGCCCGCTCCGTGGCATCCGAGGCCCAGGACCCAGCACCCACACCCAGAGGCTCCATTTCTTTTCGGCTTCTCCTCTCACCCTCCCCACCGCCCCCCTCCTCTTTGAAAGCCAGAAAGAGAGACTGATCCTCTCCCAGATCCAAAAAGGGCCTTTAATGAGGAGAAATTAGTGTTGGGTGAAAGGTGGTCTTTTTTGTTCTCGGACTAATGGATGTTGAGGGAGAAAGACATGAAGGGAGTAGGTTGGGGCCGGAGGGTGGTGACCCCGAGAGCTGGCGCTGGGAGGAGCCCAGCTGGCAGGACCACCGCTGTCCTGGCACCGCCGAGAGGGCCTCCGGGCAGCTCAGGACCAGGTCAGCCCCTTGTGCAGCAGACATCGACCCACCTTTCCAAGGGCGAATCCCAGGAAGCTTTGATGTCACAAGAGGTCAATGAAGGGATCAGCCTGGCATCGCCCAGCCCTGGCACTGACACCCCCCCGCCTGTCCTCCCCAGGCCAAGGTGGCAAAGCTCTGCAGGGACACCACAGGGCAGCTCAGCCTCGCAGTTCTCCATCCTGGCTCTGCAGACACGAGGCCAGGTCAGCAGGGTCCCAGGATAGGGACGTCCTCACACGCTCTCACTCCCGCTGTCCAGCTGAGCTCCTGCAGCCCAACTCCGAGCCGCTTCAGGGTGGACGCCCCAAGGCAGAGGGGAGTTGGCCAGGCCTCCGAAAGAGGGCAGCGCTGGGGTCTGGGCCGCACGTGAGGAGGAGGAGCCGTGGGTACAGGCAGCCCACTGGCCGGCAGCCAGGCGGAGGCCCAGACTTGTTTGTCACGGGCAGCAGGCAGGCCTGGCCCCAGCTCGGGCGCCCAGAAAGGCAGGCGCCTCCTTGGACTCTGGGATCCGGTCTCCAGACAGGATGGCCCGGCCCCAGGAAGGTGCCCTGAACCAGGGGAAGGCGGGTCCCAGGGGAGCTGCCCTGGACCAGCCGGGACCACGAGTGGCCAGGGGTCCAGAAGTGAAGCATAGGTCTTTTAAAGCAGGTCCTCCCTGGGCCTGGGAGCACATCTGCCCAGAACAGAGACAGTCAGACAGACAGACAGACAGACAGGCAGACCGCCTGCCTGGGCGGCACTGACTCAGGATCAGGAGACCTGCTCCTGGTCTGGAGTTAGCCGGGACTCAGTCTCCCCATCCTCAAAAACGACGAGTCGGATACTACGATATCCACGGCCACTTCAGATCTGGGCTCTGCTATGAATCGGGGTATTATATACTTGAGCCCCACAAAATCCTCCCCCAAGCTGTTCACCAAGAACAGCCCTGGGGGCAGGCCCACAGCTAGTCCCCAGGCCAGGCAGCCCTCCCGTGACCCAGTGGCCACCGGTGCAGGGGACGAGGCCAGCCCGGAGCTCCCACATGGGCATCTGCTCTGGGCAGGGGGCACGGGAGTCCAGCAGTTGGGCCCGAGGTCAGCGCAGCCCCCAGCCCTGCTTAGCGAGTGGGCATCAGAGTTCAGCAAAGACTGAGTCTGGGCTCAGGCGTCGGCTTCAGGACGAGGACCTGGACTCTTTGTGACACGTCCTCAGACCCTCCCTGGCCTCCCTGGGCCCCAGACACACCACGATTCCCCCGAGCCCCGAGTTCCCCATCTGAGAAGTGGGCGTGGTCGTCCCACCCCCTCGGCCAGGGCTGGATGTGATGGCCCTGGAGGACCCAGCCCAGAGCGGACAGAAGGGACGGTCCCCTGAGGTAGGGGCAGAGTGGACGCGGGATGAGATGCCCACTGCCCAGACCCTGCTGGGGGCAGACGGGCAGCGTCTGCCGCTGAGCCCGAGTCCACTTTACTGTCTGCCCACTTCACGTTGGTGGGGCCCCGTGTCCGTGCCCTGCCAGACACCCCTCCTGACCACCCCAGCTCCCGGCCCGTCACCGTGGGACCCCAGAGGCCAGCTCTGTGTGCCGCGTGTGTCTGCTCTCAGAGCCAAGTGCCCGCGTGGCTGGGCACAGTGATGGTGAAACCCTGTGGTGTGCGCTGACCCCCACCACCCCACACGTCCTGCAGTGACAGGGACATCCCCCGACTCCCTCGATAAAGGAATAAAGGAGGCTGTGGACCCGTGACGCACTCCCACGCGGAAGGGCCGGCGGGAAGCAGCCGCTGGCTCGCTCGCTCGCTCATTCATGAGAAGGTCACTGACGCGGCAGATGGCTCCCGACGGGGCCCTTTTACTGAAAACACATGCGCTTGGTCTCTGAGAGCCCGGAGTCGGGAGACCTGGGTCCACGGTGGCTGTGTGGCGACGCCCTGCCCCTCAGTGTCCTGATCTGTGGCCAGGGCACAGGTGAGGCCCAACGAAGCGCGGCGTGGGGTCCTGTGACTGTTTGCCCCTGGTCTCCACGGCCCTTCCGACCAGCCCGGGGAACCGAGGGGACAAAGCAGCCCCTCCCTGGGGGCCGGCGGGTGGGGAGCCAGGACAGGGGGGGCGCTCAGCCTGCCTGCAGGCACAGCCACCCTGTCTGGAGCCCCCCGGCAGCAGGGGGACCTTCTGCAGCGGGGTGTCCCCCTCCTCCCCTTTCCTCTTCCCCTGCTCTGCCTTCATCTCCCCGCAGCAGGATCCCCGGAGGCCCGCAGCCTGGGGGACGAGACGGAAAGCATCTTTCCAGATTGCAGGCCCTCTGGCCTCCCCCTTGAGTCTCCTCGGCAGTCTTCCCCACGCTCCCCTTCATTCATTCATTCACCTGCCAGGTGCCCCTCGAGGCCTGGCTTCCTCAAAGCCACCCCATTCTGATTGGCACAGGGCTGCTCAAGGCCTCTGTGCTTTTGACTCACCCGCCCTATCAGCAGGGAAGTCTCAGAACTCCCACTGACTCTGAGGAGTAAAGGATTCACTGGCAAGCTCCAATAGGTGCGCTGACATTTTATAAGAATAGCCAAAGGAATGAGACTCCAACAGTGAATTTCAGGCCAGCCATGGAGAGAGACATTTTGGGGACAATGGCAGGCAGTCCCAAACCCTAGCTGCACCTCAATGCCACTGTCCCATGGGGCCAGAGCTCTGGACGAGCCCCTCCCCACCTCCTGCAGGTTTGCTGAGCTCCGGTCCCTGTTCCAGCACAGGGACAAGAGAGGAATCCACTCTCCTATAGGAAGGCACCGCTGGCCCCATCGCTGTCGCTAGGCAACAGGAGGAGGGCTTGGGAGAGAATTCCATACATTTTAAATACATTTGAAGAAAGCAAAAAACAGCCAGTGGCTGGCTGCAGGGCCCTGAGTATGGGGATAGCTGCCCCCCATCCAACTCCTCCCCCGCCTCCACCCTCCCTCCCACCCCTTCCTGCCTCCCACTTGCCCCCCACTGCTTCCCGCAATTATGATTTGAATTCCAATTTTTATCAGAACACCATGGAAACCCCACCCAGGCTGAACTGATGAAGGAGAGAATGGGACAAGGGGAAGGCCAGGAGCCAGTTGGGGAAGGAGGAGAGGCAGAACGAGGGGCCTTGAGGGGCTGTCCCTCCACCCGGGAGGGTCCCCCCAGCACACACGCGTGCACCCGCACCATGCACACACGTGCTCGCACACACGCCCAGTGTGCACTGGCCTCCCACCCCCAGGCCTCATTCCTCGGCTCTGAGGTCGCCAGTTCTCAGCCTGCGGTGCAGCTTGGGGGTGGGGGTGGCTAATGCCTGGACGCTGCCCTCCTGACCATCTGGGCCCCCATCCCACCTCCCCTCCTCTTGCTCTCGGAACCCCCGGGGACCCCCAGCGAAGCTAGAAGGGAACTTCGAGGCAGTCGCCTGCCACAGCCAAGGACGCCCCGGGAGGAAGTGGGAGCGCGCGTCCAGCCAGCTCCCGGCACCTGCGCGGGCTCCAGTGGCGCCACAGCTCCAGAACTCCCGGCTCGCCTACATGTCTCCCTACCCACCTCTTCACTCCTCGAGGAATGTGAGCTCCGCCTCCAGGCAGAGAACTGGACCCGGATAGAGCGGGAGTGAGGCCCGCGGGGCGGGCTGGGCTGGACCCAGTCCCCCCACCCGGAGCCCCCGCCTGTCTAGCTTGCTGTGCGCACATTAACTTTCAAGATGCAAAACCTTTATCTTTTATGATAAAAGCAATTCATTCTCTTGTGAAAAACTGAAATAACATGAAAGAGGACAAAGTACAGAGTGAAGTCTCTGCTTAGTGCCACCTGGAGGTAATCAGGCTGGCAGATGGGCGAGCACAACGCCCGGGGCTGTGGGCACTGCCAGCCGCTGCGGACAAAAGTGCCAGTCCTTGAATGGAGCGCACACTGCCACGTGTGCGCGCGCGCGCACACACACACACACACACACACGCACTCATATACACACATGCACACACATGCGCACACGCATACACATACATGCACACACATACACACATGCACACTCACACATGCACGTACACGCACGCACACACATGCACAATGCATGCATGCACGCATGCACACACATGCACAATGCATGCACATACATACACACATGCACGTGCACACACACACACACGGCTGCAGCCATATCAGTGCACACAGCGCTCCCCCCTTCCTTTGTGTGCACCCAAAAAGCCATTTTTTAGACACAAAGTTAAAATAAATTTCTGACATTCAGATGTTTCCAAAAGCAAATTTTCCTGTGCAAGTGAGAGGTCCCCGAGTGCCCAAGCAGAGGACATGCCATGTCCCAACAGGCCTCAGCTGACCCCATGGGAGCCCAGAGATGGGGATGGCCCTTCAAGGGTGTCTTGGGGGATGGGACGGGGAGCACTTTATACCCCTCCCCCCTTTCCTTATCGGACTGTCACTGGATGCAGCCCAGGGGAGGCTGAGGGGACAGCAATGAGGGCAGGGACAGGAAAGGGGGACAGGAAGTGGGGAACGGCAGGGAAGGGACACGAAACACCCGGCTGCCCTCTCTCGGGTTGTGCGACCTCGCAGGAGTCGCTGGGCCCCTCCATGCCTTGGTTTCCGTGTCTGTTCCACAGGGAGGGGGGTGGTTCCTTTAACTGATGAGGAAACTGAGGCTCAGAGAGGGTCTCTGCCCATGTCACCTGGGGTCCACAGCAAGGCAGAGGGCACTCAGGTCTCCCAGCTCCAGCCGGGCCCTCCCTCCACCGGGACAGCCTCTCCCCACCCCGCCTCTGGCCGCAGGTCCACAGCCCCCGGGCAGCAGCTCCGCCCTCATCAGTCCACCTGCCCCACACCAGGGGTCACCGCACTGTCCCCTATTCCTCCAAATGCGCTGTTCCTGGACAGCTAATGAGCACACAGGTTACAGCCTCTGCCACCCAGCGTCGTCTGAGGAGCCTGATGGACACGTGAAACCTCATTTCAAAACCACCTGCGCCACCCTTGGTGCCTCAGCAGGAACAGGGAGGGGGTGCCCGAGAGACCATCAAATTGCCCTCCCCCACCCTCCCAGGTACTTGGGGCATCCCCGCCCCCCTCAGGCCCATGGTAGCTCTAATCCAGCGAGGCTGCTTGGAGGAGGCTGCAAGGGGGGCAGCCCTGGCTACACTCCCCCAGAGCCCACCGAGTGGCTGGAGATTCCCGTGGGCAGATTTACCTGAGCCCCTCCTGAGTGCCAGGCCCGGGCTGTTCGGGGACCCAGTGGTGAGCAGGGCAGGACCCTGGGCCTGGGCAGCAGGGGCACAGATGAGAATGAGGAAAACAGACAAGGAGGTGAGAATCGTGGGGTGGGTTCTCAGGGGGCAAACAGAGAGAGTGGCTGGGAGGGGCACGCTCCCTCGGGGGCTGGGATGGGACACCTGTGTGGCCAGAGCAGGAGAGCCAAGGGTAGAAGGGGGACAGGTGGGCAGGGCTGGATGGCAGGGCTGGCTTTATTCTGAGCTCCTTGAGGACACGCGGGTAGGGGGTGGCATTACAGATATTACAGGAGTTGGCCCAGCCCAGCGATGGGACCCTGGTGTCCACAGAGAGCCGGGCCAGCAGGGCGGCCAGCACTGCAGGCTGTCTGTCCACATTAGTCACTTCTCTTGGGCCCAGATTACCCTTAATCACTCAGTTCCTTCTCCGGCAGTCAGGCTCCTCATCATTCGTCTGCATTAGAAAGGGACGCTTCCAGAAGGACCTCAGGAGACAGAGCCCCGCCTCCTGTCTGATGGCGCGGACCCCTACCTGAGGTGACCCCAGGGCTGAAGGGGCCTGGAGCTGCCCACACAGTCCCCCCACGTCCGACGACGGTCCCCTGGGGTTCCCACCGGTCCCCACAGCCCAGCCCACCAGTCTGCACCTGTTTCCATCACTCGACACATTTAATGAACACCTACTGTATGCACCCAGCCGGGAGGGAGCAGCTCATCGGGGGTTCGGGGTGGGAGGCCTCCTTGGCCTCAGTTCAGGCCCCTCTCAGGGCAGCACCCACCCCCAGCACCAGGCTGTCTGGTTCTTGGACCCCCTGTACTGGGGCTCCAGTAGGGAGCCTGGGAAGCTGCATTTACCCAGAAGTTATGGGGTCCGGCCTGGGATGGACTGGCCCCTTCTGAGCCTCCCAGAAGCGCCAGGAGATGCCCCTGCATTGTCCCTAGTTTACTGATGGGGGAAGGGCCTGGGGAAAGGCCTGTGTCCCTGAGCAGCATGTCCCCCAGCCCCTGCCCGCTGCTGGTGTGGGAATCCAGCCTCAGTGGAGATGAGTAGGGAAGGAATTTTAAGGCCCACCTTCCACCCAGGGGTCCCTGGGGTCCTGAACCCCCTTCCCCCACCCCAACCCCAGCCAGAGCAGCCCTGGCCTCAGCCCTCGGGGCCCCAAGAAGCCAGAGAGGCAGATTCTTACATGGCGAGGTGGCATCTGTGGCCAGGAGGGTGAATGTGACGGGCCCTGCCCACCTCCTTCCCATCCGAGGCCTGTCTCTGCCTGGCCTAGGATGCCCTGTTTCCAAAACCTGCCGTGGCACCCGCCCCGCCCACTCCCCCTCTGAGTGGCAGCCTGTCTGCAGCCCCCCTGTGCCCCACTTGCCCTTAAGTGTGTCCTAGGCCCTGCTCACGACCACAGCAGTGAGACCAATGGTTGGAATCTCCAGCGCGCCCTGCAATTTCGTCCTTGCCGCGGCTCCAGATGAAGGAACTGTCAGCACAGCCATTTCACGGGGCACCAAGCCTCCAGGGCATCGGACAGTCTGGCTGGGATCACCCGGCCTGGAGAAGTGGCAGGCTGGGGCCCGGAGCCAGGACCCCGTGTGCCCCGAGCGCCCCCGTGTGCTCAGCGCAGGCCCGTGGGTGCTACAGCAGGGCTGGCTGGACACCTCCCTGCTGGCCCCTGTATGGGTAAACAGACATTGAAAAAGAAGAAAAGAATTCTTCCTGGTGCAAAAAGTCCCCTCCCCTTTTTCTTCAAGTGTTTATTTTAGAGAGCTTTTGATAGCACCTCCCTTTGAGAGAAAAACACATCTCCTTAAAAGCTAAATAAGCCTCGTGCCAGCTTCCAGCCCAGGCCTGTGTTTCTCAGGGGGCTGGCAGCCATCTCTCCCTGACATGCAGTCACGAAGGAGATGGCGCCCCTCTCCCAGCCCCTGCGGGAGCAGGAGCCTGACCCCAAACTACCTCCTGTCATAGAGACGTGAGAGGCTTACTTTTCCTTTGGATAAAGCCTATTAGCTCACACAGACGGTCACCCCCATTACCAGGTGGATTTAGGATGAACTGTATGTGACAATGGTGCTGTCAAGCCCTGCGACTTGAGGACCAGCAGCTGTTCACCTAGAACACGTGTGGTCAGCAGGTGTGTCTTCTTGGCTCTAGAAGAGGCGTGATCGCACCTCTCAGCAGGTGACCTGTGATGCACGTCACATTCTGCTTTATGCTCTTTCGGTAAGGAGACTCTTTTCTTTCTCCTCTACCCCTGGGGAGAGGTTTCCCGATTGGCAGGTTTCACTCCTAGTTCTATTTCCCCGGAACCCCAACCCCGTGTGACTTGGAGTGCCACCAAGTGCCCGGCGTGATGTCCCCCTCACATTACCTAGCGGTTTTCCGTTTGAAGCTGCTTGACTCTTTCATATGCCCATAGATGCGGCTTCTTGAAAAGGAGCCACGTGCCCTGAGAGTGGAATGTGCGGTACAGAGATGCTGGCGCTCCTGAAAAGAAAAGGCAAACCCGCCCGGCTCCCACCCACCCAGGAGGCACTCAACTCGGCTCCCCAGATGCCCTGCCTGCTGCCTCCCGGGCAGAGGGAGGTGCCAGCCGGCTGAGCGGGCATGTAACCGCTTTCCCATCCATCCAGAAAGCCAACCCCACACGTAATTCAAGGACAGCCTTGCTGCTGGCCCCCGAAAACACCAGGCTGAGCTCGGGGTTCTGTAAAGGCAAGCGCCTGTCGGTGACTTTGAATGACTTTCCGCTAATTACCTGCCGGGGAGCCCGAAATAACTCCCCAGTGTGCAAGCCTCAGGGTGAGCCCTGACCGAGACCTGATTCTACATCTCGTCTTTTCATTGTTTTTTATTTTATTTTTATTTTTTAAAACATTTTTTATTTCTTTAATGTTGTATCTATTCTATTTATTTATTTTTGGCTGCGTTGGGTCTTTGTTGCTACGTGTGGGCTTTCTCTAGTTATGGGAAGCAGGGGCTACTCTTCGTTGCGGTGCGCGGGCTTCTCATCGCGGTGGCTTCTCTCGTTGTGGAGCACGGGCTCTAGGCACGCAGGCTTCAGTAGTTGTGGTGCATGGGCTTAGTTGCTCCACGACATGTGGGATCTTCCCGGACCCGGGCTCGAACCCGTGTCCCCTGCATTGGCAGGCAGATTCTTAACCACTGCACCACCAGGAAGCCCCACTGTTTGTTTTTAAAATATACCTTTTTCATACATATAGATACAATTTTTCAAATAGATGATATATACACACCGTGCAGCACGAAAAGAGGTGCAAAGCTGATGCCGAGAAACATCACCATCCCGTCCCTCCCACACCGCCCCTCTGGTCCTCCCCAGAGGCAGCCCCCGCAGGGAAGTGGGTGACCGGGTGGCCCTTCTTGAGCCCCCAGCCCTCCGCCTCTGACCAGCTATGGATCCTTCCATGTCCGGCTCACATACAGATCTGCCTCGCCCCTGGAGCCACGTCACGGGCAGAGGGACTTGGCAGATGTGATTAAGGTGTGGGGAGAGCCTCCTGGGTTCCCAGGTGGGCCCACTGTGGCCGCGTGAGCCCGGCCTGGACAAATGGGCAGCGGCTCCGTCCTGGAGCCTCCCGGTTGGAGCTCAGTGGGTGACACTGTCATTTCAGCCTGCGGACCAAGCAGAGGGCCCAGCTGAGCCTTGCAGCTGTCTGCCCTGCAGAATGTCAAGCGGTAAATTGTGCTGTTTGGCGCTGCTACACTGTGGTCATTTATTGCGGCTGTCGCTGGGGAATCAGAGAATTGATAGCGTCCCCCTGTGCGCTTTGCTGCAGCACACTTACCAGCTCCCTGTGCGTGCAAACCTACATTCTGTTTGGTCTTTTGCTGTGAAGACACTTTTGCAGTAAGTATCCTTGCACGCTGTCTGGTGCACATGCTGTGCAGGTCAACCTGCTCGTGAGCCCTGAGTTAACCCTCTCCTGTTGGGCCCTGCAGAGGTTGCGTCGACACATGGCCACCATCCCAGCCGCCCCGGGGCCCTCCCCGCAGGGGCCGCCTGATGCTGGGTGCTGTGTGACTGTCACCTGCTTTGTCCTGAGCTGGTGGTATCCTGGATCTGAGTCGGGGGCCGTGAGGGAGGCGGGACAGGGGCTCTGGCTCCCTGTCTGCAAGGAGGGGACAGCTCCGTACTCCCCAAAAAACAAGGCCCTGCTCTCCACGACGCTCCGAACGCTGCTCCTGACGGCTGGAGGGCAGGACGGGCCTGGGACAGCATAGTGAGCAGCGAGGGGACAGCAGGGGCAGGACACGGCCACGCACTCCTGCCCAGTTAGGCCCCCAACTGGGACCCAGGTCTCGCCGGCCCCTTCCTCCCACTGCTGGTGCCAGGGCCGCCGGTGCTCACCTGCTCGGGTGGCCATCCCTGCGAGCCTTTCCTGGAAAGGACCTTCGTGACCCCCAGGGTCCAGCTGTGACACAGGCTCAGTCCAGGGGTCACCGGAAGGTTTGTGCTCAGATGGGCTGAATATTCTGGTCTGTTTCTTACTCAAGCCTGGGAGAAACGGTTTGCTTTGCAGGAAAATGCTCCAGGAGATTTCATGACACATGGAGACTCCTCCGGCGGGTACGACAGGACCCTGAGTCCTGGCACCGAGCAGGTTGTGTCAAAAGCTCAGGGGAAATAGTTTGGTCTAACCTCCTGGCTTGGCCTGTGTGTCCATCATGCTGTGAGGTTGGATTCCTTCATTCCTGCCCAATTTGGCCCCTGGTGGAGCCTCAAACCCCACAGAGGCAGCCGTTCCCAAATCCACGAGCAGGTAGAGAAAGGAAAGAGAAGGCTGTGGGAAAGCAAGTGTCGATTCTTATGGGAAACAGTTCTCAGTGGCGGAGAGTCGGGTTGGTTGGGAAAACAGTGATACACAGAGAGATTATTAGCACCCCTTGCCATCACACTGCGGTGAGGGGGGCAAATTGTGCCAACCTGGACGGTACAATTCTGAGGGAGAGACAGTTCTCAGATATGCACAAAGATGAGCCCTGCAACAGATGGGAAGAAAAACCCCCCACGAGCACCATGTGGCCTCCAGGTGATGGGGCCGCTTGCAAGCAGCAGACCCCACCCGCCTCCACCCTGTTCTGCTTTTCTCCACTGTGGATGCCTTGATTTGTTCTCTTATCAACTATTCCCATCTCTCAAACATGAGGAATCGTGCAGTGTTCACACCTCAGTGCCTGACACATAGATAGTGGGCGCCCAGCAAATGTCTGTGGGATGGGTAATGGGTGAGTGGATGAGTGGGTGGATGGATGGATGGGTGTGTAGATGGATGGATGTGTAGATGGATGGAGGGATGTGTGGACGGATGGTGGATAGGTGGATGGATGGGTGGATGGATGTATAGATGGATGGATGGATGGATGGAAGGATGGATGGAGGGATGTGTGGACGAATGGTGGATAGATGGATGGATGGATGGATGGTAAAGGAAGGAGACATGCAGTACACCACAGGAAGATGCCATGTTCTTTTTGTTGATCATTTTGTCCCTCTGTCTGCTGAGAGGCAACATGAGGAAACTCTTTGCCTGTAGAGCCAAAATAGCTGCTAATAACAAGGCTAATGCCTGTTGAACTTTGCCTAGGAAATTTCTATTTGGAAATGAAGATTCTGACAGGTTCAGCGTCTCGGTTGTGGAAACAGACTGCACAGCTGTGCCCACCCAGAGGACTAGAAGGGATTTGGTGCCCGAGTGCACACCTCACAATTAGAACTTTCTGCCAGCTGCTTCCGGTGGGGGGAGACAATGCCTGTGGCCACAGAACATCACTCACAGGCCGAGCCCCAGGACCTGTGCAGAACCCTGTGACAGGGACCCCAAATGGGCCCAGCCTGGAGGCTGGAGACCCAAACACTCCCCACCACCCCTCTGCCTGCTGCTTCTAGATGGCTCCTCCCCCACTCACGGGCTTCCCATGGGAGGGGACTCCCTGCCCCCAGCCACCCTGGCGTGGGGAGTGTGTGCACCTCGGGGCCATGACGGGGGAGAGGGAGGGTTGGTTTTTATAATAATCATCTTCATCAACATAGAGACAGTGTTTATATTCTTCAGTTTTTTATGATGAAAAATGTCAAACCTACAGAAAAGCTGAGAGAGTATACAGTGGGCACCTGGCCACCCACCAGCAGGATTCAACAATCGCGAAGGAAAAAATTCTACATTTCCTTTTAAGTTTGCCAGGAGGTCAGAGATTAGGACACAGCCAGGACAGCAGGAGGGAAACCTGGGCCTGGGGAGGGGTGGGGGATGGGGGGGCAGGGGAAGCGGGGATGGAGTGGGGGTGGAATGCGGGTGAGTGGGGGTGCGACGGGGTGGGCGGCAGCCCCCCAGCATCCCGGCCAGAGGACCAGGTGAGGAGGCAGGAGGGGTGGGGCAGCTCCCCATCCACTGGGACCACCCCCGGTTCTGGGCAGCAGGTGGACCCCAGGGGGGCCTCCTCCCCTCTATGGCTTCTCTGGGGAAGCTCCGGGCCAGGAAACGGAGGCGCCTCCCCCGCAGCTCCCAGGAGGCCTCGGCCGGAGGGTGAGTCTGTTGACGACTTTGCGAGTCAGTTGTGATGTGTCAGGTTCTCGGGAAAATATGATAAACGCTGTGATCTCTCCCCAGAGATGTCAGCATCTCGTGTGTGCACGCTGGCTGTCATGACGAGGGAAGGGGCCAGGCATCCTCGCGCACCGGGAATTTGGGGAACAGGGAGGGGATCCAGAGGGTAACAGAGCGCCGAGGCCACGAGCGCAGCTGGCCAGGGATGGGCTTCTTCCCCGGGGACACCCCCCCCCCCCCAGCCCCGGTGCACCCAGGGAACTAGCAGAGGCTCCTTTGGGCTTTGGACCCCGGGACCACCGTGGAAGCTTCTGTCTCCAGGCTCCGACTGCCGTGGCTCCACTGAGACGTGGGCCCCGCCTGCCCAGCCTCCCCGGGGAAAATGCCCAGCAGCTCCACCGAGCCCTCAGCCAACAGCACAGCTGGCCTTGTTTCTGGGGATCCCGGACCAGAGAGTAGATTCTCCTTACTTATCTGGACCTTTCAGACAAAGGCCATGCCCCCATTCCCGGCATCTCCCCGGCGCGGACTGTCATCCAGAAGAGCAGGGCTGGACAGACAGGAAACAGCCCACGTCACCGTGGAGGGGACAGGCACACAGCCCTCCGCCCTGCCTGGGACCCAGGGGACCCAACACAGCGCTTGGCCTTGACTGCTGCCCAATCCTCAGACCCTGAGCCTCAGGTGGAAGATGGGAAGGGTCTTTAACAGGTGGCACGGCCCAGCTTGGGCAGATCAATGCCAAGAGGCACTGGGCTCTGAGCCCAGCACTCGCCTCAGTCCCAGGAAGGGCCAACACCGCCATCTGTTCTGAATTAACCCGGGTCCGCACGAGCGGCCGCCCTGCCCCAGCCTCACGCGGACCTCAGAGATTAACCAAGGAGGAGCGCATGGCCCGGGCCCCACTTGGGCGTCCCCGACGAGGCCAGGCAAGGGGCCCGGGACCCAGTGACAGAGCTGGAGCCCAGGAGGGGGCGCTCTCAGACAGAGGCTGCGTAGGAGGGCTTGTCGGGTCCCATCCTGGACTCCCCCAAGCCATCCCGCTTCCCCGGCCCCACGAGCCAGCATGAAGGCAGCCGGGAGACAGTCTCATGGGGTACAGTGGGCTCCAGCAGCCATGTCCCTTTCCTAGCAGCCCTTCAGGCTTCCTCGAGGGCTGCCTTCCCACCCCCTGAGGCCCATCCAGCTGGTGACAATCAGTGCAACACACCCCTTCCCAGCACGTGGGCCTGGACTGCAGGAACAGAGTTGGAGAGCAGGGGACCCCACCTGCCCCAGTGCCCCCATTCCCTGTCAGCTCTGCGAGCCAGCCAGGGTCGCTTCTGCTGCTCGCCACTCCAGACCCCCCAACACAGAAATGAGGGAGAACACTCTGGAAGGAAGGAAGGCCCTTCAGCCGAGGCCGGGTGTGAGCTCTCATGCTGAGGATTTTCAAAGCCATGACTGCCGTCTTTGCGAACTTATGGTCAAAACCTGCCCGCTGGGGCCATCCTGCATCGGGCCTCCTCAGATGCGCCAGCCCGTCCTGGGCAAGAGCTGCCCTGGCAGGTGCTGGTGGGAGCTGAGTGCCCAGAGGTGGGCAAGAGTCACAGCCAGGACCCCCAGTGAGCCAGATAATGTGTGACTGTTTCAGGACAGCTCCTGCCAGACGCTCTGTCCCCGGACAGACCACGTTCACGGCCAGGACCGTGATGGCTCCTGGGGGGGCTGGGGGGGACAGGGGCCCAGCATCACACGGGGGGTTCTGGTACTGCCAGGAGTCATGGGGGTCCTCAGCTGCACCCAGGCCAAGCCTCTGGTGTCCCTCCCCTCCTACGTAAAACCAAGGAGCGGGTGGGTCTTCATGACTGCGTTTCCTCCAACCAATGCTGAAACCGGGACCTGCCTCTACATGAGTTCCCAGGATTCCGGAGTGGCCCCTACCCCAGCAGGCCCCCCACCCCATCTTTGGGGCTATAACTGGTCCAAGTGGTCCTGTCAGAGATACCCCAATGCTCACGGGAGAACCCTGGTGACCCCATGAGATCCTTCTGAGGGGTCAGCCCTGAAAGCCCTTTTCATTTCCCCTCTGCCTTCCCCACCACCGCCTCACGCTGACCACCTCCATCTGTGGACTTAACATGAAATGGAAATGATTTCATTTTACAAAGCAGGTTTGGGGAATTATTTTAATCAGAAAGCCTTGCTCTGGAGTACCTAGAAAGGCCAGGATTTGGGAATCGATCATGTATGAAATTATACAATGCTATTTTTTAAAACAAAACCAAACTCCCTGTTGCGGTAGGTTTCCTTCACGTATCTTTTTTCCTCTCCATCTCTATATATTTTTAAATTTTTTAACTTGAAATAATTTCAAGCTCAAGTTGCATGACTCATACAAGAGCATCTTGGCCCACCCCTCCCCCACCTCCAGACGCACCAGGTCGCTGCATCTGCCCGAGTTTGCTTTTCAACCCCTGTCTCTCTATGGGTCCTCTTCTGGACCATCTGAGATCATTGCCTTGGTGGATTTTATTTTTTTTAATAGAAGTAAAAAGAGAGTTGGTGCGAGACACTTTGGACAGCACAGCGGGTACAGAGCAGAGGGTCAAAAGGTGACAGCTGGGCAACTGTGAGCCCAGTGGTCACTTCTCTGTCCCCCTGCGTTGTGTCCATATTTGAGCTGCAGTTTGTACCCACCTGAGGCCCATACTGACGACGCTCAAAGCCCACGCCTTCCCTCCTCAGAGAGGACAGAAACCACGCCGAGGCCCAGATGCTGGACGAGGCCCAGATGCTGGACGAGGCCCAGATGCTGGGGACCCCGACTTCGGAAAGCGCGAGGCGGAAGGGATTTTAATTCAGGATGATTTCTCTCGCCTGTGAAAAGAATCGCTCCTTTTACAAAGAGAGCGTTAGCCAGTCTCCACGTTGACCCAAAGAATCATTTCCTTTTCTTGTTTCTGCTCAAGAAAGCGGAGCTGGCCTTTGGCAGCTGAATTAACGGGGAAAGAGTATCTTTTTAAATGCATTCCGCCTGGCTCGTCCTGCTGAAACTGCAGTGAGAGCTGAGATGATTGGTCACCCAGGCACAGGCTCCACGCATCTCACGACTGTCACATCGTCGTCCTGCGGCGTCTCTGAAGTCCTAATTGTCCCAGGGCTCCAGGAGAGCCAAGGAGATGAGAGTAACAGTGGAAAATGATCCATGACTCGCCATCAGCTGAATGCATAAAAGCCTCATTAAGAAAAACAGAACGGGGCGTGGGGGGAGCAGGAGTTGGCTGAGTCACCTTGGGGACAGAGGTCTTCAAAACTGACATCAGTAATAGGCCAGCCCCTGGAGATCAAGGGTCTGCTCCTTGCCCCCCACCCCGCCCCGGAGGTGAGGCCACACCACATGGAGAAGCTGAGAAGAAGACCCATTGTGCACGGTCACAACCCAGAGCTGCTTTCCCTCCTGTGTGTGGCAGGGCCCCTTCCCCACACCTCGAACCGCCTCCACAGCCCTCAGAGGTGGTCCCCTCCCCTGGAAGGGCACCCCTGCAAAGGGGTCCCCAGGCTCCCTGGGGCCACAGGAGGAGGGGTGGGAGGGAAGGGGAAAATGAGTGCTGTCCTGTGGCACCCCACCCTCAGGGGAGGTGAGAGGGTGGGGCTTGGTGCTCCAGGGTCACACGAGCAGAGCACTCAGCCTGGCCCCCCACCTTGCATAGGGGACCACTTACCCAGCCTGCCTCAGTTTCCCCACCACAAGGGAGATCACGACGGCCACTGCCCGGGAGACCCCCCACTCATTTCCCGTCGGCTCACTCCCTGCTGTCACAGGTGAGGCCACCGGCTCCCACAGCTGCCACTTGCCAGCTGGACAAAGACCTTCCAGCAGGGCCTCGCTCTGATGACAAAGGGCTGTGACCCAGGGCTCGGACGGCCACACTTCCCAGGACAGGCAGGAAACGAGAGGTCACCTCCCCCAAGAGACTGGAAAGTAAAAAGACGATAAAAAGCAGCTCAGCCCGGCCCCACCCCCTTCGAGGCCACTGGAGGGGAGCGTGGGAGGTGGTCAGGCGGCATCTCCCACCTCGGTCCCCCCGAGACCCCTGCAGGGGAGCTGCGTGCACGTGCGCGTGTGTGGGGAGACCCTGCACTGCTGACAAGTCCCAGGTGATGCCGAGGCCGCCGGCAAGAGGCCGACTGAGCAGCCCGGGTCTATCGGTCTATCGGAACTCCTTCCCTCCTTCCCCAGGCCCAGGGATTTGAGGTGCACACGCGGCAGGATTCCACGCGGCTTTCCATCGCACAAACGCACAGAGAATCCCTCCGTCAAGGCAGGAGGCTGTGCACCCCTCCCTGGGGGCCCTCTGCACCCCTAGCACCAGTGCCCCGCAGCCATCAGAGCCCGCGTCCCTCAGCCCCTCCACACATCCTAACGAGCCCCCGCGGTGACGGGGCCGCCCTATCCCTCTCTCTGCAGCTCGCTTCAGCGGGAGCCGGACGGAACACTGTGGACCTGGCGGCCGCCACGTTTCAAGACAAATCAAGCTGCTGACCGGAAGGTAATTCAGTCAAAAGCTGTGAGGAGTCACAGGTAAAATACAGGAGGCCCAGTTAACTTTGAACTTTAAATAAACAGTGGATAATTTTGGATGTAAGTCTATCCTATGCAATATTTGGGGCACACTTAGACTGCAGAATTATTCATTGTTTATCTGAAATTCAAATTTAACTGAGCACCCTCTATTTTTACATGTGAAATCTAGCAACCCCAAAAGGAAGCTCAGCACCCCACCAGTCAGGAGTGCCCAGCAGCTGAGCCTGCCCCCCCGGGGCTCCCCACCTCCCCTGGGCCCCATGGGTGACGTGGTGGGGATGGTAACAGTACGAGGGCAGGGGCTGAGCACAGAGCCTCCCCCAGCGGGTGGGACAAATGTCCCTGCGGTCATCACAGCGATTCCTCATGTGCCCGGCCTGAAGAATTGGACTTCTTTTTCAAAACACCCTAAAGGGCTTCCCTGGTGGCGCAGTGGTTAAGAATCCTCCTGCCAATGCAGGGGACACGGGTTCGATCCCTGGCCCGGGAAGATCCCACATGCCATGGAGCAGCTAAGTCCATGCGCCACAACTACTGAGCCTGCGCTCTAGAACCTGCGAGCCACAACTACTGAAGCCCACACGCCACAACTACTGAAGCCTGTGTGCCTAGAGCCCATGCTCCGCAGCAAGAGAAGCCACCGCAATGAGAAGCCCGCGCACCGCAACGAAGAGTAGCCCCCGCTCTCCGCAGCTAGAGAAAGCCTGCATGCAGCAACAAAGACCCAATGCAGCCAAATAAATAAATAAATAAATAAAATTTAAAAAAAACAAGAAACACCCTAACTGGCACCCTTGGGGTGGGCCTGGTCCCAGGGAACAGGAAATGCCTTCACTAGGCTCCTGCCTGCAGGTTTCTGAGACAGGAGCCCTGGTTTGCGTCCAAACAGTGGGTGGGAAACTCCCCCTAGAGGTGTGATGTGGGGCTGCAAGCTGAGGCTGGTTCCTCACCTTCGGGGCACAGAGGTGACAGAGCTGTCTTCCCGGTCCAGAGGTTGGGACGAGGCCCAAGGACGGCCGTGGGCGAGCAGGAGCCCCAGCCAGCGCCCAGCTCATCCACCCCCATTAGCGTACCCTCCCAGGTCTCCACGTGGGCACCAGACGGGAGCAGAGGAGCCCCTCTTGTCTGGGAGTCAGGAGAGGCCCCTGGGGTGGCGTCCTTGGACCTGAGAGCTGAAGTCTGGGCAGGAGAGAGACAGGCAAAGGTAAGGGAGGTATCTGTGGCCCCAGGGGGCTGGAGGGTGGCTTGCAAGAGGGAGCCCAGGTGAGAGCACATGGGGACCAGAGCAGAGCAGGCTTGGTGGGCTGGGAGGGAGGGGGGTCACAGCTGGGTGGCTTCTGGAGGTCAGTTCCTGGCCCTGTCCTTGACTGTGGGACCATGGTGAGGTTGCTTACGTACAAGCCCCGTGGCACGTGCGCAGGCGGGGCTGTGGGTGGTGAGCGCAGGCGGGGCTCAGTGCAGAGCCCAGGTTTCTGCTGAGCCTGCATCTCAGTGTGGAGCCCTGGGGTTCTGCTCTCCTCGGGGCCCCTCACCCCGGCGCCCGCCCGCTGGTTCTTCACAGCCCTCTTCCTTTCCGGACAAGGAACAGGCCATCTTCTCTCAATAAGTAGACAATTTCACATACAAATATCATACAAATATGCATACAAATATACAAATACATACAAATGTATTTGTATACATACAAATACAAATATGCATACAAATATCAAATCATTATGCTGTACACCTGAAACCTAATAGAATGTTATACGTCAATCATACCTCATAAAAAGTCATTAGATTTATCATTTGTTAATGATTGCAAGTAGTATGTCGCAGGTTAGATTTTTTTCATTTAATTTTTTGAATGGGCAACGCACTTCATGTGGTTCAAAAAGCCCCGTGTACAAAAGGACACACGGGAAAGGGTCTCCCCGTACCCCTGCCCCATCTGCCCAGCACCTCCCCCCTCCAGGGGCCGCTATTATTTGTCTCTTACCTCCCATGATAGATAGATAGGTAAATAGATAGATAGATAGATAGATAGATAGATAGATAGATAGATAGATGATAGACACATAGATACATAGATAGAAAATAGATGGATAGATGCATAGGTAGGTAGAAAATAGATGGATAGATACATAGATATATAGATGACAGATAGATGGATACACAGACAGGTAAATAGATGGAAAGGTAGATAGATAGATAGATGGAAAGGTAGAAAAGATAGATGATAGATGGATAGATAGATGGATAGATGCATAGATAGATAGATACATAGACAGATAAATAGATGGAAAGGTAGATAGATAAATAGATAGATAGAAAATGGATAGATACATAGATAGATGACAGATAGATGGATACACAGACAGATAAATAGATGGAAAGGTAGATAGATAGATGGATAGACAGGTAGATAGATGGAAAGGTAGAAAAGATAGATGATAGATGGATAGATAAATGATAGATGATAGATAGATAGATGGAAAGGTAGATAGATGGTAGGCTGATTTCTTTTCAAAGTTTGTTTTTTAATACAAAGCACTCTTTGTTCTTTATACATTATCTGTGGGTTCTATTGATAGTTCTCTCCCAGGACTTACTGCCCTTAGGCTTCCTCCTCACCACACATACGCACACACTCACACACACCTCCCCCACGTATCTTGTGTCGACTTCCCCTCTCGCCACCAGCCTCTCCCAGCGCTCCCTCCCTCGGCCCGTGTGTAGCCCCCAGGGTGTGCCCACCCACCCTTCCTCATCTTACACGGGAAGGGCAGTGAAGCCACACAGCCCCTCACACGCATGGGCGCAGGGACTTTGGCATGACGCTTGTCACGTGACCCTACTTGCTCTTTGCAGGCGGAATCCGCTGTCGGATGGAGAGGGAACTCAACATCATTTTCTTTAACTTATTTATTTTTTATTGAAGTATAGTTGATGTACAATATTACATGTTATAGATGTACAATATAGTGATTTACAATTTTTAACGTTTATACTCCATTCATAGTTTTTATAAAATATTGGCTATATTCCCCGTGTTGTACAATATATCCTTGTAGTTTATTTTATATCTAATAGTTCGTACCTCTTAATTCCCTGCCCCTATATTGACCCTCCTCCCTTCCCTCTCCCCACTGGTAACCACTAGTTTGTTCTCTATATCTGTGAGTCTGCTTCTTTTTTGTTATATTCACTAGTTGGTTTAATTTTTTAGATTCCACATATAAGTGGTAACATACAGTATTTGTCTTTCTCTGTCTGACTTATTTCACTTAGCAGAATATCCTCCAGGCCCATCCATGTTGCTGCAAATAGCAAAATTTCGTTCTTTTTCGTAGCTGAGTAGTATTCCAGTGTGTGTGTGTGTGTGTGTGTGTGTGTGTGTACACCACATCTTCTTTATGCATTCATCTGTTGATGGACACAGGGTGCTTCCGTATCTTGGCAATTGTAAATAATGCTGCTATGAACACTGGGGTGCACGTACCTTTTTGAATTAGTGTTTTTGTTTCTGTTTTTCAGATATATACCCAGGAGTGGGATTGCTGGGTTATATGGTAGTTCTATTTTCAGTTTTTTGAGAAACCTCCATACTGGACAATGGCTAGACCAATTTACATCCCCACCTACAGAGTACGAAGGTTCCCTTTTCTCCACATCCTTGACAACATTTGTTACTTGTGTTCTTTTTTGATGATAGCCATTCTGACAGGCGTGAAGTGATATCTCATTGTGGTTTTGATTTGCATTTCCCAGATGATTAGCAATGTAGAGCATCTTTTCATGTGCCTGTTGGCCATCTGCATTTTTCTCTTTGGAAAAATGTCTATTCAGTTCTTCTGCCCATTTTTTAATCTGGTTGTTTGTTTTTTTGGTGTTGAGTTGTATGAGCTGTTCATATATGTTGGATATTAACTCTTATCAGTCATATCATTTGCAAATATTTTTTCCCATTCAGTAGATTGTCTTTTTGTTTTGTCGATGGGTTCCTTTGCTGTGCAAAACTTTTAAGTTTAATAAGTCCCATTTATTTATTTTTGCCTTTATTTCCTTTCCTTTAGGAGACAGATTTAAAAAAATATTGCTATGATTTATGTAAAAAAGTGTTCTGCCTATGTTTTCCTCTAGGAGTTCTATGGTTTCTGGTCTTACATTTAGGTCTTTAATCCATTTTGAGTTTATGTTTTTATATATGGTGTGAGAAAATTTTATAAATGTATTCTTTTACATGTAGCTGTCCATTTCCCCAGCACCACTTATTGAAGAGACTGTCTTTTCTCCATTGTATATTCTTGCCTCCTTTGTTGTAGATAATTGCCCACAGGTGTGTGGGTTTATTTCTGGGCTTTCTGCCCACACTGACCCATGTGTCTGTTTTTGTGCCAGTGCCATACTGTTTTGATGACTGTAGTTTCATAGTATAGTCTGAAGTCAAGGAGCATGGTTCCTCCAGATCTGTTCTTCTTTCTCAAGACTGTTTTTGGCTATTCAGGGTCTTTGTGTTTCCATACAAATTTTAAAGTTATTTGTTCTGGTTCTGTGAAAAATAACATTGGTAGTTCGATCCAATGTCTTCTTTATTGGGGGAGGAGCTGCCCATCCCCCACCCCTCCCAGGGCCCTGGAGGTCTAGTTGCCCAGAACGTCCAGGGGAAGCCCTTGGTCTTAGCCGGCCCCTGCAGTGCGTGTCCAGGGCTCTGAGCACCCAGAGTGTGTCCAGGGGTGGTGTCTGAGCCATGCCAGGATCCAGGGACCCCTGTGCACTGAGATCAGGAGTGTGGGGCTCAGAGTCAGGTTCCTGGTTGCACCTGTGGCCTCTCTCTGAAGTCCTGCCACCCGGGGCTGTCCTTATCCCCAGGGAAGCTCCCTTCTCTTCCACTCCTTCACATAAGATCTTACATCATCTTCAGTGTGATTCCCAGACTACGGGCTGCCAGCAGAGCAGTCACCATGCCCAGTCCCTACCCACACCCCCGTACCAAGCATGCAGGAGGCACTCAACAATCAACTGCTAATGACACCTGAGTGACCGCCTCTTTCCCAGCAGCCATGTTTCATCCTTAGACAACACCCACCCCTTGCCTTCGTAACCAGGTGGGAAGAAACTGCCCGTAACAAAGGAATTTCTCACCAGCAGCTTTCCACTCATGGGCTAAGGGGCTTCCTTCAGCCCAGACTCTCATGATCATCCCAGAAGGATACACACTGGGCCCACACACATCTCTCTATCCAGCTGCATTTCACTTTTTAAAACTTTTTTCCATATCTTATTTTGAGGCTGCTCATCCTAAATAACTCCCAGATGGCCCAGGCACCCACGCTGAATCACCAGTGCAGTCAAGGCTTGGGCATCGCTCTGAAGCCTGATGCCTGATTCACCAAAACCCAGAGGCTGAAGGTGCAGGCACAGTGCTTCCGATTCCTTAATCCTGCCTAAGTCTAGCTCCAACTGTGCTCACATCTGTGCGACACAGGGAAATGAGCCAAATCACTGGAATTAAGAGGAATCCTGGCAGCTGAGCACGGCATTCAGCTCCATCCTGACGCTGGGCACGGAGGCGGGCACAGAACCCACAGGTAGAGTTGGTGGAGCAGACAAACAGGCAGTAACTGGGAGGCTTCGAGTAAGAAAGATGTGGAGAAGACGGTTTCCTTTTGCCCAAATCGTCCAACCTGTCTTTCTGCATCGAGTCTGATTGCCAGGGACGCATTCCAGAATCTGCCTAGAATGAAAGGAACCAGGTGTCTGTGGACCACAGCAGCTGGCCGAACACGGTTCAGGTGCAGTGGCCACCACAGAGGACCAAGACACAGGCCGGCCCCCAGAACCTCCAGGGCAGCGGGGAAAATAATCCTGCACAGCTGACTCCAGGCAGGGCCGAAGAGACTTCAGGAGAGGGGCACAAACCAGCCAAGGCAGTCGGGGGGGCGGGGGGGCGGTTCCTGGGGGAGGAGGCTCTCCAGATTGAAGAAGGCAGGGATGGGGCAGGGGATGAGCAGAGGGCGAATGTGGTGGAGGAGCAGGGACCACGACGAGTCCGGAACAGTAGGGAGATAAACGGTGAGGGCCACTGTCTGTTAGCACTTCCTGTGTGACAGAGCCCGTGTTAAGTGGCTTGGGCCCTGCTTCATTCCCACCTCACAGCAACCCCCTGGGGGGAGCCCCACCTGTGCGTCAGAGAGAGGAGAGGAGCACAGGCCCAGCTGGAATCACAACGTCCAGCCACATCGTGGCTCCCAGGACGGCTGGTGGCCCTGGGCCATTGTGGAATCCTCTATGGGCCACGTCTCCCCACTTTGTGGGGGCCGGCATCGCCAGCAGCGCCCTTCACGGATGGGAAGCCAAGACTCAGGCTCTGAGTCCCCGGGCTGTCCCAGGGGGTGAGGCTGGCCAGAGTGGATCCAAATGTTTGCTAAGAAGCCCGAGCGTGTGCCCGGGTCGCCCAAGCAGAAACCAGCCCCCATCAGCACCCCGGGGGAAGGCGCCGTCGTCGCTCCCATTGCACGGAGGAGGACACTGCGGCCTGGAGAGGCTCAGCGCCTTGCCGGCTCACACAGCTGGCAGGCCGCAGAGCCGGAAGGGGACCCGGAAGCCCGACGAAGAGTCTACACTCAGCGTCAGGCGAAGAGCGTTCCTCGCCTAGAGCACCCTCCCCGGGCACCGCGGTGGACGTGACCTGGTGGGGAGGGGGCGGGCAGAAGCCCGAGGTGGGCGGGGATGGGGCGGGGCGGAACCGGCGGCCTTGATTGGGTGCTGCTTTGAACTCGTCACGGGACTGCCCCCAGGCCGACGCCCCGCTTGGCCCCGCCCTCGGACCAGACTCCGCCCAGTCCCAGGCCCCGCCCCTCCGCGGCCAGGGCTCACCTGCCGACCACTCTAGAGGCCCGGGTCGGGGAGGATGGGCCCGGACACCCCTGCCCCGGTGCGCAGAAGTCCCTCTGCAGCGCTCAGGCCAGGGGCAATGGAAGCTCTTGGAGCCCACACTCGCAGGCATTGTAGGTTTCCTGTTGCTTTTCTTCTTAGCTGCTTTACTGAGGTGTAACTTGAAATTCCGCCATTTAAAGCGTACAGTTCAGCGGGGTTTACCCCGAGCTGTGCAGATATCGCCACGTGCAGATATCGCCACAACCTAATTTAGGGCGTTTCCATCCCTCTCCACAAACCCACGCCTTCCAGTGATCCGCACTCTGACGGCGCTTCGCCGCGGGACCGGGCCGCCAGGGGGCGCCGCGATCCAGCCCTCAGCTGCGCCTGCGCAGGCGCCGCGCGCGAGCCCGAGAGCGAACCCACCGAGCGCGCGCCCGCCCCGTGGAGTGCGCCTGCGCGGAGCCCGTGGCCGCGCCAGCTCCCGCCGGGGGCTCGTCGCTGGGCGGCCGGGCCATGGGGGAGGCTGAGGTGGGCGGCGGCGGCGCGGCGGGCGACAAGGGGCCGGGGGAGGCGGCCACCAGCCCTGCCGAGGAGACGGTGGTGTGGAGCCCCGAGGTGGAGGTGTGCCTGTTCCACGCCATGCTGGGCCACAAGCCCGTCGGTGAGCGGAGCGCCGCGCCGAGGCCGCGCACCCGCGTGGGGGCGGGGCGGCGGGCAACGGCCGGGGGCGCGCGCGGGGCGGACGGGGCGGGGCCTCCTGTGCCTGCACCCCCGCCGACCCTGCCCCCACCTGCGCACCCCACCCCTGCCCTCCCCTGCACGCCGCCCCCTCCCGCAGCCCCCGCTCCTGCCCCCGCTGCCCCTTCTGTACCCTAACCCCGCCCGACTCTGCCCGCTCCTGCGCCCAGCCACCCCGGCCCCTCTTTGCTCCTTCCCCGCTGACCCCTGCCCTTTTCTCTCCCCCTTCCCCCAACCCCTGCTCCCCTAACCCCCACCCCCTCCAACCACTGCCCCTCTCGCCCCCTTGCCCCCCACCTCTCTTCCCCACCCTACCTGCTGGCCCGCCCCTCCCCACAAGCTGACCCCTTTCTTCTGCAGGTGTGAACCGGCACTTCCACATGATCTGTATCCGAGACAAATTCAGCCAGAACATCGGGCGGCAGGTCCCCTCCAAGGTCATCTGGGACCACCTGAGCACCATGTATGACATGCAGGCACTGGTGAGCAGGCCCCCACCCTCCCCAGCCCTCCCAGGGCCAAAGCCCCTCCCTCCCCCGGGCAGAGCTGGGGGCAGGCAGCCCCTCCATGCCTTCTCCCTGGGTCCTTGCCGGGCCCTGGCCTCAGGGACCTTGATGTCTGGGATGTCCCACAGGGGACCAGTTGTTGAACAAGATGGCTCTGAGTAGTTTTACGAAAAACACAAGCCTAACGACGGTAGCTAGTTATTGCCTGGAACCTACCTTAGGTGGGGGCTTGGGGGGTGGTCGATTAAGATCTCGCCAGGAGATAACTAGGGAGCTGAAGCTCGTGGGAGAGGCTCTTAGGCCGTTGTCAGCCTTGTGGAAAGTCTCCGAGTGCTCTAGGCAGGGAGGTGACCGGGTCTGAGTCCTATTAAGATGAATCTGGTGGTTTCTGTGAGAACCAGGCAGGCAGGGGCCCAGGCCTCATGGAACCCCCAGCTGGCTGTGTCTGAGGGGGAAAAGGTTAGCTAGGTAACCAGGACGGCAGAAAAGACAGGTGGGCATTCCCGGCAGAGGAATGGCAGGCGTCAAGGCCCTGTGGCAGCAGGCATTGGTGCGTCAGGGGACGCAGAGGAGGCCGGGGTGTCTGGAGAACGAGTGGGAGCGGGGATGTCAGGTGACCAGCAGGGTGGGAGACCGTGCTGGGGTTAGGCAAGGCTCTGCCTCTCCTTGGGACTTGGGGCTGCCCCAGCCGCCCAGCTGAGACCTGCTGCGCATCTGTGAGGTGGAGAGCGAAGCCCGGGCCTTCTTGTGTCCATAAACCGCGCTGCCGCTCACTCCCTGTTGGTCTTGGGCAAGTCGTTTGCGCCTTGTCAATCTCCCATAGAAAGGGGAACTGACAGCTGGGCCCTGGATCTGAACCCCTGGCCCACAGTCAGTACCCTGGAAACTCGAGGACAAGCCGCTAAACTAAAGCAGGCCCTGCAGAGGGGCCGTGCCCACCAGCTGGGGCCCCGCTCCCCGAGAATTCCTGTGTTCAGAGGCTTGACAGGGCTCCCATGCTTGTCATGTTGGGGGTCACCTGACCCTCAGGAACTTCCTGCACCCCGACTCCAGGCTGGCGGCCAGGAGCTAGACACAGAGATGAGTGTGGCAGGGCCCCTGTCCTGGGGGGCCCTGGTGCGGTAGGAGACAGTTGGCTCTCGGGCACAGGCACTGGCTCCAGGGTCCTGTGGCTGTGACGCCCAGCACAGGGCCCGCGTGACACTGTGGGGGGCCACCCAGGGGTCTCAGCCCAGGACAGCTGGCCCCTCTCCCCTCGCTTCCTTAGACCCCAGCACCGCCATGGAGCTGATGCCTCGGTCACCTGGGGCCTTGTAAATATGAGTCTGTGGACCGCACCCCACAAGGTGACCGTGAGCCCAGGCGCCCTCGGGGTTTGCGAAGCTCCCGGATGTTGGTTGGCACATTTACATGCTGACCGCCTGGCTTGTCAGCACAGCTCCCAAGTTGGGGACTGGAGGCCCTGTCTCCTGAACCCCCTCCCGCCCTAGAGACCCTTCCCACCAGCTCACCTTTCTCCTCGTCCGGCGGTCCGTGTTTCCGGGGTCTCTGTCCCTCTGGCATGGGTGTGACTTCCCTCCGTTTTGCTTTGCTTACCTGGTTTCTACGGGGGTGGCTCTCCCTGCCTCCCTGGCTCCTTCCCCCCGGAGACGGGACCCAGGCACCGTGGCCTTTCCTCGCGGCTGTCGCGGGCCCTGAAGGCGCTCTCCTGGAGGGGGAGCCCACGCAGCCGGGCCAGGCCGGCACGACAGCGCTGCCTGATTCTGCCCCCGGAGGCGTGCCAAGGCGTGCCAGCCGGCGGAGCTGCCCCGGCATCATCTCAGGTGACACTAAACCCTTATTCTTCCCATCGTGATGCCTGCCTGTGGCTCGCACTGTAGTTTTGCCTCGTCTGGGTCTCTGTGACAAGCCAGCCCCTCGTAGACTGCACAAGAGAAAAAAGAAAGGTCTCAGCCCTGCGCCTGCCCACTGCAGCCCCCAAGACAGTCACGTGTGTTCATTGGTCGCTCCTGAGTTGTCTCTTACATATCTTTAGTCACATTTTCTTTTGAACGTGACTTTTAAAATCACATTTTCTTCTTTGTTTCTTAAAAAAACCCAAAATGCCCTGTTTGCCATCAGCACGAGTCTGAGATTCTCCCATTCCCAAATCCAGAGAGGAACTTCGTCCTTCCAGACGAAATCATTCAAGAAGTCCGAGAAGGTGAGACTCGGGCGAGAGCATATTTGGGAACTAGGAAAGGCCGAGGGTGGTGGTGTCAGGGTGAAGGTCACGAGCCTCGGGGAGTGAGCGTCACTGGCGGGTGATGCTGGGCCCTCTTGGAGGGGGAGGTCTGGGGGCCCCCGGGACGGGGGGAGGACTTCCTGAAGGACATACGCGCCTCCCGAGTCACGAGGAGCCCCTGGCCTGAGCCGCTGCAGGTCGGGTGGGGCTGCGGCGCCCACTGCCCCAGGCTCTAGGTCACCGTCGGCCGTCTCCCCCCAGGAAAAGTGGTCATTGAGGAGGAAACGAACGAGGAAATGAAGGAAGACGTGGACCCCCACAATGTGGCCGATGATGGTAAGTATGGAGCTCACCCGCCCCTCCTGGGGCCCTAGGGGCACAGCACCCCAGCTTGGCAAGGCCTCCCCGTCGCGGGCAGCCAGGGCCTGGCACCTGGCTCAGCAGCTGAAAAGGCCGCTTCCGTCTGCTCAGGCAGAGCCTCCCACGCTGGGAGGTCACGCACGGGGCCGGCACGGGGCGGGGAGGGGGGCACGGGGCAGCCTGGCCCCGGGCCCGGTCAGTGGTCACGGGGTGCAGGAGGGTGTCCGACTGAAGTAGAACGGGTGGCGGCCTTCTCAGTGCAGGGCGAACCCCGAGGAGCAAAGACGGGCACGGCTGGGCCTCGCTCCCCCAAGGGGCAGGCCACATGGGCACCCCCAGTTCGGGAGGAGCCTTTTGGGGGTCAGTGTCATGTATGTAGGTGTAGATTTCTTAAACTGAACAGGAAGATGAAATAAAATTTTGGATATTCTGTTTTCAGCCAAATGATTTTGTCTCCCAGTTTTTTCATCTTCAGGAAGCTTGGGGAAAGCAACAGAAAAGTCCAGCAAAGACAAAGACAAGAGCAACTCAGACTTGGGGTCCAAAGAGGGGCCGGACAAGCGGAAGCGCAGCCGGGTCACCGACAAAGTCCTGACCGCCAACAGCAACCCCTCCAGCCCCAGCGCGGCCAAGCGGCGCCGGACGTAGACGCTCACAGCAGGCGGGCACCGTGGTCACCAGGCGGTCGGCGGGTCAAATGCCACCAGGCCTGCTGCCTGCCCTCAGGTTGCCAGAGGCTCCCGCGGTGCCACTCAGAGCGCCTGGGCTCAGATGGCCCTTGACGACCGGAATGGGACCCGTTCAGATGCTGAGACCCGAGAGGTGTGAGCCCCGGCCACGTCCGCTCCGGACAGTTGTGGCTTCGTGACGACGGCCGAGCTGCGCCGGTGGCTAAGTGTTGGCACGGGCCTGCAGACCAGGCTGCGTGGGCAGAGAGCGGGGCACAGCCAGCAATAACACACCGACCCGCCTCTCTGCTCTGAGGAGCCCCGGTCTTCCCGTTTGTCCATCTGTCCTTCTGTCTACCGCTCTCACCTGACTGCGGCCTCAGGAGAGCGTCAGGCCGCGGGCGCCGGCCCCTCCACCACCCGAGAGACTGAGAACTGGGTATTTTGCCTCATTCACTTGTACTGTAACGATGTATATAATTTGGTTGGTATTTCACTATTTAATTTTTAAGAAGCCTATTTTACTAGTGTTTTATATGAAAAAAAATACTGCAGAAGTTAAACCTGTGTTGTATTTTTTCTGAGATGTTTTGTTTTAAGGTAACAGACCACTGAGATACTTTTTGCTCAGTTTTTATATGCCGATACAGAGAATTTGTAGCGGTTATTTTTGTATTCTTGAGTAACTCGCAAACAGACCAAATGAGCATGTGGAGGGAGGCAGGACGTGGGGCTGACCCGCCACAGCCTGGGCCCCGGGCTGACCGAGGTACACTTGTGTTTGACTGAGGGACATTAAAACACAAAAAAGCAACCTGGAGTTGTGTGATTTTGATACCAAAGTAAGTTAACTTCTCCTACAATAGGAAGTTGTATCTTTTCAAGATTTATAACTGAAGCTAACTGTGATGTACTGGATCACTTGATACAATGAATATACAGCCTAGTAACAGCAGGTTCCAGAGTGGCTACTTTGTTGCATGTAAGCAACCCTTCAAATGCAGAATGTCAAGAGAGCAAACCAGCCGGAGCTGGTGCCTCCTTCCCAAGAACAAACGAACGTGACGGTGAGAATTCCGGCTGAGCTTGTGTTGAGAGGCGCAGCCGGGCCTCCCGAGTGACGGCGAAGGTGCTCGCCCTCATCTTGACAAACCACGAGGACATTGAATGCCACCCGTCCCCCACCATCAGGAGCAGGAGGTCAGAACTGGCTGAGCCCACGAGGCCAGGCCAGGAGCTCCATGGGCTGAGGTCACCTGGCGTGGGGTCAGAGGCCGGCACCCGCTTCCCTGGCAGGGCCGACGCTGTCCGGCAGTGTCTTGTGTCAGGTTGAGTGTCCTGGGTCGGGTCTGCCGACCCTGAGCAGCCCTGGCCTTCCAGCCCGACTGCCCTGTGTGGGAAGCTGGGGCAGAAGCTTGCACCCCACAGTCAGACCTGCTGCATGGGGGCCCCTGTGGGGTAAGTCTCCAGCAGAAGATCACACCCTCGGAGGTAACCTCCTGCCACGGGGAGGGGAATCTAGATGGAGCCCAGGTGCAGTTGGGTGTGACTGGCACTTGTAAAGCGGAAGCTGGGCAGCGTCTGAGAACAAGCCTTGTGTGGCAGCAGGCAGCCGTGGGAAGGCTGTGCTCTGAGCGCCGCAGGCTGGGGCCACGGCCCTGTCTCCGCTGCATGCTTGTCTGTTCTCTGGGGCAGAGGTGGGGAGCCTGCCCGCCCACGTGCTCTCAGAGCTGCCCAGCCCTGGAGGGCACCCCAGCACCCATCAGTGCCCCCATCAGAGGCTGGAAGTCACAGCCAGGGTCTCCGAGGCCAGCTGCAAGTCAGCTAAGAAGGCCAGGCCCGCGGCCGCAGCCTGCGGTGGGCCAGCCCCACCCGATGCCTGGCAGCTCTTCTGTCGCCTGCTCCTCGGGACACCTGCCCAGGCCATCGGTGGCAGACGATTTGCAGAAATGCCCAGAGCTCCATACCTTTGGCAGAGTCACCACTGTCCTTTTAGAAAGTCGTCCAGGCAAGACGGTACCCAGAGAGGTAACAGGTTGGTGAGTCTGCAAGGAATTGGCACCAGCACCAAAAGAGGTCTTTAGCTGTGCCCACGGCCAAGATTGGCAGGTTCTGTTCAGCTCTGGGTCGTCCCCAGCTGCACAGCTTGAGGACTGTCACGTCCCCTGAGGCCTGCTAGCTGACTTGCAGGGCTGGGCGAGGTCAGCATCCCCAGGGGCTGGGCTGGGCCTCAGTCTGTATTGAACAGCCCTGAGGATGATCCCCGGTCATTTCTGCCTCCAGGTGTTTGGATCTTTGCCTGGTGCCCCCTCGTAAGTGCAGGCAGCCCCTGTGCTTTCTTATAACCATTATAATGCAGCAAAGGGGACAAGAGGGCAGACCCACGAGGACACTGCACTATGGGACTCTCTACTGGAGAGAGACTTTCCCGCTGGCCTTGAAGAAGAAAACTGCCCAGTTGTGAACCTTTGGAGGGGACACAGGGATCTCTGCCCTACTGCCCAGGAAGATGGCTTCTACCAACCATCTGAGGGGGCTTGAAAGCAGTTCAGTCCCCGAAGGAAATCTGATGAGACTGCTGCCCCAGCCGACACTTGGAGGGCATCCTGGGGGGACACCTGGGGGACAACTTCCAGGGGGTGTCCTCCTGGGGGCATCCTTGCGGGGGGACATCCTCCACACATTCGTACGGGGTGGGGGACATACTGTGGACAACTGCCAGGGGGGCCACCCTTCGGGGGACATCCTGCCTCAGGTCATCCTGAGAGGGCACGATGGTGGAGAGAGGTATCCTCCAGGGGGAATGTTCTGGAGGGGAAGGGACATTCTGGGGGGTGCTCTGGGGGACAGGGACCCTCTGGAAACATCCTCAGAGGAGAGGGCATCCTGGGCTACATTCTTCTGAGGAGGGCATGGGGGCGGGGCTTCTTCCAGGGGATGGTTCTGGACTTCTAGGAGGTAAGCATCCTCCAAGGAAAAGATCTCCAGGGTGGGGATCTCAGGGTGGAGGGGAACATTCCCGGACAGTGGAAGAGAGACTTTTCAGGTTGGTGGGTTGGGGAGGCAAGCATCCTCCAGGGAAACATCTTTTTGGGGGACATTTTCCCAGGGGAAAGGGATATTCTGGGCGGATCCTGAGGGGGTGTCCTCGGGGAGCATCCTCCAGGGGGCCTCTCCAGGGAGAAACCACCAAGGTGGGCATGGGTGGCGGGCAACCTCACGGCGGAAGGGGGCGAGCGTCCTCCGGAGGGGCTTTCTCGGGGTGATGGGCCTCCTCCAGAGGGACAGCCTTCAGGCGGCCTCCTGGGGATGGGCCTCCTCCGGGCGGGGCGGACGGAGTCGGCAGCCCCGGGCCCGCCCCCCGGCACGCCCCGGCACGCCCCGGCACGCCCCCGGCACGCCCCCCCGGCACGCCCCCGCGCTTCCTCTCTCTATCACTTTCGCTTCCGCCGGAGCGGGTCCCGCCGCCGCCGGAGTATGGAGGACCCGGACTGCGACTCAACCTGGGAGGAGGACGAGGAGGAGGACGGCGAGGGCCCTAGGGCCGGGGCCGACGAGGATGGCGAGGCCGGCGCTCCGGGGGACGTGGAGGCCGAGGCGGACCCGCGGCCCAGCGCGTTCCAGGTGCCGCCCCCGCGCGCTGGGTACCCGGCGCCCCTGGGGAGGCCGCGTTGGAATAGGGGGCAAGGCCCGGCTCCTGGAAAATCGTTCCCCCCCGACCCCGGGGCCGGGTGTGGAGGCCCCTCCCGGAGACCCGGCTTGGGGCCCGGCTCCCCATCTCCAGCGGTTGCCCTCTTCCCTGCCCTGTCCTCCTCCCCCATCGTGATCCCCAGGACACCCTGAGATCCGCCCGACCCCCTCCCCCGCACCCCCCGCCCCCGCACCAGGGCACCTTGCAGGGAATCCAGGGCCACCCTCAGACCCGTGTCCCCAGGACCAGATCTGCGTAAGGACACCTCCTCAAGGGGGTGGCCCCGCACATCCTGGACTCCTCTCTGTCCTGCCCCAGCCTCAGGCCCTGGCTCTGTCCTCTGAAGAGGCCCCAGCCCTCAGTGCTGGCCCCCTCCACTGCTCCTCTCGGCCTCCTGGAGCTCCCTCCTCCACCCTGGCGCCGCTCGGGGGGCACCTCACCCTGCCCCGCTGTCCAGGACTCCAGCTTCCCTCAGGCCCCGGAGCCCTCAGCCTGCCCCACCCCCACTGATCCTCAGCGTAGCACCCACCCACTCTGGCTGGGGCTGACCTCACGTCGTCTTGGAGGTGGCCTTGGAGGCTACATGTGTGTGGCGTGCCTGCGCCAGGGTGGCCGGCTGTGCCCACCGGTTACTCGTTGTCACCACTGGTTACTTGTCATAACCATGGTTACTCATCATTACCAGCGGTTACTTGCTAGCGCTCGCCAGGTGTCACATTCCCGGAGTGGGTGCAGCTGGGGTTCCGGGTAAGAGGGAAGGCCCCAAGTGGTAGCTGACACCATGTGTCCCCCTCACTTTGGGATGAGGGCGTCCTGGCACCATGTCTAGGGAGTCTTGAATTCCAGCCTGTGTGGTGTCGGGGATGGATTCTCCCTGTAGCAGATGAGAGCTCTGGTTTTTCAGGTTTCTCTCTGTGTCTTGGAGTGGTCAGTCAGCGAGAGGGACCCCAAGGGGCTCCTGGGCCTGGCTGGAAGGCCGGCGGCCTCGGCACTTCTCTAGTGTTTCAGGGAGGTAGGCTGGGTAGTGGTCAGGGTCACAGGAGTCACAGGGCAGGAATCTGGCTCTTTCCGCAGGCAGATGCCCACTGGGCATGGTGCAGCTTAGGTGAGAGGACACTGTCACCACCATAGTTCCATGGGCCACGCTCCTAAAGCAGTGCTCTGGCACCTTGACCTCCCTGTGAGATGCCCACAATCCTCTGACCTCTTTCCTGTCTCCTTCCTGCTATGGCTTCTGTCCCTCTACAAAGTCCCTATCCCCTCTCCCGCAGGGGCCCCCATGGTCCTCTCTGGCTGCCCCACACTGGGTCCCAGCATGGCTTTTTGGTGCTTCGTCCTGGGCTCTGTCATTTGTGCATCTGTGGGGCTGGCCCTGCTCTGAGCTGTGCACGTGACCAGCATCGGTCAGGACCCATTCTCTTGAGATGACCCAGGGAGGCAGACAAATGGAAACTGATGGAGGGGTGGGGCCAGCTTCTGCTGAGTTTCAGTTTCATCTGCTGTCCATTGGCCAAACTGGCATCTGGCTAAGAAGCCCACCAGGGGAAGCATCTGGGGCCCCTCCTGGCAAGGCCACTACGCTTAGGGACGCAGACCCTTAGGTGACAACTTAGAGCACAGTGCAAGGAGGAAGTGCTGGGAAAGGCGGGGTTCCCAGGGCAAGGTCCTGGGGTGTGATCCAAGCAGGGTAGCCAGCAAACATGGGAGGAGAAAGTGAAGCTAGAGTTAGGGGGGCTCCACCCCAAGAATGCACATTGGCCTGGGGTTCCTGAGGGCTGGAGCAAGCAGCAGGGGGCCAGCCGCACTCCAGCTACTCCGACCCCCTCTGATTTTGCTGACAGCTAGCCCAGGTCCTTGCTGCCGTCACCAGGATGGGGGCTCCATGGGGTGGGTCCTGCTTGCTGGCTGCCTTGAGGAGTGGGGAGGGTCTCCTTGGGGGGGGTCTCATCCAGTCTCCTCTCTTTCCAGCTCAAGGTGACAGGGTCCCGAAACTGGCGAGCGGTGCGGGACACACGCAGGTACCGGCACCACTACCCGGTAGGTAGCTGCCTGCAGCGCCCTTGCCCCCTGCCGCCCACCCAGGACCAAATCCTCCTCCCGGAGAAGGCCAGCTGGACAGTGTCCCATCAGCCCTTCTCAGACAATGTCCCACGTCCTGCCGGACACCCCAGCTGGGCCTGCTGTTCCTTCGCTTAATCATGGGGTGACAGCACGGCGCCCTAACTCCCATCTCAGTGCCATTACCTTTAAAACACGTGACGGCGCCAGCTGGCAGCTCGTCCACAGGAGGCCCGGCACCGCTAGCCCATCTCACATCCTCCTTTCCCTCAGCCCCGGCTCCCTGCACCCAAGAGTCTCAGGCAATCCCTGGGCTGTCTCTGGGGTGCAGATGAAGGGGACCTCCCAGCCCTGGCCCACGTTGGTGAGGGGAAGGTCGTTGCTGGTGGTCAGAGGTGGCTGCTGTCCCCCAAGTGTGGAGGCTGGTCCTCACCTGTGGGGTGGGGGGCCCAGACTTGGCACTTGGGGTCTTCACCAGCCTTCAGGATGTCTGGAGGTTCACGGGCCAAGAGCAGACACCCCCTCCCTCCCACCCATCCCAGGAATGCTTTAGTGTGAGGGGCCCTTGGAGGCAGCCTGTTTTGGTGATGTCCTGACTGGCACCTTTCTCTGGCTCCTCAGGATTTGGTGGAAGGAGATGGCAATGGTGACATGCCCAACCTGAGTTTCTACAAAAACGAGATTCGGTTCTTGCCTAACGGTGTGTACCTGCTCGGCTGCTGGCAGCTCCAGCCTCGGGGGGCTCCCTTCTCCCCTCTGCCTGTCTGGTCTGCTGGGACCTGGTTTGGACACGTGGCTTTCAGATAGCCCCACGGTGCCCCCTGGAAGCTGCTGAGGGGCTGCCAGGGCCCCAACTCTTGGCCTGGATCCACTGGCGAACATGCTCCGAAGGGCCAGGCAATGAACGTTGGTGGCTTTGCAGGCCGCACCGTCTCTGTCCGACTACCCGACTCTCCCTCTATAGTGGGAAAGCAGCATGTGTAAGCTAACAGGAAAGAACAGTTTTTACGTTTTTAAATGGTTGGGGAAGATTTAAGATATAATAACATTTTGTTACATGTGAAAATCATATGAGATTCAGATTTCAGCGTCTGTAGTGAGGTTTCCTTGGAACCCACCCGTGCCCTTGCACGTACGTGTTGTCTGTGGCTGCTTTCCTGCCACGGCACAGGCCGGTGGCCGCACAGCCTCAAGTGTTCCCCTCCTGGCCCTTTGCAGAAACACGGGCTGCCCTGCGGGAGACCAGGCTGCAGGGTGGGGCTTGGCTGCAGGTTCTGTTTGAGGGCAGAATTCTGGCCAGCAGCCTGTGCTTTGCGGGGTATGGCGAGGCCCCCCTTCTGCAAAGACAGGTGCAGGTTTGGGACCACTTGTCCTTCCCTGATGGGGCCTGCCCACTCAGGTCTGCCCTCCATCAGCAATAAGGGTCTGCTTTCCAGGTGGCAGAGTGGCAGTCGGCCAAAGTGGGGTTAAAATCACATGAGCTGTGCACAACCTGAAGCTGCCAGGCCCCGAGGTCCTCACGAAAGGGGCAGAGGGCGGTGGGGGGAGGGGCTCTCGGGAGCCCTGGCTGACTTGTCCCCGTGGGGCTCCCAGGCTGTTTCATTGAGGACATTCTTCAGAACTGGAAGGAAGAGTACGACCTCCTGGAGGACAATCACTCCTACATCCAGTGGTGAGTGGGCAGGGCGGGGCCGAGGTTTTGGGGCGGGGCTCCGGAGGAGGGGCTTGAGGCCCCGCCCAGGCTGGAGCCTGGCTCCGCCTCTCCCAGGCACAGCGCTTACTGAGCAGGTGCACTGCCCTCAGCGCCCAGTGCCTGGCACTGCAGGCGGGACCAGCTAAGGGGAGACCGGGTCCTGCAGTCTGGGTTCTTCTGGGTTCTCCAGCTGTAAACAGCCTCTGCCCCTGGGAGCTGACACCGGTCTTGGGGGACAGGAAAAGCAGCAAACCAGCTGGCTGGAGGCCCCACGAGCCTGTCCGCGGAGCCCCTCTGCCGCGGGGGCGGGTTCTAACGGTGCCTTGAGGCGCCCCCGGATGCTGCCCCACAAACGCAGTGTCCTTTAAGGACAGCTTGCAGGGAGCCAACCTGGGGCACAGGGTTTCCCGGGGAATAATTCCACAGCGTTAATGATGGGAGGAACAGAAGAATGTGAAAATGAAAAGGAATGGAGGGCTTCCCGGGGGGTGGCTGGCAGGTGCCCTTGCTGCCGAATGGGCGGGCTGGGACTTCTGTAGGTGGGTCTGTCCTGGGCCCTCATCCTGGGCACCCTCCCTGGAGCTCTCCCACGCTTGCCCCTTGGCTTTACTGACTGGTGAGAACCCGTGGCACGTGTGTGGTCCAGCCAGCCCCCGGAGGCAAGCGGAGAGCCGCCCCAGGCTGCCCAGCCAACGCGTGCCAAGTGGCTGGTGGCCCGTGTCTGCCAACTGATGGGGCCCGTGCCATCTCTTCCTTCACAGGCTGTTTCCCCTGCGGGAGCCAGGAGTAAACTGTCACGCCAAGCCCCTCACGCTCCAAGAGGTCGAGGTGAGCTCTAAAGGCCAGGGGAGGGGCCTGGCTGGCCACAGGGGTTCGCGTGCCCCTTCAGGAGCTGCTGGGGGTACAGGAGCTAGAGGAGCCCCTCCCCCCCAGCCGTGTAATTATCTTCCCTCCCAAGTGGGCCTCGCCTCTGCCCCCAGTGCTCCTTGCAGGCTTCCAGAGAAATCCGCCTGTGAGGATTGCTCACATCCAGGGGTCCAGGGCAGGGGCCACGAGCGGAGTCAGAGCGACCGGGCTCTGCCTTGGGCAGCCCTGGTTTGGGCTGGGTTGGGGCTGCCCTGGATGGTCGGGAGGGGGCTCCAGGAACCAAGGAGCCCGCGAGAGAGGCCAAGCAGGTGCACCGAGGAGACAGGGTGGGTGCTTGCTGCCCCGTGTCCAGCCCTGGAGTCCCTGAGGTCCCCTCTCAGGTCAGGGAGTTCCTCTTGGGGCCACGGCAGCACCTCAGGCCTCGGAGAGACCTTGCGGCAGCTCTGCGTGAAGAGAGCATCCCTGGACTTCTGCACCGTGGCACTTCACCCTAAGGGGCTGAGCCGAAGCCCCGGGATGAATCGGGGACCGAGGGAGGCGTGCGGCCCCATAACTGCATTGGCGCCACCCTGAGCTCCCTGCTGCTCTCCGGGGGCGTTTTCCAGGCGTTTAAAAGCTCCACAGAGGTCAGGAAGCGGTTGGTCCAGGCCTACGAGCTCATGCTGGGCTTCTTCGGAATCCAGCTCAAGGACCGAGACACGGGCCGGGTGTGCCGAGCGCAGAACTACCAGAAGCGCTTCCAGAACCTCAACTGGTGAGGACGCCCCTCAGCCCGGGCCCAGCAGCTTGGGGGTCCGCACGGCCGGTCTCAGGTGGGGAGGAGCACCTCTGGGGAGGAGGCCTGCAGGGCGGGTGCCGGAGGCTCTGGGCGTCCTCCTTGCTTGCAGAGCGTGGGTGGACCCTGCCTGATAGGGGTGTGAGAGCTAAAGAAAGCCGCGTGAGTCCACAGGCTTCTTGGCTGTGCCCTCCTGCCCACGTGGGCGTGGGTCAGGTTGTCGGGGGCTCCAGCACCTTCACAGCGTCCCTGAGCCTTGCACCTGCTGGGAGTGGCAGGCACGCCCCCCTCTCCCGCCTTGGGAAACGCAGGGCTTGGGGGAGGCACAGAGCGCGACTCTGCTGATGGTGCAACCACCCTTGCCCGTGGGTAACTGAAGCCCCCGCCTCTGCAGGGTCCCCACCTGGTCCTCTTCCAGCTGAGGTGGGGGTGGGTGTTCTATGGGACCAAGGGGACAGTCACCCTTCTAGAGGATGCATCCCAATCCCTCATCTACATGATCCAGGTTCACAGGCCGTCTTCTCAGGGACCGGGGCCCTGCAGGGGGAGCAGGTGGGGACGGGGACGGGCCTGTGGGCCGCAGTGTCTCTGCTGGTGGACGTCAGGCCCTTGGGGTGGGGGTGGGGGGAAGGGTGGGCTTTGGCTGAGCGCCGCCCACCCCCGCGTAGCCCTGCCAGCGCCCCCTGTCCCCTCCAGGCACAGCCACAACAACCTCCGCATCACCCGCATCCTCAAGTCTCTGGGGGAGCTGGGCCTGGAGCACTACCAGGCGCCCCTGGCCCGCTTCTTCCTGGAGGAGACGCTGGTGCGCCGGCAGCTGCCGGGCGTCCGGCACAGCGCCCTGGATTACTTTGTGTTCACCGTGCGCTGCCGGCACCAGCGCCGTGAGCTGCTGTACTTCGCCTGGGAGCACTTCCGGCCCCGCTACAGGTTCGTCTGGGGGCCCCACGACAAGCTGCAGAAGTTCAGGCCGTGCTCTCCTCCCTGCTCGCCCCGGCCAGCCCGCCCAAGGCAGGCCGACGGGGAGGAGAGCCCTGGGCACCCCCTCCTTGAGGCCGGAGCCCAGGGGCAGACCTGCGGGCCAGGGAGGCATGAGGAGGGGGACCCGGTGGCCCAGGGTCCCCAGCCTCCCGGCACAGAGCCCCAGGACGCTGGAGCCTTGGAGAAGGACCAGGGAGATGAGGCGGGCGAGGAGCAGGGGCCAGAGTCTCCAAACCCCAAGGAGAGCAAGAAGAGGAAGTTGGAGGCGAATCTGCGGGAGCGGGCCCCGGGGGAGCCGGGCCCGAGCGCCTCGGAGGTGGAGAAGATCGCCCTGAACTTGGAGGGCTGTGCCCTCAGCCAGGGCAGCCTCGGGGCGGAGACCCAGGAAGTGGGCAGCCAAGCCCCGGAGGAGGCCGAGCAGCCCTGCCCCCAGCCCCTGGAGGCCAAGGTGGCTGATGAGGTGAGGAAGCGAAGGAAGACGGACCAGGGTGCCAGGGACGGCACTGGGGTGGCAGCAGGTGATGGCACCCTGACGCTGGCCACCACCCAGCCCCCTGCCCCTTCAGGGTGCCCCGTGGCTGAAGAGGGTGAAAATGGGGTCAAAGAAGAAGCAGATGGCCAGGCAGGGCCGGAGCGGGGTGCCCCCGGGAGCCCAGCCACTGCAGGACCCGAGGTGGATGAGAGGGCTGAGAGGGCAGAGCCCACGGAGGCAGGGCCCTCTGTCCAGCCCGGAGAGCCTTAGGGAAGGGGACGCCCGGGGCCCTGCCGCAGGCCTGGGAGCCGTGTCGCCACTGTCCTCAGCGCCCAGCTCTGCGGGCCCCTCCCTGCGGGTCACTGCAGCCGCTACTGCAACTGCTGGCAGGGCAGGTCCCGCCCTTGGGGAGGCCAGGGCTTCAGCACCCTTCTTTCCTCGACCTCACTTCCCGCCTCTTTCGTCCTCTGTGCTGCTGCCCGCCCCCCACCTCTGTAACTTGGCTCCTCATGGCCTGGGGGGTGGGAGAGGGTACCATTTTCTTAGTCTGGCGCAGAGGCCTTTTCTGAATAAACTCATTTGACTTTGAGTGTTTGGGCGTCGAAGGTGGCCCTGTGGGTGGCCGGGGCAGGGGAGGGGCTGGTCTCATGAGTGATGCTGGCTGGACACCCTCTGGGTGCACGTGGCCCGGCTGTGGCACCACTTTGCCCGTGGGAGTGCCTGGGGTGCAGCAGTGGTGCAGGCCTCCTGGGCACCCTGACCCCACAGCTTCCCAGAGCCTCTGGGGCTGGACAGCTGGTCCCTCGGCTGCCTTTTGTCACCGGTTCCGGAGCGTGGGAGCAGTGTTCAGTGCGCCCTGATTTGGGGTTCCGTGATGTGCCTCGGGGAGCAGGCTCAGTGGTGCGCTCTGTGGCTCTGTCCCCTCTGTCCCCCCCCTGGCAGCCGCAGCAGCCCCTCACCCCATCGGTCCTCCACACAGGGACCCCCTGGGCCCTCCCACCCGGCGTGGGAACGGAGTGCCTCCCTCCCTCGGCAGCCCCCACCCCGCAGGACATGCTACCCCTGAACCTGGCTTTGCCCCCCGTGCCAGGACCGCTGCCTTCCTTTCCACATCAACACCAAGGATGAGGAGACTCGGAAGTGATGGAGGGCACACCTGGGGGGAGGGGGAGGGAGTTAGGGGCTGGAACCTGGGTCCCGTTTTCATGCTCCTGTGGGGAGGGGGATGGACAAACTGGCAGCCACTCGCTGGGGTGGGTGTGGGGCATAGTGTCATCAGGTCCTCGTCCAGGCCATTATGGGGCTCAGGTTCAGATGGAGAAGCTTGGAGTGTGAAGTGAGAAGTGGACCCCATCGGAGCAACCCTTGGGGGGCGGATGTCTGTGCCCAGCAGTGGGGCCTGGGGACGGGAGGGCAGGCAGCTCGGGCCCACCTGACCCGCAAGCTTCGGGGAGAGGGATGGCCCGAAACAGGTGGGCAGTGACACCGGACTCTGACAGGTGGATGTGAGGCCAGCCTTGCGGCCTTCCCCAGGCCACTGTGGCTATCTGGGCTTCGAGGCAGGGGCTGCTCTCCAGGGGGAGGGTATTTCCTGGCAGCAGGTGGGAGGGTCTGCACAGAGCTGGGAGTGGGTTTGTAAGGCAGGGGGAGTGGGATTCCAGGCACTAGGTCTCCCTTGACTTCCCAGCCAGGCTTCCTCTGAGTCTGGTCCAGCAGGAGCCCTCTGGCGCTGTCAGGCAGGCGAGCGCAGGAAGGAGAGGGCGCCGGGCAGGAGGTGCCTTAGAGGTAGGGGTGGGGTGAAGCTGCTTGCCTCACACCCAGCCCCACCCTGCATTTCTGAGGATGTCCTAAGATGACTCTGAGTTGGCTGAAAGGCTGGAACTTTGGAGATTCTCTTGGCCCTTCCTGATAGAATTCACCCTCCCTTTGGAGGGTGCGGCCAAGCCTGATGAGCAGCCCACAGCTGAACCCGACAGGGAAGGGAGGTTTTTAACTGCTTCGGTTTGCCTCGCTGCAGGCTCCCTCCTGGGCTAATTCCCGTCATCTCAAAAGTCCTGAGTTCTCACCTGCAGAAATGAAGCTCATCCTAAAGTAGCATTTCCCAGGGAATTCTAAAGACTCAGACACCTGAGGCGGGACTGGGATTCTGAGCATTCAGTGAGCTCTGTAGGTGACCTGGATGTTTGAGTGTCCCCTGGGCGGGGGGTGGTCATTGTGTCCTCCTGGCCCCAGGTGCTGCCCTGTACCCTGCTGTCCCCATGTGCTCCCGGGGTGAAGCAGAGCGTGCCAAACTGGCAACCCCTGAGCTGCCAAGGCTTGTGAGAAACGGGAACAGCCAACACCAGCCTCAGGGCTCCTGTTCATCACGCTTTTGCTTGGGCCTCAGGATCACGGTGGGCCTTCCTTCCTCTCTGCAGGGCCCCCACTTGGCTCTTGGTGGGGGTGTGCCGGGTGAGAGTCCGGCCTTTGCCTGTGCTGGTTCACATGGATGGACCACTCAGTACAGTTAAAGTTTGGGGAGAGGGCCCTGGGGGCGGCGTTCCAGCCTAGCAGGCATGGCCCTAGAGTCTATTCTGCCCACGGCAGGGCCCTGGAGTGGGAACCGGGGCCGTGGTGGGCCCTGTCTGACCCCTGGCACAGGCGTGCTCACCCTCTCTGGGGGTCTTCCTGGGCCTTGGGCAGCCTGGGTCCCTCTCAGGACCCTGCGGAGGAGTATGGGACTCACCCACCCCGCTGACAGGACTAGGACTGCCCCTTCTCCAAAGGAGCCCTTCAACGTGGGACTCCCCCTCTCCACACCCTGGTCGAGGACCAAGGGGAGAAAAGAGCCTCTTTCTTTCTTGCTAAAAGGTGTATGTGTGAAACTCACCAGTCCCAGGATAATTTTAACTCAGAGGCTGGCCAAAAAAATGCCACTGGGTTTCTTTTTTTCCCCTGACTGGCTCGGCAGGGAGGCTCGGGGCAGCGCAGAAGCCCCCGCCCACCCAGGTGGGCCCAGCTGAATGGGGGGCTTGTGTGAGGGCCAGTGGGGCGGGAACTGGCGTCCAGCCCACCACCAGCCCCGCCCGCCGAGCCGAGCTCAGGCCACTGCCACCCCGCCGGCTCCGCTCAGAGCGTGTGTGCAGCCATGGCCGGAGCCCCCGCCCTGGCCCTGCTCCTGCTTGGGCAGCTGCTGGCCGCCACCGTGACCGTGACCGAGGCGCAGGTGAGCGCGGGACCCCGGTGCACTGGGTTCGCCTTGGAAGGCGGCCGGGGTGGGGGTACGTGGCTCTGAGGTCGGCGTTGAGCTGCACAGCCAGGGAATAAGCTCCCCGCCTCGCCCCGGGGTCAGCGAGGGAGCCGGGAAGCCCGGGGCCCCTGGGGACGGCGGGCACAATCTTGTCGCCCCATAGCTTCCTCGCCGTCGCCCGGCTAGCCTCCACGGACGCCGGGACACCTCGGAGATGCGCGCAGGGGCTGCCCCTCCTCACCAGGCAGGGTCCGGTGCCAGCGCTGTGTCTCCACCAGAGAGACACAATGTGGCCTTTGTTCCTTGCGGGGCTCAGCCCCTCCTGCCCAGGCGAGGTGGCAGGGGATACTGCCAAGGCCCGAGGGTCTGAGGGGAGCCGGGGTGCGGGCCCGTGGACGGGCCCTAGCTCTTCTCCAGACTGGCAGGAGGGGATGCTCTGTCAGGCTGACCCCAGGGCCAACCAGGGGGACCCCCCCGGCCAGTGGGAGAGGGTGGGGGTGCAGCTGCCTGATGACATTTCTCCATTTCAGAAAGTGGGACCTCGAGGCCCCCCCGGCCCCCGAGGGCCACCTGGGAAGCCAGGCAAGGACGGCATTGATGTGAGTGTGGGGGTAGGGATGGCCGGGGCGCTTCTGCAGGGTTCTCGCTCCCGCCCCAACCTCCCTGAGCCCCAGACCTGATGGAGAGAAAACTAACTACACCTCCCAGGGCTGGGGCGATGAGCCAGCACCCCGGTGGGATGTGAAACGGGACAAAGACGATCCTTGTTCCTTCTTGGGGCAGACCCCCCGGGGATTGCCTCCCCAGGACAGGCGGGGGTGGCTCCGTGGTGCTCTTTGGGCTGGAAGTGTGGGCACTGGGTGTGTGTCTCTGGGTCCCCGGAGGGGCCTGCACTCCTCTTTTCTGGGGGTAAAGACTGTCCCCTGGGTGGGTCTCGTTGGCGGCTACTAGAGGCTGGAGCCAGCCTTGGAGGGCGCTGGGGGGCTGGCTCTGCCCCAGAAGTGGCATCCTCCAAGGGTGCCCCAGCCTAAGCGTGGCCTAAGCCGTGTGGGAGGCAGATGAGACCCTGAAGCCTGCCCCCAGGACCCGACGGGCTGAGAGCCCCAGACTCAGCCACGTCCGTGAAAGTCAGGGCCCTCCAGGCCTCTCCTCACCAGTACTGCTCCCCGGGTAGAACCTGCCTCCTTCTGAGTCCCCAGGGCCCTGCCTGGCCCTTGATGGTCCTGAGTCTCCCTCCCGCCACCCCACCCACAGGGCCGTCGCTCAGTGTGGCTGTAATGGGCCCTGGACCCAGGTGGCCTCCCCTCCTGGTGCGGCTGGGCACTTGGTGCCCCAGGGCTCCCCAGTTGTTCCCTCTGGGGACGTTTCCACTTAAAACCTGGCCTGAAAGCCCCGGGTAAAAGATTTCAGAGCCAGTGGCCATCAGGGTGGAGAGGGTGCTGGGGTGCCTTCCCGGGCCTCTGTGTGTCTGGAGGCTGCCACCTCCAACCGGGTTTCTGGAGTTTCTCAGGCAGGCGGAGGGGTGGGGCTTCATGACACCTCCCACCGTTTCTGGGGTGTCCCTGTGCCCTCAAAGTGGGCTCAAATCCCCAGTCTGTCCAGCTCACCCCTCTCCCCACCACCTGCCTCTGCACCTAGCCCTAGAGGGGAGGTGCCTACAGGTGTGGATGATGGGGTGAGGGGCTCCATCCTGCCTCCTGGGGCCTCCTCTGGGGCCCAGCTCTGCTCCCCTGGGCGGAGCTTCCAGAGGACACTTGGTCACGTGTGGGCATCTCCCTCTCTGCAGGGAGAAGTTGGTCCTCCAGGTCTGCCCGGGCCCTTGGTGAGTGTCCTGGCTGCGGTGTGGGGGGTGTGTGGGGGAGGCGGCCTCCTTCTAGTCTGGAGGGGACGGGTGGGCCTAGAGCAGGGGGGTCATTGACACCCTTTCCCACCATGCTGGGCCCTGGGTTGCCAAAGGGCGGCCTTGGAGCAGGGGCAGAGCGGGAAGAGGTGGGAGGGGAGTGGGTGGGACTCAGTGAGTCTCCGGGCAGGGTCTGGCTTTGAAGCTTGCTTGGGCAAGTGCCCCGGCAGGTCAGGGAAGAGGTCCATACAGACCTGCACATCCAGCCTGTCAGAGGTCCCACAAGTGAGCCGGCCTGGAGCTCTTCAGGCCCTGGAATTGAGGGTTCTGGGCTCACAGAGGGGCCCACAGAGGGGCCCACAGAGGGGCCCACTGGCCCTTAGCTGGGGAGGCCAAAGCGTCTGGGTGAGTGTCCTGCAGATGTGACCGAAGAAGGGTAGAGGGGCAGCTGGAGGGGGAAGCCCTCCTGGGGCCAGCAAGGGGTGGGCAGGGCAGCAGGGAGGGCTGGTTCTCTGGTGGAGAGGGGCCCATCTAGGGCTGGTAGGTTGTGCCCTGCTGGAGGACACTTTTCTTCTTGGTGAAGGCCAAGGCTCTGGCTGGAGCTTCCCTCACGCCTCTGCCCTTTCTCCCCACAGGGACCGAAAGGGGCCCCGGGGAAGCCAGGGAAACCAGGAGAGGCCGGGCCGCCGGGACTGCCTGGTGTGGATGTGAGTGTGCCGGCCCCTCCTTCTCCTCCCACGAGCCCCCCACTCCCCTCCCAGCCTGGAGGCGGTCCATCCCAGCGCCCAGGAGTCAGATTTAATTGCTGTTTTCCTACTGGGCCAGCTCAAGCAGGAAAGCCAGGCCCAAGAGTGTCTCCGGATGTCCCCCGGCAGGGTCCCTTGGCCTCCATCCCATACCCGTTAGCGCCTGGCCCTGTCTGCCAGACAACAGCGCCAGCGCACAGGAGAGGTGAAAGTCCCGCCAGCTCTGGCTTCTCTGGGAACAAAGGCCCATTATCCAGACCCCTCCGAGCCCCAGGGTGCCTGCGTCAGGGGCTCCTCAGGAGCTTAAGGCCTGGCCCCAGGACCGGGGGCTTTGCAAGCACGGGAGGGGATGTCAGAGGGGAACTCTCCTGCCCGCTGGGCTTGCCCACCCCAGCAGGTGCTCCAGCCGCCGGCTTCCCACCAGGTGGGCGGTGGGTGGGGCCAGAGGGGAAGGTGCCTGACCCGAGGGTCTTTCTGATCTCTCTTAACTGGCTTTAGTTAGGGCGGGGCCCATGCCTGCTTCTTCCCCCTGAGAGGGCACGTCCTTCCCACGTGACCCCTTCAGCCCTCCTTCCACCTCCTTCCCCAGGGTCTGACTGGGCAGGATGGACCCCCTGGACCCAAGGGCGCCCCCGGAGAACGGGTAAGGCAGGCACCGCGTCCAGTGGCTTCAGCTCAGGGGCGAGGTCCCAGCCAGGGGCAGCCAGACTGAGCACCACCTGTCCACAGGCACAGGGTGTGGGTTCTGAGGGCAGCTGCTGTGACTGCACTGGCTGGGCCCCGCCCCTGCCATGGGGTGGAAGGGGGGCCGGAGGGCATGAGGACACAGGGTGATGAGTGTCCCCCCCGCCCCCTCTGGTCAGAGCTGTCCCAGCCCTCAGACCGTGCTGGGGGAGCTGGTATGGCTGTGTCTTGACCGGCCCCACATGCCCTCCTCCTCCTCTGGTGAGCCGCTGCCCCTCTCTCTGCGCCCACCCTAGGGGCCACCGTCACCCAGCCTGTCCCCTGAGTCTGACCATTGGTCACTAAAACCCCCTTTCTGACCAACCAACTCCTCTCATGGCTCCAGGTGCAAAGCTGAGACCAACAACTCCCTCTCTGTCCCCCCTTCGATAAGTGACTGTCCCCCAGCCCTGGGGTGCGGAGGGCAGTGGGGCTGTGATGGGGGGGGAGGGAACCAGGACGCAGCCCTGCCTTTGGGAACTGGGCTGTAGGAGTGTTCTGAGTGGGAAACAAGGGAGAGAGTCGCTGCCTGCAGCCGGCAGGTCCTTTGATGTTTCCAAGGACGTTGGGTTAGTGGGGGAAAGGGGGGGAAGGGAGGAGGGGGACTAGCTCCAGGCTTTCTGCAGGGAGCCTGGGGCACAGGAGGGGAGGGGCCTCCCAAAAAAGGTCCTCATCCTTGGGATGCAAGGCAGCAGGAGGCCCAGGAGGGTGCTGGGCGGACAGGCAGGCCAGCTGCTGGAGGTTTGGGGCGCCCTACTGTGGACCAAGGAGGCCGGAGGGCTTCCTGGAGGAGCCGGGCATCAGGCTATTCCGTGTGGCTCAGGTCACACCTGGCACGTGCCTTCCTGGTGGCCCGTCCTGCCTGCAGTAGTGCTGCCAGGAAGCGACCTTTTCTGGCTTTTCCTCAGCAGGACTGTTGGTAAAGGACCAGTCCCAGGCCCCTGGGACATCAGAGGTCCCCCCACCCACTGTCGGTCTCCTATAAAACAAGAAACCCCTCCTCAGGGGAGATGGACTTGGGAGGGAAGGGAACAGGTTTGCAAACAGAGGCGACGGTGCCTGGGCCCAGCCCACCCCTGACGCCCCCTTTCCTTCTGCAGGGAAGTCTGGGACCCCCAGGGCCACCTGGGCTGGGGGTGAGTACTGTCTTCTCCTCCTGGTGGGAGTTTGAAGGGCCCCAAAATGCCACGTCTGCTGCCCCTCTGCAGCTTCTCCTGGGGGCTGGTCCCTGGGCTGGGGTCCTAGGTGCTATCTGGGCTGTGCCCTCTCATCCCCAGCAACTCACATGACCAGCTCAGGGGGGTGGGGTGGGGGGTGGGGTGGGGGGTGGGCAACCTCCTCCCGTCCCCAGCAAGTTCTGACCCCAGGCTTGGCATTGCAGGGCAAAGGCCTCCCTGGATCCCCCGTGAGTACCGATAACCCTCGTGCCCCCCCCCACCCCCCGAGCATGCCCGCCACACCTCGAGCCAACATGGCCACCAGGTCCCAAACCAGGGCTGGGGGCGGCGGGGGGGGCTTCTGGGCAGGGGGAACAGCAAGCTGACCCCTCACACAGAGTCCCCATGCTTTAAGAGAGGGCAGGCTGGCCCTGTGTAGGGATATGGGAGCCCGGTCTGGACTCCCCTGGGGATCCTCAGAGCTCCTTGGGTGCAGACCCCCGTCTCTGACTTCTTACCTCCCCCAGGGAGAGGCAGGAGTGAGCGGCGTCCCAGGTGGAATCGGCCTCCGGGGCCCCCCGGTGAGTGGCTGCCAGGACTCCCCAAATGCAACCATGGGGGGGCCTCCCCGCTTTCCTTCCCTTTTCCCTCCCCCTTCACCGCCTCCCTGTGCCCCTCCTCTCCCTCCCCCTCGCCCTCTCTCTTGGTGGGCCTTCGTGGCTGACGTCCAGGACAGGGCAGAGCAGACCTCAGGACGCACAAGGCTGGGGCGGGGCAGGTGGGCAGCTCCGGGAGCGCCCCCATAGGGGCATCTTCGGAGTGGGAGGCCCCTCTCTGGAAGTCGCTGGTCCCCTCACCTCAGGTGGGGGCTGGTCCTGCTCCGTCTAAGCCATAATCCCCCCACAGGGACCCTCTGGACTTCCAGGCCTCCCTGGTCCCCCGGGACCTCCCGGCCCCGCCGTGAGTACTGGGCGGGGTTCTAGAGCCTCTCAGGAGGAGCCCCAGGCATGATGACTGCTTGGTGGGCTTGCCTCCCCTGTCCCCAGGGTGCCCCTCCTCAGGCCCCCCGTGCCCCCCGCCCCAGCACCCATGTCCACGTGGAGAGTCCTGGCCACACCCCAGACATGGGCCAAGTCCAGGCTGGAGCAGTGTGCGTCAGCTGACCCAGGGCTAGTGAGGCTCAGGCCTGGTGGCCACCCCGCCCCAAGGGCAGGTGGTTTCTGTCATTGTCACATGCCCTGCGGGGGGGGGACCAGCAGTACCTGGCACTGGCCACGGGGGGATGAAGGGCCCCTGAGTCCCCTGGAGGTCTTGAGTGGGCGGGGGGAGGGAAGGGGGGGGCCATGTCAAAGCTGGCGTCTCTCTGTTCCAGGGTCGCCCAGGGGTCCTTCCCGAAGGCGCTACTGACCTTCAGGTGGGCACGTGCAGCCTTTGTGAAGCCCTTTGTCGGGGTGCCTGTCTTGGTGGGAGGGGCCCGTCTGGAGAGCACAGGAAGGCAGGGACGGGGGCCCCTAGGGACGGGTTCAGTGCCGGCGGCGCCAGCTCTGGGTACGGCCCCCCCCGAGCTGCCCCCCCCCCCCCGCCCTCACCGGTCTAGCCCTGGCACGTGCAGCAGCACGAATTGAAGTTAATTTAAGCGAAGTCACGTGCGGACCCATCCCGCTCCTCGGCACCGACAGGCTCCGGGCGCCGTCAGCTGCGAGCTTGGCTGCCTTGGGGGCGCAGACAGAAGGTTTCCCCATCACAGAAGCTTCCAGACCAGAGTCTGGGACCCACTTTTGGTTGTTGAGCTTTGTCTCTCTTGTCAGAAGAAAAACAGTGGCTTTGGAGGCCTGGGGTTCAAGGGCTTCCCTTGCACAGCTGTTCGTGGGCCGGGCCAGCATCTGGCCTCCTCCTCGGAGCGGCTGGAAGTTATTAAAGGGAGAGCCTGGCCCAGCCCGCTTGCCCACTGGGGCCCCTGCTGCCCTTCTCTCCCCCACCCGTGTCCTGAGTGCTTGACGGTCGGTGTTCCTGAGGGAGGGTTTGGGGGTCTTCTGGAAAGAGGAGGACAGCTGGGGGAGGTGGATGTCACTGGCTCTGTGCCAGAGCAGCCGTGGAATGATCCAGACACCCCCATGCCGCCCCTGTGTTCGCCGAGCCCCCAGGCGCGGGGCATCCGGCCTGTGCCCGAGGACCACGTGTCCCTCCCTGAGGCGCCTCTGGCACCGAGGGGACCCCCGAGCAGAGCTGGCTGCAGAGCCAGGCGCGTGATGAAGGCCCCTTTGTGAAGCCAGCAGCCACCAGGCTGAATAGCTGCTTTGAACCTGCACTGGGGCTGAGACATCGGAGCCGGCTATGAGGAGGCGGCCGTGAGGGGCCGGCGGCCGTGGTCTGGCTCTGCAGCCCCTCACCGCGCCCCACGGTGGCCCTGAATGAGGCCCTGTCTGGGCTCCCCAGGAGGCCCCCGTGTGGCCCGAGCTCCCCTTCACCCGCCCCAAATGGCCCATCTCCGGGCCCCTGGGTTCTGACCTCAGCGCTGCCCCTGTTTTACTCGGAGGGGTCTGACCATTCTGTTTCCCAACAGTGCCCAGCCATCTGCCCGCCAGGCCCCCCGGGGCCCCCAGGAATGCCAGGGTTCAAGGTGAGCGGCCACTGAGGGTTGACTCAGACCCCAGCTCACCTTCACACCCCGTAGGAGGTGGCGGGGCCCCCATGTGGGCGGAGGTCCGGGGGGAGGTGGGCGTCCAGAAAGCCTGCCCTGGTTGCAGGATTGTTGCAGGAAGCAAGGGGGGCTGGCCCCTGCCCTGCTGGGGGACCTTGCTCTGTCCTTGTCCCCCTTCACCCCAGTGACCCGCTGGGGACTGGGGGGGCACTGAGAGAGGGCGTGGGGGAAAGCTGGCCTCAGGCCCCCAACCCACTTCCCTGGCCCAGCCCTGCTTCTCCCAACCGGGCCTCTGTTTCCCCAGCTGGGCTGGTGGGCCAGGCAGGCCTTAATTGGCTCAGGGCTGCTTGTGGGGTCTGCTACCGTCCACCCGCCGCTGTCTTTCAGGGACCCACCGGCCACAAAGGGGAGCAAGGAGAAGTCGGCAAGGATGGCGAGAAGGTGAAGGCGGCTGGCGGCTGGCGGCTGGGTGGCGCCCCGGGGGGTGGTGGGGAGGCACAGGCGCTTGGGGGCACGGGGGCTGGGACTCTGGCAGGGCTGGGGGTGCCTGGCTCTTAGAGCTGGGTGATTTGGGGCAGGGTCTCTGGACAGAGCCCCCAACACCTGGCCTCACACAGAAGCTCCCTGAGCTTGGGCAGGCCTGCTGCGGGCTGGAGAAGGTGGGCCTCAGCCCAAAGTGGCCCCCCGTAGTCCCTGCCACCCTCCCCCCTGGCCACTGCCCTGGAGGGCATCTGCATCCTCCTGCACAGGCTGCGGGCGAGGCTGGGTGCCCTCCAGCGCAGTGCGAGCAGCCAGCCTGCCGCATGAGCCGCAGAGGTGCTGGCCGCCGCCAGGAGGAGGTGTCGGGGGAGGACACGGTGCGACCTCTCTGGGCCTTGGGAGCTCAGCTGTGAAGTGGGGCGACGCCCCGCACGGCAAGGGCTCTGGCGGCGGGGTGGGGCAGTGGCCTCGGAGAGGTGCGGGGAGAGCTCGGGGCTGACGCCACCCACCTCTCCTGCAGGGTGACCCCGGCCCCCCTGGGCCCCCTGGCATCCCAGGCACCGTGGGGCTGCAGGTGAGTAAGGGGAGGTGTTGGACAGGTGAGGATGTGGGTTGGGGACAGTCCACCAACTCCCAGGACGGAAACCGGGTGCGGGTCCTGAGGCAGGGTTTTGGGGAATATACCAGAGCCCTTCAGCGGCTCCTGGGAGGTGTGGAATATACCAGAGCCCTTCAGCGGCTCCTGGGAGGTGTGGAATATACCAGAGCCCTTCAGCGGCTCCTGGGAGGTGTGGAATATACCAGAGCCCTTCAGCGGCTCCTGGGAGGTGTGGAATATACCAGAGCCCTTCAGCGGCTCCTGGGAGGCGTGCGGTCGGGGGGGCTGCCGGCCCAGGCCCTGCAGCTCCAGCTCTCTCCCTTCAGGGTGCACGGGGCCTACGAGGATTTCCAGGGCCACTCGGACCCCCCGGGGACCGGGTAAGTCCACTAGCCCCCCGCCGCCTGGCCCTTGAGGGGGGCTGGGGGACCACCTCCAGACGTTAGATGGGCCCCTTGAGCACGGGTCCTCACCAGTGGCCACAGGTGGCCTGTGTGACTGCGGCCCTCTGGGCCTCCACTCACTGGATGGTTCCCCAAACCGGGGCCTGTGAAGGCTTTTGTGGCTTAGGGCCAAAGGGAATGGGAGAGGCAAGCAGGGGACAGCAGGGGAGGCCTTGGCAAGTGTGGGAGAGGGAGGGGCTTGGGGACCACTGGGGGGCTGACGGGGGAGGGGCCTGCTGGGGGGCTTGGGCGGGGGGCTCCCGGCGGGCCCCTCCAGATGGAGCCGGGTGCTCTGGGGGATGCTGCCCAGGCCTCAGAGGGGAGGCTCAGGTGCCCCTTCTCCTCCACAGGGTCCCATCGGGTTCCGAGGGCCCCCCGGGATCCCAGGAGCCCCTGGGAAAGTGGTACGTGTGTCTGGGGGTGGGGGTGGTCCCGTGCAGGCCCAGGCTCTCTTCTCTTCTCTCTTGCTCACTCAGACGCCTCCCCCAGCCCCACTGGGCTGCCCATCCCGTGGGCACACCTGGGGGGAATCACATGTGGCACACCTGGGCAGGTACCAGTGGACACACCTGGGGGGAGGGGGCGAGTCCAGAGTCAGCCTGTCCTTCGTGGGAGATTTGCGTTCTCTCTCTTTCCAGACATGAAGTGAGGTGTGGTGAGTGTCCCTCGGGCCTCTGTGACCCTCAGCATTGTCTTCCTGCTCTCCCACCTTCTTGAGTTAACTCTCTCCCTGTGCCCCCTCGTCATTGCAGGGCGACAGAGGCGAGAGGGGCGCAGAGGGGTTGCGCGGCCCCAAGGGCGATCTCGTAAGTGAGAGAACCTGTGTTCTCTGGGTCCTTCCTTGGGAGAACCTGATCCACGGGGCAGGGGGCGGGGGGTGGGGGGGATGGACGGTAAGTCCAGGGAGGCGAGGGGCAGCTGCCCTCTCCTGCGGGTAGTGGGGAGCCCCTGGACAGTGCCAAGCTGGGCCTGGGGGTCCCAGCCCTCCCCCTGCCCAGGCGGCTCCCCCAGGAGTCCCCCGGCCTTGTTGCCCCCGTGGCTCCTTGAAGCTACTGTCACCTCACCAACTCCTCTCCAGAGCAGCAGGGCAGGGTCCGGAGGACCACACTTCTGAGTGCGAATCCTGGCCACTAACATCCGTCAAGAGGCCCTGGGCAGTGGGGCCCGACCTTGGGCCAAGGATGCCCAGCTGTGAGATGCAGTAACACAGAAAACGACTCTCGGGTTAAGCAGAACATAAGTGAAGCCGAGAGATAATTAAGCATCTCGCGAAATGAAGTGACCGTCTCCGAACCAATCCCGTCTTCCCCCGGCCTGAGCCCAGCGGCCAGAGGCCCAGAAGGCGGCCGTGTGATGCCGCAGCATCCACAGGATCCTAAGATAGCGCCCGGGGTGACGGGCCTTTTCCCCTGGGGGTCGGGCCTGGCCTACACAGCTGTCCCCTGGCCCAAGCTCAATACCCGGAGTCTAGAAAGTGGTGTGCACGGCACGTCTAAGGCTCCCGGGCCTACCTCCCCCGCCCCCCTCCCCTGGACCTAGTGAGGTATGTGGGAGGAGCAGTCCCCGCGGGCCTGACTGCGGTCCCTTGCGTGTCTTTCAGGGCAGGCCTGGTCCTAAAGGCGTCCCTGGCATGTCCGGGCTGGTTGGAGAGCCGGTGAGTGCCCGTGGATGCCAGCCTAGGGGCGGAGGGGGCTCTGCCGGCCCCTTGCTCCCTGCCCTTTGCACCTGCTTCCCCGGAGAGTCATTCTCCTCCCACGGCCCTGGGCTATACTTGGGCCAGCTGCCCGGGCCACTGGCCCTCCCTTGTTTCACTCTGCTATCGCCTTCTGGAAATGCCTAATTGTGGGTGAAGGGCCCGCACGCTTCCGTTTGGCCGGAGGCCACAGAATCTTTTGCCGTCTAGACCACACAGAGGTAGAGGGTCTCGGGCTGAGCTCATGTGCATTCCAGGGGCACGTGAGGGCGGGTGGGGGAAAGGGTGGCACAGGTGGGGGGCATTCTGAGGGTCCTGAGCACTGGCCCTCCACACCTGTGCCCCCTCATCCCTGCTATGTGCCCGTGCTCAGCCCAGACCCCCACTTCCTCCTGGCTCCCTCCCCATCCTGGCCCTAGAGGATGGGCCCCTGGGAGGCCCCCTGGGGTAGCACAGCCTGGCAGTGGGAGGCTGAAGGAGGGGAGGGAGGGACTCCAGCTGCTCTCCTGCCACCTTCCCAGCACATGGCTGTGTCTGAGGTTCCAAAATTAGTCAAGCCTGTGGGATTCAGCAGGCCTGAGCCGAAATCCTGGCTCCCAAGCCTCAGTTTCCCCGTCCGTAAAGTGGGCACAGCAGAACTTCCCTGGGGCGCGTGAAGAGTCTGGGTGGATGAGGGATGCGGGGGGGGCAGCGTGTGGTCTGGGTGCATCCCCACCGCCCTCATCTGCACGATCGGAGGGCAGCACAGGTTACTACCTGCCCCGAGCCCAGGAGGGCAGACCTAGTGCAGGTGGCTGGGGAAGGGAGGGGCCTGGTGGGCGTGGTCTGGAGGGTGACCAGGCTGATTGCCCACTGGGCCTCACACCATCCGCTGTCCCCAGGGCATGCCGGGCAAGGATGGCCGGGATGGTGTGCTGGGACTCGATGGCGAGAAGGTTGGTACTGGCTAGCGGTCTGCAGGGGAGGAGGGGTCTGCAGGGAGTTCAGCCTCCAGGGCCTCAGCACCCCATGTCCCCCCAAACTCCCACAGGGAGAAGCTGGTCGCAACGGTGCCCCAGGAGAGAAGGGTCCCAATGGGCTGCCGGTGAGTGCACGGGGCTCCTGCCGTGGCCCCAGGGACAATGCCAGTGGTCATCTCCCGTGGGTTCCTGAGTGGAGGCGCCTGCAGGGGGCTGTGCATCAAGGCCGGGGAGGCTGCAGGAGCCCCTCACCCTCGGGGGGTGCTCTGCCTCTGGCCTTGTATGCTGACCTCTAACCTCTGACCTGCAGGGTCTCCCTGGACGAGCAGGGTCCAAGGGTGAGAAAGGAGAACTGGTATGTGGCTTCTTTCTTCTGGGGAGGGGAGGGAGGGGGAAGGAAGTGGGGAAGGGGGGAAACGGGGAAGGGGGTAGGCCGCAGCCTGGATCCTGGGCAGAGGGATGTGGGCAGAGCTCACGCAGGGCTCACCCTTCCCCTGCAGGGCAGAGCTGGAGAGCTGGGTGAGGCTGGCCCCTCAGGAGAGCCCGGTGTCCCCGTGAGTATCTGCAGCCCTCACCCCCAACCCAAGTGTGTGCGGACCCCGCTAAAACCCTCTGTCCCCCTCCCCGAGTGTAGGGAGACGCTGGTGTGTCCGGGGAGCGTGGCGAGGCTGGCCACAGGGGCTCAGCGGTGAGTCGGGGGGATGGAGTCTGGGGTGGGGGTGGGAATGGGGCCACAGCCGAGTGGTCCCCTTTTCTGTGTGGGCTGCGGTGGCGTTTTGGATGCATGAATGGGCTGAGCCTGTGAAAGCTGGGACATGGTGGTGGCCAGGCTCGAGCTGTCCTGTCCTTGAGACCTCTGTGCTGAGGAAGCAAAGTCCCAGCACCCAGCCGGCCGAGGGAGCACCCCGCCTTGGGCCTGGGAGGTGTGGTGGAAGCAGCCCCCCCCCCAGCCCCACCACAGACCAAGATAATGAAGACATCGGCATCGGTGCCCCGCGCCAAGTCCGGCTGACGCACGGGGCCCGAGGGCATGCCTGACCTCTGCGACCCCCAGCTGCCCCCCAGGATCCCTCCCACCTCTTTCCCCAGCAACTGGGCCAGGTGGCTGGGGACCAGCTCCCGTGTCTGCCCAGCTCCCGCGGGGGAGGCGGAGCTGCACTCACACTGTCTGTCTGTCTTTCAGGGGGCTCTGGGCCCGCAAGGCCCCCCCGGAGCCCCTGGTGTCCGCGGTTACCAGGTGGGTGAGGTTTGCGCCCAGGGAGCCCAGGTGGGCCAGCCGGGCTGGGGAGGGGTCTCCACTGGGCTCCCTGTGGGTGCTGACGCGCTGGGTCCTTGTCTGTAGGGCCGGAAGGGCAGCATGGGAGACCCCGGCCTGCCTGGCCCCCAAGGCCTCCGAGGCAGCGTGGGCGACCGGGTAAGTGGCACCCCACCCACAGTCCCACGGGACACACAGAGGTGCCACGTCAGAGGCCCCCAGAGGCACCTCACACCGTAGGTGCGCAGTAGTCGGGCACTGTGGGTGTCCCTATTGTCCCATGATATTTGGGACACAGAGGGCCCCAGTCTGGGTGACCGGAGGTTGTGGGCTGTGTCCGGGCTCCGGCCTGGCCGTGCTACACCAGGTCCCAGGGGAACCTCAGGTGCCTTCCTTGGCCATCCGCCCGCCCGCCGGCTGGCAGTGACAGAACCCGGGAGCTGCCATCGCTGGCGCCCCTTCATCCCGGGCCTGGTGGGCCACAGAAACCACGGCCTGGGGCTGGGACAGTGGGCCCTTCCTCAGCCTTCAGGCCAGAAATGCCAGGGGTCAGGGACATGCCAAGGGCACCAGGGCCTCCAAGAGGTAGAGAGAGAGAACCTGGCACTGCGCCCGTCCCCGTGGGGGCCAGGGGCCGGTTACTGTATCGCCCCCCGGTCACCCTCGCCTGCACTTTGAGGTCACAGGGAAGTTTCACTCTCTGGACCCTTTGGGCGGGTTCTTCCTCATGCTGCTATCTGAGCAAATGGACAGTTTTTATTTTAACATTTCGGGGTGATTCTGGCAGTTCCCAGACATGCCCCTAATCCCGCAGTCCCCTGGGAAGATGATCAATACGAGCTTTGGGCCCTGACTCAGCAGCTCGCGTCGGGAAGTTACCCTGGGATCGTGTGAGTGAAAATGCCGCACGATCCAAACTTTTTCCGGTGATGCCGAGCCCAGAGGCCTTGCCGTCCGGCAGCAGGGCCCGTGGAACAATCGCGCACCCCATGTGGGGCGAGGCTACGAGCCCCTAAAAAGATGAGGGCTCTACAGGAGGATCCCAGCACACTTAGGGGCCAGGATGCCGAACGTCCGGGAAGGAGGCTGTTTCCACAGCAGCCCGGGCGCCCCCTGCTCGTCCTGGCTCCACAGCGGGTGCGGGTCGCCCAGGGATCCCCGCGGTTTCTTTGACGCTCAGCCTTTCTCTGCCCAGGGCCCGGGAGGCGCTGCAGGCCCAAAGGGCGACCAGGTGAGCGACCGGTGGTCAGGTCGGCTGTGGGCTGCCCGCTGTCTTCAGCGCTGGGGGGCATCCTCCTCATCTCTCTCATCTCCCTCCCTCTCCCGCCGTCCCCCCCCCCCCCACCAAGGCTGACAACTCTGGGCACCCAGCCGGACCCGGGGCCAGTTGGCTCCTGGGTGCAACGGGGGCCGCCTGTGGCCTGGGCGGCTCCTCCGGGACCCTCAGAGTGGGGCGTGTTCCCTGCTGGCCATCTGGGTTCCAGGAGCAGATTAGAAAAGTGTTTGTTCTCCAGGCAGCACCTTCTCTCTGGAGGGCCCAGGGGCAAGGGGGGGCCGCAGCTCTGGAGGATCTAGAAGAGTCTAAACCCACCTGAGGCTCTGCTTACTGTCTGCTTGGCGCCTCGGCCTGGCTCTGGGTCTCGGGCACCGGCTCCCGCCAAGGTTGGAGGATGGCGGCGTAGACAGTTCTGCAACTTTGAGCCGTGTCGTTTCAGGGCACCGCGGGCGCCGATGGCCTTCCTGGGGATAAAGGAGAACTGGTGAGTATGACTAAGTCGGCCTCACTTTTGACAACAGAACTTGCCACGTTCGGGGTCGGGGGTTGGGGAAGGGCAGCATCTGCAGGTCCAGGCTGGGGTGGGCCGAGCTGAGGACCGAGGCGCAGCTGAGGTCCTGGCTGCTGACCGGCCCCTAAGGCAGAAGGCGGCCCCAGGCCCAGCTGTGGGGTTTTCTACCCCCTCCCGTGCTCCAGCATGAATTAGCCAGAGTTGAGATTGAGCTACAGAAAACTCTGCTTCCACAGAGCTAAAACTCGGGTTGAGTTTAGAATAAAACCCTGATGGAGTTCATCGACAGAGTCACACCTCGGGCGGTGACTGAAACGGAACAGTCAGGGGGTTTGGGGATAAAGATCTCCGTGGCTCCCACGTGGTGAGGGTCTCCAGTTGTGTGACCGAGCCCTTCTCTGAGTCTGGAGAAGATGGAAACGGCTCAGCCCCAGGGACCCTCGTCTCCAGCACAACCTTGTAGCCCAGAGCCAACTTTTCCCAGCTTGAGCCGAGGTGATCTCAGTTGTGTGCGCGAGTGTTGTTCATCTTGGTGAGTTCCTAGATGACCTTGACACACGGGACCCTGGGAACAGCCCCCCGACCTGCTCCACCCCTACCTGCGAGGCGGGCAGTGCCCCTCACACTGTGCTCTCAGCGACTTACCACTCAGGCTGTCTGAGCCGCAAAGCCTGGTCCCTCCACCTCCCTCCGGCTTCGAGGAGGGCCACCAGCTGCGGCCTGAGCGGAGGGCGGCGGCACGGATGGATGAGTGGTCCCGGGCCGTCTGCCGTCTGGCTGGGGCCCAATCCCCGTCCACGCCCTGCCAGGCAGCTTCCTGAGGTCACAGCTGGAGAAGGGGGAGCCTTAGGCCCAGAGACCCTCAGCTCCGCCAGATGTGTAACAATAAAGACGCCAAGAGGGAGGGGATATGGGATATATGTATATATATAACTGATTCACTTTGTTATAAAGCAGAAACTAACACACCATTGTAAAGCAATTATACTCCAATAAAGATGTTAAAAAAAATAAAAAATAAAGAATGGGAATAAAGTAAACATGGATGAGAAAAAGTACTATGCAGCTAATAACACTCTTTAGGGAAAACAAGTTTAAAAACATCAGTAGCTATAATACAATCTCAGCAATATAAAAAGCAGCCTAGAATAAAAAGGAGTAACCACTGTGGCTGTTGTGATGCCATCAAATAGCAGCTTCATGGATGACTTGCTTTGCTCTTCCGTCCCCAACTAATAACCGCTAGACTGGTTCCTGGGGAAATAATTCCCACCAACTAACAACACGCAAGTAATTAAAACGCACAACTTCCCTTCTGCTCTTTTGCAGGGTCCCAGTGGGCCTGTCGGACCCAAAGGAGAGGTGAGTGCCGGGCAGCGGTGGGCTCCTCGGGGCCCCCAGGCCAGCCCCGGGGCACTGGCGGCCGTGCGGATCACAGAGGCCTGCTCTGGTCAGAAGTCAGGAAACCGCCGGCCCTTCTGCTTCTCCCAGAGGGGGAAGCCCATGCCCTGACCCACCCCTTCCTGCTGTTTCCCTCTAGTCCGGCAGTCGAGGGGAGCCGGGTCCCAAGGGCGTGCAGGGCCCCAACGGCACCAGCGGCGTGGACGGCGTCCCAGGCCCCCCTGGCCCCCTGGGCCTCCAGGGCGTGCGCGGTGTGCCTGGTATCACTGGGAAACCCGGAGTCCCGGTACGTGTCTCCTCTCTGGAGCCAGTGCTTGTTGGTGTCGGGCTTTTCCTGGGTTTAGACCAAGTCTCTTCTAGATGAACAAGGTTACTTTGCAGAGTGTGACAGTGGGGGTGCCTCAAGGAGATGCCAGCGCGCCCCCCAATACGATGATGGATTTCGGGGTGAATTTCAGGGGAAAGAGGCCAGCGAGCAGCGCGTCAGGGAGCTGTGTGGGGGGATGGTCAGCGGTGAGTGCCCTCTGCCCTGTCCCGTCCCGCCCGCGGCTCCGCCCCTGGGGCTGCAGCCTCTCCCACCCCCAGCCCCAGCCCCGCCCAGCCTCACCCTCCGCCACCTGCCGGCCGGCCCACCGCCCGCGGTCCTTGGGGTCTGCACCGGAGGGGGCCCCCTCCCCGCAGGGCTCACCGCGGTGCCTGGTGCACGGGGGATGGGCTAAATGTCTGCTGAATGAAGTGGCCACGAGGGTCAGACAATCGCGCCCTTCCAGCTCTGACAGACCAAGTGGGCATCTTTCGGCCTCTCCGGTTCATGAGCTCCCTTCTAGGGCTGTGATTCACTCTTGGGGCCACCGAGGACCGTGACCGCATTCATCACGTACCCAAAGCAGTTAAAGCCCTTTTCAATCAATGAACAAACTTCCTTTGAAAGGCAGTATATTCGCGCTTTACGTAACACACTTCTGATGAACAGATGTCTGATCTTTGTTTTCCAAAAGAGCAAATCGCACAGCTAGCCGCGCACTTGAGGAAGCCCTTAGCACCGGGGTCCATCGGTCGGCCGGGTCCCGCCGGCCCCCCCGGCCCCCCGGGGCCCCCAGGCTCCATCGGTCACCCCGGGGCTCGAGGGCCCCCTGGATACCGCGGTCCCACCGGAGAGCTGGGAGACCCCGGACCCAGAGGTGAGTGCAGCGCACCCACCAGGCGGCCACACGCCGGAGCCCCCAGCCATGAAATCTGCCCCCGCCACGCAGAGAGGCTCCCCTGGGGAGACAGGGTGGGGGAAGAGACCCAGAGGGGAAATGGGCCCAAAGTCATCTGCCCTTCAGCCAGGGTCCTTCCGGCCTTGCCGATCTGTGTCTGACACACACGTCTGAGCTGCCTGGGGGCGCCCCCTCCCCTCCCCTCCCCTCCCCTCCCTCTGGGTCCACGGGCTCATCTAGAAAAGCCCTGGGAGGTTGAGCCATTGCTAGAAGCCGCCTCGGGTACAGCCCTTCATGCTTTCAGGCCCAGCTCGGTTAATTCCTTATTAAGCCCACGGGTGTGATAACGTTTTTCAAAATGTGATGGTTTTCTCAAATACCGTTAGAATAACATTTGGGGGAGGAGGGTTGAGAAGAATGTGAGGAATGAACGAAAAGGAGCCCCATTTGTACGTAACAGCACTTCCCTTAATGAAAACTGGCATGTGCGACCATTTCTGTGGCAAAAGGCAAAAATTAGAAATCAAAAATCCATTTTAAGGACTGTAAAGAACTAGGAATGAGTTGAAACGAGGTGAAAATCTTGATCCCACGCAGGGGTGCCATCGTAGGGATGCTTGGTGCCCAGACAGGGAGCTGCTGGCCACTAACCTTTTCCAACAAGACCTTTAACACTTAGTTCATTTTAAATTCTAACCAACCGTTTGCCACTGCAGCCGGCCTGCCCCCAGGCAGCTAGCCTCACGGCCCCAATTCAGGATTTAAAGTTCGTGATTGCAATTTGTTCCAAACTTATTGACCAAATAATTTTCTGTTTCTGAAAAACAGCTTAAGAAAAAAGTTTCCAAGGGAAACTTAACTTATGTGAGTTCCTTTTATCCTCTGTGAGGTTAAGTTAAAATACCTCAGCAGGTGAAAATGCTTCCAGAATTAGAGGTATCATTTCATTACTGTTAAGACGCTGGGAGATTGAATAGTTTCAACACTAGAGGGCAAACGTGTCAAATGCACCTTCTCACCCCGTCCCAAGTTTACCATCAGACATCTCCCTGTTGTCTTGGAGACGTGTCTGAGTTCTGACCGTCCCTGGGCCGTCTGTGCCAGTACAGTCTGCGGGAGGGATGGTTGTCCTCAAAGAAAGACCAAACAAGGTTTTCTCCAAGTAGGGATCTGAGTGCCTTTAAGACTTTTGAAAATAAAATTCAAAAATAGCATTGATCGCTTTATGGGTTCTCAGAAAAACAGCACAGCAGAATTCAGGGGAGGCTGCCACAAGGCGCGGGGTCAGCGTGTTCCCTGGGGCGCCTGCCTCGGGGTGGGGACGACCGAAGGTTATTGTTTGAATTAAACGAGAATATATCCTGTAGTTCTTCAGGCAGAAGCCACTGTCACTGCTGGGCTTCCATCTCCCCCTGGGACACAGCAGATCAGGGACCTGCTCTGGAGGCCGGGAAAGCCCCGGCCCCACGGGAGGCCCCGACTGCCCGGCCCTGGGCCTCCTGATCCTTTGTAGAAGGTGTGCTACCGTCCGCGATGGGAAGAGGGACAAACACCAACGGAAAGAAAACTGGTGCCACTGCTTTTACCATCAGGCAGGACAGAGCGCGCCCAACAATGCTGCTTGGCTCACTGAGCGTCACTATGTTGACAAGAGGCTCAGTTTTCCGAGAATATCACTCAGGATAAGCTGTCTGCAGCCAGCATCACACAAAGCACAGGCCGACAAGCGGGCCCTCGTAGCGGGGCCTCAGCTCACCTCCCGGAGACCACAACCAGTTGGAGGCGGAGGAGTGGAGAACACAATTCAGGGGACATTTTAAAACACCTTAGATAATTTGTCAAAAATCATGTTGAACATAGGAATACAGGGTAAGCACTCAGCTGCTGAACAGGCATAAATACTGTGAACAAATCAGAAGTCCAGAAGCGCTGCTCTGAGGCTGGCGAGTCACGTGGGGGGTGCATTCTCTCAAATCCATCCAGCCCGACACTTTGCTGTGTGTCCTTTTCTAAACGTGTTTTGATTCAGTAAAAAGCTAAGGAAGCAGGCACCCTACTCGTAAAAAGGCAGGATCACACACTCGCCGCAGCAGAAGTCTGTCTTTGAACCTGAATCAGGGCTTCTAAGCAAATGCATATGTCACTTGCCCTTGACAGGAAACCAGGGGGACAGAGGAGACAAAGGCTCAGCTGGCGAGGGCCTGGACGGGCCTGACGGAGACCAAGGGCTCCAAGGTATGAGGCCGCTGTCACTAACGTTACACGGGCACCACTTCTGAGGGGATAACTTTTCTCCTGACAAAGCACCCGTAGAGGCCAGGTTAGGGACTGTTTTAACGACCCTTTAATCAGATCGCCCTGTGTCTGTTTTAGTTCAGGAGTTTCAGTTAAATTCTATTCAACTAAAGCCATCGAGTATCTATTTCAGTTAAATTCTAACAGAATTTCCTCTTAAGTGACCCACATGTACCCTGGATGTTGACACTTTTCATGTTGAATATAAATACTTTGCCGAGAGGGAGGAGGGCAGCCCCAGCCGCGTTCCATCCCGAGCCTTCTCGGGGGCTGTCCCGGGGCCACCGCATCTGCACACACGTCCCGGGAGCAAACACACACCTGTCGGCCCAGCTCCTTGCTCACTCCACCCCTCCCCGCACCCCCAGCTCCTGGTTTCTCCTCTGCTGACCTCCTCTGCCGTCCACCTGCCCAGGTGCCCACCACCTGGTTGGGGGGGGGGCGCTTTCTGTCTCACACCTAGTCCATCCGCATGGTTACCACCATCACCGTCAGCATCCCCCTCGCTCACCCCAGACCCATTCCTCACATGGCGCCAGCGGACTCTTCTCAAGTCCGAGCTGCCCTGCTTAGGACAGAACCCAGACTCCCGCGCCCTGGCCTCTGCCCTCGCTGTTCTCCGGCCTGAGCGCGCCTCCCCTGGGCCCCTCCCGGAGTTAAGAAACGAGCTACAGAAACACAAGACTTGGGTTGGCTGAACGGACACACCACTGATGTCCTCTCTCTGTGTCTCCACTCACCTTCCTGGTCTGTCTCAAGGACCACAAGGCGTGCCCGGTGTTAGCAAAGACGGCCGCGACGGGGCCCACGGAGAGCCTGGGCTCCCTGGCGATCCTGGCCTTCCCGGTGCTGTTGGCGCTCAGGGGACCCCCGGCATTTGCGACACCTCCGCCTGCCAAGGAGCCGTGATGGGAGTGGGCGGGGACAAATCAGGTCCCAGGAGCTCCTAAAACACAACTTCAGGAAGCGGGTGAGAAAGTGACGCCGACTGAGGCAGCCAGCTGTGCCAGGACCCTGCGGGGACCAGCAGCGTCCTGGCACCAACAGTTGGGCGCCGCCGTGCCGCCCAGCGAGGCCTGCCCCTCCTTGTCCTCAGCGGCAGCGACTGGACACTTGGCCCCTGAGAGCATCCTCCATCGAGCTGCTGTCAGAGTGTTCTGTCTCCACGTGTATTTACAGTGGTCCATTCGGCTGTAACATCATACCTCAGACACAGGCCTATGTAATAAAATCGTCAACCCAACATTTCAGAGGGATCTAGGGTGTACATATAGAAAGTTTTGTACAATTTCACGAGAGAAAAAAATATTCAGCAACTTGTTTACATGGCATTTGTGTAAAGGCTAAGATATCGTTTCAATAAAATGATATATGAAATCTTCAGATTAATGACTGGCCACAGTATTACAAAAAGAATAAAGAATTTAATGTACAGTATCCCTTCCATACAAAGGTCTCGTCTGATTTGCCTGCCTCCTTTGTGTACAAACGTTTAACTATCTCCCATTGACAGTATTTATTGAAAGTGACTGTATTGCACTAAAGTCTATTGGTATTATCTATTGTAATAAATAAAGCCACTCATTTGAAAAACTCAGTTCCAAACACTACAGTTTATTACACAGAAAGGAATGACTCTCAATATGAAAATGAGGGCATTGAAGCAATCTACCGTGACAATATTTCATTTATGGACAAAGTACCTTTAAAGGAGATCTCTGGAAAATTTCTAGCAAAAAGGTTTAAAATAGGACTGCATTTTGCAATACAGTTCTATGCAGCTAGAAATCATTACAAGGGGAAGCGATAAACAAATGAAATAAAATGTCCAAACTACTTACAGTTAAGAACAATTTAACTTGTTCTGGTTGCTAAGGGGGCATATTTAAAATGTAAATAAGTAAAAAGCAATGTACCTTCTAAGACTAAAGAAATTACAAAGGATGTTAATTTTTTAAGTTATCATGTTAAGAAAACATGATGGAATCAGACAGATAATTGAAAAATTACTTACTAATTGTCAAGATGTCTTCATCCACAAATGGTCTAAGAGGACATTAATGGGTAAGCATTTTGTTTTAGATAAATATTTTTACAAAATGTGCTTTCAAAGTCCCCACTGGAGTCCCATCAGCTGAATCAGGTCCCTTTAGAGTTAGACTATCAGAGCTGAGTTCCAGGGTCCTAGGAAATGTTTATGGGTCACGAAGGAACAGGCGTTTACTTCCCAGGCATGAGTGTTCACATCCAGTCACTTGATCTCCACAGCTGGGCTACTCTGTACTCTCCTGTGTGGGACCCGTCACCAAGGAGTCTGGTCTGGTCAACTTTAGCCTTCTGCCAGTTTTACCGCAAAATACACTCTCAAATTCCTAAAGTTGAGAAATGACCATTAATGTACCATATGCACAGACATGAAGACTGCTATCTTCAAAAACACAAAAGGTTGAAATTAAGAGCTAAACTACTTCAAAATATATAGTTAAGGTGTCACTCACAAACGTATGTCACATCCTGTAAGGGGATACAGATGATAAAAATGAGGATTCAAACATTTGTTTCAAATAGTTATCTTTACGTGTATTTTTATTTAGTTTTCCAATAGATTCTCAAAATGCCTGACCATACTGTAAACCCTTCTGATATTTTTTTTAAAAGCAGACATATTTTTTTGTTATTTTCATTGTGGTAACACAGACATAAACTTTACCATTTTAACCATTTGTAAGTTTGCACTTCAGTGGCATTAAGTATGTTCACACTCTTGTGCACCCATCACCACCATCCATTTCCAGAACTTTCTACCACCCCACACAGACACTCTGTACCGTGACACACCCCTCCCGCCACGGGCATTTGCTGTCCCCCGCCCCCGCCCCACTGAATGCTCAGTGTTAGGCGTGGCAACGGGGCCAGACCAAGAGCTAACTCCCCGGCACCCTGCTGGCCGCGGGTCAAGTTCATGCCACTATGCCTCTAAACACTTTGTAAAAGGCCTCAATTTTAATGGTTGAGTCAGTCTCAAGCTCACAAAAAGAGAAGGCAGGTGCGAGCAGACAACCCAAAGCTCATCGGCCTCCAGGAAACAAATGACATGGGTCTGCAAGATGCAGAAGGTGGGACGTCCTGCAGGACGCAGTATTCACGTTACTGAACCCAGCTTGGGTCCGCTCACCCACGTGCAGCATTACATGTCATGATTAGTTATACTCTGTGACAACTTCAGCAGAGAATTTTTTTCCATATAATGGAAATTTCGTGTAATTTAATATACTAAATAATCTTCATTAGTTTAATATTTCTCTCTGAGATGCCTCAGGAGCCCTTCAGAAAACTCAAAGTCAGCTAGAGAGGGAAACTTACAACCTGTTGTCAAAAGCAGCTCAATATTCCAGGAAAACTTTGCTTCTTAACAGAGACAGAAAACCACATCCAGTCTTGCACCAGCTTACTTTTAATAGCGAAGTTCATTTAGTTAATTAAATTCAATCTAATATGAGCCAATCTTGACCCCATGCAAAACTCTTTCCTTAAGGTTCCTTTTCCACAAACCTCCCATCACTTTCTGTATCCATATTAGTTTGTCCCTTATTTTTCCTCTATCCAGTAACAACCAGCTTTGGGACAAAATATTCTCCCTTTTTTCCCTTAACAAAGATATTTCTATTCTTTTTTGGCTACACCACATGACATGCGGGATCTTAGTTCCCTGACCAGGGATCAAACTCTTGCCCCCTGCAGTGGAAGTGCGGAGTCTTAACCACTGGACCGCTGGGGAAGCACCTATCCCACTTTCTTTACACACTGAAATTCTTCCCTTATTACTTTTAGTAACTTAATTACATATGTATTACAATTTTTAATCCTTAAAAACTTTAATCTCTACTGAAAACCAAGAAGCAAGTAATTGAACTGTTCTTTATATCATCATGTTTTGATTGGCAAACTTATGAACACATTCTATAACCTCTAAAAGCATACATTTTCCTATAATACAATTTTTCTCTTTAATGTGGTACAAGACATATATCTAATAAGCCCAAACATCTTTAGTTTTTTTTCTCTCTCATAAGAAGACAAGAGAAGGTAAATTCGGACTTCTCTAGCAATCAATGTTCCAGTATTTTATCTTAATGAAAAATGACTTAGACCTTTAATGAATTTCCATCATATAACTTAATTTAGCAAAACTAAAGTTTCAAGTTACCAAAAATCTGGAAAAACTAATACACGATTATTCCTGAAGAGCTCACCTGAAAGCTTTTATCCCATTTATCTCTATTACTTATGACAATATTATATACAGACGTCCATCCATCCATCCATCCAGAGATCTCATAGCTTATATTTCAATACAAAACTTATTAGTTTATAAATTTTATCCCATTTTCCCCCTCTATTGTAAAACAGCCCTAACTGCATAATAGTAGCATAATTTAAGGATCCATTAACAGGCAACTTCTTTCCTGAATCTATGGAGTCTATTATGGCCAGGCCATGTTACAAAGGAAAATCATTTTTTTACACTTTATTTGTTTGTGACTGAAAGTGGTCCAGTTCTAGAGAATGCACCCCAAGGGGCTGCATTCAGGAAATAAGCTTGAGTTCCAATACCAGCACACTTACACACAAGACAAATGCACACAAACACACACACACACACACACACACACACACACACACACAAAGAACAAAATCTAATTCCCGCAGGACAAAAACAAAGAGTGAAGTCCAACAATTCCCTCAAGTTCCCAAATGAGGGTTCCTGTTTTAATAACAAACAAAATGCAAATGAAAAGATAGGAAATCATGACCTCACGTGTCATGGCAACTCACCCAGCAAATGTAAAACTTTATAACAGTTGGAACAAGTTAAATTTACCTACTTGAGTTTAAAAAGGCTCTTTCCCCTTTTTTCCTTTTGATTTGAAGTTCTACTAATTAACCCAGGCTGAAGTCTCAGGCAATGTGGGTTGTGTTTGCATTTCAAAGACATGATAAGAGTTATGGCTTCAAGCTTTCTCCTAGTAATATTTTTGTTCTCTGAGGGTCAGAATTCTGAGAAAATATTTAAGCCAGCTTTCTCTAACTGCATAGGCAAAAAAGAACCAGGTTTGGAATTTCAAAAGAGTTTCATCTTAACCAATTTTCTCCAGAGTCTGAAGAAAGTTGTCGCCATGTGGTGTTAGAAAAAACATTTTTCTTTTTATAGGAGCATAGCTGAACATATACCAGTTTGGTAAAATACACCCTAGGCTACAAGACGGAACAGAGCTCTGATCACTCATTTCTTAATTATTCATGGCCGGTGTTGTCAAATATCAAGCCAACAAACAAACCAATGCAATGGAAAACAGTCTCTCAGGGTCGAAGTTCCCTAGTCCCAAAAAGGGAAATTCCCAACGAATGCCCCATCAGAGACAAAGCCAAATGACCAGGCTTTCCTGGTGGTGCAATGGTTAAGAATCTGCCTGCCAATACAAGGGACACGGGTTCAAGCCCTGGTCTGGGAAGATCCCACAGGCCGCGGAGCAGCTAAGCCCATGTGCCACAACTACTGAGCCTGTGCTCTAGAGCCCTCGAGCCACAACTACTGAGCCCACGTGCCACAACTACTGAAGCCCACGCGCCTAGAGCCCGAACTCCGCAACAAGAGAAGCTGCTGCAATGAGAAGCTCGCGCACTGCAAAGAAGAGTAGCCCTCACTCGCCACAACTAGAGAAAGCCACATGCAGCAACGAAGACCCAATGCAGCCAAAAATAAATAAATAAATTCATTAAAAAAAAAAAAAGCCAAATTACCAAGCCTTGGTCCAAAAGGGAAAATCCCAACCAATATTCTGCTATAGAAGTCAATGTGATAGGGAAGAATACTCTGGTGTCACCACACATGAGCTCCATTACTTACCAAAGACATCTCAACCTGCCAATGCGAGTGCCTTGTTTCTTTTACCACAAAAATCAAAAGCGCTGTGGGCCAAGGATGGCTGGTTGGTAGCAAGGTCTTGGGGCTGCCCCTGAGACGAAGGTGCTCAGGCAGCTGCTGAACAAGATCCATCTCAGTCACAAAAACTGTCACCAAACCAAATCGGGTCCATTCACCCACACACAGTAAAGACAATCTACTGACACCAGGTTGTGGTGAAGGATAGTGCAACGTTTATTGCAGGCACCAAACAAGGAGTTCAGATTTTTGAGCATTAACACTGATCACTAGACAAGTCTAAGTTCACCTCCTGTCTTCTTATGAGAGAGAAAAACAACTAAAGATGTTTGGGTTTATTAGACACATGTCTTGTACCACATTAAAGAGAAAAACTGTGCTATAGGAAAACGTATGTTTTTAGAGGTGTGTTCATAAGTTTGCCAATCAAAACATGTTGATATAAAGTAAAAGTTCAATTACTTGCTTCTTGGTTTTCAGTAGAGATTAAAGTTTTTAAGGGTTAAAAATTGTAATACATATGTAATTAAACTACTAAAAGTAATAAGGGAAGCATTTCAGTGTGTAAAGAAAGTAGGATATACATTGTCAGTGAGAGAAGGTATAAAGAATGGAAATATCTTTGTTAAGGGAAAAAAGGGAGAATAATTTTGTTCCAGAGCTGGTTGTTTCTGGATGGGGAAAAAATAAGGGACAAACTAATATAGATACAGAAAGTGATGAAAGGTTTGTAGAAAAGGAGTCTTAAGAAAAGAGTTTTGCATGGGGTCAAGATTGGCTCATATTAGATTGAATTTAATTAAGTAAATGAACTTTGCTATTAAAAGTAAGCTGGTGCAGACTGGAAGTGGTTTTCTCTCTCTGTTAAGAGAGCAAAGTTTTCCTGGAATATTGAGCTGCTTTTGACAACAAGTTGTAAGTTTCCTTCTCTAGCTGACTTTGTTTTCCAAAGGGCTCCTGAGGCATCTCAGAGAGAAATATTAAACTAATGAAGATTATTTAGTATATTAAATTACACAAAAAACATTATATGGAAAAAAATTCTCTGCTGAAGTTGTCACAGAGTATAACTAATCATGACATGTAATACTGTGCATGGGCAAGCGGACCCAAGTTCAGTTCGGTAACAATTTTTGGCACCCCAGATGGGCTGGAAATCCCATCTGGGTCACCAAAAATTGTTACCGAACTGAATTTGGGTCCACTCACCCGCGCACAGTAAGGTCAATCTACTGACACTGGGTTGTGGTGAAAGAAAGTGCAGCATTTATTGCAGGTGCCAAACAAGAAGTTCAGGTCTTTTGAGCATTAGCTGCCCAGACTCCTTGTTTGGCACCTGCAACAAACGCTGCACTTCTTTTCACCGCAACCGGTGTCAGCAAATTGGCTTTACTGTGCGCAGGCAAGTGGACCCAAATTTGGTTCAGTAACATTCAGCCTCATCAATAAACAAACAGCAAGGAAAATAGGAAAGGGGAGCCATAACAGATTAAAAGATATTTAAGAGCTATGAACCCAATGCAGTGTTTGGATACTGATTTAAGTAAGTCAACAGTAAAAAGACAGTTGTGAGCCAAGCAGAGAAATCTGGACAGGGATGGAGATTAAGGAAGATGATGATGATGTGGTTGTGCTTTTAAACAGCCCTTTTCTTTTTAGAGATACATTTGTGAATGAAAATGATATGACATCTGGAAATGCTTTAAAATAATTCAGTGACGGTGGGAGGATGGGGATGTATAGGTGAAACAAAGTTACGCCTGAAGCTGAGTTATTGGACACGGAAGTTCATTATTTTAGTCTCTCCGTTTTTGTGCATGTATACATTTCTGTAAGTTTTTTTTTTTTTTTAAAGCATAGCATTCTTACACAATTAAGTCTAAGTTTATATATTTTTATTGTGGTAAAATATATGTAACATAAAATTTGCCATTTTTTACCATTTGTAAGTGTACAATTCAGTGGCTTAAGTACAGTCACAATGTTGTGTAAACATCACCACTATCTATTTCCAGCACTTTCTCATCTCCCCAAACTGAAACTCTGTCCCTGTTAAACATGTACCCTCCATCCATCTGCCTCCCCTAGTCTCTGGCACCCGCCATTCTACTTTTTGACTTTATGAATCTGATGACTCTAGGTACTTCATGTAAGTGGAATCATACAGTATTTGTCTTTTTGTGTCTGCCTTTACCCGGTCAGCATCCTGTTTTGGAGGTCCATCCATATTGTGAGGCATGTGTCAGAACTTCATTCCTTTTCATGGCTGAATAGTAATCCATTGGCTCTACAGACATTCTGCTTATCCATTCGTCTGTTGATTGGACTGTTTCCACCACTTGGATTGTTTCTACCTTTCGGTGACTGTGAATAATGCGGCTATGAACACTGGTATACAAATATCTGTTTAAGTCCCTGCTTTCTATTCTTTTGGGTAATTTCTATTCTTTTGGATCATATGGTAATTCTACGTTTAACTTTTTGAGGAACCACCAGCTGCACCATTTTACATTCCCACCAGCAATCCCAAGGGTTGCAATTTCTCCACATCCTCACCAACACTTGTTATTTTGTTTTGTAATAGCCACAGCTAATGGGTGTGAAATGGTATCTCACATCCATTAAAGTGCTCTTGATTTGCATTTCCCCGATCATTAGTGATGTTGAGCATCTTTTCATGTGCTTATTGGCCATTTGCTTATCTTCTGTGGAGAAATGTCTATTCAAGTCCTTTGCCCATTTTTGAATTGTGCTGTCTCTTTGTTGCTGGACTATAATAGGTTTATATTTAATTTGTGTCCAGGAAGGGAAGTATAAGCGCTCTCTCTGCTGCCACTGCTCTGACTTCTGAGTCATCTGGAATGGCTGGAGCACTCCACCTGTACACACGCTAAGTGGCATCCCAACCGAGGCCATCTGCCATTTGCAACAACTGCCTATGCTCAGAAGCTATATCTGCACATAAATACATTCTAATTTCCTTCCCAAAATTTAAAAGATTTTCAACGGGTCTTAATGCAATGTAAGATGAACCATGGTTTGATATATTGGTTTCTATATTCTGACACCCAAAGCCCAACTATAAAATATTTGCCTATATTTGAGAAGGTAGAATTTACCTTTGAGAATAACTAAATAGAAGTCAGAAGGAAGAAAATAATCATCTCTCAGATGTAAGAAAGTACTTCAAGAGATTTTCTAAACAATCATCATAAAATGAGGAGGATAGCCCTGGGCACCCACCTTTATTTTGAATAGTTCTGCCAGCAATGGCGTTAAGGTGTAGCTCAATCTAGACTCTCACGAGGTCCCTGGGACTCAGTTCATGGGCACTTGGGGTGACCGTGAAAGAGGGAGACAAGTGGACATCTCCCGCCCTTGACTGCGTCAAAGGTAAGCTAGTAATTGTTACTCTGCTCTCTCAATTAGCGTCTATTTCAATGAAACTTAAGTGAAATAGCTGAGTTTTAAGGGATTTTTACAACTCATCAGACACCTTGAGATGACGTCTGGTCAAAGTTGGATATTCACATTAGATTTGTAAATAGAAGAAGGCCAATAATAAAAACTATTTTTAGTAGGAAAAAGAAAGATCGTTCCAATTACATGTCAAGAAATTATACCAGGAAGTAAGGAAGAGGAAGAAAACTGGTGTCATCTGTACAGAGAGACGAGAGAATTAAAGGCAAAGGGTTAATGAAACCAAAAGGGGTGACAAACCTCGGGGCCCAGGTGGGAGGGTGTGCCCCCGACACTCAGCCACGCTGAGCCCCACAGAGACGGGACAAGGCCAGTCGCGGTGGGAGATGCCACGGGGGCTCTCAGAACAACAGGTCTGACAGACAAGAGAGGACAGGAAAGGCCTGAACCACAGTTCATAACCTCAACCTAATAAACATACAGAATTCGCCAGAGAACACACGTCCTTTCCAAATAAACACAGAATTTTAAAAAATTGACCACATAAGAAGTCACAATGGAAGTCTCAACAAGTTTTTAAAAACTGCCATCTTCACTGATCAGAATGTGATAAATAAATGTGAGAAATAGATAAAATGCTGTTCTTAAAAAGAACAGTCTTATCTACAAAACAGAAACAGACTCACAGACATAGAGAACAGACTGGTGGTTGCCATGGGGGTGGGGGATTGATGGAGTGGTAGCTTGGGATTAGCAGATGCAAACTACCATATATAGGATGGATAGACAACAAGGTCCTAACCCTATACAAGGTTACAGTTCCCTGTATAGCACGGGGAACTATATTCAATATCCTGTGATAAACCATAATGGAAAAGAATATGAAAAAGAATGTATGTAGATATATACGTGTGTGTGTGTATATATATATATATATATATATATATATATATATTTATGTACAACTGAGTCACTTGGCTCTACAGCAGAAATTAACACAACATTGTAAATCAACTATACGTCAATAAAATAAATTTAAAATAAAAAGGACAGAGTTCCTACTGCACAGGAAAGGGAGAAGTAACAGTACAGCTGCACCTTATAACTGGGGCTGGTGTGCAAGGAAAAGTGGGTGCGGGGCGGCCCCCAGCCCAACTTCAGGTGGAGGAGGGAAGACAAAGCAGGGGGGCAGCGCCACTGTCCTGCCCAATGACTGTGATGGTGACAGGACAGAGGAGAGGGAAGCACAGAGTGAGAGACTGCCCCGCAGCCCCCGAGCCTGGCTAGGGTTCAAGGTCACGACCCCAAAATGTCACCTCACAACAACTGTGTCGCCAGTGATCCTGGATTGGTGCTGGACCGGGGAAAATGGTGTAGAGGATGTTATTGGGACAAGAGGCAAAATTTGAATTAGATAAGAGTATTACACCAAGGTTAAGTGTCCTGATTTTGGCCATTGTATTCTGGTTATGTAAGATAATGTAATATTCTTTAAAATCACAGACTGAAGTGTTTGGGTGAAGTGTTTGGGTATCAAGGGGCATGGTGCCCACAGTTTACCATCAAATGGTTTAGACTGTGTGAGACAGAACAAATGGGGCAAAATGTGAACAACTGAGGGTTCTGGGTGGGCACACAAGGAGCTCTTAGCACTCGTCTTGGAATTTTTCTGCAAGTTTAAAATTATATAAAAATTTTTAATTACCATAAATAAATACAACGAATCATCTAAATCCAGGGTTCTACAGGCACCTGTCTGGCCCAATCTCTTCAAAATCTCAGTGTCGTAATAGAAACTGCGGGGTAGGGAGGACTGCTATAGCTTACAGACAGAAAAACGTCACTGAACACAATGCAGAAGCATGGCTGGGTGCTGGTTTGGAAAAGAACGCAGCCATAAAAGTCACCTTTAGAACATCTGGGGGACATGGGAATACGGACTGGGTAGTAGATGGTATAAGAGAACGACTATCGACCTTGTGAGGTGTGAAAACGGCACTGGCGTTACGTGGGAGACGCAGGCGTAAATATTTAGAGGTGAAGGGTCATGACATCTGTCATTGTCTGAAATTGTGCTGTGCATGTGCATGTTAAACACGGTAAATGTTGACGGCTCAGACTAGGTGAGGGGAGGACAGGTGTTCAGTGAACTCCGTGCTCATTAGAAAAATAAAACAAAGGGAACCACCTGCTTGCAGACTCGTTTACCTTCTCAACTTCTCCACCTGACGCCTCCTGGGCACTGAAAACCTAGCCCGTCGGACACAGAACGTGGACTCCGCCCCACCCCATCCTGCTTCTCCACACGTCTTCCCGTCTCAGCAAACAGCGCCGCCCGCCCAGCTGCTCCAGCCAGACGCCCCACCGTGGTCCCCAATTCCTCTGCCCAGCAGCCCTACATCCAGCACCGCGGGCCCTGGCCAGTCTCAGCAGGGCGGCTGCGGCCTCTGACCAGGGTCTGTGTCTCCACTCCTGCCCACCCCCAACCTCTCCTCCTGGAGTCTCTTTGCAGTATGTCAACCAGACCCCACACCGGGATGGAGGTGGTCCATTCACCCTCGACCTGTTAGCCGCTTCCCTCCAGCCCATGGGGTCTCTGTCTTATTCAAGGTGCCCCCAGTGTCTGGGACAGAAGCCTGGTTACAGTCGGAACAGACCTGTGGGATGAGATGTGTACTGAAATAATTTAGGAAAATCACTGAAGACTTTTGTGTATCACATCTTTAAGAACAAAAATGTTCATGCAAGTAAGAGGGGGAAAGTCACTACGGAAACAGGAAGGACACAAGGGTTTAAGCTACCTACATTCTAATTCCCCCCCAAATTGCTACTGACATCACTTCAGCCTGTTTCTTGATGGGTCTTGTAATCCGACCCAGAAACAATCTACAAATTCAATGTAACTGAATTTCAGAAATAATCAGAAAGCCTAATACACATAAAAATTAATGTCCATAAGCTTTTAAACCTATTTAATCTTTGAGTATAGATAGTGACAGTTAAGGTTTTTTATTGTAAACACCTTCATCATATTTGAATGAATCATATAAATAATAATTTACCACTATTAGGTACACAGAGCCAACCACTAAATCATTTTTTAAAATATAAAAGCTTTATTTTATTACAATAGACCAAGTCTATCACTAAAAACTAATGTTAAAGAGTAACCACATTATAAATAACCATAAATGATCCAAGCAGCACAAACTTGACACAGGTATTGCTTTAAAAGGCAATTAAATATACAATGAAAATAAGGAACTTGATGAAATTACGAAACACACAAGGTGGAAATGCACATGGGCACAGAAAAGGGAAACGGAGAGGACAAACTCTTACACTCAGCCCAAGGGGCCTCATTCCAGGCAGCCTGGGGCGCTCGGCCAGCCGCTCCCCCAGGATCTAGATACGGAAGGTTCTTTTTAAAAAGGTTCCACGTTTATAGTGCCAACCTCAGCTCGGTTCTCTAATCAGGCTCGTGCTGCCGTCAACGGCAGCGACCACACGACAGCCGGGGCCAGCAGCAAAGCCAGGGTGCTCTTCGCTAAGGCCTCATCCCACGCGCCCTGATCCCCCGAGTTCTGAGGCCGGTACCTGGACCCAAGGTCCCCCCAAGGCAGAGCACAGAAGCCAATGCAGGGGATGTTCTCTCATCTGAACCCCCAAGGAGGAGGCAGGTGGGACCCTCACTCAACCAGCATCCGCTCCCACTGGGAGCCCAGCTGGCCTGCAGGGAATCAATGGCTCCTCAGCCCAAACAGACAGGGTCAAGGTCGAGCTGCCTGTACTAAGGAACTGAGATGCCCGAGCCCCCGAGTCGCCCCCAATCCCCCAGGCCGCAGCGTTTCTCTTCTCTGCCTTCTGAACCGTGTTTGAAATCCAGACTGTTTATTTGACATTTAATTGCCTCTTTTTTTTTCTGTTTGTGCTTTATCCCTTTCACATCTTCTGAGGGGGAAAAAAAAAAATCATATCCTACAGGCAGGTCTCTGAAACCCCTTTAAGCCCCCAAACAATCCACTGCACAGGCGGGTGCCTAACTGCTGGCTGACCACACATCCAGGCTGCAGTTAGTACCTTGATTAAGTGAGGAGCGGGGCATTATTCACACCGGACTCAGCATCTGACATTTGGTTCCACGAAACAAAGGACAGTTTGGGACATCTTAGAGGAAAAAGGATATAAAAAACAACACTGACACCTTTACAGGATTCTGAAAATCTCCTGGCCCAGATACTAACCTTTTTAAGAGAATCTCCATGTCTTTCCTGAATATATTTCAGGAACGCTGTGGTCCACTGCAGAGTCGTTGCCTTATCGGTCTCGGCGTTGCAGAACGGGACTAAAAGATTCAACTCATCACAACAAATGCGGATTCTGCGCCTACAGTCAAAACCCAAAGTAATCACATAGAGAAGCTGAAGCAGAACAAAGGAATAAAGCAGGTGTCTGTGTGTCTTGAAGAATCAGCTCGCGGCCTGGCCACTGAGAGCGTACGAAGGGCAGCCCCCCACCTCGGGGCTCCCCTCTACAGCGGCCAGCCCCCCCTCAGCGGCCCACTAAGCCCAGTTGCGCTCCCTGGAAACTTTCCCGTTTACTTCTCCTGGGCCAGGAGCAAGGACCAGGTCCAAGTCTCTAGACCAAGGATGGACCCAAACCCCCTGAAATTGGAAGCAAAATTGTGTGTGTGTTTCTTCTGGGCAGGACATTCTTTCACTCACCTGCCCTCCAGGTGCCAAGGAAGTCACAGAAGCTAGGATTCACAGCTTTGATTCTCCAAGGGGCCCCAGTTCATAAAGGACCACAGACTACCAGCCTGTTAATATCCCCAAACCCGGTCTTTTTAGGGATGACTTACATCACAACTGGAGCCTTAGACCATTTTTAACTTTTACGCATTACATTCAGATAATACAGTCCTTGTTTCTATTTCCCCACCTGTACACTCGGAACTTTAGAGCAAACTTTGTAAGGTAACAAGAGCAGGAATTCACTAGATGCTCTGTAAGTGCAGGCACCGGGCCAGACGCTGCATTTCAGCTTGTTTAATTCTTGTGTCCCATCTACGCAGTAGGTAATATCCCTATTTTATAGACAAGAGACTCAGATGGAGAGGTAAAGAATGTGTAGGAGGTTGTTAAACTAGGAAATGGTAGAGTAAGAATTAAAACTTTTACTGTCAACACATAGTACGTATAAGGCTTTTTTTCAGATGGTAGGTATTCAGTAAATGTTTATTAAATAAATATAAACAATGCCCGTTATAATTCACGGTGAGTTCAGTGATGCCCTTCACTTGGCGTGTGTGTGCGGACACATCCTTAGGAAAGGTATCTAGCTGCCTAGCTTTAATATATCCCTTTAAATAAATAAGTTTCCACTGCTCAACACTGTAGGTTCAGAGATGAATATTTGTCTTGCTCAATGCTCTATTTCCTGAGCCTAAAACAGAAACTGGTACAAAGTACTCAATAAATGACTAAGTTAATTAATTATATGTTAGGGAATCATCCCGTACCCAGCTATAACAGAAAAATTAACCATCTTTTGCTTCTACACAGAACAGCACAAATAAAATCCACAGATAAAACAGCTTACATAAGCTGTAACTTCCTCCTTCTTCAATATCCTTAAAAGAACCAAGCAAAACTGAGTAACCCAGCGTGCAGGCGGACTCCCTCCCAGGAAGGCTGCCCCGGCCAGCACCTGGGAACTTAGATTTCGGGGGGGTTCCCCCCACCATTGGTCACTGGCTTATGCTAAACACCAGCTTTCCTTCTGGGCGTCTGGGATTTGGCCGCATGCCAGGTAAGGAATGCCCCCCCCCCACCCCCACGACCTGCCCCCAGTAGGATTCAGGGCCCCGAGTCTCTAAGGAGCTTTGCTGTCCGGGAACATGTCATCAGTGCTGGGGGGTGACAGGCATCCTGAGTGGCTCCACTGGGAAGTGTTCTGGGGAGCTGGCGCCTGGGGCCCCTAGACCTCTCCCCATGCACCTCTGCTGACTTTGCTGGGTTCTTTGTCCAAAATAAATCAAAGCCATGAGTCCTCCTAATGAATCATCAAACCTGGGGGTGGTCTTGGGTACCCCCATCCACCTAGCAAAGCAAGGTGACCATTGACTCTTGCCAGCTTTCCCTCCCTTGAACACAGAAATGGCTACACCATTGTTTTCTACAAAAAGGTGCCCGTTACCACCACTGACGGTCATCAGCTTGGCGTCTAAGACAACTGTATACCACCGACTCCACGCATTACCTTCTATCTCTTTCCATGCGGTTGTGCCTCTCCCTGCGCTGGGACCTGCCCCCCTGGGGCCCACTCTGGGTCTGCTCCCCGAGGGTGGCCTGGGACGACTCCACCGACTGCCAAGCGCCCTGCGCTGCTGTGGCGGCTTCACCCACATTCTGGAGCTCTCCAAGGGCTCTTCGTTCTATGCCTGTGTCCAACTGACGCATCCTACTCCGACTCCTCTTATTTATTGCTTGTTTACATAGCGCTTCTTCTTTGCAAAAGAAGGAAAAAGTGGTATTTTAATTTTTTTGTTCTTCTAAACTTACCCTCGTGAATGCTGAATATATTTTTTGGTATTTTCGATCCAAGATATAAACATGAATGGGTAAGGAGCACACAGAACTGAACAGGAAGCACTCCAAAATTCCATAGGAACGGTTGGCACAAGGCCCTAGGTTTCAAACTGTAAAGCTGAATGTAAACTAAATTAAAACACCCCAGGTATTATGTAATCAATACAGCTTGTCAAAAGTCCCCCTTTTAAATCAACAGACCTTTTAACTGTCATCTATGAATAAAAAAACCAAGAAGTTGTTTGACTTTTCTGATATTCAGAATGGGGGAAAAAAAAACCTAGAAATATTTTCTCCAAAAGATTTTCTTGATATGCAATTATTCTAATACGACAATTGATATTCTAACTGCAATGCTCAGAAGAGGACAAAACCTAAGTGGTTTAGGATTAGACATGCCCTCACCTTACAAGTGAGATTCCCCCCACAAAAGGAGTAATCACATCACAGCTTTGACCTGTGCTACAGAAATATGTCCAATTTCTATCAAAGTACCGCAGGCGTCTAATTAGTACCTGTGGTGATGTGCATTCCCGAGGTACCGTACAAAGCCAAACCCTCTACAGCGAAAGAATCACTTAATACAAATTTCAGAATAGTGATAACTTTTCAAAAGACATAGAGAGGAATTCACAAGTATTGGTAATATTTTGGTTCTTCAGCTGAGTAGTCAGTACAGGGACTATTTTAATATTAACCTTTATACCTTACAAATGTTAACGTATACTTTCGCGAGCAATGTCATAAGAACAAGGGAAAATTAATCACTGGCGTGGGAGAAAGAAGGAGAGCTCCATCCCTACCCTGTCTTTATCAGCTCTTGAAAAGCTGAGTGTAAGCTGTGTTATTGTTGGATAACTCGAAAAAGAATGTTTTCCAGGAAAAACGGATTGAAGGTTAACGTCAGGGGTAAGCAAAGTTTGCCTTCAGAAGTTTCTTTATTTCTAAAACTTTCTGTATCACCTTATGGCCTCTTGCTCCCAATTCAATCCTTTGCCCATCTGCAGATCGTCCCCTAAAGCTCTGAGCGGATTTCAGACTCCTGCCTCACTCATGAAGTATGAAATAAGAGAAAAAAAAAAAAACCCTAAAAGTGCTGTCAGTAACTTGAAGGTAACGAAAATGTACCTAAGTCTATCATTTTTCTGTTTAAGGAGGTTACTGTTAAGAAAAAGCAGCCCCTAAACTCAACGTCTCCAGGCCAAGTATAAACGTGATGTTCAAAATTCGCAAGGATGTTCAAAGTGAGGTGACTGGGCAGAGGGACGGAAGGATTCCTAAGATGCAAGCAGACTTCCCAGATCGTTTCATTTGTTTATAAACCACCTCTCTCCCCTCCCCAACCCATGGCCAAAAAAAAAAAAGGGGCAAAGACATCAGGCAGGAGGAGAAAGCACCTGCCAGCTTCTGTTTTATCGCTTACCTCCTACTTTAATCCAAACTTGCTCAGGCAAAGCTTTGTTTCTACTACCCAAAGTCTGTTTGGTGGATTCAATTTCTTGCTGATAACAGAAAGAAAATGCTCTCGGCAATCCAACATCCTGATGCTTGGTAGCTTCAAGTACAGAACAAGAGTTACTAGAACTCTGGAAAAATATGAAGCAACAGGAACTTTATCAACAGGTGACAATCTCCTTTCTACGCACAAATAAAATGCACTTTAATAGAAGTAACGTCAAAGCTATTCACATGAACTTGAAGAAGTTTAGGTGCACTAAGGATTTTTAAATATCCCCGAACCACATAAATACTCTCGATTTTAAAAAGTTATTGAGGGCTTCCCTGGTGGCTCAGTGGTTGAGAATCTGCCTGCCAATGCAGGGCACACGGGTTCGAGCCTTGGTCTGGGAAGATCCCACATGCCGCGGAGCAACTCGGCCCATGAGCCACAATTACTGAGCCTGCGCGTCTGGAGTCTGTGCTCGGCAACGAGAGGCCGCGATAGTGAGAGGCCCCCGCTTGCCACAACTAGAGAAAGCCCTCGCACAGAAACGAAGACCCAACAAAGCCATACATACATACATACATACATAAAAAAAAAAAAGAATGTAAGCAGAGAAGAATAGCATTAAAAAAAAATAATAATAAAATAAAAAGTTATTGAGCTCAATGAAAGAAAAAAAAAATCCTTGGGACCTAACTAAAATACAATTTATCCATTTAATACAAAAGAGCAAAGCTTCGCAAATCATTTTCCCTACCTGTGTTTGTGAAAGGTTAGAATTTCCACTAGTAGAGCAACTATTTGCAGTAAACAGAGGGTATGTAAATTGCAGAGCAGTAGTTGCTGCAGCAGTTTTATTTTTCACTAATGTTGTACATTTGTTTTGTTGCTGATGAAGAGGAACATTCATTAATTCAGATGGATGGCGAATAAGAGTTACCAAACTGCCAAGACAAAAGAAACCCAGAAACACATGAAGAGTATGTGGCAGGTAAGTTTCCTGAAACACCACAATCACTAACTATCACACTCTAATGGTTAACATTTGATTTTCTAGATAGGAACTCGAATCTGTTACCATGAATGCCCCCCATCATGGAAATCTCTACAAAACAATTATCAGCTAGTGTTGTAGGGGACAAGTTCAAACTTTCTTCCTCACACTGGAAGGTGTGGCTGTGTGTCACCTTTTAGTTACACCTCCCTTCCCATCACACTTCTGACACCAATCTCTGTGTTTTTGGCCATCCTCCAAAATCTGACGACTATGGGCAAAATGGGGAAAACTACAGGGTGGGGACAGACAGAAAGCTGAGGAGACACCCTAGCAGACAGGCTACTCCTCTCCGAGAGAGTTGTTGCTGCGAGATCACTTATGGGCTGGCAGTCTGGAGGAAGGATGAAGCTGCATTTTACACTCAAAGCCTCACAGCACGACGTCTTTCCTCCCAGGGGACGCATCTGTGCAGGAGAGGTCAGCCTCAACCTGAGTCAGCAGAGGGAGAAGCAGAGGTCTCGCCTGACATTTAGGTGGGTGATTTGGGGGCAAAACCTTTGTTCCTCAAGAACACGTGTGCACTTATCTCATCTCTCTTCCACATGCAGACGCAGAGTGCACACCACAAAGGTAATGCTGCAGGGTGTGTACTTAACATCTGCTTGCTATGCTTGCGCAGAGCACACAAACTTCCAGCTCAGTCTCCAGACCCACTGAGGTCTGCTCCCTGTTAAGATGCAAGCTGCAGTGAGGCCGCTGGCCTCTGCACAGGACCCTGGTCTACACCCGGACCCAGGCTAGTGCCTCCCTGCAGAGGACCCTGGTTACACCCGGACCCAGGCTGGTGGCCTCTGCACAGGACCCTGGTTTACACCCGGACCCCGGCTGGTGCTTCTCTGCACAGAACCCTGGTTTACACCCGGACCCAGGCTGGTGCCTCTCTGCAGAGGACCCTGGTTACACCCGGACCCAGGCTGGTGGTCTCTGCAGAGGACCCTGGGCTACACCCTGACCCAGCCGGGCCCGCTCCCTGGGGGATGCACCCACTTGTTGAGCGCCATGCCGGTCTCGGGGGGATCCGCGCCGCGCGGGGCTGGCGGGGGCTCGGCGGGGATGCTGTTGAAGCGGTCCTCCAGGCGGACGCGCACTGCCGATTTGGCCCGCGCCTCAGGCGCGCCCTCCACGTTCTCCTTGCCGGCGCCGTCGGGCGCCTTGGGCCGGGGTGCGCCGGCGCCCGGGCCGTCTGCGCCCGGCGTCTTCTCGGCGGCGGGGGGCGCGCCCGCCTCGCTCAGCAGCATCATGCGCAGCTCCTGGAAGTCGATGTGGCCCAGGCACTGGTTGGCGCCCGCGAAGCCGCCATCGGCCAGCGCAGGCGGGCACAGCACCGGGTACACGGGCTGCGCGCCCGCCGCCGCCGCGCCCCCCGCCGCCGCGAAGCCGCCCGCCGCCGCGCCCGGCGCCGCCGCCGCCAGGAAGGCCGAGTTGAGGCGCGTCTCGAGCTCGCCGTCGGTCGCCACCGCCTCCATGTGCGAGTAGAGGATTTGCTGCAGCTGCGTGTACTCGACCTCGGTCATCTCCACGAGGCTCAGGTCGGTGGTCGCGACGCTCAGCCCCGCCTCGCCCGGCGCCGCGTCCGCGCCCTCGGGGCCCGCCGGCCCGCCCGCCTGCGGCGGCTCCCGCTGCCCGGGGCCCGACATGCCGGCGCCAACGGCGTGGGGCGCGTGGGCGGGCCGGCGGGGCCAGGCCGGCCGGGCGGGCGGGAGCGCGGAAACCGCCGGCCGCAGCGCGCCTGCGCCGCCCGCCCACAACGGCAGCCCCTCCCCGGCGTGGCCCCGCCCCTGCCCGCGGCCCCGCCCCGCGGCCCGGCCGCACCAACCGCCCGCCCCGCCCCCGCCGCGGCGCCCCCTCCCGAGCTGCGCGCGTAGGTCGGGGGCGCGGGGGTCGGGCGGCGAGGCTGCGGGGCGCGGGGCGCGGGGCCAGGCCGTCCGAGTCCAGTGCCTGAGGGGCCAGACCACCCGGGTCGAGTGTCCGCGGGGCCGCCCGGGGCCTGGTCGGGTATCAGGGCGCATGCAAGAGGCGCCTCTCCAGGGAACGCTTCACCACGAGTCCACGTATCCACGGGGTGCCGTGCGGTCCCCCCCTTCTCGGGACACGAGGCCTGCAGTGCGCCCGCACAGTAGACAGGTGAGACAGCGGCCCCCAAATACAGGTGTGACAAGGCAGTGTGTACGTAGGTGAGAACTCAGTCAGGTAAATAAATACACGTGGTGCACGGTTCCTCCTAGAACCGGCAGGGCTCCTGTAATCAATGCACTCGACAACACTGGCCAATGATGAGCTAGAATGCACATGCCACGTGGGTTCAGCCTTTTAAAGTGTGCTCTTCAGTGGTAGTGTATTCACATCCCATCACCACAATCAGTTTTCGAACATTTTCATCACCCCAAAGAATCCCATACCCATTAGCCCTCCCTACCCACTAAACTTCTTTCTGTCCCTATGGGTTTGCCAGCCCTGGGCATTTCCTATAAATGGTATCATAGAATAGGTGGTCTTTAGAAGAATTATTTTTGCAGGCTCAAAATAATTACTGTACCCACCTCTCACCCTTACCCCCATCTCAACCAGTGGTTGTTTTCTGTATAGGAACCACGTGGTTTAAGGAAAGGCCTGTGATTTAGGCACAGTTTTCTTCCATCAGGCTCTGAATCGCTCATTCTGTCAGAGCTCAGACATCTATGGAGTGCTGTTCATCTCTTTTGCAGTATCTTTTCTTTGAACAATATAAGATCATCCTGCACTTCCCTGGAGGTCCAGTGGTTAAGACTCCGTGCTTCCACTGCAGGGGGTGCAGGTTCAATCCCTGGTAGGGGAACAAAGATCCCACATGCCACGTGGCACAGCCAAAAAACTTAAAAAAAAAAAAAAGTAAAAAAAATACATATATTTGCTTTTGTTTTTGTCCACTTAATATGTCCCCAGTAGGAAAATGATGGACCACTTACTCAATAAAAGGTATCAGGTGTGGGGGAAAAAAAAAAGAGCACTTTTTCTCACACCTAACATAAAAATTAGTTTCAGATCATCGAAATACCTAAATTTAAAAAGAAAATTATACAACTACTAAATATATAGGATGATATCAATAAAATCTTTGAGAAGATTCTAAGCGTGACATCAACACAGACCGTAATGTGCACAGGCTCGCCCTGGGGATCTTGTTTAAAAGCAGATTCTAATTCAGCAGGCCTAGGTGGGACCCGGAATGCCACCTTTCCAAGGAGCCCCCAGCTGACGTATGTGCCGCTGATCAGTTGACCCCACTTTGAGCAGCAAAATCAGGGAGTATGGTGAAATTTACAATGTTTAAAAAAGAAAATAAAATCAAGATTATATGCGACTTGGCTTTTCGCTTATTGGAAATAAAGACCATTGGCACCTACATTGTCCTTTGTGTTTCTTTTTTTTTTTTTTTTTAAATGTGATGGAACTGCACTTTTATTTATTTATTTATTTATTTTTTATTTTTTTGGCTGTGTTGGGTCTTCGTTTCTGTGCAAGGGCTTCCTCTAGTTGCGGCAAGCGGGGGTCACTCTTCATCGCGGTGCGCGGGCCTCTCACCGCCGCAGCCTCTTTCGTTGGGAGCACAGGCTCCAGACGCGCAGGCTCAGTAGTTGTGGCTCACGGGCCCAGTTGCTCCGCAGCATGTGGGATCTTCCCAGACCAGGGCTCGAACCCGTGTCCCCTGCATTGGCAGGCGGATTCTCAACCACTGCGCCACCAGGGAAGCCCCCTTTGTGTTTCTTGATTTGGGCGGATTCCTTGCAGATAACAGTTTTTGAGCCCTCTTTTATTTAGACATGAAACGTGAGAATGATCTGGCTTTAGTGGGACTTATTTTATAAATAAAACGTGAAGAAAATATAAAACATGTTTTTTTCAAAGTCTAAACGTGGCTCCAAGCGGTTCTGGTCTAGCCCTCCAGGGGTAGCCTTCCTTAGCTGAGGACCCTAGCTGAAGAGTCAGGCAGAGCCCGGCGGAGCAGGTCAGGGCGGGAGAAAGGCCCCACCTTGGCTCCCCTGAGCTAAGAACTAAACATGCAAATAAATAAATAAGTAAACAGCATCATGGACCGATGCGAAGGTTTTCGCATTCGAAGGTTTTCGAGAACAGGAGGAGCTCTCTGTGGACAGGCCATCGTGTAGGGGGAGACCCCCAGTGGGTGGCAAGGTCAGTTTAGTGACTCTGGACTAACGGCTGGAGACGCAGACACAGCATCCATGTGAACCTCAAGTAACGCGGGCCAGCGTTGGACATGACACCGTTGTACGAATATGTGGATTCGGTGAGACCAGCAGGGCTGGATAGCAAAACCAGACAGAGATTAGAGACATTACAGGAAAACAAAACTGCAAAGCAATATTGGACATGAACAGAGAGGCAGACCTTCTTAACAAAAGCTTGGCAAATTGAATCCAACGAGATTTTTTAAAAAGAGTAACTCATCGTAACCAAGTGGTGTTTATTCCAGGGATGCAAGTTTTGTTTACATTTGAAAATCAACCAATGTGAATTACTATATTCATAGAGCAAAGTGAAAAACCATATGATTACCTCAAAAATGCAAAAAAAAAAAAAAAAATAAAAGTGGCTGGCAAATCTAACATCCATTCCCAGTAAAATTTCGGCAAATCAAGCACAGAGGGCAAGTTCCTCAACCTGATAAAGGGCGTATATGAAATTACCACACTTCACATCACACTTAAATGGCAAAAGACAGAATGCTTTCCCTCTCGATGAGGAAAAAGGAAAGATACCCACTGTCGCCACTTCTGTTCAGCCTTGTGCTGGAGGGTCTACTCAGCGTGACAGGGCAAGAGAAAGAAGAGCATGCAGGTGGGAAGACGAGAAGTGGAACTGTCTACTTCCTCCCTAGGCAGCACGATGACCTAGGGAGAAAATCCTACAGAACCTACAAAAAAGCCAGTGAGTTCAGCGAGCTCGGAGAACACGACGACATACTAATACCAGTCATGTTCCTATACCCTAGTGGTGGACATATGCAGACCCTGCAATTAAAGTACAATAGCGCCTACAATCACTCAAGCACACACCGAGCTGTGAGTTTAACAGAATACGTATAGGACATGCGTGTTGACTAGCATACAGGGTGGTTTCACTGCCCTAAAAATCCCCTGTGCTCTGCCTGCCCATCCCTCTGCCCCTTTGCCCCCTGGCAGCTACCGATCCTCTTACTGTCTCCATAGTTCTGCCTTTTCCAGAGCGTCATAGAGGTGGCATCATACAGCCTTTTCTGATGGGCTTCTTTCACTTAGTTAAATGCATTTCAGGTTCCTCTGTGTCTTTTCATGGTTTGATAGCTCGTTTCAGTTAGTGCTGAATAATATTCCACTGTCTGTGTGGGACACCGTTTATTTATCCATCCCCTGCTGAAGGACATCTTGGTTGCTTCCAAGTTTCGGCAACTATGAATACAGCTGCTGTAAACATCCGTGTGCAGGCTTTTGTGTGGACATGAGTTTTCAGCTCCTTTGGGTAAGTACCAAGGAGTGTGCTCCTGGAGCGTATGGTAAGCGGATGCTTAGTTTTGTAAGAAATAATCAAACCGTCTTCCGAAGTGGCTGCACCATTCTGAATTCCCACTGGCGTGAACGAGGGCTCCCGTCATTCCATATCCTCAGCCGCGTCTGGTGTTGTCAGCGTTGCATGCTTTGGGCAGTCTAAGAGGTGTGCTTGACGGCCTTCTGAAGACTCAGTTACTGTGCCAGCTAAGTGGCAACCCCGCGCGGTGCAGGGCGGGGGCGATGTCCCCCGGGACACGGTCTGGCTCCGCAACCAGGGGTGCTCTCGCTCCAGGATTCCTGGATCTGGAATCAAGGGGTGCGAATGGGGCGGCCCCTCTCCCGATGCCCCACAGAATCTGTGCTTCCTGTTCTGTGACTCTCGGTTCCAGAGGGCTCAGTCCCCAGGGGAAGAGAGCTTCCTCGCGGGGACGCAGTGAGGCTTCCTGGGGCCGTCGGTGGAGGCTGTGGCCTGGCCACTTGGGACTCCTCGGGCCCAAAGCAGGGGCGGCAGGGCCCGCCTCTCGCGGGTGAGGAGCTGGGAGCCCAGGTCCTCTTCGTCCTCCAAGCCGGTGGACAGCCACAGCGATGCCCTCGGGCCCGACGGCTGAGGCTCAGACCCGGCAGGAGCAAAGGTTTGGGTCACCCACCAGGCCACGAACCCCAAGCAGCTGCCCGAGGGCCCAGGGAGCGTGGACGGGGTCATGGAGGAGGGTCATTGTCGGTACCAGCGCCGCCGCTGCCACCAGGAGTGACAGCTGTGACAGCCGCGCCTCGTCCTGCTTTTGATGGAAACGTGCCTGCGTGTTTATCCACCACACGCTATGGTTTTCTCCTCCTTGCTCGTCCCTGATCACGTAGGATGCAACGAGAATGGCCGGCCTTATTCCCATAGTCTGCAAGACCGGGAAGCCCGCCCAGAAGTGATGGGAGGTCCGGTGCCCTCTCCTGGGGGCGGGGACAGTGGCGATGGGGGCGTCATGTTGGGTGGGAGGTGAGTTTGTGCCTGTCTTCCTTTGGGAATTTGGCTCAAAGAGCGGCTGTAAGCAAGGCATGGAGGTGTGCGGGGGGCCGAGATGATGGGCGGGGGGCGGCTAGCCGGGCCCCTTTTCTTAGAAGCCCCTCTGCTGCGTGTTCGCGGTTGAGGGGGTCAGCAGAGACAGTTCTGCACGAGATCTGGAGACCAGAAGAGAAGCAACAGCCGCACCGATTTTTCAACTCGGAGGGTCGATCTGGGGTCACGCACGTGGGGGTCGCCTTGTTGGGGGCAGTGTCCCCACTGGCCACACCGCCTCCCGGGGTCCACTCAGCCTCTCTCGGGCCAGGTGTGCCTCTAACCTTTATGACAAAGTGCACCAGCTTCTCGGGCCGGATGTCCGCACCGTCCAGGCTGGAGGTAGAGAGAAACACGTGGGAGAGGCTAGTCCATCCTCATGGGGCCCGGCCGGGCCTCACCTCGCCCTCCACACCCTCCCCTCTGCCCGTGCTTCCGTCCAGCTCTGGCCGCAGCAGCTCCCACAGCCGGGGCTAAGCCTGCAGACCAAGCCCTGACGCGTCCCCCCATCCCTGTCTCCCTCTTCTCTCCCTCCCGCCCTCTCTGTCTCTCTCTGACCCAGATAACGAAGAGACAGTGAAACCCACGGCAGGCACCGGCGTCTGTAAATCATTTGCTGCGCATCTTGTTATTGCTGTGATTTGTGAGTTTTGTTCGCTCCTTAAGGAGTAAAAGAATCGGAGAAACCTTTGTTAGAGATGTGATTTCAATCAGCGGCTTAGGAGAATTCGATTCAATACCTTTGTGACCGATTTCTAAATATTTGGAAAAATTGTTAAGTATTTAATTTGGTGTTTAAGTGTTTGATATTGTGTTTAAATATCTCTAAAAATATTGTTTAATAGATTTATAGGACTGAGAAATAGGACATTGAACAAAATACGAGTTTCCTTCTGCTTGCTCGAAAGTTCCTCAGCTATTAAAGTATTGATTAATCACACACACACACACACACACACACGCACACGCACGAACAGAAGGAAAGACAAACCAAAGGAAAGTTTAGGGCAACTGCTTTTGAACTTCCAAGGAAATTAACGTGAGTTTGAGCTCGCGGGGTCAAGAGATGAACACTCGTGACGAGGGGCAGGGCAGCAGGAGTCAGAGGCCAGCAGAGGCAGGGAAGGGCCGAGTCTTCAGTTAAAACTGCAAAATCACAACACATTAAAAGCAGCAAGTGGTGGACCCAGTGCTGGAGAGAATCGGGTCCGAATGCCCAGCAGGGTGGAGAGATTCCAGGACTGGCCTAGAAAAAGGCACGATGGAGCAGAACGCCAGAGCCAGGGATGCACAGGGCCGTCCTGACCGGGGGTGATAGCATGGCCGAGAAAACCAGCGGCAGAGGGACCCGAGGCTGCTCCACGCGGCTCGTCTCCCTCCCTCTGCCCTCCTCCTCCCTCCCCACTCCTTGTTTTCTAAACAGAAGGAAAGTGCTCCTTTACTCCTTGATTACACGGGTGGGGATCTTTTCTGAAGACCAAGAGTGCGCCACTACAGATGAAAGGATGCACATCGTCCAGGGAGAGGCGCGTGACCGCGGCTGGTTCGCCTTCCAGACTTGAGCTGCTTTCTTTTCGTTCCTGACATGTGTGTGCGTGTGTGCCAGTGTGTGCGCACGTGTGTGCGTATCCGTGTGCGTGTGTGCGCGCGGGAGCTGGGGCTTATCCCTGGGAGCTGCCAGCCCAGCCCTCGGTCTCCCTGTGCGTCTGGGTGTTGCTCACGGTCAAAGTCACAAGTGCAAACAGCCGTGCCTGCAGCACTGCCATCGGACAGGACGCCCCTGTCCCCCAGATGCCTCCCTCGTGCTGCCCCTTAGAGGCCCCCCACCCCACCCTGTCTGCAACCTGCCCCCTCCAGCATGTCCCTCAGGGGGTCCTGCGGCCAGTGGCCTTGGTCTGGGGCTTCTCTCACTGGATGCACTTCCCTCCACCCCGTGGCTGGGCCACGATCCACTCCCGTGTTGACTGAAGGGCACCTGGGTGGTTTCCTGGTTTAGGCAACTGTGAATAAATCACTGTAAGTATTTGGGTTCTCACCCCCTTGGGGTGACATTGCCCCCACTGATGACAAGTCACTGATTGGAAACCCGCAGTTCTTCTCCAGGGCGGTGCCACCTTCCCTCCCCGCCACCCCGCATCCTCGCCAGCACTTGCTACAGTCAGTTTTCTGACCCTTTACATAAAGGGACACCCTGGGGTGGTGTCCACAGTGGCTGAATTCCTCTTCTTTTTCTCTGGCAGACCCTGATACCCTGATTTGCTGCCTTGCAGCCAGAGGTGGCCGCGTGCCAACCTGGCCAATGAGGTCAAAGCAGACATTTAAAAGGGGAACAGAGGCTCTGTCGCTCCTGCTGGCTTCCTCCTATAACAGTGAGGTGATGACGTGATGGCTGCAGGAGCAGCCTTCTTGCAAACACGAGGACAAGAGTCATGAGCTGAGGATGGCAGAGCACGGGGGACCCTCAGTGACGTTGCAAGCCGCTCCAGCCGCCAGGGCTGCCTGCCCCACCCTCGTGTGAAGCTCAAAGATGGAAAAAGTCTCTGTGCTTCCTTGGTGACCCCCCACCTGAACACCAGCAACATGGGTACAGGAAAAGTGGGCCAGGAACACCATTAAGAACACTTGTCTCAAAAAAAAAAAAAAAAAAAGAACACTTGTCTCAAGATGGCGGCATTTGGGAGAATCTTGATTTTCTTGGTACACCTCTTTCATTTCCCACATTCTGGGAACACACAGGACCCCACAAATCTCCAGGGAGCCCACATTCTCTGGAAAGTAGAAGTTAGAAACTTTTGAACAATGTGAAAAATGTAAATGGTGTTGTTTTTTGTTTTATAAATATGTATTTATATTTTTTTATTTTTGGCTGCGTTGGGTCTTCGTTGCTGCGCGCGGGCTTTCTCTGGTTGCGGCGAGCGGGGGCTACTCTTCGTTGGGGTGCGCGGGCTTCTCATTGCGGTGGCTCCTCTTGTTGCAGAGCACAGGCTCTAGGCACGTGGGCTTCAGCAGTTGTGGCATGCAGGCTCAGTAGTTGTGGCGCACGGGCTTCGTTGCTCCGCAGCACGTGGGATCTTCCCACACCAGGGCTCGAACTCGTATTCCCTGCATTGGCAGGCGGATTCTTAACCACTGCACCACCAGGGAAGTCCTAAACGATGCTTTTGATGAATACTTGATACCTTTGGGAATTGCCCAGGTTATAAGAAGTGAAGAAAAGATACAAGAATGTATAGAATCCCAATTTTGTAAAAGAAAAATAGAGGGAAAAAAAGATTAAGGGAAAAGATACAGATGGCTGCCCGTGGTGACAGCTGGGTGGAAAGTGTGGGTGGTCTTGGAGGGCCTCCCCTTTCCTAAATGTCTGATGGGAAGCAGGCATCAGAGCCATCCCAAGCCAGGAGCTCCCACCCCCGCCCTGAGGGGCCTGGGTCGGAGGCTGGGGCTCATACCCTGGGGCACCTGCCTCCCCAACCTTTGCTCAGGCCCCTTCAAGGGCACAACCAGTTGGTCCCCGTCGCTGTGCCCTTGCCCTGCTGTCTCCCTGTCCCTGGACCTGCTGGTGTGGGGGTGGGGAGGGTCCGGCCCCTGGGGTGTGATCCTCCCTTGGAGGCTGCTTTCATCCTCCCCGACGGTTGCCTCTGTGGAGCTGGATGGGATACAGGGCCCTGCCAGGCACCGCGGCCCTCGAGGCCTCAAGCGGGAGGGAGTCCTCATGCCAGGTTTCCGGAGAGCCAAGCGCTACACGGCGCACCTGATTGCGTGTGAGTGACTTTGGCTAAACGGGATCACGGGTTGGAGCCGTCAGGGCTGGTCCTGGAGGAGAGCAGGGCTAGTTGGCAGGGTGAGGACAGAGCTGCGGACACCACGGGCGTATTCTGTGGAGCAGATAAAGCAGGGCTTGGGGAGGATGCAGACGTCCCAGCTGTACTCAAGGGACTGAGGATTTTAAAACTTGGGCATATTTTCCCCGACGTTTTGGGAAAACTGCTTGGACAGCAGCCTGCAGGCCGGAGGGACTCTCGCGTTTTGGAGCTGGGCACCGTGCCCAGCCCTGCTCGGCGTCTATCCTGCAGGATTCGGGATTTCCTCTTTGGCAGGACCTCGCCGTAGGGCGGTCTTCCCCAAGGTCAGGCTAGCGCAGTGGGTTCTCTGTAGACGAGCGGCCACCCTCCTGGCCTCGCCCAGCCCGATGCCTTTCCGAGACGGCAGTGATGGCGGCGACCCCTCACGGGACCCCCGCTTTGCGGCACTCGCCCCTGGTTTGTCGTGCGCTCAGCCAGGAAACCAGACGATAAGCTACTGACTCTCCAGCCCACAGGGGTAGAGCCTGTCCTGCCGGAGGGATGTTTTCTGGGTGTCTCGGCTCACGGTGGGCGATGGGTGCACAAGCTTGTTGAGAAGCTAAATGCTGGCACAAGGGCCACCAGGTTGGGGCCAGTCAATGGTGGCCCTGAAGTTCAAGGGCAAGGCCCACACCTTTGTCTTCTCCTCCCAGCGGTGGCCGCTTCCCTGACCTGAAGGCACCGCATCTGCTGGTCCAGCCCCTGCCACTTATTCCACCCGGCAAGGCGCCTGGGCCACCAGCTCCGCCTCACCACACACTCGTGACCAGCCCGGTGCTCCTTTAAGGCCCGAGTCAGCGGCCGGGACTTTGGGGTGCCTGCCGACCCTGCCGGTACCTTTGTCGACCGCCTGCCCCCCCCACCCGAGCCCCACGTCTCTATCATACCCTGACCGTGCGCTTCTCTGTCCTTCCCTTGGTGGCCTTGGGCCTCCTGCTCTACATGGGGACCTGTGCTGGAACCATCCCGGGAACGGGGTGCATCCGGCAGGGGTCTTCAGGCCAAAGGGCACTGCTGCCCACACCACGCCGACTGCCAAGAAGCGGGAGCTGAGGCATCCCTGTCCAGACCCGACTTTCCAACGCGATGCCACACGAGACAGAAAACCTTCTGTAGGTGTTTATTCTACTTCAAGTAACAAAGCTATGAAGTTCCATGTTTTAATGTACAGTGATATAATACTTTGCAATATAAAATACAATTTACAGAAATTTCTATCAAGTAAACCTAAAGAAACACACTTGATTTTTTACATTTGTTGTATTTAAATTAGAAAAATTTTTGTTTTACACGTAAAAAAACCTTCACATCACGCTAGATGTTGGAACTCGTCGCCACTTTAACGTAACCTACTGACAGGGTCTATAACACCAATCACTCCAAATTGCTAAGTTCTCGATGTTCTCATAACTTAAACGTTGTGCTAGAAAGTGAAAAATCTGTAGTGATGTACTATGGAACAGACTCCAAAGAACAAATGAAATTCTCTCATTTTATATTTGCAAAAGTAAGTTTATGAAAATATAAAAAAATTATCAAAGTTTATTTGTACAGTCAAATAAATTAGCAAGTTTTTTCTCTCTTTCGCACTTCAGAAGTACTTGGAAAATACATGACAAGAAGCAGTATACTGTGTCTCACAGTGAAAAGCTTTCTAGTTTGTAGTTCTTAAGCTGATATCACTATTTTCATCTCAGGCTTTACACAAATATTGTTCCATTTCAATGACAAACGTTGAGATTTGTCACCTGACAAGTAGCACAAGGTGGAGCTAGCGCACTTTTCCTGGGACATAGAACCGCTCAGATGGTAAAGTTCAACAAACAAAACGTTCCTGATTATTCAAATCAAAGAAATCTACTCCCTCCACCCGCCCTGCCTTTTAAAGTACACTTAATTGCTTTATTTTCTCTCTTTAGGCTGGTAAAATTTAAACCTTTTAAAATAAATTGTTATTTAAAATTCCACAATTTCTATTCAGATGTTGCTTTTAATCATGTTTGGGGGGGGACATGTAAGACGATACCTGCACACTGAGCAAAACCAAGAAATGTGTTTGTGTTTCTGGTTGAAATTTGTAATTCAGATTTCTTCATGACAAGAGAAAGATGCTCCTGTAAGTTTGGTGTTTCTCAACATTCCAGAGACCAGCTGACACAGCCATGCACAGAAACACGCGGCCGCCTGCCCCGAACCCTGTGAAGTTAGCTTCTGGAAACAGATATCACAGATGAGATGTCAGGAAAGGTATGGCTCTGAGGTCCACTAAACTCCCTTAAAATTTACAATAGTCAAGTTATTAGAAAAGATAACTTTATAATCTGAAAAAGCAATATGCTTTTGTAGGTACTTTCCCATTTCAGTACATTTAAATGGAAATGTTAAAGAGTTCTTAGTTTTTTGTTTTTATTTAAAAAGCATCAGAATTGTAAAGGTGTGAAATTTTGTAAGAAACCATCATACACAAAATTACAGTAATTTCTCAAGTCCAGAAGGTTCTGTCCTGTGCGTGAGCTCCCAGCTCTTTCCAAGGCCACCTGCTCAGCACGTGAGCGTGGCCTCACGGCGGCCCTAGGTCTGGGTGGCGGGGGCGGCGGCCCGCGGGGCCTCGGCCTTGGGGTCCCGGGGTCGCTCTGGGCTCCGACTGCGGTCCCTGCGGCGCTCCCGCTCGCGGGCCTTGTCGCGGTCGCGGTCCCTGCTGCGGGACCTCTCCCGATCACGTCTGCGGTCGCGGTCACGGTTGCGGCTCCGCTCTCGGGCCCGGTCCCACTCGCGCCCCTTGTCCCTGCCCGCGTTCCGCTCGCGGCCCCGGTCCCACTCGCGGCCAGCATCCTTGTCACGGTGTCGGTCCCACTCGCGGCCTCGGTCCCACTCACGCTCGCGGCTCCAGGTCCGGCCGCGTTCCCGCTCCCAGGGCTTCCCACGCTCCCGCTCGCGCCGCCGGTCCTCGAGGGCCCGGCCCGGGCGGCTGTCGGGCAGCGGGGCCTCGGGCTCCTCCGGGGCCTTGTCCCGGGGTCGTCCCTCGAAGCCTGGGCCTCTGTACTCGTGGCCCCTGCCCTCGCGGAATTCGGCCTCGGGGCCGGGGGCCGGCGCGGCGGGTGGCCCGGGCGGGTGGCTGGGCAGCTCCAGCAGCGGCCGGGGCGCCGGCTTGGGTCCGGGGGCGGCCGAGCCCTGGAAGTGGAAGCGTGGAGGCGCCGACTCGTTCTTCTCGGGGAAGGGAGCGGCCCCCCGGGGCCCCCCAAAGGGCAAGGGCGCCGGTGCCCTCTGGCCGGTGAATCTGGGCGGCGAGTGGACCCTCTGCTCTTCGAACTGCTGAGGCTGCATCCCCCTGGGTCCCGGCACGAATCCAGGAGCTTGGCCCCTGGGGCCTTCAAACTGCCCAGGGTGCGGCCCCCTCGGGCCCACAAAGTGGCCGGTGGGGGGGCCTCTCTGACCTCCAAACTGAGAGGGAGGAGGACCACCTCGGGGTCCTTTAAACTGAGACAGCAGAGGCCTCCTCTGGCCCCCGAACTGGAAAGGCGCGGCACCCCTGTTTCCCAGGAACGGGGCCTGCTCGGGCCCCTCACACTGGCCAGGGGGGCCGGAGGCCTCACCGTACGGGGCCTCCGGGAACTCCCTCTTCTCCCCGTGGGGGTCCTTGCGGTCTTCAAACGGAGGCGGCCCTGCTCCCCTGGGCCCACCCAGGTGGGAGGGGGACGGGCCCCTCCCGTCCCCGTAGGGAGGTGGCCCGTGTGGCCCTGAGAACAAGGAAGGGATGGGCCCCTTTTGGGGCCCGAATCTGGCTGGTGGAGGCCCCCCTCTTGGCCCATCGTTATTAGAATTCTCTTCCGAGAACGGAGGGACTGGCCCCCGTGGGCCTGTGAAATTGGGGCCGTGAAGGCCCGACATCCCGAAGGCGCGCGGTGCAGGCTCCCGCTGGCCTTGGAACTGGGGCGGAGGCCCCCCTTTCTGTGCTGCGGCAGGGAACGTGCCAGCCCCCTCGCCTGGCCTGGGCTGTGGCTCTCTGTCTCCTTCAGTTTCAGCTGCCAGAGAGTCACTTTTTTCGGGAAACTGAGCATTTCTTGGATCCTCGTACTGGCAAGAGCCCAGAGGCTTTTCCTGAGAGGCGTACACTGGACCCGGGAAAGGATCCCTTCCTCCGGGAGGGTGGAAGGACTGGCCCTCGTGCTGCGAAGGGAAGAGAGGCTGCAAGGAGGCGCCCGGCGGCGTGGGCAGCAGCACCTTCCGGGCAGGCCTGGCGGCGCCGTCCCCGCCGGCCGCGCTCTCAGGCCCCGGGCTTTCCGTGGGCTCGCGCAGGGGGCCGTCCTGCTTGGCCGGCAGTGGGGCCTCTTCACCCGGAGCCCACGGTGGAGGGGCCGACTCCGGTTCCTCCTGGGCCGGGAGTGGCCCTGGGCCGGCAGCGGCCCCTCCGGGTGCTTCTCTGGCCGGCGGGGGCCTCGGGGCAGCCTCGCTCTCGTTGCTCTCCGCGGCCAAGCGCCGGGCCTGCCGGGGGTCCCGGCTCAGCCGCGCCTCGGCGCTCGGGCCCGGGGCCTGGCTGTTGGCGGGGGGCGCGGCCGGCTTGCCCGCGGCCTGGGGCGGCGGCGACATGAGCGCGTCCGACACGGAGAAGTGGGCCATGGAGGCCCCGACGGCGGCCCTCTGCTGCCTGAGCGCCTCCTCCTGCTCCGCCACCTGCCGCTTCTGCTCTTCGATCTGCTTGTTGAGCTCCTCTATCATCTGCTGCTGCTCAGCCAGGGAGGGGGCCGGCAGGCCAGGCCCGCCGTGCGCGTCCGCGCACATTCTGGTGGGCAGGTCGTCGACGGTCACTTTGGCTTCTTCCAGGATCGTCTCGTCCTCCGGGTCATAGGCCACCTCCTCGCGCTCGGCTGCCTCCGCGGCCTTCTCCACGTCCTGGCGTCTCCCGCAGTCTCCGAGCTGAGTGTCGAAGGCTCTCTCAGGACCGTACTCTTCCTCGGGGTCGTACGGCCGGTCGTCTTCCTCCTCCTCCAGAGCTTTGTCTTTTGAGAACTGACCAAACTGCTGGACGATTGGGTCCAGCAGAGGCGCCGCCGGCAGCCCGCCGCCGGCTTTGGCTCTCGAGTCCTGGTGGGGGGCTGGGGCCGACTCGGCAGGCTCTTTGGTGGGGGCGTCGAACGCCTTCTTCTTCCCAAAGAGAGTCTGCAGGATGTGTTCTAGGGGCGAAGCTGTTTTTGAGGAAGAGGAAGTGACAGAGGAAGCGGCCACCGCAACGGTCACTGACGCGGGTGATGCTGTGACAGTGTTCGTGGCTCCTGGTTTGAGCGACGACAGTATCTGTAACACGGAAGACGAGGCCGGCGCACCTGGTGCTTCTGGAGGAGGGGGTGGGGGTGGGGGAGACCCCGGGGGTGTGGTGCTGACAGTCGCGTCCCCTGGGCACAGCGGGTACTTGGGGGGCTTCTTCTCAGGGAGCAGGGCTGCTGGCACTCTGGGGTGGACGGGATCCATTTCTTCTTGTGCCTGAAGACGGGGCCGCTTCTCCTCTGTCTTGTCTAATTCGCCAGCATTTGAAGGACGCTTTATTTTTTGACAGATTACTAACCCCAGGATTATGTTTGGACGCGGTGACTCGAGACCTAAAAAACAAAACAGTTGTGCAAATTTTAGAATCGAATTGTAGCTTTTGTCCTTCAGGGGTAAACTCTGGGTGTGAAGGGCGGCGGGGGGGATGGTTTCCAGAGGGAGGAGGAGGAAATTCTGTGGCCAAACAGAACCAAGCGTTTGAAGACCTGCTGCAAAAGATGCAGGCTGCACCGCGCACCTGCCCAGCCTGACGGGGCCTCAAACCACAAAACCAAGAGCCCAATGCACACGCGCATTCGCCCAGTGCTAAAATTATCACAGATTGTCAATTATACACAACGCTAGGGTAGAGGCGTGCTGGAGGCGGCGGGGAAGGCCAGCACGTACACACTCCAGGCCGTTCACCTACTGGGAACGAAGCCTGTATGTACCAGGATGTTTTCTTTTTTTTTTTTTTTAGACACACTACAGCCATTTATTGGAAGGCATAACACAGAAATGACGTCAAATGATCGCAAACTGATAGACAGGCTTAATGCATTTTCTATCAAGATATTTTGTAGGCACAAACAAGATTTTTCTAAAACTTATATGGAAAGGCAAAGGAACTAGAATAGCTAAAATATCTGAAGAAGAATAAACTGGTTGGAATCACTCATTCAATTTGAAACTTCTAATAAGATAAAAAGTAATCAAGACTGATATTTGTGGAGGGAGACATACAGAACGATGGAACAAAACAGAGAACCCGGAAATAGCCCCACACAATCACTTCCAACTGAGTTTTGACAAAGGTACCAAGAAAACTGAATGAAGCAAGAATCTGAAAAAATTACACCATATCAACTGATCTTCCATACTAGGAAAAAAAAATGAAATAATCTCCACCGAAACTTCACACCTGTACAAATATTAGCTCAAAATTGGTCATAGCTTTAAACGTGAAATGTAAAACCATACTACTTTAACCTATAAGAGATTTAGAAAAGAAACCATAGGATAACATCCTCAGGATCTATCTATATATCTATCTAAGTTTTAACATATTTTGACTTGTAATTTTATTCTGCAGTATGCAATATTTCAGACTAAACTTGAGACTTAGCTATTCCTCATGTGAATGCTCTGATGTGGATTCTGTTCTGAAAAGTCTTGAAGAAATTTTAAATATTCATTACGTTTGTAAGGTTTCTTTCCATTATGAATTCTTTGGTGAATCCTGAGGGGACACTTGCTTAAAGGCCTTTCCACATTCAGTGCATTTCCCTGGTTTCTCTCAGGTATAAATCCTCTCATGACATCAAAGCCATGAATGTTTAATAAAAAGCTTTCCCACATTCATTACATGTGTAAGGCTGCTCTCCAGTAGGAATCTTGCGATGTTCTGTAGTTTTGATCTATGGGTAAGAGCCTTTATACACACATTACGTTCTTGTGGCTTCATCAAAGATGTATATTCTGACGTCTAGTCAGTTGCGAAGTCTGTACAAGTCCTCTGTCCTGTATGTTACCCTGATGTAATTTCTCTTTAGTGTGGACTCTCTAGTGTCAATCCATGCTTGAACTTGTATTATTTTGCCACACTCGTTACATTGGACAGGTTACTCTCTAGCATGAATTCTCCGATGACTTACGAGGCTTGAGTTTTGAGTGAAGACCTTGCCACACTCACTGCATTGGTAAGGTTTCTCTCCAGTGTGGATTTTTTTATGTCTGTTGAAGTTTGAGCAATGAATAAAGGATTTGCCGCACTGATTACATTTGTAAGGTTTCTCTCCGGTATGAATCCGGCGATGACTAGGAAGGCTTGAACTCTGACTGAAGACCTTGCCACACTCATTACATTTGTAAGGTTTCTCTCTAGTATGGGTGACCTGATGATAAGTAAGACTTGAATACACACCAAATGCTTTGCCGCACTCGTTACATTTGTACGGCTTCTCCCCACTATGAATTCTCCGATGACTTACGAGGCTTGAGTTTTGAGTGAAGACCTTCCCACACTCACTACATTTGTAGGGTTTCTCTCCAGTGTGCATGACCTGATGTCGAGTGAGGTGGGAGCTCTGATTAAAGGTCTTGCCACATTTATTACATTTGTATGGTTTCTCTCCAGTATGAATCCTGCGATGATTAGTAAGGCTTGAACTCTGACTAAAGACTTTGCCGCACTCATTACATTTGTACGGTTTCTCTCTAGTATGGATGACCTGATGATAAATAAGACTTGAATACACACTAAAGGCTTTGTCACACCCGCCACACTGGTAGGGTTTCTCTCCGGTGTGAATTCTGCGATGACGTACGAGGTGTGAACTGTAACTGAAGCCCTTACCACATTCCTCACACTTGTGATGTTTCCCTTTCGTGTGGATTCTTTGATGTCTAGTGAGATGTGAGCTCTGATTAAAGGCTTTGCCGCATACATTACATTTGTAAGGTTTCACACCTGTGTGGATTACCTGATGGTTAGTGAGTTGTGAGCCATGATTAACTGCTTTGTCATACTCATCACATTTGTAAGGTTTTTCCCTAGTGTATGCTTTCTGGTCTTGTGTGAGTAATGAAGAATGCCAGAAATCATTCCCATATTCATTAAAAATGTTGGTTTGGACACTCGGGAAGAATTCTCTGAAGTACTGAAAATGAGGAACCACTGTTGTCAGACTTCTCAACTTGATGATACTCATAAAATTGCCCTTCAGTTGGAAATATCTGCAGTTCAGCCAGATGTGACTGAAAGCTTAGTCCGAGCCTGTTTTCAATAGGCTTGTTTCCTTCATCTCTTCTACCAGTGAGATGTTTTTTATGGGTGACAGGCACTCCTCTGTAATTTCTTCTGTCACTTCTCCACTGGTACTCAAAGTCACGCGTACGTCTCTGGATTTCCCTACAGCCATAGTCCTCAGTCTCACGGCTTTCATGTCTTTCCAACAACACTGTGTGCAACATTTCCCCTGTATGACTGTTCTCTTTTGGTGCTGATTCCTTGATCACACATTTAAGAGAGGTATCCAGGGAGAGCAGGTTCCTGTAGGTCTCCAACATCACGTCCCTGTACAAGGCCCTCTGACCAGGGTCCAGGCATTCCCACTCCTCCTGAGAGAATTCTATGGCCACATCCTTGAATGTCAACTGTGCCTGAGTAAGAGCCATTCCAGACTCCTCTTTCTTTCCTCTTCTTCCTCTTCAGGGTTTCTTCCTCAGGCAATATGAGTCTTTGAAGTCGACAATCCCGTAGGGCGACCTTCACTCCGCGGTAACCCAGGATGTTTTCTAAACAAACTCTTAGCTGTGTTCCTTTATTTGCCTCTTGCTACGTATCAGGAAGGCAGCACCCCCTTTCGACTTTAACTTACGAGCTGCAATATGTAAATTAAGCTATTCATACTAAAATTAAAGGTTCAATTAAGGACCAATTCTACAACTCAATTATAATGATTAACAAAATTATACTGATTGATATAACACACGCCATTCGATAAGTTCATCAGTCACTGGTGTCAAAATTACAATTGATGGGAAAAGTGATGCTGACCAAAACGTCTAAAACAAATGTCCTTGCAGGTTTAGAAAGACATTCAATGGCCAGTAACTTATCAAAAGTTACCGAATGCTCAGGTCTCTGTCAACACAGGACGTGCGGCTTAAAGCCCAGAGGTGTTCAGGACAGGGGCAGCAAAGGACAGACCACGTGGAGAACACGCTGGGAATTTCAGAACATTGCACAGTTCTTAAAAAATAATTATTGCTTAAAAAATTCTTCGTGCAAACCCTCTGGATTGTGGTGCCCTGTCTACTGTTTCTGTGCGGCTCCTCCACCCTCACACTAGTAACAAACCCGGAATACCAAGAGCGGAACAGAAAAGCCCAAGTCACACATCGGTAAGTTAGGGAGAAAGGATAAACACAGGACCAAAATTCTGTTTCAACAGCATATTTAAAATTAATCAAATTGGATAAATTCAATTTACACATAAATCACTATTGTGTAAAAGATATTCATGCTATATATTTTTTGTCTTCACTCACTAAAAAAGAAAATCAGCACTGTTTTTCCTATTCTTTCTGTGATTTTAAGTCGATCACAGATCAAATAGTTGTCTCTGGACACCCACTGTGTAGTTCTGAGCGACTGTCACCCTTCCTAATTTCCAACAGAGATGGGTTGACATGCCGAGCACGAGGGTGGCGGACGTCCCATCCCACCCCCGAGGAGGAAGACCAGGCACGCCAGCGTGAGCTGGGCTGGCCCAGCATCTGCGTGGATCGGCGAGGTACTGCTGGCCCCCCTCCCCACTGTACTCAGCGCCTCGTTTCACAGGTTGACATTCGAGGGCTGAGGTGCCCATGAAGACACCCACTCGTGATAAGAGGAATGGCTTCCAGAACGTCCTCTGCCTGCCCTTCTGATGACAGCGGTGACTCAGGGGAAGGAGGAGCTGGGCAAAGGAGGGCGTGGAGACAGGAAGGCCAGGCCCACTGCACTGAGCATGGCATCCAGACGGTTCTGCTCAGATGTGAAAGATACTCTATCAAGTTCGCTTTCTGATCAAAACGAATTATTTTAACTTAAAATGGTAAATCTCTCACTCACTACAACTGCCACTTACTGAACAATTTACAGCTCACTAATATCCAGTTTGGGGCACAGTCAATAGCTCAACTGGCTCTCGTGGCCCCTTCTGGACCGACCGTCGCTGACACGGCCCCAGGGCTGGCAGAGCAGGTCCCCACGCCGGGCCACAAGCTGGAGCCTTGGGCAGCTCTGTCAGCAGGCGCAGCAGAGGAGAAACGTGCTCAGCCATGTGGGCGGGGGTGGGGAGGGCTGGGGAGCCCTGGTCAGCGGCGCCCTCTCAGCAGCCCAGGGCCCACGACTGTCCTCATCGTCCTCAATGCAGATGGGCTATGTTACCTCTGAAGGGCTAAACTTCTAAGGCGCCAGCACCAGGGCTTGCGGCAGGAATCGCATTTCAGGTCAAAGACGCCGTGTGTGGAGGGTAAGTCACTGCGTTAAAACCAGGGAGATGGGGTCCTGTCCTCGGGAGGTGTGCCAGCCCTACAACTTGCAACAGCTTTATATGCTTCCTAACAAAAATGATATATCCCAGACTTGGCAAAATTCTCTAGACTCTAACCTTTGTGGTCACAGGCATCACAGGTGAGGTTATGATTAAATTACTTAACATTTACATTTGTTTCGAAAACAGGAAACTCCCTGGAGACCAGCATCTAACTAAGCAGCTAGTATTTTTAAATGCTTTCAGCTCTCAACTACTTCATCTACACGCACCCGTAAGTGATCTAATAAAGCTCCAGAGTTGGAGGAGTGTTAGTTTCGAATTTCCCCACTCTTCTTCCCCAGGATTTCACATTTAAATTGGGCTCTTTCTGAAGCAGTCAAATCTTATCTGCTTCCCCTGTACACCTTATGGCTGCATGGAGACTTGAAATGTTAACTAGCACCGTGGAGATGACTTACTCGTGGAAGAATATCATTCACTGTGCTACCGGGGCCTTGGCAGTGACCGTTAGGGAGGTGAGGGCACGTCTGGCTCCACCCCGCTCCGCACCCTCACGACAGGCGCCTGGCAAGGGCACGCTGGACACAAAGGGCTACTACCACTGGGGCGGTGGCAGGGGTGGCTGTCCCCCGAAGGCCCCATTTTCCGCCTGGGGCCCCTGCGGGCGCGCCCACTGTTGAGTGTGACCCCTGGAGAGGAGAGGGCGTCCCGAGAAGGCGCAGCAGCAGTGAGCACGCTGCCTGCGTGCAGAGACAGGGCTCCCACTGGGGGCCCGGGGCGCCTCCCCGGCTCCGCACAGGGCCTCTGTCCCATGGTTACAAGCGGGGTGCTTACTTACCGACCTCCCTTTGAGGGTAGTGGTGAGGCTTATGACTCATCAAGCAGATGAGAACTAGGTGGGGGGGCCGCTGAACTATCATTTCCGGACAAGAGGTACTCATGACACTGAGCACCGGGGTGTCGGCACCCCTGCCCGACCCGCTCCACGTCGCGGGAGCAAGCGTGTCCACGATGTCCCGTGTGGGTGAAACAAGCCTTCTTAGCTGCATGTAGGTCCCCGAGTCTTCACGGCGAAAGGGTCAGCCCCAGACCACCCGTACAGAGAGAGAAGTGGACAAACCAGGGACGAGGGACAGCTGAAAAGGTGTGTGTGGATTTCCTGAGCCAAGACCCAAACCAGGATCTGTGTCCAGGTGTGTCAGCAACAGGGCCGGGCGGAAGCAGCCCCCACGCACCTTGGACGTGGCACAGCGGGGGACGAGGTTTAGTTTTAATTAATAAACCAGCTGAAAGCTGCCCAACTATCAAATGAGGCTTTTACCCCTAAATCTACCTGGCATGCTCCACTATTCAGTATTTAAAGTGAACACCTTCTCATGGTCTGAGTCCGACAAGACAAAACGTCCACACCTGCGGGAACAGAAACTGTGCTGGAGTTCGCAGCAACCGTCCTCAACGAGGACTTGGGCAGAGACCCAGCAAATACAGGGACAAGCAGCTGCCTGCCCGCCGCACTCGGCTCCCATGCAGACTTCGCCCGCTCCCACTCTTGGGTCCCTAAGACCTGTGCAAAGCCAGGGCTCCGCGTCCCAGCGAGGAGAGCGTCATCCATCCATCCGTCCGCCCGCCCGCGTCCAGGCGCCCCCAGCGCAGCACCGCCGCCTGCACAGCCAGAAGCACACTGGTGTCGGCTGAGGCAAAGCAAGGTGGAGACAGTCCTTCGTCACAGTGCACCTGGATGGGCACCAAGAGCTACCAAACGGTTCAAATTCAGACAAACAATGACCAGTTTCCATGAAATATTTTTATTGATTTCAAAGGAGAGAGAAGCACTTTCCATTCAGCACGATTTTGCCTGTGATCACAGCATCTGTACACAGCTACGCAAGCAGACACGCAGAAACTGAAGACGCGCTTACCTGACAGTATGGCAAGTCGCAGAAATGGTCTGCTAACTTAGGGAGCAGCTACGAGTGAGGACAGACGGCAGACGCCACGGATGGAGCCGGCCTGCTCAGAGAATGGCCCTCTCCCTGCAATGCCGCGGAAGGCCGGTCCCTGTCCTCTGCTCGGGGTGGTCCACACCTTAGACGCCCGAGGGCCCTCGACAGGCGCCCCCCAGCCCCTCGGGAGGGCCGGGCGCCCTGGCCTAGGCCCAGCGTCCCATCTGACTGGTCTTCCTTCCGTGAATAAAGCCCCTAGACGCGCGGACCAGCTGAGACCCGAGTCCCCAGGGGTGGAGCCCTGACAGTGTGCGTGGGACTGAGCTGAGCCGCGTCCACAGTGGAAGGACTGTCCGCTGGGTCAGAGGGACGCGGGCCTCCCGGCCGTCCTCCAGGCTGTGTGACGTGGTGACGGCCTGGCACCTCTGGGACAGGTCGAGGGAGCCCGGGAGGACAAAACGCCCTGGAGGCAGGCCGGGCTCGGCTCGGATGGGCTCTGCTGCCGTGCAGGGACTGCGCTGAGGGGTCTGCGCGGAGCGCCCCGTGTCCGCCATCCAAGCGCGGGGCGGAGAGGACGCTGACCGCGAGCAGGCCGCGCGGCCTCCGCGGCTCCGCACACGGGTTCAACACCTCGTGTCCTCACCTGCTTCTCCAGTGTGAGCCACGCTGTCAAAATCTACGGGGCTCCCAAGTCCAGAGACTGACGTGCCGCGTCAGGCACTCTCCACCCCCACAGACCTGCCCTCCTCCTCCCAGGGGCCCGCCCGCTGGCGGGCTGCCCGAAGTGGGAGGCCTGTGCCCCACCGAGGCCTTGGGGTGGAGATGCGGCCGGGGCGGACCCTGACTCCACGCTTACTGGCCCTGCGGCCTCAGGCAGCGACAACCCTGGGCAGTGCGGGCGCTCCCCACTGCGGGGCTGACGCGGGGGTCAAGGGCGCTCCCATCAGGTTGCGGGACAGCGCTGCCGGGCAGCATGTGCTCAAGCCCGCTGGCTGCTCCATCGAGGGACACGGCGGCCCTCAGACTGGACCTGTGCCGTCACAGGACGCCGTGCAGAGACAGGAGGAACGCGCCCGGCCCACCTTCCAAACACTCACGCACACACACAACACGCACGTGATGCACACGCCACGAGCCTGGGACACACGGACGTCTGTACCCAGGGAGCGCCGAGTCATGATACAAACGTGCGAAGCAGCTCAGGTAGGTAACGTGGCCTGGGGCCAAGGGAGTTTGGCTGATGCGCAAGTGTACAGAACACACACAGACGTTAATATCAAACAAAGGTATCAGGAGAATTAAAAACATATATACTGAATTAAACAAGCTGAGATTTAGAAGCCCTTCGATTAACAAAAAAAGTCTTTCAAAGTTTATGGTAAAACTACCCATACAATTACGTTTCCAAAACCCTTCTCACTACTTTATTTTACTGAAACATTCGTTCTCTACCGTGGATGAAACCTGCAGGCTTTGGAGCGTCCCCTTCAGGAAGTGACAGCCTTGGGAATGCAGGCGGAGGAGTGACGTCCACTCCGCTGGTCATCAAGTGTGGTCACTTCGCAGATGAGGTGAGCGCCCTGCCCCGCCTTCCTTGTCCCCGTGTCACCCCAGAACACCCAGCGCGGCCCCCTCCCTCTGCCAGCCGGGCCCCAACCCAGCACTGCACCAGCTCCCGCCGCGGCTCCAACTGGGGGTCTCCTCGGTGGCCCCCGCGCCCCTGCCTCCTCACCACACCTGACCTTGTCCACCTCTGCCCCCTCAGGGTCTGTCCATGGCCCCGAACCCGGCAGCCCCCTGCTCGTGTGACAAGGTGCACCCGGACGGAGTCAGGCAAGATCCCACCGTGGGCTCTGCAGGTGGAGCCGAGAGGGGCTCCAACACGGGTGAAACAGGGCTTCGTCACCTCCCAGGTCCCGCTGCTACAGACGCGCAGAGTGTGCGTGTCACAGGATCTACGCTCACACTAGGCCCCACACAGGCTTCCGCCCGTGACTGACCGGAGGCTCCTCACGGTATCGGGAAGTCGACTTCACCACCGTCACTGCTGCATCAGGAACACGGCGTCCAGGGAGCCGGCCGGCGCCCCAGGAGCTGCCCACCAAGAACCTCCGCCACGGCCCTCCCTGCTGCCCGTCAGGCAGCACCGCTTTAGCGCGAGGAGTGGGACAGCCCCCCGGAGCGCTTGGCTTCTAACGTGTTTGGCACTGAGACGGTTCCATGTGTTGTGGCAGGGAACATGAGCCCTGCGGTCACGGGGACCGACCAGGACGCTGGGCCCAGCTGCAGAGCCGCGTAAGTGCCTGGCTGCGGCAGGGGCGCTGGCCACGGACACGGAGGCGCCGCCCGTAGAAGCAAGCGCTTCAAGAGCGCTGACCGCGGCTTACACTCAGCATCTTTTAGGCTTAGCCGTCTTTGGGGGCGCCACGGCCAAGGAGACACTCCCATTTAGGCATCTTTCTGCGAGACTTAAGTCCCGTCAACTTCTCGGGGTTAAGAGAAGTTGGGTCCCCAGAGACCACGTCCCCCTTGGAATCACCCTTAGCTCCCTTGACAAGCCTGAACTTTCTTTCCGGTCAGCCTGTAAGTAATTCTTTAGAAGCAGCACTTTCTAAGGAATGAGTGAACAGAAAGTGGTCTGCCAAAAATAAGAGTTCGAGCAGCAGATTTCAAAGTGACTATTTCTAGAACTAGTTCCTGTCTCAACGCTATCTCTCGTTTCTCCTCAAAACGAATGCCTGTAGCGAGGACAGGCGACGAGGCTCGGCCGGACGCCTGCAAGGAGGCAAGCCCGCAGGCCAGGCCCCGGCCCTGCCCTCCCGGCACTGCCCAGCCCCTGCAGCCAACACCCTGCTCCCACGAGGCGGGCGGGCTCCGGACGGCTTTGTCCCTCTGCACAGGACTTTCCTAAGACAATTCACACCTTCCTCAGGGGACCTCCGGTGCCACCCTCCACTATCCGGGAAGCCCCACAGCTCGACGCTGCTTCACCCCTGCTCCCAAGTTCCGCTGCCAAAGGCCGGGTCTGGGTGAGGCACGCAGCTCGCCGTGAGGGACTCCGCAGGGCGTGAGGGGGACATGTGGGCGGAAGGCTGGGGCCTACCTGGCCCCTCGAAGGGCAGGAGTTTGGAGGGGACGGGGTCCGCAGCGCTCAGCGGGATCAGGTAGAGGTCCTTGACGCGCCTGCTGTTGTTTGCCACGACGCCGAAGCGGCCGCGGCTGCTGAAGTAGGAGTACAGAGAGATGTAGGCCACCTCCTCCTCCTCCGTCGCGGGGTGGAAGCGGATCAGACACAGCTCCTGCAGCAAACAGAGGGCGGGGAGCATTGACCTGTGGCCACTCCGGAAGGCAGCCGCTTCATCCTGCACCTAAGCCCCAAAAGCAGGGGGGAAGCGAGGAGAGAAGCGACCAGCTCCGATTCTGACTGTCACAACCCTGCTGCCCAGCACATCAGGACAAGGAGCTGGTGAAGGGGACACAGGCCCGAGTCTCAAGACTGCTGGGTTTGACCTTGGTTTTGGAGGAACCGCTTCAAAACTACTTAGCCCCACTGTCCTCAACAAAGAGCCCACCTCCTGGGGCTCTCGTACTGATGGGGTAGTGTGTGTGCAGGGCCAGCCTGGGGCAGCGTCTGACACAGAGCTAAGTGACCACCAAGCGTGTGATGAGCTGCCCGCAGCTCCGAAACGGGAGGGCTGAACTAGACCAGGGTCGTAACCCTTCTGTGACCCCAGTGAAAACCAGAGCCCCTCCCCCAAAGAGCACTGCACACGCACACAGCTGCGTCCACATCTCAGGGGTTCACAGACTCCAGCCCGGCCGCCTCCCCCCACCTCTACTCCATCAGCTCAGACAAGAAGGGACAGAGCATCTGTATTTCTAACTCTGAACCGCACATGCGCTTTCACAAAGCTTCCACCGTCGTGCTACTCAGACACCCCTTCACAGGTTAGCCAGCTATCAACTTAAACGTTCACCTGCAAATATCTCACGAACTAGAGACATTTCAAGTATTAACGCTCAAGATGAGAAGTCAAAGAGCGAGTCGTGTGTAAACAAACCCCTTCTTCCTTGGGTGCACAGGTCAGACTGTGGGCAGGTACCTTAGACACTGAAGATCTGAGTTTGCCGACGTAATCCCAGACTGTCTTTGGGGCAATCCTTCCGCCGATGTGAATCGTGTCGGGCAGGTCCTAAGTGAAACAGACTCTGATTAAATGGCCGGTGGAACCATGGCGGTCACAGAGAGACCCCAAACTACCCGAGATTCACAACTAAGAAAACTGCAACTATCCCAAACAAGGCGGCAGTAACTGTGTCAAATGCTGCTTAGTTGACTAACATCCGGGATTATGCGTGACCAAACCCAAGGGTGGCAGGAGGATACGCTTCTGCTAAACAGAATGACACTTAGCAAAATGTTTGACTGTTGTCTTTTATGAACATACACATACAGTAAAGATCCAGGTATGTCTCAGAAGTGACTGAGCACTCCTTGTTAAGTCTGAAATGCTAGTGCTGTTTTGTTAACTTTGAAAAATAGAAGAGCTGTCGTGTGTGCCCCTCCACACCAAGGCAGGTCACGCGTGTCTGGCCACACCTGCAGTGGGCACACGCACACCCAGGTTTTGCACAAGCTCTAGTGGAACAGAGGGAGAAGGAAGACAAGCTTCAGCTTTTTCAGAAAAGATGGAGGGTCTGATTTCTCATGTGAATTTTTGCCCCTGTCCGAGCCGCGTAACCTGCTGACTCGGCCCAGCAACCCCTATTTTGCCTTCAGAGGTGCTTGTGTGTCCACTCAGCAGGAAGGTGGTCACACGCCTGACTCCCGCGCGGGAGGAGAGTGCCTGTGGAAAACACGCACGCGCGCACACGCACACACACTTCTCTCCCTCCTGGTTCTAACCTCACTGAGATAATCAAAACATCCAGAGACAGGATACGCCTTAGTGACAAACTTCGCTACACTCTGCATGTTAATAAATCCTTTCCAAATGGTGCTGAGTCGAGACAAAAAGAGGGTGGTATCTCCTTCTGGAGGGGACCGGGACTCTGAGATGCTGTAAAACAAAACCACAGAAAATACGTGAATCTTTCTCTCTGCTCAAAGAATCCCCAATATTTATTTATTTATTTAACATGTTTATAAAAGCAAAGTGAATTCCTGCAAGTTTTGGTAGCTTACTTTTTCAAATTAATTACCTTAATCATAATGATATAAACACATTCTGGTCAAACAAATATGAACTATATAGGCAACAAACTGGATGGCTGTAAATTCAAATTCCAGTTTTCAAGAACTATATTTCTAAGGTGATAATTAGTCATCCTAAAACTGAAGCTTTAAAAAAACGCCTTTTTAAAATAGAAAATTGAGGAGAGTTGTATTTCTGGGTGGATTTCCGAGCCAAACGACTGAATCACTCATTACTACTCCTTCTGTTCCTCTGAAAGAAAGGCCGCAGCTCGGCTGCTCTGACCATACATGGGGGCCGCACCTGATGCCTGGCGACGGCGGGACCGACAGGAGGTATCTGGGCTCGGGCGACGTGGACGGCTTGGCCAGGATGGACTTGGGCACCGTCACGGAGGTCGGCACAGGCTTCGGGACGTCCTGTCGGGGCTCCGCTGGGTGGGCGCTGTCTGCGCGGGCTGCCGAGGGAGCCGTGCCCGTGCTCGGCCCGCCTGGTGCAGTCCTGGGGTCTCGGCCGGACACCGTGACTGTGGTGAGCACTCCGCCGCCACCAGGGGCCGGGCAGGGGGCGCCTTCCAGGGCGGAGGGCTCGGGGCGGCCGTCCTCTGGAGGCACCGGGAGGGACTTTCCCTCCAAATGGGCACGAGCAGCGCTTTCCAGGTCTGGCTCCGAGGCGTTTTCGGGCAGAGTTTCTGGTGCCGCATCATCGGCTGAGCTGAGAGCGGGCTCAGAGACAGGCTTGTCAGGCTTGGGCTTTGAGTCCTCCTTCCTGGCAGAAGTTGACCACTTCTGTTTTTGTGGAGCTGGCTCACCTTCCGACGATGGAACCTGACCTGGAGAACAGAAGGAAGGCCTTCGTGAGAAATCCCACACGTTCGAGAGCACAGCCTGCCCACGGGTAGACACACGATCACTGCTTTAAAACAACAACACTATAAAGGTAGGGGCTCACTTCCTAAGCTTGAAGAAACGATTCTAGCCTTTCCACTGTGCAACTTGGTTCGAATGCCGCTGTCCCAAGAAGGGTCTCCACAGTCTCCCCCCAGATGTGCTCACCTGTGCAGATCTTACAGTTCAGGTCAAAGAGGTGCGCCCGGTGCTGCCCGGTCGTGTCCTGCAGCATGCTGCCGACAAGGTCCAGCAGCGGCGCCGCACTCCTCTCGGGGGCCGCCCGCACTGATTCTTGCTGTTCCTAAAGCACAAGAAGCAGAGGAGGTCATTCCTTTTCCACCCCCTCTGCAAATTAGCAGCACCCATGGAAAAAACATCTCACGTGATTAAGAACCACTGAAAAAAGAGAAAAAGGACTACTGAATACAAGTACTTGAGAAGCAATACAACTACACACACTTGTGTCAGCTCAGTGCCTTGCCCAGTAATTCAGGCACCTAACAACGTCTGGAACGAGATCACCTTAGTCAATTCTCGTGAGCACTGGAAATCTTAAACGCTTACATCAGAATCTGATACTGGCGGAGAATCTTCCATATCGGGAATAGTTTCCTGTTTAACGGTAGGCTTCTTAGTCTCATTATGCAATTTAGTTCTGGACTCCATCACCTAGGATGAAAAAGACAGACAAACATGAAGCCTTAGCTCTTCTTTCCCAAGGGGACTCTCTCATGCCAACAGGCTATTAATTCACTCCGGGGCGGGGTGAGGGGGCGCTGGTGTCAGGCTTCTGGCACCCGCAGCCGCCTCTCCCGTCGGCACTCACAGGCTTTGACGATCTCTCTTTCCACATGGAAAGCTCTTTGGAGACAAGTTCTTCTGGCTTCATTCTCACAAGTTTTGCCAAAGAGATTTCTTCACGCAGAACACGATGGAAGAGCCCCTGTAAACAAACATCTCTTGTTCACTCGTTCAAAACCCTCTAAGATGCTAGAGAGGATGTGGAGATAGGCAGCAAGGCAAGCCCCTGCCCCACGGCAGGACAAGGGCCCGGAGCATCCCATCGATGCTCGGAGAACAGGGGCCCTGAGGTCGGGCAGCTGATCTCGAGAATCCCACCGCACTGACCCTGCTACAAAGACCACCTCACGGAAAACACAATCGACTGAAGAAGGTACAGTGTTAGGGACAAAGGTAGAAGAAATCCCTTCTGCCAAGGGGTTAACAAGGCAAAATGGAAAGTCAGAGTATGTGCCCTGCTTCTGAACACAGGTAAGAGGTCAAGAGGCCGATCCAGACAGCGTGGGCCCTGGCAGGCACACAGGCGCACAGGTGGCAAGGACCGCAGCAGGCGGGCGAGCGCCTGGCCCCACGGGAACAGCATGCCAGTCACCCACAGCCGCAGGGGGACCCAGTGCCCTAACCCAGGCCTGGGCAGCACCTGGCCAGGACTGCCCCTGCTCCTGACGGTCGGACACGCACCTGGTTTTTGGGGTCCTTGAGGTTGAACATGAGGCTGCGGTACTTGCTCTTGTACCGATTGTCTGTGACTCGGAACAAGTTAAACATCTCCTTCTCGATGTGCAGTGCGATTTTTCCTACTTCATTTTCTGTCATGATTAAGTCATCGCTGTCAGTGACTCTAGATGGAATGAAAAAAGACCCATGGTAACTGCTGCACTTACATGCCATGTGGGATCTCAGCTCCCCAACCAGGGATGGAACCCCAGTGCCCCCTGCAGTGGAAGCGTGGAGTCTTAACCACTGGACCGCCAGGGAAGTCCCACATGTGACATTTTTCTTAAACAGCGGGGCCATCGTGAAACAACCACCCTTTACGTGGAAAACTTTCCACTTTAACAGATAAGAAACAAAGTGGAACAGCCCACCTTTTCCACAAGATCTCCTTCAAGGAGCGTCTTATGTTCTGCCGAATTTGAGAATTTGGCTGTGACGAGGCGGGGCTCACAGGGCCCAGGCGTCCCGGGGCTGGAGAGGCCAGGGGAACTGAGGTGGTCCCAGGCTTCCTGACGGCGCCCACCGAAGCAGCGGAGCTGGGGAACTTTCTGGAAGCAGACGTGGCAGCAACAGGTGCCAGCCTTGCCTGCTTGGCCGAGGGAGCGCTGCCCGAGGGGGAGGGGGCCGCCGAGAGCCACGGCCTCTTGGGGATGGTGCCCTTGAAACCCGGTGGCGACTTTTTGATGGCCGATTTGGCTGCTGCCGTATTTGCGAAAGGAGGGGACTTCTTTGGAAGGAGATTTCTGGGCGAGGGCTGCTTGCCGCCCCCCGAGGAGCCTGGAGGAGCCACCTTCTTCGGCACCGCCGCCACCGCCGCCTTGGCCTCTGTGCGTCTGTCCTCCTTCATGGCTGCAAAGGAGAGGGGCCCGCTTAGTGAGGCAGGGGTGCAGGGGACCCCACATAGCATGTGCACCTGAAACCAGCAAACCTAATAACCAGGCATCACTGTGAGACAGATTTAAAGAGAATTTTTAAAGTAACTGTTAAACTCAGAAAAGGAGTATAAAAAGGACTACCGGCAACATTTATGATAGTGAATATACTTTGTTTCACAGAGAAATGCTTTATTATGAAAACTTTTACTTCAACCGATAAACCAGTAAGCTATCAAAAGCTGGATTTAAACCGTTAGCTTAGCTTGGAACTCGAAGGGCAAATTTCGCTGTATCAAGAAAAGGTACAGATTTCAAAGACCACGCTCACGGAGAGTCCCAGTGCGGTTTTTGGCGCACAGGAGCTTAGAACGTCTTTCCAGGGTGGATGAGACACATTCTCTTCGAATGCATATCTGACCCCCGCCTCGGGGGCCCTCGGGGCGCTGGAAGGTGGAAGGACCAGCACGAGGCCACCCTGGGGTGGCGGCTCAGCGGTGTCCATCGTCCTCTTGGACAAAAGTCAACTGGACAGGGTGACTTCAATAAAATATAGAATGTTTGCAGAAAACTGCAACACGGGGGGAGACCAGTTATTTTTACACTAGGAGCTGGGTGGCAGGAACGCCACCTGCTGTCATTCACGTTCCCATTCACACCCCTCTAGCTGCAGCTCGCTATTGGGTAAGACAGTAGGTTAGCACTTTTAATCCAAACAAGGATTACAGCCAAAAGCTAAAATGAGAATCTTTATGCCAGTACTTCGCACGGACTGATGACGCTTAATCCTGCATCAGACCATCAGAATTACAGTCAGAGGCAAGCAAGGAGGTTCATCCTAAGACCAGTCCCTCCGTCTTCGGGGCATGCGGCCCAGCAGAGGTACATGGGGGGCCGTGACTGAGAGCAGGGGCGTGTTCCCAGATGGCCCTGCTCAGGCCCACCGCCCAGAACGTCTGGGACCCAGGGCAGAACGGGGGGGGGGGCAGGCAGGTCCAGGGAGCAAGCCAGGAGAGCACAGGGACACCACCTAGGGCCACGTCACACAGGACCGACGGAGAAGCCACCTCCCCAGGCGCAGGCTTTTCTCCAACTACCCACGGCGCAGTGAGCCCCCAGATGCTAAATGGGAGACTTCGAGATGCTCTAGCAGCCTTCCGATTTTACGCAGGGGTTGAAGAGCCACCAGGTCCAGTCAGCTGCCGGTGCTTCTTGCAACTGTCCTAGTGAAGCAGGGAGAAAATCTGAAGTCTGGGCGGAGAGGTGAGACCCTGTCTACAAATAAGGCCTGACCCCACAAGAGCCCCCAAGGCATTCAGAGCCTACACCCTGCGTGACCATCCTGGCGAAGGGCCAGAGCGCTGCTCTCAGGACTGCCTTCCTCCAGCACTGGTCAGGCCAGTTCAGCCAAAGGTATTAAAAGCCCAGGGACCGCAAGTTTTTTCCATTTCATAGTACAGGTGAAATCATCTAATTTTACAAAGTTTGCAACAGCGCTACACACATCCAAAACTTAGAACCGTGTTAGAAGTACTTCATTGTCATCAAGCAACAACCCTGACTGCAAATCTCCTATTTTCATCTCACAGACACCCCCCGACCTCACGTCCCCTCGTCCACGCCGTCCCAATCACTGGCCCCACGCGTGCTGGCACCCCTGGGCTATGCCGTCCAGGCTTCCCCAAGACCACCCGCCGCCCGCTGAGCAGCCGGCTCGTGCTCCACGTCCGCCCTGCTGGCTGTCACCCATGTCCCGTCAGCAAGTCACAGCTAACTGTCTAACAAAGCAGGAACTGGGGACGTCACAGGAACTAAGACTAAGAACTACGTTTCTACGTGTATTATTTCATCAGCTCAAATCCATATTCCTAAGGCGCGACCATACCTCAGTACATGGAAACTTATCTTTACCAGCTCAGCCTTGGCTAACAGGGTCCACAGCACCTGATCTGGGGGGCGGGGGGGACTGCTAGAGCTTAGGTTAAATGAAATGGACAGAGGCCCCTCTTCTTGGGGGAAGGAACGAGAGCAGAGTGGAGCAGGACGCGGTGCCAGCTGTGACTGCCAGCAGGGGATGAAGGAACAAACCCGTCAGGATTAAAATCGAGTCCTAAAACCAGCTCAGTCACTGACTTTTTACAAACTTTGCTGAGATTATTTTAGTAGCACACTTTTAAGCAACTCTAAAAAGCTGGCCTAAGGTGCTTCCAGAATTCTCAATGAGGCGCCCATGATGGGGCTGCAAATCTTATGTGACATTTACATTGTTTCAAGTGACAAGTCCTGTTGACTTCGAAAACATTCACTCCCTAAGATCAACGCTTCTACTGGTCTAACCGGTGTTTTCTCTCATTCAGGGAAAACAGAAACCAGGAGCTTATTTTTAGGACATTCACAGTACAGGTGATTAAAGTGACCTGCTATCCAAGAGTGTTAACAGTAAATGAACATAATCTGTTTAAAAAGCAGGGGATGGCTTTCCTTAACCATTATGCTGCTCTTTTATAAAATCAGCTGCTTCTGGCTTCTAAAAGTCAACTTTCATTATCCCTCACCTGCGTCTCAGAGCGTATGTAAGTATGATTACGTAAATAAAAAATTGGTAAAACGTGGAAACTGGTGAACCCCAACAGCAAGTCAGCTCTATCCCTCTTCTACTTTGAGGAAAAATGCTCATAACAGAAAACAGTTGCATCTGGTCCCACCATCAGCTGGATGTGGGTCAGCTGCTGCTGGAATGACAGTGATACCGTGTAGTGCCAAAGTGTCTGACAGTGACAGAAGCATTAGTTCTGAGAAGAGCTAAAATCAGATTTGCAAATTCTTCATCCAAATTCCCTTTTAACTGTATTATGTGCATACGTTCACAGAAGGGCAAAGCGTAACCAACCAACCAACCACGAAGCACCAGTTCTAGAACAGGAAAGCAGCACACCCCCGTGGTAGAGTGGCTCAGCAGTGGCAGGCCCCCAGCGCTGCCAGCTCGAGGCAGGGGGACCACCTGCCCATCTGCTGGACGGAGACGGCCTCCTGGGAGTGTGCACCCAGTCTGGGCCATCCCGGGGGCTGCCTGTGGGGAAGAGTGGCCCAAGTTCCAGGCCAGGTGCTATCTTGGGGAGCAGATGCAGGAGGAAAGGCTGGCCGGTGGCCAGGCCACCGCCCCAGATGACGTCGTTTCTGCTGGGTCTGGCCATTGGCTTATAGTGGAAACGAGTTGTTTGTGGTGAAGCCCGGTAGGAACCAGGCAGGTTGGGGCACTCAGGGACCAGCAACACTCTAATTGGCTAACTTCCCAGTAAGCACGAAACTGGGGGCCTTGTCACACGGCAAGGTGGGCCGTGGCGCTATGGCATCGCTGGCCACTGGGTGGCACTGGTGGGCCTTGGCGGGGGCAGGAGGCAGCGGGAGTGGAAGCCGCGCTGCTCCGAGCACAGTGCCGCGCAGCAGGGCGGGGAACCAGCGCCGGGCAGGAGCCTAGTCGCGCAGCATCGCGCGGCCCCCGCCCAGTGACAGCTGAGTGACAGCCGTTGCGGGGGTGGCCCCTCACAGGGACCAGTGAGAAACCCTGAGGGACGGTCACTGCTTTATACCTTTTGTCCTGCCCCAAAGAGGTGCCAAGTTACCCTAAAAATTCCCAGATAGGAGGCTTTCAGTCACACTGACACGGTGGGGGGCGAGGGGGGCGAGACACTACTCAGAATGATTGGCTGTAAATGCCAAAGGAATCAGAGCTTCTGATGTGACCAGGCGCCAAGCCAGGCCACGTGGTGCAGGTCGGAGCGTCCCCTCCCCACCCCATTCCCACAGGGCCCCAGATCCACCCAGGCTCAGTGGTGAGGCCGAGGCAGCTACCGCCACAAGGACCGGGTGAGGACCGGGTAACGGGACCCGTCAGGGCTCCGAGGACACAGCGGAGCCGCAGCAGGGGTTGGGGGAGTGGACTCAGCTCACTGTGACGACAGCTCTATTTTCAGCTCAGCCTGACACGTGTACGAGGACGTTTCTCATTTCAACTTTGTTTCTTGGCTGTCAAGACTTTTCCTAGTGTGAAAATTCAAGGAGCAAGAGAGAACCATTTTGCTTTTGTGCCTTTGCTTAAATATTTTGCAGTGAATTATTCCTGTAGAAGTAAAGTTATGCTTACACAGAAACAGAGAGAATCCCCACCGAAGACTTGGGAGGCCTGATCTCCATCTCTGGGGCCCTCCCGCCAGCTGCTCTCCATTGCTAGGGGTCTGTATGTGGGTCCACAGCCAAACTGCCATGATCTGGGGCTATACAAAGCTTGTCCAGATTGACTTTTTTCTTACTGATGTGCAGTATTTGAGCGACTTACACCTCAAGAGAGAGGTGCATAGAACTGGCCATAACAAGCTTGCAAAAAACCAAGTACACCTCTGGAGGCAAATGGACCCTTCCTTGTTTTCAGAGTTTCACAGATTTTGAAAACCAAAACCCAATTCATGTTGGACTGGTAATATATGAAAAAAATGGTCACATCATCCCTCAGCATGAACCACAAGAAGGAAACGGGGCCGAGGCTGTGTGAGGCGGGCGCTCCGCTCTCCTGTCTATGCCAGCTGGACTGCTGCGGACTGGCCACCAGACCTGAGACTCAGCTGCGAGTAGAGCTGCTGCTTTCCCTCACCTCCAAAACCCGCCAGCAGGCACTTTCACCACTTTGACAAGGTTCAACTTTAACTGTTATCTGTGCCTGCATCACCTGCTACTTTAGGCAACATGATAGGGCCGGGGGCGTGTTAAGACTCTGGGGCATATGGCCCGCGGCACCTGCTGACCCCGGCAGGTTAAGCGGCCGTTACCTTTGTGCTCGTCTTGCTGACGCCTCCAGGTGCACAGCAACGCCCCGACCTCCGTTGACAGAAATCAAAGTGAAACCCTTCTTATCCATCTTCCAGGTTTACTTCTTTAACTTTCAGAAGGTAAGACTATGACTACGTGCACGGTGATGTGCAACACGCAAAAAATCAAAAACATTACTTTACAGCTTCAAATATACCTGAGACTCCTACACCATGTGGGAGGGTTTACAGCTGCATCTTCAGAAAGAACCCTTGGGACTTGATGTCACCTAAGGGACTCTGCCACGGGACCATCTGTGAACAGTGCCACAGGAGATGCAGAGTCCCAGAGGCTACACGAAGGCCAAAGAGCAGGTGAGGTGAGCAGGAGCAATCCTGCTAGAAACTTCTACCCCCCCACCCCCGCCCCGCTGAAGCACAAGAACTAAGGGGGGCAGCCAGGGTACATCTGAGGGTCTCTGTCAGAAAAAGTACATGTACATGCGAAACCTTCCCTGTACTAATTTTCTGAACAGTTAGCTATTTAAAAAAAAACCTGTAAAAAGTAAAACACTTAAATACGAGAGAATGTCAATGACCAAGAAAATTTCAGCTATTTGGATAACTTTCAAAACAGCTGTCAAGGTAAATCCTTATCAGGACAAGTTATGGTTCTCTCTCCAAATGGCGGGAGGAGATTGGTGAGATGTACAAGGCTGCTTTGTCCCCACCCACATTTTTTTGCCACTGAAGATCTGGAAGAAACAGATAAAAACAGCTCGTGCAGCTGATAAAACTTGCCTCTCCGAGCGTTCCATTTCTACCAAACACCCCTGGGTCCCAGGCGCCTGCCCCCCACCCCCATCTCACCGTGGGGACTTGTCTTCTCTTACTACCTGTGAAGCGTGCTCCTGGAACCCACACCACCAATCCCTGGGAAACCCGCGTCCCCAGATCCACTTCACCACAGCACGGGGACTGGACATGTGGCACACGGGGACCAGGGGGCAACGCTTGCATTGGGGCAGGATGCTAACGTATCACTGGACCTGAGTGCACAGGTTCTGCCAGGGGTCCCCATTTCAATTCTCAAAGCTATATGAAACTGCAGAAATCTGATTTTCCAGTCAAAATTTGTTCAGGTCCCCAGAGTTTTAAGTCATCTCAGGGCCATTTAGGGAGCCCCAAACATGGGGAAATGTGCCTATGCCTGTCACAATTCCACTTCCAAACCCTAACAAACCAGGGACACTTCAGAAGAACATTTTCAGCCCTCTTCGTGCCTGTGCCTGGACAGTAATGAGAGGCGATGAAGAGGAAATGAAGAGGAACCATGAGGAGAAGTAAGAAACAGTGACCTGGGGGGAAATAAAATAGCAATTGTTTCCATAAGTTACACTGTTTTTGTTTTCAGAAACTCTGAAAAACAATTAAAAAAAAAAAAAAAACTCATCAGAGAACAAGTACATGTTAATCCCATCACCCTGAGGACCTGAAGGATCTACTGACTGTCCCACGAGAGAAGCAGGTCAGAGCCTCTGTGTAGCAAGGTCTTGCCCATGATGCTCACGAAGGGCTGCCCTGAACCCACAACCCAAGGCCAGTGCCAATGGCCTGGGAGAAGGGGGGGTGGGGGGCAGAGCACCTCCAGGGGCAGCACATTGGCTGCCCAAGGACCTACCCGAGACTTGACCTGAATCCAGGTCAACGTGGAAAACGCCCCCCTCCTAAGAGCTGTCCCGGCATCACCTGCACCCAGAAAAATATCACGCTCTGCAGCCAGGGAGGCAGGTGGGGGCCCTGGTGGGGACGCAGGGTTCTGCTGAGTGTGTGCGAGGGGCCCCCTCCCATTGTGCCTGTGTGTAGGGACCCGGGGAAGGTCCACAGCCACTGCCACCGTCAAGTAATGGTTTGGGGAAGAGGCAGAGGCACAGCTGCTACTCACCGAGGCTGAAGTCGGGTGTTTACCAGCGACCTTTTACACTCCTCCCAATCATCTTTTGGGAAGATGACATTTCTGGGGTAACAAAAAATGATCAGAAGCAACTAGCTCAAAAACATGTCCCTTCTGCAGGCTAGAAGCTGTGGCTATCCATCCACGTAGTTCTGAGACGTAAATGTGCTGGGAAGGAGCTCAGTGAGGAGCTGGTGTGCAGAGAGAGGGTGGGGCAGAAGGAAGAGAAACCCCGCCTGTGAGCAGAGCCACCACCTCCTTGCGGCCCGTCTCCCTGCCCCTCCACCCCAATCTCCCTCAAAAACCGGTAAGTCAGAACTGGGGATAAGTAAGCACCCACCCCTCCCCCAAACCCCGCCAACTTTCCTTTCTCACCGTGCGCCCTACATCTGACTCCACACTCGGAGCCTGGGGGCAGTCTCCCAATTCTGGTCGACAGAGATGGAAATTAGCTGAATTGAAATCAATCACCCAGGGTTTTGTGGCTACACCTCGGTTTTCCTTTTATTCTGTCACGTGCCTATAACCAACTGAGAACATTTAGCACAGGATTCCAACGTGACTGCTCCCCTCCCATTCACAGCTGGGCGATGCTTACATTTAGGTCCATTCGTAACCGCTGTAAAGGCGCTACTGTGTAGAGGTGCTATAATTTGATGGATATTTGCAACACATTGTTAGCATGAAGTTCTTGGTTCAAACAACCTGAGGTGTATTGAGACTCATTTTAATACAGTAACTGGTTAATTCTATATTTAACCACTCACTCCAAAAATCCAAAAATAAATAAAATAAATAAATAAAATAAATAAATATGTATATATATATATATACACACACCGTATTGCTTTGCAACTCCATTTCTTAGGTCTTGGGTCATTTACAGTCTCAAAATGCATCTAGTTCTGCAGTTTTCTAGCCACGCTACATCCACGAAGCCTTCCTTCAGGCCACTGGCCTAAAGAGCCGGCTGAGAGGAGGAAGCAGCACATGGCTGTAATCTTGGAATTTAGGGCCATTTAACCTCTTGTGCTTTTAAAAAAAAGTTGCAAGAGTATAAAAGATAGCATAAACAAAAACTGAACACAAAATGACCTTAATCATAGAATAAGATGTGCCCCAGAGCAATTTAAATTTCTAAAATTTAATTTTGGAGAATGAGCTGAAAAAAAGAAGAAAGAGAGAAGATTCAAGCTGCATGGTCTCATCTGGGATTGCAGAGGTCTGTCTGCACTCGAAGCCTGGGGCGGACGACCCAGCAGTGCACGCCAAGACTCCTGGTCTGGGTGCTGCCCAGGTGGAGAGACACTGTGCTCGCTTACCTTCAAGCACAGGAAGCAGGGTGAACGGCCTTCAAGACTGGCATGTGTGTTTATGTTGTGTGTAGTATGTGAATTGGACATAAAAAAAATTCCGGTTCGGTCAAAAATAATATAACTCCTGAAAATCATGCTTCAGTTGAAAATCAGCTACAACGCTACCGTGCTAATAGTAATAGGTTCCCACAACATACAAAGAAGTGAGGGTCACGTGTGCTGGGAGCAGACTGTGTGGAAAGGCCCCCGCGTGGAGAGCCCACGGCGGTGACGGCGCTGTGGTGAACATCTGGACGACAGCAGACCTTGAGTGCCGGGCAGCGCGCCCCCTTGTCACATTCTGCTGGAGATACTACACATACTTACCAGAGCCTGATAATAAAGAAAAGCGATTAAAGACATCAATCGGCAGAGGTGAGACATTCAGCAACAGGGCTGGTACAGCTTTTTGGAAACACTGACAGGAAGTCCCGACAGACTAAGGATGGGCACGCGGGGCTCAGGAGGTCTCCTCGACTCGGGCAAGGGCTTTGATCTCTGCAGGTGCAGCAGAAAACACGGCTAGAACTCCTAGCTCTGGACAGGCCCGAGTGCACGGCTGTCCAGAAAGACCGGGAAGGGTCCAGAGCTCCCCCCGGGTGATACATACATTTATACAACAGTGGCGGCCAGGGGGCAGCAGTCTTTTCTGGCTTTACTGCATTGTAATTGTGGTCGCTGGCCCAGGATGGCGTGCTGCTCTCACAGGTCGGCTCCTTAGCGAGGACCTCACTCCTTGGAGGGACCACCGCCACCTTCTTCGCTGTGTTCTCCTTCTTGTCTGGAGCCAGTCTCTTGTGCACAGAAGAGATTTTAATGCCTGCCTGGATAATCAGTAAAGCCCCAATCATTAACGAGGTCAGAAATTAACCTTTGCTCATTTCACTCTGCAGTGAGGGTCACAACTCAATCAGCTCCTGGGCCATCCTAAGCCCAACACCCTGCATCTGCTCAGCAGAGGGCTTGGCTCCTCCCCCACATCCAGCAGGCCCGCATCAACATCCGAGTGATGAGAAGGTCCCTGACAGAATAACCCGTCATCCTAGCATCCTGATGAGGTGCTAGGCCGCCAGGATAACCGAGGGGCCATGGAGTGAGGCAGTGAAGCAAGGCAGAAAGCACAGCGGGCCGGCGCCCTGTGTGAGAACGTGCCCAAGCAACACGGACAGGCAGGAGCTGCAGACACAACAGCATGTGGAGAAAGGACAGGCGTACACACGACATCCCTGTACCCCACCAGGCGCTCAGTGCGGCACCCCCAGAACCCACTTGCCACCCCGCTGCCTGCGCGTCAACTCCCCACACAGACTCCAACAGGGACCGCTCTCCTCCCAGCGGGGCTCGTGTGTGTGTGGAGAGCTATTCCACGCAGCAGCCGGTTCCCACGTTTCCATCAGTTAATCCCTCGGCTAGAGGCGGAGAAGGAAAACATGAGAACACCTGCCCATATTTGTAATTCTGAAGAGAACACTGGTGGGCAAGGCGGAGGGCAGTGTGAAGGTGCCTGCATCCCGTCTGGGCCTGTGTGCCCTACACTCTCCAAATCAACCCACCGAGCCTGTAACCTCCAGATGCTTTTGGTTTCAACTACACACATGGTTGGTCTCAGTCAATTTACCTGAACGCTACATTTCTGAAGAATGATTTTTTCCGGCTTTGTCTTGGGTTTCTCTTTAGGTTTTGGTTTCTGCTCTTTGCCTGCGCTCAGGAAGCGCATGGTGGCCGCGGCGTGTTTCAGGATACAGTCGCTGCTGCAGTAGACAGAGTCGGGCTGCGCCACGCTCGAGCACCCGGGGCCGATGCATCTGGCGGCACCAGGCGCCTCCACGACCTGCAGGATCAGACGTGGCTTCAGTGTACTCACCCACTTTGGTGGGTATGGCACTTTGTAACATAACTATTTATGGTACTGAGATTACTGCTTTTAATCACGTATGAAAAAATTATGAATAATAATTTTTGAGTTAAGAACTCAAGTTCTTAACTGCCCTTCATGCCACGCATGATGGGCAGAACTCTAAGGGGACCCCAGGACTCACGCTGCACGCTTCTGAATACAATGGGATTTCACACCACAAGTAGGTTCCCTTATCGGCCAAATGGGCAGGGATTTTACCAACGAAATTAAGATCCCAAGTGAGAGGATTCTGAGTTAGCCCAAAGGGTCCGACTTCATCAACTGAAAACCCTTAGAAGAGGAACTGAGCCTCCAGAAGAGAGAGGATTCCACTGCTGGCTCTGCTGAGAAGGCGCCCATGCCTAGGCTCAGCGGGCAAGGTTGTGAGACGACACCCAGGACACCCAGTTAAACGTGGGCCTCAGAAACAACAGATAACTTTTCGGTATTACCATGCCACAAAAATTGCCCGGGACATATTTTACATGCTAAACCAAGTCAGAGCTTTTGGAAGTGGATCTTTCCCCAGCCGAACCTCTGATGAGACCTCAGCCCCCACTGACACCTGGAGGGCAGTCTTGTAAGACCCAGAGCAGAGGGGGCCCAGCTAAGCCAGGCCTGGACTTCTGAGCTAATAAACGTGTGTTGTTTAAGCTGCTACACAAGCCTGGGGTCGCCTGCCGTGCAGTAGGAACCCGGTTCACGACCAGGCCTGAACACAGCTGTCCATGATCACTCGAGCATGTTTTGATGGCCGAGACTAACAACACATATGAACATACCCCTCCAATGTACTTGAGCAAAATCTTGCATCTCAAATTATGCACTTAATTGTTTTTCCTCCACAGAATCCAAGTTTTTTTTTTTTTAGAATCCAAGTTTTACTCAGAGAAATACTTAAGTTTATGTGTAGTCTCAAACACATCAGCAATAACATGACGTTTCCTACTGACTTACATTTCCATTAATTCTTCTTCCTTACCAGTTATCATACTTCCACTCGGTGCCTCCTCATACCCCCACGACAGTAAAATTTAAATGGTCCAGCCCTCGAGGCTAACTCAGTGCAAGGGGCAGACGGCGGGGACCTATGACACGGCCACCGCAAAGCCGTCTGCACGCCCAACGCCGGCTAGAGAACGGGCTGTAGGGGCAGCATGGGCCCCCAATTCAAGGAAGGCCTGGGGTGGAAACATGCTCTGAGTAGGACAATCATGAGAGCCTGAGACAGCTCTCAAGATGCACGGAAACCATGACAAAGAATCATGGCCCTTGGGCAGGAGACACGAGTGAACAGAGCTGGGAAAGGAGAAAAAAGAGCTGCACAAGCACTGGTGAGTGGGAGAACACCATCACAGAGGGCGTGCCAGCTGCAGCTGTCTTGTCACCCTGGGGAGCCGTGCGGCCACCACCGCTGGCCTTGGCATCTTACTGCGAGGTAGGGACAAGACCACTGGTTCTCTCAAGGCTGTGACGGGTAATACAGGTGCACACGTGCCCCCGTGACTCAAAAACAATTTTGTTTGTTCATATATGTACTTAAAGCTCAGGATCCATTCATGAGAAAACTTAAGGGAAGACTTAAAAAAAAGTGAGTCCACTTATGGAAAATGTTAAGTCAGTAATAACAGCATAGGAGATAGATATGATTAACAAACATAGAGAGAGAATAGATCGGCCTGCCAGCCTTGAGCAGGTGCATGGACCTGGGAGCTCGCAGACCCCAGCCCCGCGCACAATGCCACTCCTGGGAAAGGCTAACTTATCTCAGAAGACAAACCCTTCTGTCTTGATGTTTCTGCTAACGGCAGCTGAGGGCTCCACGGTCACCTCTACCACTGACCTTGGGAGACAGGTACTTACAGGCTGGAATATCTTGAGTTTTTTCTTGCCACTTGGGTTTGCAGCTTTCTCAATTCTACCCTTAATTCCTTGGTCTTCACTCGATTTCTGCTCCACGGTTCCTATACTTGTACAGTCCGTGCCGTCAGCGTCCGCAGGTCTCGACCTCGAGTCCTGCGTGCCTGTGGTCTCGGAGCTGGGCTCGTCCTGCACTTGCAGGATGGTGCAGTTTGGGCAGATGTAATCCTCCCCGTTCCTTTCCAAGAGCCTCCCTCGAGCCTCCGAAATGCCCACACAGTCGCCATGAAACCATTCTTCACATCGGTCACAGCAAATCATAAACCTGGAATGATAAAATAATGGTATTACGAATGGAAAGTGAGAGACCAACTCAATTTTAAACACAAGTCAAATTTCAACATTCTATTATGAAAAAAACAAAACTAACACAGAAAGGTGGAGAGAACAGAATAAAGAGCATCCCCGTGCCCTTCTCAATTTTACTAACATTCAAGCAAACGTGCTTCACCTTCCCTTGGAGAGGAGCACCCCGCCCCTGACACCACAGTTCCTGTCCACAGAAGGGCAGCCACGCCTCTACCCCCCGCCCCCCGCCCCTCTGAGCTGCCCCGATGTCCACACCACAGCCCAGTCGCAGCCGGTCTGGAGCAGCGTCACCCAGCGAGCTCTCTGGGACAGCAGATCCCCACTGGTCCAGGCCGCCTCGTCCGTGGCTGGTGGGACCGAGGCGGCCAACGTCCCACGCCAGCCCCCACCTCGGTGGAGGGTGTGGCTCTTGGCAGTGCCCACCCACCCCGTTTTTGGTTTTGTTTTTTGACAATGACTTGTTCGTCTTTCCCAAGAGAACAAGTCCCTCATTCAGGCCACCCCGGGACTCTCTGAACTAAGATGAATGGAAAACCCTCTCTGGCACTTTCCACAGCTCGGACTCCCCCCGGAAGCCTGGGCAGCCACGCCCTCCTCCCACGACCCACCTGTTGTTGTGAGGCTGGCGGCACAGGCAGTACAGGGCATTGGGGTCGTACACCTCACATTCGGGCTTGTGTCGGACTGCGTCTCCGGGTTCCTCTGCATTCCCCCCTGGGGCCGCCCTCCCTTCCAGCTGGCTCTCTCTGTCCATTTTCGCCGCCTGGGATGCAGCCCCCAGGTCGGCCTCCGGCTCCTGCGGGACGGGCAGCGAGCCCTCCATTGCATCGCCTGCCTCAACGTCCATGGTCTCCACTGGGTCCTCCTCCCGATGCTTCTTCCTCAGGCGGTTCTGGATGCCCTTTGGGGGCCTGTCGGTGGGCTCCTGCTCGCGCTTTCTCCGCAGGCGATTCTGGAGTTCTTTCAAAGTCAACCCATCACTGTCGCTATCGGAGGTGTCATCCTCGTTGCCACCCCCTCTGGCCTTTGCCAAGGAGGCCGTTCGTTCCTTAGCACCCGTGGAGCCGGACCTGGGACCGCTCTTCCCGTCCGAGGTGCTCTCCACGCTCCCCTCGGAGGCGCTCTCCCCATCTGTCGCTGGACAGGACACCGGCTCCGCCGAGTCCTCCAGGGACACGGGGGTGCCCCTCCGGCCCCGGCGCCGTACCGTGGTCAGGAACTCCTCCACCCGCTCGGTCCGCTTCGGCTGCCTTCCGCTGCGACGCAGCGACGGGCTCTGCTGCTGCCGGGGCGGCGGCTCCAGGACATCCACTTCCCCATCCCCGGCGCCCTCGCGCTTGGCGATAGTGGTCCTCCGGAACCCCCACGTCTTCCTGAACTCTTTGCTGGTGGGCTTGATGGCCTTGGGTGTGTCCTCACCACTCGGGTCACCATTCTCGTCCATACCTAACAGGGAAATGCAACCAAACCACGCCAGGTGTCAGCCAGGGCTGCGGTCCAGGCCCAGGCGCACGAGAAGGGGCACCACCTGCACGGAGGAAACCCAGACACGGTGAATCGCAACAATTCTCCACCTACAAAAACCGAAGGCGTTTCCTAAAGTGCGGTGAGAGGATTCAAGGGAATTCTTGAAGAAAACTGTAACAGTTACGTATCTAATGCTCAGTAGAAAAACACAACTAGCAAACCAAATCTGTGAATTTATCAACTGCTGAGGACGAGGGTTTGTACAAGAGGTAGCGGGGAAATAGGAAGCAAGCAGCAGTGCTGCCAGGACAGGACAGGACAAGGTGGCGGGTGCCTCGGGCTCTCCCGCACAGAGACGCGGGGCCCACCTGGCTCTGCCCGCAGAGCTCGGTGGACAGAGGGCCGTGCTGGCTCTGGGCCTAGCGCTTGGAAGCCCCGAGCTGCATGTGAGACGTCCAACCACGCTGCTGAGGGATCTCGTGGAGATGGGGGGTTTGGACGCTGAACACCCACACCCAGCCCCCGCTGAACGCTGCCCAGATTCCCGAGCCACGACTGTGTTGACACAAGATAGGCCCACCCAGCTCTGCGCGCAGGGTCTGCAGCAGCAGACGATTGGGACGCTGAGAAAATACGGAGCCAGACAGCACCTTTGGGGTGTATTTCTTCTCTCCTCTTTCTAACAGACTGTTTAAAGGGTCATGTTTGTGAAAACTTCACTCCTGTTTAAAATGAAAAAGCCTGAAAAAGATAGTATATACCTTGAGATTTTTTTCCCAAGCAGGCTTCAATTACATTTAAATGCTAACGACGACTCAGGTTTTATGCCATGTTCCATCCCAGGGGAAGGACTGCTACAGAATGAAAACCTTCAAACAGAAAACACACAAAATTCAAAATCACACACAACTGAATTCTCTTTTTGGTTCCCATAAGTATTGTCACCTCCCATTTCCATGTGCAGGTCTGCAACTCCCCCACCCTGGGCCTAGGCCCACACTCTCCCAGGCCACTTGGAAGCTTGCAGGAGTAGCTGTGACATCAGCACCTGTGCCACCAAGGACCACGCCACTGTCCTGGTCACCCAAGGCTTTCTGCAGGAAGGACTCTCCTCTACAAAATACAGTTCTCACCAGAGAGAATATACAACATCATCGTAAATGCACTAAAAAAACCACCCATGTAAAAATAAAGTAGTGCTCTGAATCAGATTCTTAGCACACAATTAGACACTCTTCAAGAAATCTTGGGCTAAAGCTTAAACCATTTCAAACAAATACTGTTACATCACAGTTTCTTTACATATAATGCCGCTTTTGAAATAGAAAACATGACATCAAACTTAAAATTGTGTTGCTGGTGTTTAACACTATTGCCATGTTACCTGTCCCACACGGAAGCTTGGGCGCTTCTTCCGACTTCCTAAAAACAACCAAAACCTGGCTGATGCAACTGCGGGGTCCAAGGGAAGCGCCAAGCCCCCGAAAACACTGCTGCTGCTGGTCACTATTCACAGATTACAACGCAGATTATCTCGAGACTCTGACCACGGAGTAAACTCCTAAAAGAAAACAACAAAATAGTTTAAAGATTTAAAACAACTATAACTAGAATCATGTTTAAGAAAAAAAAAGGCATGAAGCTTTCCAAGCAATCTCTTATTTGAATGTACGTTACGTGACCTACAAAGACATTCGGCAAGTCAACAAACAAACAAAATACACAAAACAAAGTCCCCCGCTTCCTTAAGGGCTTTTAGAGAAGGGAAGATACTTTGACTACACTCTGAAAGCAGGGGGCTGGACAGGCCACGGCTGGCGCACTGGTGGGGAGGAAGCTGGTGGGCAGAGGCCTCAGTGGGAAGGAGGGTTTCAAAACTGGTAATTGGTACCAGCTGCTTTCCAATTACAATCCTACTTTTGAGATGGACCCAGGTCAATAAAAACCCAGAGACAGAGAGAAAGGAACAAAACATGAACAAAAAAATTATACATGAAAGTCATTATTTACAAATTCTTTTTTTTTTAATCTATTTAATTTTTGGCTGCGTTGGTCTTTGTTGCTGCACGTGGGTTTTCTCTAGTTGCAGCGAGCGGGGGGCTACTCTTCGTTGTAGTGCGTGGGTTTCTCATTTCGGTGGCTTCTCTTGTTGTGGCGCATGGCTTCAATAGTTGTGGCACGCGGGCTCTAGAGCGCAGGCTCAGTAGTTGTCGCACATGGGCTTAGTTGCTCCGCGGCATGTGGGATCTTAAGTTCCCTGACCAGGGCTCGAACCCGTGTCCCCTGACTTGGCAGGCGGATTCTTAACCACTGTGCCACCAGGGAAGCCCTACAAATTCTCAACACTATAGCTATGTCACCCTTTTAGTTAAAAATCTAAGAAAGATTTCAAAGGACTAATGTTATGATTATTGTACATCACCGTGGCACAGCTCATCTATGTGTATTTACATATTTAAAGAACGTTTCTCCTCCTGTGCCCTCATTCAATCACGATACCTAGTTTGCTCCACAAACGTGTCTCTGTTTCTAGGTAAGTCCTCGGTGTTAACATTTTAACACATTTCGCATTCTAGACCCAAGACTCCCTGCCCGCACCTCACCTCTTCCTCACCTCACTCCAACAGTCTCCCATGTAACTGTGGTCTCCTTGGTGACCTCAGAGCAAACATTCCGTCCCACCTCCTTTTAAAGAGACTGCGACCACCTCACTCTGGTCACCCCCGCCCCCCCATGGCCACCACATCTCTCACATGCGGTCAACCCATCTCAAAACGAGAAACTTCTCAGGAGAAACTGTTCACAACAGTGAACATTTATAAAAGCAAAGAAATTACGATATTCTCAGGAATTAAAAAGTTTTTAAAATTTATGTTAATCTGAAACCCCCCCCCAAAAAAACCCCATGTCTCTGGATTTGAGTTCTGAATAATCAGAAAAGGAAAATCCAGTTATTTCTGTTAAGTGGAATGAAGTACTTTATTCAGAATAGATCATATCATTTTAGATAATCTGGTTCATTTTTTTGATTTTACATTTGCAAAATCGCTTTCATAATTTCTTCCCAGAAATTCTAATGTAAAATTTCAGGTCACAAAACAAAAACAAACCCCTATGATCAAGGCAAAAGTTAAAAAAAAAAAATTGTGCTATGTTCCTAACACAACTTAAAATGTGGGTCCACACACAACAGCAGGTCACCAGACGGTGGTCACACCGTATTAGTAACAACTTTTCCCCAGAGGAAAAGAATGGTGGGCGGGCATCCCTGAAACTGGGAAAGAGAAAACCTGGAGGCGAACATGATGCACTGAGATAGTTTTATATCTTTACATTTCTAAGTGCAAATGTCCTCTCAGCTGAAAACGGCTCCATTTCCTAAGCAGACGTACAAATACCAACACGAAACCTTAGGCTCCCCCAGGCCACCCAAGGACAGGCAAGCAGCCCACCACCTCCCAGGCAGCTCTCCAACTTTCTGCTGTTGAGGCCCCTTTATACCCTTAAAAACTGAGGACCCCAAAGAGCGGTTGCTCGTGTGGGATGTGTATTTCCAAAATTACACCTGAGAAGGCTTTCAGAACTGTGGATGTTCCCTGACACCACATCAAACCTCGACAGGCCGCAGTTCCATGAAAAGTATCTGTGACACGAATCTGCACCCACATCCATAAATGCTCCACACCCTCCTGTGTCGCACGCACTCTGAAAACATCTTGTGCCTATGTGCAGGGTGGCCAGTTGGACACATGCAGAGTCCACGTGCTGGCACATCTCATTAGACGACATGAGACGCATCTGTTAATGTTAGCGTCCATCTCCTGAAATGTCTTTCATTACTGGGAAGCCATCAAGCTCAGGGTGGCGGATAAAAGCTTTTCAAAATGCTAATTTCTGTTTAAAGCTGGAATTTTGTCATCAGTAACAAATACTGTCAGCTGCTTTCCTCGAGTCTCACACTGTGCATCTTCGAGAAAACGCCTGCCACACACCACCTGGAAAAACGCAGTCCATCGGCGACGCTCTGCGGCCCGAGTGGGGCCCCCAGCTGCGGGCGCCTCTGGCCCCTCAGGGGCGCTACCAGGAACCTCTGTGCCAGCAGTGCAAACGCCGACCCGGCAGGGCCAGATCACAAGGCCAACTGTGACCCTGGACAGGGCTTCTGAGCTCTTAGCCTCCAAAAGGGTTTCAAAACACACCGTTTCCGGTAGCTCAAGAACACGCTGGATACACGCCAAGCAGTCACACGTATCCGCACTTCAGTGTCAGAGGAGAGGAAACATTTGCTTCCACAAAACTGTTCTAAAACCACCATTTCATTTTCCCTTCAGACTGTCCAACGCTTGAAAAACATTAAGCTGCCAGAAGTGGTTTTCTTTAAAGCAAAACCAAAAATACGCTCCCCAAACAAACAACGTGAGTGATGCCCGACTCTACAACCACGTAAATCTGAAGGCTCCACTTCTGCAAAGCTCGCGACAGTAAGTAACCGCATCTTGCCCATTTGAAGATGTTTAGTTCTATGGACTGGAGACTAATTTCTCTGAGATACTTTAAAATGTAATATATAACCACAATGAAGCTCCTATTTTCACAGCACAACAAACACGAGAAAACAGCTGCGGCTTCTCAAAAAGATAACACACAAGTGCACACCTGCCCTGCCCACCTAGCGGCAAAACAGGGTGGTCCCTCCGCATCTCACACCCCCGAAACAATATTCAAAGGTAACAATTTTAATTTTGAAACAATTCTAACCTGCCTGTCACAAATTACATCCAATGCTACAACATAACCTCATTATTTCGGTCACAAATTATATCCAATGCTACAACGTAACCTCATTATTTCGGACACTGCTAACTCAATTTATGGTTCTAACAGGCTGGGCCGAAGTTCACAGTTACTGATATTTCACGTTAAGAGTCTTCCGTCTCATGACAAATCCTTTGCTGGGGATGAGGAGGGATTGAGAAGATGCTGAAAGTTCTCTGAAGTACTAAAAAAAGCAAGCTTTCCCAATTAAAGCCTCTTTCACAATTCCGTTTTTATTAATGGGACAGTCACTAACGAGGGCACGCCCAGGAATTTGAGAGGACACGCGACATCCTGCCGACCTGGCAGCGCTCCCTCTCAGTGACCCCACGCTCATCCTGACTCGACTGCACAAGTGGCAGTGCAGTCCTTTAGGTGGCCAACCCAAAGTCTGCTGCTTTCCGAATAACACTGTCATTATTAATATTCCACTGAAGCAAAAGGACCCACAGCACGATAAGCTTCTCAAGCGGTAACTACAGAGAGAGAAATCTAGGAACCACCTGCTGTTCAAAATTTCTTAGGCGTTTTTGCTTTACAGGTCTGTGCAGACAAAAAGTAAAACTTGTTGCTTAAAAAGCTCGCCAGGACTGGTGCCTCGGCCAAGCTCTGGTGAGGCCGGGACCCCAGCTCCCCCATTGCGGGTGGGCAGTGGGCACTCTGGTTTCTCTCCATCCACTTCCGAGTGAAAACACGGGCTCGTGACCTCGGTGGGCAGCTCTCCAAAAGCGCTTCAGGAACAACCAGCAGAGCCACCTGAATGCCTCCAGGTTAAGGCGGAGGAAGAAACGAGGCTTTCCCTGTTCTCTACTGAACCGCTTGCTACCTTGGATGGACTCCTGCTGTGGTCTGCACGTTCGTGCCCCAGGAGCCCTCCTGAATGGGATGCCTGCCCTGGAAAAGAGGCCCCAGAGCTCACCTGGCCCTGCCACCAGGACCCCACTGCCCCGGCATCCTGACCTCGGGCCTCCCGCCTTCAGAGCTGCGAGAAATCAAGTCCACTGTGTGAAAGCCCCCAGTCTGTGGTCCTTGCCACGGCAGCCCGAGTGGACTGAGGCAGCTCCCTCTTGTCTCTCAGGGAACAAGAACACATGGCTTCAAACACTGGCAAGGGACTATCTGAATCCTACACCCTGGGGTTTGGTGCTCGTAAGACAAGACCGCCGCCAGGGTCTTAGGGACCCTCTGAACTGCACAGGCTCTTGTCCTCACCTAGTCTGCAAGATGGGGCAGGTCTGGCTAAATGCCCAGGACAACACTGGGATGGGCCCCCAAATGGGAGACTCCCCTCTCCTTCCCCAACCAAGACAGAGGGTGTGACTGTGAGAGTGGGGGGCGGCAGGAGGGGCACATACGGGACCTGGGCACAGTAAGTCGCTCCCCAAGACAGTCAGCCCTGCTGGGCACCTCAGGGGCTGCTTCCTAGGGACCCTGATCCTCCAGCTCCGCCCCCCCAAACGCCCACCCTATCGCTTTCATATACGCAATGGTCTGTCTGGGCCCCAAGTGCTCCGGGGCTGGCTACTCCCTTCCAGCACCCACGGGGGCACTGCTGCCAGATCCCCGTGTCACCCGTAGCACCCAGTGCAGGCCCGGCGCACCGTGTCTCGCTGCGGCAAGAGCTGCTGGTAAGGATCCAGTGAGAGGCTGTGGGTGAGGACAGCCTACGATAAAGGCAAAATGTCACCGTTCCCTCAGGCCAAAAGACCCCTGGGGCCTCCTCACCCAGAGCACACCCCGGCTGTGCTCTGGGGCTCTGGTTCCAGGCGGTCCACTTTCAGGGGGACGCGTGCACTGAACCCTCTTCACTGGGGACCACAAACTAACCAGATATTCCACGCTTTTCCCAAAAAGCAAGGACGTGGTTGAGGGCCCCCTGCCCCAATTCAAAGGCATTGCCTATCTTCTTAAAAGTAACCCATTTCCCCAGGTGTTAAAGTTCAGAGTCAACTGTCTTTTTAAATTCCCATTTCTCAACAACAAGAGCATTTCTAACCATGACCTAGAACAGAGATTCTCAAAGTGTGGCCCCGGGGCCTTTCAGGAGGGCCCCCCCCCCCAAGGTCAAACTATTTGCACAACACTAAGGGCACGGACGTGGTGGTTTCTCAGAAGCCAAATGACAGAGATAGGACGAAGGAGACAAGAGAATCCGGCTACTGTGGCTTAAGCCAGACGTTCAGGAGAGCTGCAAACCCCTAGGACAATGCTACCTTTCTCATTAAGTTGTTTTTGTTTTGGAACATAGTCCATAAAGTGTTAATTTATGTTATTATTTTAAGTAAGTAAATTTAAATGTCTCATTTTTAATGCCAAACACGGGAAATATCAATAGATACAACGTAAACAAAAGCCCTTTGAAGTCCTTGTTAATTTTAGGTGCAAAGGGGGCAGTCTGAGAATGGCCAACAGCACAGACTTGACACTACTGGCAACTTCAAAGGGCTGCTCTTGATAGGCCAGTGACACTGAAGGGCCGTGACAGTGATGCTCCAGGAGGCTGCTCTCCCAGACCCTCCCCCCCTCTCCTCGGATGACTGAGAAGGCACCAATTATGAAACTGCAGCATTCAGAAGGACTGCCACCTAAGTCCAAAGAGAAAATGGTTGGAGAAAAAAACCAAAGGCCTGCTGCTGTCTCACAAGCATCTGTTTCATGAGTGGAGCTGCATCTCATGCCACAGGCCAAGGGGCAAAAATAATGCTTGGAGACCTTGGAAATGCAAGAGTCAAGAATTAAACTGTATACTTGAGCTGGAATCTTCCTTTCTTTCTCTGAGATTAGAAGAGGCCAATGTCTAGCTTTGGGGGGCAGTGGGGAAGGTCCAAGCTTAAATAAAGCAGTTATTCAATAAAAACAGGATTTTCTGTACTGATTTTTACAAATCCATGCAGAGCTCAACTGGAGGCAACTTCCCCAACTCCTGCCACTGCTGCCTGGGTGGGGGAAGTGCAGAAGAAAGCCACCTTACTACTAAAAACACATACTGTTTAAATTACAATCTAACAAACCTAAAGAGTCAATGGCTAGCATTGACCTAGCCCTGTCTCCATGGGGCACTGGGGGCATCTCAGGGGGACCACTCCTTGTGCCGGCTCAGCATCCCCAGTCCTGACCAAGGCAGCCACCAGTGTCCTCCTCCGCTGACCACAGCATGACCACACCCGCACACTAACAAGTAGGGTAAGTCCTCTGATAAGCAGACAGGGGGCTGGGAGGCTCAAGGGGCAGCACCACGGAAGAAGGCAGGCTTCACACCAGAGTGTCCCTGCCTTCAACCCCAACTGCAAACCTAACAGCTAGGTGTGCTGCCCAGGGAAATGGGGACAACTGTGAAACTCCATCGTGTCAAGTGCCAGAGTATAATAAATAGCCTGTGTCATTTAGTAAAATGACAATGTCTGCTGGTGAGCAGTTGGGAAAACAGGCCCTCATAGGGGAATCTGCAAATATTTACCAAGAGCCCCTTCTGTGCTCGGCAAAGAGCAGGCAGCATCTCTGTCCCACCCGGCCAGGCGGGACTGCTTCACTGTGACCTGCCAGGGATAACTAGGGAAATGAAGGCGCGTTTAAAAGGGTGCTCCCAGCATGCCTTTTTTTTTAAACTAAGGGACACAAACCAATGTCCATCACCCGGAGACCAGTTTGAAAAAAATCCAGAAACAGCCATATGATGGAATTCCTTAAGACTGTAATTAAAGGATGATGAACTCTACAGCCCCTGCCATGGAAAGAGCCCCACACCCTAGAGCGAAGCCAGCAGGTAACAGTTCCCAGCACATCTTGCCCACCCCACCCCCGCCCCGCCCCAACAAAGTTCACAAACACATCCACAGCTGTAAGTGGGCTTCCAAATGGTGCCATTTCTGAGGTTTCTGCTTTCTTTATATCCTTTCATATTTCTTTATATCCTAATTTTCTCTCTCTATAAACTCATCTTTGCAACCCAAACACAGTACAGCTATCTTTACATTGGGGGGGAAACCTCATTTACCCTCCTGCTGTAAAGGTGTATTAAATACCTCTTCAGTGTCTCTATCAGCATATGAAAAACAAAACCAAAGCACCTAAGTTTTGACACTCAAGAGAGAAACATCTGCTTTACAAATTACAAACAAGATAATCACACCTACTAAGTAGGTTTTACAGTCATGGCTACAACAATTCTTATTAAAATGCGTACAATTACCTATTCAACTTCACAAAACAACTTACCCTCAAAATTAGAGGTGACCTTTGGACTCCCATCCAATTCCTGTGTATAACTTATACTTGGCCTCCGTATACCGCAGATTGTGTAGTCCCGTAGTATTTACTACTGGAAAAAGTCCCTGTGTAAGTGTACCCGGACAGTTCAAACCCATGTTGTTCAAGGGTCAACTATACTACTCAAAAAATAAAATGACGAGAACAGTATGGAGGTTCCTTAAAAAACTAGAGTTGCCATATGATCCAGCAATCCCACTCCTAGGCATGTATCTGGAGAAAACTCTAATTTGAAAAGATACATGCACCCCAATGTTCACTGCAGCACTATTCACAATAGCCAAGACATGGAAGCAATCTAAATGTCCACTGACGGATGAAATGGATAAAGAAAATGTGGTTAATGTATACATCAAAATATTACTCAGCTATAAAAAAGAATGAAACGCCATTTGCAGCAACATGGATGGACCCAGAGATTATTATACTAAATGAAATCAGAGAAAGACAAATATATATCACTTATATGTGGAATCTAAAAAAACTGACATAAATGAACTTACTTACAAAACAGAAATAGACTCAGGCATAGAAAACAAAGTTTATCCCACTGCCCGCGAGCTCGGGCAGGGGGATAAATTAGAGTTTGGAATTAAAAAAAAAAAAAGGCCTAAGCGAGAGACTCCAGGAAGTGTGGGCACTTAAGATCAAGGGAGCTCAATGTAGACAGACCGTTAGGCCTCCTCCTTCCCAAATAGTACGTGTCCATTAACTGTTAATCACAGAGACTTTGCAATGGAATTAACACACATCATTTGATGCTGGCCTTAAAGAGAGTAACATTAGGTTTCCACTGTACCTGACGCCATCATTTAAGTAAGAAGAAATGCAAAAAGGACTGTTTAAGGAACGTTTTTCTTAAAGGACTTCCCGAAGCCACCAGGTGTATGGGAAATCAGGCCTCTACTGGACACAGTGCCAACTGCAGGGACCCAAGGACAACAGTGAGCTGACCTGTAAACATTCAACCTTGGCTCCGTAAGAGCCAAACGGAAGTCACTTGGTACCTTGCAACATGTGTATAAAAAATGTAAAACACATCATGTTAACAGAAATAAAAAACAATCAGGACCTGGAACATCTGGAAAACACACATTAAAAAGACCCAGTCCGCAGGCTGCCAGGGAAGGGGCTCCGAACCAATAAGGCACCCTGTGGTCAGTCCCAGAGAGACTTCCAGTGTCAACAGCAGGACCCACAACTCCACCTCCAAAAAGAAAACGGGAGCCAAGTCCCCACTCCAATCCCTCCCCTCCTCAGCAAGAAGACAAACCCCACTCACACGAAGGCCCACCTGAAGCACTGGGCGCCTTGTGTCCAAGCTCCAGTGACACACTTCCTCAACAAGCCATTGTGACACGCATACATGCTGGGAGGGGCACTGTTCGCCAGTAAGAAATGGTGACCACGGTAACAGCAGACAATCAGGGGAGTGGCCAACTGCCCAACTTTTAATTCTGCCCTTTCTTATCAGAGCATAACTCGCTTCGCCTGAAACAGCCTGAATTTAATCGAATACTAATAGAAGACAGTTCTCGGTGGAAAGTCAGAAGTAAATTAAAGATACACCTTATTCCTAAACTGTTAACGTACGTCTGCAAGAACACAGGCAGCTAGGAAACAGAAGGCGCTCAGGAAATGCATTAGGCAGACCGCTTCACAACAGGGCTGGGGCTGGGCCTCCCCAGGCGACACCTGAGACGTCTCTGCCGTGTTAAGATGGGAAAGCAGAGGACTAGACGTGGAGATGTATATGTTCAATACATGCCACCCTCAAGTGCCAAAAAGGGGCCCCAGGCTCCAGGGACGTGGCTGCCGACCCTCACAGGTCCCCATTACACACGTCTCCAGGCCTGGGAAGGCCACCTTTCTGGTCCCTGCTACAACCAGGGTGCTTGGCACACAGGATGCAATAAATATTTGTTGAATACAACGAGGAATCGTTCTAAAGGTCACAGATCTTATTTCCTTAAAATCCATGGCTAAGATATGGGGATGTGTGCATATGTATAGCTGATTCACTTTGTTATAAAGCAGAAACTAACAAACCATTGTAAAGCATCTATACTCCAATAAAAATGTTGAAAAAAAAAAAATCCACGGCTAAAGCACCTTTCTTGGAAACATGAAGCCAGGGACTACGTAGCTCTGGGGAAATCATGGAACATTTGTCTGGGGTTGGCCCAACAGCCCGGTTAGAACCCAGCTCTGCGATCTTGGGCAAGCTCCTTACAGGTGCTTTGGCTTCTTGGAGGTTAGAACAGGTACAGAAGCATCCTACTCGCTGAGACGAATTAGCACACATCAACTGCCCAGAACAGGGTCAACCTTGGTGGAATGCCCACTGTGACCTGTTGTTGGTGCCAAGTAGAGGCTCAGCTTCCCGCTTACCAAGCTATGGGTAATGAGGCTATGTGAGCACACTGAAAAGATCTTAATATCCGCCCTTCCCTCCTGCAAAATACTCAAGTACATGAGATTCAAATCTCATTCCACCAATGTGCAAATTGTATGGATATTATCTAAGGCCAAAACACGAATTAAAGAGTATCTTCCACTTAGGACCTTAGAACAACAGCACCTGAGCTAACTCTAAGCCACTAAGTCACTGACTGAAGTGCTGGATTCAGAGCAGAAAACCTGCCCTGACCTCCAGGGTTTCCCAACCTGGCGGGGGAGCAACCGAGGGGGGAAGAAAAGAGAGCAAATGAGGGCGTGGGATCTGAGCCCCAAAGACGTGAGCCAGAAAGGGCATGGCCGGGCACACCTCCGGTGGAAGGTGAACGCAGCCCCTTTCTACTCTGAGGTTGACCAGAGGATAAGACGTAACACAAATTTGTGTCCTACATCAAATCGACAAGTCACGCAATAAAAGCTAAAAATCCGTATTTTACGGCTAGGCACATACTCTTTAAAAGAGCGAAACCGATTTTCTGGAGACCTTTTTTGCTTCCTACAGCATCAAATATCACACAACTATCGTAACGTTATTCTTTACAAGAATAATCGACTAGAAACCAAAACCATCAAGCGAAATAAAAGCGAAAAGAACCACACTTTAAAAAAAAACCCCAAAATGAAACTTCATCTCCTTTAAGGTGTCCAGAGCAACTAGACACTTGTTAAAAAACAAAAAAACAAAAACCGGAGAGGGGGGATTCAATCCTACGTTACACAGTTACTTGAAACAGAATCACTTCCTCCACGCACCAGCAGCGAGACCGGGAACTTCTAGGAAAAAGCATCGCCCTCCTTCTGCGCTGCCGCTGGGGGGGGGGGGGTCACCGGGCGGCGTCCTGCTCGCGCACCTCTCAGGCTAACCCAGACCCGAGGACACGCCCGCGGCGGGCGGACCGGGCCGGCCCGGGCCCCGCGGGGTGGGCCCTGCCCGGCAGCCCCCGCGCCCCCCTGACCCTGCCCACGGCCCTCGCGGTCCTTCCCCCTCCCCCTCCCCGCGGCCGCCGCCATCTTCTCAGCTCAACAGAGCGCGGCTGGGCGCGAGCCCTGCGGCGCCGGGCAGGCCGGGCTCGGGCGCCGCCACCCCCACCCGTCCCTATGCGGCTTCGCAGCGGCCGACCCTCCGCCCGGCGCCCCGGCCGCCACTCACTGCGCGGGCCATAGGCCTCCAGGATTTCGCAGCCATTTCCTCCGAACGCCTCAGAGTGGGCGGGCGGGGTCGACGCCGCCACCGAGATGCGGGGGGTAGAAGGGCCGCCCGCGCTCTGAGCGGAGGGAAGACGCCGGCCACCGAGACGCGGCGGGTAGAGGAGCCGGCTGTGTCCCGAGCAGCGCCCCCGCGCGGCTGGCGGAGGAAGGAGCCCGACCCAGGCCCCGCCCCTGCCCTGCGCCGCGCGGTTCCCGAGCCAGAGGGCCAAAGCTGGGAGCAGAGGCGTAGCGGCTCCAGTTGGCTGGCCACCCCGGGCCCACTTTGGGGCAGAAGGGGCCGGGAAGAGGATGGAGGAGCAAGGCGCATCGCTCCTCTCCCACCAGACTACGTTCCCAGCTTCTCTGGGACTCGAGCCCGCTCCCCACGGGGCCAAAGAGCTCAGTGCCCGGGCCGCCCCCGCCTACTCAACCGGGCACACCTGCCCACGAGGGCTGCAGGGCAGTTGCCCATCTCCAAATACTCAACAAACGGACTTCAGAGGGGAAACACCTGCTACCTTGGGACACTGGACAATGGCCCCCGAGGACAGTAACTCCCCGGCCGAGGGCCTTTGTCCCCATCGCTGCCGCTACAGCTCCCTTCCACATTCCTTAGTAGCAGGAACCGCTGGGCAAAAAGCAGAAAAGTGCCCTGTGTGCAGTAAAGCTCCACCCGTGACTCTACAGAGGACTGCCAGGTGCTTCCGTGGGGGAGAACCAGGGGCCTGGGAGCAGGTGTGCTTCTAAATAAACATCTCTGAAGATCACACGGCCTGCCAGGTTCTCAGACTGTCCGTTTTCTTCAAAGGAATCCAACACAGCTTGTTTCTGTTGATGTGATTCCATTAGGGCTGCTTCCATGGACTCTTTTTTTTTTTTTTTTTTTTTTAAGATATCTTTTTTATTTTTTAAATTATTTATTTATTTATTTATGGCTGTGTTGGGTCTTCGTTTCTGTGCGAGGGCTTTCTCTAGTTGTGGCAAGCGGGGGCCACTCTTCATCGCGGTGCGCGGGCCTCTCACTATCGCGGCCTCTCTTGTTGCGTAGCACAGGCTCCAGACGCGCAGGCTCAGTAATCATGGCTCACGGGCCAAGCCGCTCCGCGGCATGTGGGATCCTCCCAGACCAGGGCTCGAACCCGTGTCCCCTGCATTGGCAGGCGGATTCTCAACCACTGCGCCACCAGGGAAGCCCTGCTTCCATGGACTCTTGCAAGGATGAATTCTGCACTCTTAACATCTTGATTGTCTTTAGGTTTGCTCCAGATGGGTGTATGAGAAGTTCATAAACCAGACAGAGTTGAAACTGGCTTGAACAAGCAGTGTGATCTTGGGTAAGCTGTGTGTAAAATGGGACTCATGCTGGGGTGCAGGGGAAGCTCACAGGAGGCCTCCCTGCAAAGGGCTCCCTAAATGGGAGTCGGAATGGGGAAACCCCACCCAGCCTCTTTAGCTGAAAATCTTTACATGAAGCAAACCCAGCAGCAATGTCTTTCTACAAGGTGAGATTTTAACTGGCTTGCAGTTTCAGGCGGGCGCTGGGACGCACGGAAGACACTGAGGACCGGGCTGCCAGTGGAACAGGAGGAAGCTCCGGGTGGAAAGCCCAGTGGACAGAAGGGAGGCCCAGAGGGGAAGCCCCGCCTGTATCACTGCAGTACTGGGGGGCTCAGGAGGGCTCTCGGGCAGCAAAGGAAAGGAAACCGCGCCCCCACCAGCCCTGCAACTGCGCCTCCCTTTCTGATCTCCCAGCAGGAGCTGGCCCTGACCACGAGCCTCCAGGCTCAGGGGCACCTGCCACCTGTGGGAGGAGTCAGGCCCTCGCCCTTCTCCCACCTCTTCAGGTAACTCCAGTTCACCCGCTGTCACTCCTCATGGGAGCTGCTCTTCCCTGGTGAAAAAGGCATTTCTGGAACTGCAGTTTGGATACTTTCGAGTTGAAGTCTACTAGCTAAGGAATACCTTCTCCTAACAAACTTATACCCAGAGGAACAAACAGATTAAAAAGGAGTCTCCAGTTGTCTCAGATTCTTTCTTAAATACCCCAAATACACAAAGAAAAATCCCAAAGTTCGGGGGACTGACAACACGAGTAGCTCAGAGGGCAGGAGGGAGCAGGAAGCTAAATAGGCTTCCAGGCCTCAAGGGGGTTTCAGTCTTTGAGAAAAAGTATGATTGGTGCATCCCCAACGTGTGTGGACACCAGGTCCTGCCACCAATACCCATGGACAATTCGGAGGAAATTTATAAAAGCAGAAAAGCACATCCGGAAAAGTCAGCAATCCTTTTAAAAGACTGCTTCCTGGCGTTCAGCCTCTTCTCACCCCTGAGTTAAAGCCCACTGGCAAGCAGGGTCCTGAGCAGAGCACCCCTCTCCTTGCAGTCAAGTGCAACCCTGAGAGACAAGGCAAGGTGCATCTAGGCCCTTTCCAAGAACAATCTAAAACCAGGCGAGGTGACAGCCAAGCAGCTTTATTGCTACTCTCATTTGGAACTCAAAGGCGAGCAAGCCAGCGCCCTCCCAGCAGGCAGGCAGAGAAGGAGCTGAGTAGTCAAGGTCTAGGGTGGGGCCGCTGCCTGGCCCTGGGCAAGGTCCCCAGTGAACCTGGACCCAAACTCAGACCCAGGCCTGGGGCAGAGGAGAGATGCCAGGGGGCAAAGTCAAGGTGGGCCCCCCCCTTAGCTCCTCCTCCCTAGCCTCGGCCAGCAGTTTGGAGGAAAACCCTCGGGGTTTCTTCAGAATAGCTACCGCAGGTGCCCCCTGACCCAGGGGTCATGGGCTGCAGGGCTCAGACATCAGAACAACGCTTGTTACTCCTGCCTTTCAGGGTGGTTCCTGTAACTCCGAGACATCTACTTTTCCCCGCGAGTTTAGTAAAAAGTAAATAAAGTTAACTTCAGAAGAAATATTTTAAAAAGTATAAGGCATAAAAAGTGTATTTCCTTTCTGGTTGGTTTCATCTCTTAGCAGTCTCTAAAGGAACACACCAAATGAAAAAGCCAGAAAAATCAACGCCTTTCACAGATTTTGACTGACAGAAAAGCAGTTGAAGAGTAAAGCGGAAACACCATTCGGTGTACTGCACCCACCACCGCACTGTGCCCAGATACACCACGTACCCTCACAGCTCGCCGTACCACAACGTACGTAACAGGAAAAGGGAGAAACAAGCCCACAGATCTGAAGCGAATTCCTGGGGCAGCTGGTGAGCGGGCACCTCCCCAGGCTGGGAGCGAACAGTCCGCTGAGACAAGGAGGGCCCAGGGCAGGGCCGCTGCCACCAGTGCTCGGCCAGCACCTGGCCTGGGGGGCCCCAGGGGCAGGCACACAGCGACAACTAGCTGTACCGCCTACAATTTAAGAGATTCGTTTTTCTGAAAGAAAATACTTGAAAAGTGAAAGATTGTTGGAAGTCAAGTCTAACAGTGGCTTTCTGGATTTGTCTAAAAGAGAAAAAAATGTATAAATTCCTGCTCTTGCCTGGGTCACAAAAACAAAATGGTGAAAGTGAGAAAAGAGTATTTGAAGGAAATACCAACAAGAGTAACACAGTTTGAGCTATTAGGAATTTCAAAAGGATACCCAAAAGGTTTTATTCTGGGGTATCCCTGATTTCAATGAAATCAATACCCATAAATTACCCTTTGAATACCAAAATAGTTTTGAGTTCCAAATTGAACCAACTGCTTCTGAAATTTAGAAATCCAAGGAGAAACAGGATCTCCCAAATCTGTCTACAGAAGGTAGGAGGACAAGAATGCTGCCTTTTACAACTACACAGAAAAATGACAGATCTTGGGAGTCTGTCAGACATACAAAGTTCCTCTCGTTCAATGGAAAGTAAAAACATTTAAAAGAGTAAATATAAGAGGATTTTAAAGTCAAAAAAGAAAAAACAAAATTTGGCGAGTGTTTTTTAAAAGGAACGCGTGGATATAGATTGAAAAAATGCCTCATCTTCATTCAGTGCTTCTATCTCCCAAGTCAGACATCTGATCAGAACTGGGCTCATGCAAAAACAAAACCACCAAAACCAAACAAAAACAAGAAACCCCTCAGAGTATATACAGATATACAGCTACGCACGTATACGTTATAGGTGTTTATATATACACGTGCGTGTGTCTGTATGGACCTCCGATGTGTGCATCAAAGCCCTAACCAGCCAGGTGTGAAGGGAAGGGTCAAATCCAGCAGAGACGGTCTGCGAGCAGCCTTGAGAGCGCGCTGCCTGCGCCCCTCCGTCCGGCCCCCACCCCACCCCAAGCGTTGCAGGTGGCACCGTGCTGGACACAGTTTACGTTACAACCTCTGCAGGAGTTAAAAGGTCAAGAAAACTATTACTTTAAAATATTACTTTACCCATCCAAAGAAACTTATGACGAAACCAGTGCTTTCTGATTTAGTGATATAATCGAGAAAGGAAAATACAATCCCGCAAGGAGGGGGAAGGCGACCATCTCAGACCCCATTACACGTGATTCACAGGGTCTTGAATACATGCAGCAGAACTAAACAGTAACAACAGTCTTCCTTACTCCTTACAACAGCTTCACGGAGAAGCTGAAGACAGGATACTGTGTGAAGCTAAGGCTACGGGAACTGACTTTTTGGAGTTTACTGCCCGCTTGTGGTAACGATTCCGAGCAGCAACAACCAATCACCTTATACCTCATCCTGAACAATCAGGGTTGACTTGCCAAATCCCCTGGAAAGCAGGGCTCCAGCATGTAGGGGTTTGATTTTATGCTTTGAGGGTATGAGAATAAGACAGAAACACCCTCCAAAATACTGCAATTCTGTAAAACATGGCTGATACCCAGGTTGTTGAACAGTCCAGGATTTGATTAAAGGAGCACTGTGTATTTTATTCTCAAAACGCATTTCCTTTTTTAAAAACTCTTGCCTGCTCTTTTAAAACTAATAAACCTTAACATCTCTCTTTAAAGAACTGCTGATCTGTGAATCACTACGTTGTACATCTGGAACATATAATATTGTACATCAACTATACCTCAATTAAAAAAAAGAAAAAAAAACAATTACAAAGAGAGCAAAAGAGAACTGTTAATCTGTCAGAATGAAACTCTCCACCAGGGCTTGGAGAAGAGCAGAAGCTCTGGGCCCCTGCCTTCCTATCGCGAAGCCAGTCAACCACCCCACGGGGCTGAAATCTTGGTCAACCTGCTCGCTGCCCCAGATGATGACCAACGTGGCCCTGCACCCCCAGCTGCTTCCTGCTCCCCGCTCCCCTGCTGCATGCGGGTGTCTTCAGGGCTCGGCCCAGGCCGCCTCTCTCTTCACTGCGTACTCTCCATCCGGGGCCTCACGCCCTCCTGCTGTCCTTTACCACCCACTCGTCTGTTCCCCTAACCTCTCCACTAGATGCCTCGAACGCACCGCCAAGCCTAACGCATGCCAAACGAGCTCCTGACTTCTGAGCTCCCCGCTGATCCCGGCCCTCCTCTGGTGTCCCCATTCAGTGGCGGCCCGGCCCTGTGAACCCAAAGGCACAAGCCCGAAGCCCAGGGTTCTCTCCGACACACCTGCCTCCCCCTCAGCCATCGAACCCCGTGGCTTTAGCGTTTCCCGTGACCAAGTCCACCTGCGAGCTCCTCTGCACACGTGCTGCAGGGCCCCAGGCGCCTTTCAGTGTTAGACACCTCACCCCCTCTCAGCTCACCGCGATCTGACATTTTCCGCGTTCACCGGCTCACCGAACTTCTTGCCCTGTCACAAGGGCAGCTTTTGGGGAATGTCAAGTGGCCCGCCCCGCCCCGCCAGTCGCTCTGCTGGAAGCCGCGCCCCGAGGCTCCCGGAGAGCCCGGCAGCAGCGCTCTGGCCCCTCCCCGCTGCTCCTCCGCGGGTCTGGACTCCAGCCGCTGCTCCTCTCCACGGACGTCCTCCGAGTGATACGTTTACGGACTCTCACGAGGTGTCACCAAGAAAGCTGCACTTCCAGCCTCATCGCTCCCTCCAGCGTTCCATGGTCCACCCTGGGCCCCTAACCACCCCTTCCCTCCTCCCATCTCACTCCTCACCCTGCCGGCTCTTCCTCAGCTGGCGCCACCATCGACCCCACCAACCAGGCTACACATCCGAGCACCATTCTCGACTTCTTCCTCTGCTCTCACTCCACTGGGACTGCTAACTTCCCGACCTTTGTCCTTTTCTGCTGAGACTGCTTCTAGCGAAGGTCCTCACCCTCACTCATCTATTCCTCCACATTCTCAACAAGTATCTACAGAACCCCTGCCACATACTAGACGCTTCAGCTCTTATGAAGGTCATGTGTTGGTGGCGGTGAACTGTGACACACTAACAGGCATCAGTGACATAGAACGGTGTGCTGAAGGCAACGAAGGAATCGTTTAGGGACCACGTGAACACGAAGGGGCGGCACGACATCCTGCTTGTCGGGATGGTGTCCCCACTCCCAGGAGCTGGCCTCAGGAGTGTTGCACGCAGACCCAGCTCCTGAGAGCCCAGAGATGAGAGACCCTGGTGAGTCCAGAGTCAGGGTAGGAGTGGTGAGGCTTTCAGCTGTGCTCACTCTACACAGGCAACTGGGGAGTTGCCGATGGGTGTGAAGAGGGGGCCAGGGACAAAGAGAGATGATCCTGCCTGAAGTGTGGGTTTCAAAAAGCAGCCAGTATCTAGACAGAATTCAGGCTGTGCAGGACCACTTCTGAGGGTGACGGGCCATTAACCTATGACCCGCAAAGAGGGTGCAGATGAACCTTCTTTAGAACCCTCTAGCCTCTTAGGGCACCAGATTTTTACTCATGCACCCTTGAAAAGAATTTTAAAAATCTGCACCCCTCGCCCATTATAAAGTTGACATCTAAAGTTGTTTATAGGATTAAGTGCTTGAAAAGGATGTAATTACAGACAAATACTGCATTTGCGTCTGCGTTTTAAATAGATTTGGTCAAAGCTTTGGACCTGCAGATTTAGCTCATTTGACTAACCCGAATGGAAGATATCCACAATTAGTCGTCACTGTCAAACCTATTTGCCAAATTCCACTTACTTACTGCAAGAAGTCCCACACCACTTCCACGTTATTTAGTTCACTCCCCAGCAATCACAGGAAACCAGTTAAAATCTTTTAACTTTACTCTCCAGCAACGGGAAAACGAGACCCTGCTCTGAAGGAGTCTGCACTCTTCTCCAGCAGACGGACAATAATAACCAAATAAACGCGCAAATGACTTTCTGCGTCTCCGCGACCACCAGGTCCCGGCCGCGGCGCAGGGAGACCCTCCGTTGTTCGGACAGCGACCGCAGCACCTCGGGGCCCCTGTCGCACAGGCCTGCAGTCCCCGCCCAACCGGAGCGCGGCTTTGGGACCACGGGCGATAAAGACCACCGGGCTCCGGGCCGCAGGGATCACGGGCAGAAAAGACCACCCGGCACCGGGCTGGTAAGACCGCCGGGCCTGGAACCGCAGGGATCACGGGCGGGAAAAATCACTAGGCCCCGCGCCGCAGGGACCACAGGCGGAAAAGGCCCCCGGGCCCCCGGGAGGTTCCCCGAAGGCAGGCCCGTCCGGGTTGACCCAGCCGGCAGCGAGCGGGTGCGCGCTCCCCGCCGCGGTCGCGTGCCCGGGAACCCGCCCCAACCGTCGGAACCGAGAGCTCCCGCCGGCCGAGTTCGGGCGGCTCCTCCCGGGCCTGCGCGAAGGCGAGCACCGGGTTAGCAAAGACCCCGCCTCTGGGCTGCGCGGAGCACCGGCGCCTGTCCCCCCTTCCCGCCCCATGCCCTCGGGCTCACACAAACGACTGGAGGGACGCTGGGACTTTAGCCTCCGACTCAGTCCAGATGTCGCCGTCCCGGCTCGAAGTTCCCCCACGACGCCTCCACGGCAGCCATCTTAACCAGAGGCGGCCGCCGCCTTTTGACTCTCGCGCCAATCCGTAGAGCGAGGGCGCCGTGAGGGGAGTTCTGCGCAAGGACGGAAGCTGGAGTCCCGCGCTTCCGGGCGGCCGCCGCGACCCGCACCCTCGCGAGAGCCCTTGATTGGCTGTCGGCTTGCAATCTCGCGATCTCGCGGGAAGTGGCTGAGGGGGCGGCCGCCGGTGCGTCTGCCCTCCCGTTCCCCGCCCCCCCCTCCGCCTCCGCCGCGGCCCCCGCCTCTGCCTCCCCCTCCCCGGCGCCGCCGCCGCCCCCTCCCCGCCCGGCCCGGCACCCCGAGCGGCCGCGGAGACCGCGCAGCGCGGCAGGCGGGATCCTCACGGTAAGATGGCCGCGGCGGACCCAGGCGGCCGGGCGGAGCGTCCCCGCGGGAGCGCGGCGAAGCGGGGCGGGGAGGCGGAGGGCCAGGTAGGGGTCGGGGCCGGGGAGGGGTCGAGGCGGCCCGGGAAGGGGGCGGGTCGGGCCGCGGGGGTGCGCCGACCGGCCAACCGCGCCGGGGGGCCTTCCGGGGTTGGGGGTCCGAGCAGGCGTCATCGGGTCGCGTTGTCCGGGGAGGCGGCGCCCTCGGGGTTTGCAGGTCCAAATGCTCCCTTCTCCTAAGGCGGCGGAGCCCGGGCGCAGAGACTCGGTGTTTGTTGTTGACGAAGCGCGTTTCGAGGGGAGTCTGCACATTCCGAGGCGGCGCCTGCTAGGAGGTGATAGTTCTCGACACGTCGCACAGGTGTCTCTGCGACGGGAACCGTTTCTACCCGGAACCGCGTCCGAGCAGAGGCTGAGCTGCAGAGGCCGGACGTTGCTCTTGCGAGCAAGTGTTCCTCGCCGTCCGCATTGGGATGTTGAATTATGTCTGTGGTATTTTTAACTCCCGAGTTCTTCCTGCACGAAACAGAATGGGACAGTTCTCCAAAATTGTTACTTTTTCAAACGTCGCTCTGTCGTCCAGGACTGAGAATTTGATCTGAGTGAGTTACGCCAGTGGCCCGTAGCTTAGAGAGATGGGCCCTTGGGTGAGGGACAGCACCTCTTGATTATGTCTTAGGACAAGTGTTCTTCTGCGGATCAGCGTTGGGCATGGCATCCCCCACGGACCGAGGACTTTGTCTTGTACCCTTTTGCTTCCCCACCTACACTCTCTCCTTGGGCGATCTTTGGCGAACTCTTGGCTTTCAGTCATTTTGTGGCGGCTGTTTCCCTAATTGTTTCCAGCGCTGAGCTCAGGACCTGTAATCCAGGTGCCTGCTTGACTTCTCCTGCCGTGGGTCTGATAGCCCAAACTTGCCCGGCTCCTCAGACCTGTTCCTCTCATTTGTGGCTCCATCCTCCAAGGTCTCAAGCTTGAAACACCCCCATGGTCCCCGAGTCTTCCGTTCTTTTATCCTTCCACGCTGGGTCCAGCAGCAAGGCCCACTGGCTCTGTCCACAGAGTCTTGGTGGGCTGTGCTCTGTGGCCCTTCTGCTGCTGTCCCCTCTTGTCTGGGTGGCTCCTCACTGGTATTCCTGCGCAGCTCTCACCACCCCACGGTCACCCCGTGTCCACTGGGCACCCAGAGCTGTCTTTTAAATTTTTTTTGTTTGTTTGAATCGGTTTAGCATGTGCTTTGCTATGTATAAAGTAACATCCACGACGTCTATGTCAGTTACAGAGGATAAAACTGACGTGGACGGTGGTGGGCTCACCACCCATCCCGAGAGCCCAGCTGGTGCTCCCAGGGCCCCCCTTCCAGTGGTAACCACCTCCTGAGTTTCATGTTTCATGCCCTTACTTGAAACAATGGCAAAACGGTTTTGCTATGAATGTATATTTAATGTATTTACTGCTAAGCAAACATTGTACAGCTTGTCTTGTTTTTCTTCTTCACAAACCGCCGCACCTGGGTCTCTGCTGTGACTGGCTCTCTTCGTCCATCTGGTTTCTAAGTCCCCCATGTGGTCACATTCATTTATTTTACCTGCTTTAGTAAATCCTGTTCCGTGGATACAGTCACAGCCCCTTCTCAGTAGTTCTAAAATCCACGTAACTCTGAAAACCAAAGGTTTTTGGTTTTCTTTTTAATCTGTTAGATGGCAAAACCTCACCTGGCAAAGGCTGTTTAGTAGCTTCTGTTCCACTTGGTATGAGGCCTCATACGTTTCACTGAAGAAATCGTATCTGATTGTGGGGTGCTGCCCCACACCACAGAGAGGATGGCGTATGATACGTGGTAAAATGTGCAGATAGTCTTTGTACAGCCTGGACAGTGCTGAAGCGTGAAACCGATGTGCCCCAGGGTTTTGGTGCCGTGGGACCGTGCTCCCGTGAACCACAGACCATTTGTCGGTGCTGCTGTTGGCTGAACATCCGGGTGGATGGCTTCCATGTTGTCGCCATCCTGAGCAGTGTCTCTGTGGACAGGCTCGTCTGGGTCTGGGTCTCAGTCTCCAGGAGTAGAAGAGCCGGCTGTGAGGAGCACACGTGCGCAGCCTCGCACAGCGAAGCCGAGTGTTTTTGCTGTGCGGTCCGTTCTGACCGCAGGATAAAGGGGTTCAGGAGAACTCCACGTCTTTGTGAACACATGGTGTTGTCAGACCGCTTCATTTTTGTCAGTCTGGAGGGTGTGTGATGTGGGCTTCTCTTGAGCACACGCATTGCAGCACGTGATTCTTCAGCCCGTACTCTCGTGGCTGCTCTTCGTGCTTAGAGGGGAGTTCATCTAGATCCCCTTGTCCTGTAGGGCCTTACTCGGACCCCGGCCGACCTCTTGACCTCCTGGTCCTAAGACCCTTGGCTCTTCCTCACGTTCATCCTCCTTCCTAACACCCCAACCTTCTCTTTGGTCCCTGAATCTGTGTTTTGAGTCTCATGCCCTTTGCATGTGCCGTTTTCCACATTTTAAGTATCTTCCCACTCTCCCCGTCTTACTTCCTGCTCTGTCGCCGTGTTTATGTCTGAAATGATCGCAATTGTCATAGAATTCTTCACCGATTCTTAAAATATTACCTTTTTTCCCTGTAGAAATAAATCAGAATGAGTTACACAGAAAAACCCGATGAAATCACAAAGGACGAGTGGATGGAGAAGCTCAATAACTTGCATGTCCAGCGGGCAGACATGAACCGTCTCATCATGAACTACTTGGTCACAGGTAGGGGTGTGGCGAGGGTGCTGCCGCTTGGGCATCCGTATCCCTTTCTGTGCACACAGTCGGGACTTGCTGAAGTTCCGCGGTGCACTTGTGTTCAGGCGTCATGAAAATGCAGTGTTCTTTTTGATAAACTTGTAGTTACGGTTTTAAAGAGCTGTTCTCTTCCGGAGATGAGATCATGATTTCAGGTCTCTGAGACCTAAGGAAAAAATCTGTTTCTTGGCCTTTGACATTTTTGCAATTGATCAACGTAATTAAGAAAGTGCTGAAGTACGTTTAAAACCCAAGTAATTAATCTCTTCTGGCCAGTCTGGTAAATGATACTGGACTCTTTCTAGAAGGTGTGTCCAACTCAAAAGAAGAAAGGGGGACGGGCATACGGAAGGAAACGCACATGCTCTGCGGCTAACACTCAGTCCTCCTTGACACTGGGAAGCAAAAGGGTAACTCTGTACGTGGTGAGAAAACCCACATGTTTCCAGAAAGCGAGTCGCCTTCCTGTGAGTTCCCAGTGTCCACCACCCCTCCCGTCAGTCTCTGATGTGGAAGAGAATTGTAAACTCACTAAGAGTGGGAGTGGCCAGGGCCTTGCAGGCGGAGAGGGCCTTGCTTCCCCTGGAGCAGGTCGGCAGCTTCTCTGCACTGGGCCTGGACCGCAGCCCTCCACCAGGGGCCACACCGGCACGTGGGGCCTCAGCACCCATCCTCACCTGGCTGGGAGGTTAGAGCGTTTGGGGTGTTGGGGGAAGGAAATGAAGTACTATGTCTGCGTTTCTGCATTTCCGGGGCATAATTGGTAAGTCACAAAGGTATTAAACCCAAATCCCCAAGAAAGTGCAGTTATATCAGAGATTTTTTTATTCAAGGCGGATGGGCTTTCTAGAGATAAAAGGGCTTTGCATTGATGTCTTGCTGACCTTCCGAGCAGTGAGGATGGTTTTCATTTCCAGAGGGCTTTAAGGAAGCAGCAGAGAAGTTTCGGATGGAATCTGGGATCGAACCTAGTGTTGATCTAGAAACGCTTGACGAGCGAATCAAAATCCGGGAGATGATACTGGAAGGCCAGATTCCCGAGGCCATCGCACTGGTCAATAGCCTCCACCCGGAGCTTCTGGACACAAACCGCTATCTTTACTTCCACCTACAAGTGAGTCTGGTTTGCGGACGCTCAACAAATTAAGGTTCTTTATGGGATTCAGAAGTAACGAGGCTAATTCGCCTTAATAGAACGTTGCTTTAATTGACGTGGGGAAGGGGTTAGAGTTAGCTGCTCTCCTGTGTGTCTCAGAAGCTGTTTCTTGCTTTAAAAACGCAAATGTAACAACTCGGAGTTGCTAGACAACTCTGTCCTCTGAGAGGCCCTTTCCATGAGAAGCAGGCGCGGCCGCGGGGGTGTCACTGGCCGGGTGGCCAGGCGCCCGGCGCTCACCCCGTCTGCTTGGCCCCCGACCAGCAACAGCACCTGATCGAGCTGATCCGCCAGCGGGAGACGGAGGCGGCGCTGGAGTTCGCGCAGACCCAGCTGGCCGAGCAGGGCGAGGAGAGCCGGGAGTGCCTGACCGAGATGGAGCGCACGCTGGCCCTGCTGGCCTTCGACAACCCCGAGGACTCGCCCTTCGGAGACCTGCTCAACATGATGCAGAGGCAGAAGGTGGGCGCCAGGCGGGAAGGGGGCTTCCGTCTGCATCCTCCACAGATGTTCTCGGGATTTCCAAAGAAACGGGGCGGTGGGTGGGTGGTGTCGAACGGGACAGCGCTTCTGGCCGGGACACTGCTGGGAGGGCATCGGCTGTTCCCTAGCTTAGACTTCCATCGTGTCACACTAGGGGCCCAGGGCATCGCGACTATTACACGACAGTCAAGCCTCTTTGCCCATTTTTCCTGTTTATCTGAGCCTTCTTCCCATATAGCTGGAGACTCGTAGAAACAGGTGTTTCAAGTACCTTTTGATTAGAAGCCCACACTTGCTTCGGACACTTTGGGGCTCCCCGTTGCAGCCTCTGTGTTCCCGCCGGCGCCGTGGCTCCCCGGCTGCAGTGCTCCTTCGCCGCCGCCCGCCGCTACCCTGGAGGGAGGGTGTCCTTGGGGTCCCCCTCAGGTGTCGTCCTGGGGCTCGTTAGGATGGAACCGGTCCCACCCCCACCTTGGTCTGTCCTCTCTGCCAGTCCCCTCGTGCCCAGCTCCTGGCATGTCGCCGCCGTCCAGGCCGGATGCGACATCTGCTGACCACACCGTGAGCTCCTCTGGACAAGTAGTGTGTTTTACATCCTCTGGAGCGCCTGACAGTCACAGGCTTCGTGTTTGTTAAACAAGTAACCAGCTTCTCACGTAAAATTGGTTTCCAAGACGCATGAGATGCATCTTATGATGGACCCTTTTTGCGGGCGCTCTGCGTGTGTGGTGGTTTTTATTGGCTGCCTTTATTTTCTAGGTGTGGAGTGAAGTGAACCAAGCTGTCCTGGATTATGAAAATCGTGAGTCAACACCCAAGCTGGCAAAGTTACTGAAACTACTCCTTTGGGCTCAGAATGAGCTGGACCAGAAGAAAGTCAAATATCCCAAAATGACAGACCTCAGCAAAGGCGTGATCGAGGAGCCCAAGTAGAGTCTGGGCAGGGGCCCCATTTCACCGCCCGGGCCGGCAGAGCACCGTCTGGGACTGAAGATTTTTACGGCAGCAGAGAACTCTTTCCTCCCCCCTTTTACTTTGTTTTTTGACCCAGAATCTTTTCGAAAGGGAGAAGTAGCCCTTTTAAGTGCTGGAGAACGCGCAGCGAAAGACACCGTCTCTTCCTGCTGGCGAGGAAGGCTGGCGAGGACCGCACCATGGCCTGACCTCAGTGCTCTGGGCGTCTCGGCTCCCAAGGCGCCGCATCTTAGGGACACTGGTCCACCCGAGGCCCCCGCTCGGAGCATCTGGGCAGCACTGATGGCCGTCTTGCTCTCTGTTTGCGTCGAGGCAGGCAGCGCGTCCTCACCCTCCCACGTCTCGGCTGGCCTTCGTGTAGAAGGATTTCCTTCCCCCCTTGGTTTTTGGTTTGTTTTCGTTTTTTCATAGGAAAGACTATATAAATTTGTAAATCCCAATTCAAAGACTTCTTTTGTGTGCGGGTCCTGAGTTTGATTTTTTTCCCTTTTGGTCTGGGTCGTGTGGCTTTGGGGGAGATAAGTGCGTGTGTGCGTGTGTATATGAGGGGCGGGCTGTGTGTTTTTTAATTTTTTAAATATATATTTTGGTGCTGTACGTGGTGAGAGACTCTTTCCTAGTGGATCAATGAACCATCTCTCCTGGGCAGTTATGTTAAAAATAAAGGTTTCTCTTTAATTTCAAGAATGACCAAAATGGTCTCTCAAAAGTTTTAATCATCTCCAGCACACCTTTTGCTTCTGGGGCTGGCTTCCCCATGTGACGGCAGTGACACCGTCTAGTACCTACAGCCGGAGAGACGCGTGACTGCGCCGCGGCGTGTGCTGTGGCGTGTGCCGTGGCGTGTGCCGTGGCACAGTGGACTCTGTCACCTGCACTTCAGCATCTCTCACGCCGTCAGCCGGCTCTGTGCCTGTCCTGCTTCTGTGCCCTCACATCTGTCCCCTGCTCCGCACCCAGTGCGGTCGGTGATACCCAGATGCAGGCTCGGGTGTTGGGGTTTGTGGCAGGCGGCCCGGGGCGCCAGTGCTGGAAGGGCTTTCGTGGATTGTTGCAGAGCTGCCAGCCCCTGGGCGAGGCCGTGGAGGTGGAGGTGGAAGGGGCCCCAGCGCACGCAGCTCTTGGGGCTGGTGGCTCCTGTTCGTCCTCTGGTGGGAGCGCCCACGTGGCTGAGACTCAGTGCTCCCTCGTCTGACCCCTGTGCAGGGTGGGCTGTGCTGGCACCCGGGCTCGATGGAGAGAAATGCCATTAGCAGCCGAATCTGGGGAGCCCACGGGCCTGGCTGCACAGCGAGGCAGGTCCTCGGGGAGGTCGGGCATCTGCCTCCGACGCCCCGAGTGCTTGTCCTGAAGCATCTGTGGCACCAGCTCTTCCCTCCACTTACCACTCACTTTCGACCTGCACTTGAGTCTGCGGGGTCACTGGTTTTCAGTGGGTACAGCTTCAGGCAGGATTTTCCTTCCCCAGGGGGTTGTGTAATTCAGTCACGGGTGCAAAGGCAAATAGACCACTCAGGCCCTAGACTGGCCCTTCATGCTGCCCTTTGGACCTTGTGAGGGTTGGGGGGGGTGTCCTTTCCTTACCCCCAGAAGTGATGAGTTTCACCTCTCTCGGTCGTCAGCCTCAGGTGTGACCTTTCCGTATGATCGTTTTCTCTGAGGTTTGAGGATAAAAATAAGTTAGGGAGAAAGGGGGTTTTAATCTTCAGGTAATTAAGACTTAATACAGCAGAAGCTGGAAGAAAAATATTAGGGAAGTAGACATAAAACTACATTTCTTTAAAAGCACCAGGTAATTCAGCATATTCCTAATCCTTTGTTATTGGTGTATATAAGATTGTTTATGTGCATAATTAATATATCATCAATTTGAAATATTTTTCAAAGGAGAGGGTTTGAGATGTACAGTAATGGGCAAGAATCATCCATAAACTGTCAGGACCTGAATGGGGTTTGTCACGTGCATGAAATGTTACATGCTTATGAGAAGTGTTGCTATTTTATTCACCAGTTAAGTCAGTGAGTGACTTGATGAGCCAGTGCTAAAACCCACGTGAGCTGGGTGCTGGCCAGACTCGGAGAATTCAGATGTTACTCTTCAGCTCTTTACCTTTGTTTAAGGGGTTTAGTTCCTTCCCCATGGGCTGGAAATCTTCAAGGGGGCGGCTTTGCAGATTTCTCTGTTTCTTCTTTTTTGCAGTCTCTGTTTTTTCAGCGAGCAAACTACCTTAAGCCATTTCAAGGTAATGAACATTAAGTATGCTGATTTTTCTGCTTCGTCTCATTTGGATCTCGCTGTTGTGTTTGTTAAAATGTAATGTTCTACCAGGGTAGTTTATTTCTTCTTTTTACACTTTCTGGTGGAAAGTGCCTTGAAATAAATAAAATGTGAGCATATTCTGGTACTCTGTGTTCCTGATGTTGTGAAGTCACATGAGGAATGACCCCTAGTCTGGATTCTTCCAGAGCACAGGGATTGTCGCAAAGCAAATGAGAGCTAATGTATTTTGCCATTTGAATTAAGTTTTCCAGTTTCTAGAAAAGGCAGCTGTTGGTTGGGACCGGTCCTGGCGTGGACTGAGATGCCGGGAGCAAGCCTGGGGGTCGCAGGGCTGGCTCCGCCGTCCAGCCAAGATGCCCTCTGAAGACAGACATGCAGAGAAAACGTGTGGAGGGCAGCTTTTCTAAAGCAGTGTGATGTCTGTACTTTCCCACTTATCTCTGCTGTTAGTTTGGAGGAGCGTGGCAGAACCAGGAGTTTCAGAGAGAATCGTACACATTCTGTGTTAAAAGACACTGCCGTCCTCCGGATAACAGGGCAGGACTCCTTTCCGGGTGACTATTGCCAAGTCTCAGTCTGAACAAAAGACCAGATTAAAGGCGTCAGGTGTGGTGACTGCAGGCTGGGCTGCCCGCCCCCAGCCCCTGGACACCAAGCGTGTTGTTCCTGACGGCGGGTATGTTTCCATTTCAGAAATACGTACTGCTCTTTCGGGTTTACGGTCCGTTGTACTGTTGGCAGCAGTCGCATGAGAGCCTGTGTAAAGCAGTCACCCGCCCTAGCACTTGGTGCCCCTCTGATTCTGTCATTCCAGGCGATTCCCGGGGCGCATGCGTGCAGCGCCCACAACATCTTCTGAAAAACGCAGAATAGGTTGCCTTTGCTGCCTTTTCTTCATTTCATAGTAAAAGTTTGCACATTTTTCTCAGAGTGGTCCTCTGAAAGCTCTCCCCCCGCCGCCCCCCGCCGACAACGTTCTAATAAGAACAAAGAACTCCGTGCCACACTAACACGTTTGCATGTAGACCTGGAAGGGTGGGGGAACTTTGGCTCCCGTGCGTCCGTGCTTTGCTGTGGCTCCATCCCCACTCTGAAACCTGCCGTCTGCTCTTTTGCATGGGCACCTCGTTTCAGTTTTGTGAAGGAGATGGAGCTAGTCGGGCTGCCCACCGCATGACTTTCAGCTGCATTGGAACATTCTAAGTAATTTTTTTGTGACGTATGAAATTTCCAAACCTTCAAAGAAGAAGGGCTGCTCCAGCAAGCCCGGGGCCGCCGCCGTGGTGCCCGTGCTGGCGTCCAGCGGGGCGGGTTCCCGCGCACCCTCTGTGGAAGGCCAGTGTGGGACCCTGGACGCAGCCGGAGGGCGACGGGCGGGGTGCAGAGCGCGGCCCCGTGCCGGGCACGCGCAGGGGTGTCGGCGCTGGTGGCGTTGGGGACAGGAAAGGAGGGCCCTCCCCCGTCCCTGATCCACGGCAGGGACCTCTCCCGCCTCGCAGGGGCGGCCAGGTGGCCCTTGGCGATGCCCCCGAGCCCTTGGCTCTGTGCTCACCTCGCCCAGGGTGCTCGGTAGGGGCTGGTCCTGGCACGGGGCCTGCCCGTCCTGGAGGCTGTGCCTTAGCACCGAGATATGCCGTCGAGGCTCTCCCTTCCTTGTGGTGGTTTACTTACGTAGACGTCGGGCACGGGGTTCGAGTGGGCCTTTGGCATGACTCGCTGGGGCGGGTGGAGCGTCCTGAGCGGCTTTGCCTTTGCGGGACGCCGGCCACGGCTCCATGGTGAGCAGACTGGCCCAGCCCCAGCGGTGGGGGGGGGGGGGGAGGGGTGGTCTGGGGTCACTGATCACCGTAACCCTGTGCTGACAGCATGGCGGTGTTTCCCATTGTGGGGATGGGGGGGGAGTTAAATAGGAACATGGGGCTCGGGTTGTCTGCGGTTTGGAAGTCTCCCAGCTGGAAGGCCAGGTTCACGGTCACATCCGACCGTGGCACAGAAGGAAGTCTGCCGGGCTCGTTTACCCCCAGCTCTGACCAAGTGGAGCAGCGACTGGACGTGAGCAGAACTTGCCCACGTGAACCTTTCTGAGCGGCTGCATTTTCCCCACGTCCGATGCCCGTGCAGCAGCAGGCTCACGGCAGCACGAGGCTGAGACCCCGGCGCGCCTTTGGAGCCGGGGACGCGCCTGGCCGCCGGGACCCCGAGGCGCTCTGCGTGTTTGGGCTGCACGTAAGCTTAGTCACCGGAGAGGCCGGAGGGACGTCTCCTCCTCCGGTCGTGGCTCCCGCTCTCCGCAGACTCGGCCGCGTGCCCTGTCCCATGAGGTTTTCTCCCCCACAGGTTGTGGTGTCTTACAGTCACACTAATTTTACCAGCTGGCTTCCGCGAGTGAAGCCAGCCCAGCAGTCACGGAGGATGCCACGCCGGGGCTGGAGGGGTGGGAAGGGAGGTGGTGGGCAGTCAGCCGGAAGCCTGGAAGGCCGTTGACCACCCTGACCAGGGTGAGGGGACGGGGCGCTGGCCCCTGCTTGGCCACAGACTCGTGGGACTGGTGAGTCCTTAATCTCTGGGTGTTCTGTTGTATCCTGAGCATAAAACAGAAGTGTTGAACAGCAGTGTTTGTAAGGTTCAAATAATGACCTCACCAGCACTTTGTCCCCACTTCCCGTCTCCCCCTCCTCACCCGGCTGGGCTCCCTGCGGTCCTGGAGCTGGCCCTGGGCCTCCGCCCGCCCTGCCCGCACGCCTCCTCCTTCCCTGCTCTCAGACTTGACTCGTATGTCTTTCTGAGGGCGCCTCTCAGCCCATCCCACGGCAGAATCCACCCTTCCCTGCCCCACTTAGTCTCCTTTTTGTGTTTCGTCTACACGCCCCGGAACGTCAGTTCCAGGAGGAGAGGGGCTTTGGGTAGGCAAATGACAAATGCCCCCCACAGTGTGGCTCTAGGTCTGTATGTAAAATCATCAGCAAAGAGCCTCGGGCAGTGGGTGAGAATGAACTGCCAGGAGGAGGGTGGGGTACTATCGTAGCTGAGCTGAACAACGATTCTCACACTTTTCCGAGTCGTGGGCTCTTTGGGGGGATGCACCTCTCTCCAACACCATCCCTCTGCCCTGTTGAGCGTCATATGGATGGAAGAACATCAGTTTGTTTGGCAAGCGTACATGGAGCAGGGCGGGGGAGACCCAGGCCCGAGGTGTAGGTTCGGAGGGTTCCCTCCTGGTGGGACGTGGCCACGTTCGCCAGGCTGCCGTGTGGAGGATGGATTGAGGGGGTAGCGGGTGGAGGGGGCGTTGCAGGGTGAAGAGGGGGCAGCTGGCGGAAGCAGAATCGCCTGGAAATCCACCTGCTTCCTATGTGTCCCAACGGTCACAGCCTCTCCGTGCTGGCTGTGCGCTGCACGTGGGCGTGAAGCCTTCTGAGGTCAGGTGGAGCCCTGAGAGTGAGGACCCACAGGACTCAGCGCGGGACCCGGCACGTGTCCGTACTCGGCACACTCAGCCCCCCGCCCCCCGCCCCCGCGAGCGCTGGGCCGCCCAGGGTCACAGGGCTGGAGCCCACCTTCAAAGATCCATTTTAAAAATTGGTTCCCCTTGAGTCTTGCTGTCCTTGCACGGGTGAGAGTACCCCGAGCTGTCACCTGATGCACAGGCAGCCCTGCGAGGTGAGGACCACCCCACCCCACCTCCATTTGTGGATGTGCGCTCAGGCCGCCCTGCCAGCAATGTGTCCGGGCTGGGATCACTCCGGCTCAGCCCCTCCGAAGCCCCATCCTTCCTGCCGCCTGCAGGGGAAGCGCCCGCGCCATCCCGAACTTCCGCGACCGGCAGCGAGGAGGCCCCGGGGCGCGAGGGTCTGACCCGCCCGCCCGCGGGAGCGCCAGGCCTGGCCTTTCCGACAGAGTGAGCGGGGCGGAGACCCAAGTTGCGCGCCCCGCCCCGCCGCCGCGGTGGCCGTCCGGGGGCGACACGTCCTGGGAGTACGCCGGACGGAAGCGCCGCTGGGACTGACACGTGGACTTGGGCGGTGCTGCCCGGTGGGTCGGCCAGGCGGGAGCGGCCCCAGACACCCTGTGCCCGCGCCGTCTGCGCCTGATGCAGCCAGCCCCGGACGAGGCCCGCAGGGACGCGGCCGAGGACACCCAGTGGTCCAGGTGGGGCCTCGCGGTGGGGGTGGGGGGGTGGGCTGGGGGCGGGGCGGCGGTCAGGGGAGGGAGTGGGCGTCCTGGGCAGAGACGGCTCCCTGCTGCCCCGCACCTTTGCTCTGCCTGGGCCTTACACCTCCACGCCTCCCGCCTTCCATCCAGGGCCAGTGCCACCCGCCACCCACCCAGAGCCCCCTGCACTCTCTCCAGGCTGCCCCGGTCCCGGGGGTGGTGCGAGCAGTGTCTTGTCCTGGGGGGCCTGCCTGGCTGGGCGGGGTGGCTCCCAGGCACGGCCTCTCCACCCCCCAGGACTGCACCTGTTGACAGGCCACAGCTCCAACCTGTGACCACCCACTGAGTGCCACCTGTGCAGGCAGGCAGTGGGCTGGGGGGGGTTGGGGGGGCCACGCCGGCACCTGCAGCAGTTGGCTGAGCCTTGCCGTCGTCGTGTGCCAGAGATGTGATGCCAACAAGGTCCCCGCAGGGGTGTCGGTTGTGGGGGAGGAAGAGCCCGGGCAGGTCACCCCCTTCCACTGCCGGGTGCAGAAGGCCCTGGGATAGGGATCTGCTCACCAGCACGACTCACACAGCGGCCAGGAACGAGAGGCGAGCCCTCAGAGCAGCCCCCAGGCCACCCGTGGCTCAGAGCTCCCTCCGGTCCTCCAGTGGACCCCAGGCCCGTCCACCTCCAGCTCCGAGTCCCCGGGGGCCTGCCCTGCTGCCTGCAGGACCCGCCTCCCAGAGCTGGTCACAGGAAGGCCTCAGAAGCCAGAAGGCTCCCTTGGGACAGGGCCCGGTGAGGGCGGGAGCACCAAAGCCCAAATCACAGCACGGGGTCTCCTTGCCAGGTGCCCAGGAGGGTGACAGGCATGCGGGCGTGCCCGACTGGGGAGCGCCCTGCGGCCTGCCTCTGCTCCCTTGCTGTCTCCCCGCCCTGCTCCTTGTCGAGGCGAGGCCCCGCTGAACCAGGTGGCAGGCGGCTCTGCAGCCAGCTGGGCAGAGGGCCGGGACCTCTAAAGAATGTTTTGCAAACTTCCCTCTTGGTTATGCTTTAACGGATCTGGATCTGGCTGGCTTTGCCTTCACCGCCTCCCTCCCTGCCCAGTTTAGAAAGGAGCACCTGCAGGTGGGGTAGCGGGGGTCCTGGGTGGAGTGGGGCTCAGCGGGAAAAGGTGTTTCACAGCCCCGAGTGGCTAGAGGTGATGAGAATCGTGACAAGGGCGCCCGTGGGCGGCTGCCGCCATGTGGATGACCCCCGAGGCAGGGCCACTCCCCAGGGACGTCCCAGCCGGGCGTCGGCAGCCTTGGGCCCACACGTTCTCTCCGGCGGTTGCCCTCTGCCCCTGCTTGCCCTCTGCCCCCAGCACTGATGCATTTCCCTTTTCTGAATCGAGGGTCCACGTGACCTTGTGTTTGCTCAGCCGTGGGTGCTTCTCTTGCACAGGGGCCATTTGCAGGATGCAGAAGGTTCTAGAAGGTTCACAGGAAGCACCCTGAAGAGCTGGGGGCTCAGACCCGAGGCTCGGGAGTGGGCAGAGTGGGCTGGAGGCAGGTCTTCAGGCCTTTTGTGGCCAATTCTGCCATGACCTTCCGTGTTCCTAGCAAGCCCGTCTGCAGGTCCAGGATTCTGCGTCTGGCGTCCTAATCGGGCCTCCGGCAGCTGGCCGTGTCTGGGTCACCCCCTCCAGCCAGGCCTCCAGCTGGCCTGTTCTGTGTCCCCAGCAGCTGTGGAGGACATCCCTTTGCCCGCCCAGTGGCACTGCCCGCCAGCTCAGGGCCAGGGCTGCGGGGGCCTCCGGGGCCCAGGGAGGAAGCACACAGCACCTGGCCCCCCAGCTCCAGAGGGGGTCCCATGCCAGTGCCTTAAACTCAGAGTGGGCTGGTTGCCTGAAAGATGATGGGCCCTTCTTGACCTCCCAGGGCCACAAGGAGGCGGGGGGCAGCGCCGTATTCTCGGTGCCCTGCCAACCTTCCAGAGCAGGTCAGTCTCATCTGGCTTTCCCCTGTTTCTAACTGGACTTCCCACCCAGAAAGCAAACAGAGCCAGGCTCCCAGGGTGCCGGCACAGTGCATCCGAGGGAGGGGCAGGTGCCGGGGACACGGTCCCAACTGCGCGCAGGTGACCCTCCGCCGCTCTGACCACATAAAGGAATAAAACTTCCTTTTAAAGGCAACTTCGGGCTGTGGCTGTTCGTGGGGAGTTGAAAGCCTTGCTCCCCAGCCCCTGTCGCTCCCCTTGTGCACCAACCCGTGTGTGTGCGCTTGCCGAGGGCTCGCCTGCAGGGCCGTGTAGGTGGCCCTGGACGGAGGCCAGGCAGGGCTGGGCTCATGAGTCCTCTGCTGGCTCCATCCCGGTGGGCCCGGGTGGCCGGCTGGGCTGGTCTTGGTGGGCAGTTTGGACGGTGCCTCCCGCTAGGCCTGGTGGGATGTTTGCTCAGAGGGAGCTGTGTCCGCGAAGGCCTGAAGTGCTGGGCTGGGAAACGGGGGGCAAGAGGGTGGACTGAGGGTATCATCCCCACGGTTGGAGCCGCGGAGGAGACGGGCCCTGAGCCCCCAGGGGTCGCATGTCATAAACTCAGACATTGATTGAGCCGGTGCCTCCTGGGGGCTCGCTGGCCTGGCAGAGCCCCCGCCCCGCCCCTCACAGTCTCTGGTTCTGTAAAGGAAACTAGCATCTGGGACCACCAGGCCCCAGGTGAGTCCGCGAGCTGCCCCGTGGGGTTCCGCCCCCTCCCTCCGCCTTAGCCTCTCCAGGGGGGAGGTCACCGAGACCTGCCGCATGCGCTGTGCTACCGTCGTCCTCACCGCCTTGGCTTCTGAGTCATTCCAGGCACACTTTACGAACCAGGAAGGCGGGTGGGGGCATGATGGCCCCTCCCTCGTCACTGAGGGTCACTGGGCAGTTTCCGAAGGGAGCAGCCCCCCAGCCTCGGCCGAGGCACGGTCCAGCGGCCGGCTCCTGGAACTGCAGAACGGCAGGCTTTCCAGCACGGGACACTATTTCCCACTGGACTCATATAGGAAGTTCTAGTATAAAAAGCAACTCGTCCAAGAGTGCTGTCCGGGAGCCCCACCCATGGCACCCCTCCGGGCACCCAGAGACCCAGTTTGAAATCCGTGGTCCAGCGCACATGGGGAAACTGAGGCACAGGGAAGGGCGGGTTTCCCCGAGTCAGGCCAGGGCCCAGAACGGCACCCAAGTCTCTCCTCCGGGAGAGATGGTCACCACATCAGACCACACACATCACTGAGGGCTGCAGAGCACTTTGGACTGTAATTCCCAAACTCCAAACCGGGCGCCGCCCACAAACACGGCTCTGTCTGGGGACAGCAGGCTGGGCTCATTCACCCCAAACCCCCCGAGGGAGGGGCTCGAGCCTGGAATCAGCTGTCTCCGCTGGTGGGACTGCCAGACGCTGCAGCCTCTGGGGGGCAACAGCTCCCTGGCTGTGAGGGCAGCAGCGGGGACAGGGAGGGCCTCTGCAGGCCTGAGACACGGGGAAGGCTCCCTGACTCGCTCCCCGGACTGTGGAAAAGTACACTGATGTGCCAGGGGGAGGTGCCCGCGGACGAGGGGGACACTGGTGCCAGGCCTCCCCCAACCCGCTGGCCAGTCGACAGCTCCTTGTTGGGGCTCCAGGAACTGGTGGGTCACCTTGCTGCTCACTGACCCGAGAAGGAGCTGGGCATCAGGGACATGAGCCCGTCTTCACCCAGGAAACTGAAACTCGGGAGGCTGGCGCACGGGCCCCATGTGCCACCACCCACCCCCCACCCCGGCTGTGACCAGGTCCAGGACAGCAGCTCCTTCCCGCCCCGAAACTTTCCCCCAGCGCCAGGGGTCCGGGGTCCACCCTGCCAGGAGGAGGGCGCTGGCCAGAGGGGGTCGGGGGCAGCCCCGCTTCGCTGCTGGCCCAGCGGTCCTGCCCCGGAGATAATGGACACGGCCGTCGCGCCCACTTATCAGGTTCCTGGTACGGGTGCCGCCTGCCAGCGGGCAAGATCCTCAGGGCCTCCGAGGTCTCTCACCCCCGGGAGGTGTGCAGGCGAGGGCTCCGGCCCTCCCCGGGGTGGTCCTGGCCTCACCCTGGACTGTCCCCCCGGAGTCGGCTCACAGCCCGAGCCTGGGTGGGGCCCACAGGCAGGGGACCTGCCCGTGTCCGCAGGTGGAGTCCAAGCTTCCACTGCCCTGGGCCCCATTGGCTGTTCTTTGCACGTGCCCGGCCGGCTGGGGGAGCCCCCGCCAGGTCCAGACAGGGGTCCAAAGGGGTTTGGGGAGCGAGGGTGAGACTCCACCCGCCAGGTGAGAGACATCCTTCCCTCTGTTCTGAGAACCGCCCGTGCGGCTCCTGCCGGCCTCACCCTCCTGGACACCTGCCCAGTGGCCTCCCCAAGGCCGTACAGCACTAATGCCTCGGGCCGCTTCGGGCTTGGAGCCCCTGCCCGGTGCCTTCCCCACAGCCTGAGCTTCTTCCCTTCGTGCGTCTCACGCCACCACCCCCCCTCCCCACCCCGGGGGGAACCCTTGCCCCAGTTGGGCAGGTGGGTCCAGGTGCAGGCAGGACCCCCAAGACCCCACTGAGACTCTTCAAGGCCTGTCCACTCTCCCGACCCACCACCCCCCAGTTGTGGCCCCCACCCTCAGGGGACGTCCCCGCCCTGTGCAAAGACATCGCAAGTCACTAGTGGTGCCCCTCCCCCAGGCCATCCCCCAGTGGGCCCCCCCGCCCCGCCACCTGCACAAAGAGCACTGAGTCTCCTCTCTCTCTTCTTCGTTAAAAAAAACACCAATCCCCCCTCCCCAAACTTTGTCTTTTAGGACAGTTCTAGATTTACAGAGCTACCGCAAAGGCAATACATACTGCCACACGCTCCACACCAGTGTCCCCCATTCACGTCCTAGGTCAGTGTCCATCTGTCCCCCTCAGTGCTGGACCGCCGTGGGCAGTACTGCTACCGAAGCCCATGCTGTGCTCAGGTTCTGCACTTTCCCCCGATGTCCCAGGACCCCACCCAGGGTCCCACAGGCACTTGAGTCTCCTGGGCTCCTCCGGGCTCTGGCAGTTTCTGACTTCCTGGTTTGGTGACTGACAGTCGAGGGTGCTGGCCAGGAGTTTTGGGGACCGTATGGACTTGGTCTGGCTACCTTCCCAGGTGGCCAGGGCTGCCTCACTGCTGACCAGGCTCCTCCCAGGGCCTGCCTGCCCCAAGGTGGTCTGCTGGGCAGACCCAGCTCTCCTGGAGACCCTGCGGGGGCCCGTGGTGCTGTGGTACCCTCCCTTTCTGCCGCGGCTGGGGTCCTCTTGCCCAGCCCATCGCCCCCTTGGCCGGTTACCCGCTGTCAGCCTGGCTGCCTTCCTGGGCCCTGGATCCATGGAAACCGAGAGCCCGGGTCCCGGAGAGCAGCACCTCCCCAGCTACGGCTATTCAGCCTGCCCTGCGACGGCCACCCGGGCGCTCCCACCTCTGCTGCTTGAGGGACCCCGTGCATCGTTTCTTGTGTCTGCCCGTTTCTCCCAGGAGTCACCAGACATGAGCAGGTGGACGTTTGAGAGGTGGCCGAGGTGCCCCATCCAACAGCCTCTCCTGGGCCTGACCGGGCCCTTCTCTCCCCAGACCCGAGTGCCAGGTGTGGACAGGGGCGCTGCTTCTGGGGACATGCCTGCTGTACTGCGCCCGTGCCAGCATGCCCATCTGTGCCGCCACCATGAGCCAGGACTTCGGCTGGAACAAGAAAGAGGCCGGTGTCGTGCTCAGCAGCTTCTTCTGGGGCTACTGCCTGACTCAGGTGGTGGGTGGCCACCTGGGGGACCGGTAACCCCTCCCCCCGCTGCAGGGCTGGGGGAGGTGGCTCCTAGGAAGGGAATGGGGGGGAGGCCCCCCCACAGCAAGACGGGGGCTGGGAGACCCGAGGTCCGCGCAGGGGTGGGCTGGGGCCGGCGCTCAGCTCGTCTTGGGTGCTTGGTTCCCTGGGGAGCAACCGGCATCCACCGAGGCAGCTCTGGGGCCCGTGGGGACAGAGGGACCAGGCTGTACCCTGCGCGCTCAGCCTCGGCCTCCTCTGCAGAGGGGATATGGCTGCAGTGCCCACCCCAGAGGGCAGCTCCAAGCGACGGATGGCGCCGGCCCCCTCCCCGGGTTCTCCACGGTAGGGTCTCCTGGTCCGGCCTGCAGCCCGGCCGCACAGCTCCCCACCACTGCCCTCTTGTGCCCCGTGCAGGATCGGAGGTGAGAAGGTCATCCTGCTGTCGGCTTCCGCCTGGGGCTTCATCACCGCCGCCACCCCGCTGCTCTCCCACCTCGGCAGCGCCCACCTGGCCTTCATGACCTTCTCTCGCGTCCTCATGGGCTTGCTCCAAGGTAGGGGGGCTGCAGGGGGCTGCAGGGGGCTGCCCCCATGCTGCCAGCATTGGACCTCCGGCCCACGTGCCGCAGAGCAAGGGGAGTGTGTGCACGGGGGTGTGTGCACACACACGTACGTGCATGTGTACCTGTGTGCACGGGCGCGTGTTCAGGTGGGTGCTCATGGGCGTGCACGTGTGTCCTCGTGTGTGCCCCTGCGTGTGGTGTGCCTCAGATCAGAGCGGGTGCATCAGTGCTGCAGCGCTGCTGCTGCTGAGGTCATGGGCTCTCCCGCCTGGCAGGCGGACAGCTCGGGCCGTCCCCGCTGGCGGGCTGCCGGCTCTCGGCTTCCCTTCCCTGCACCGGGGTTTGTTTGTGCTTCGATGCCGTCGCGCCCAAGGCACTTTCCGTGTCTAGAGTCACTTCACAGTCTGGCTGGCACGTTTTAATATCACGTGTCCTCCTCTGCCAAAACTTCCGCTCCAGGGATCCGGTGTCAGCCAGGTTGCCACGCGGCACCGTCGGCTCCACCAGCCGCATGGTGGGCACGTGCCCAGTTTCTGTGTGCTGCCAGTCGGAGGCCACACCCGTGCTGGCCGGGCCAGCAGGCTGAGGGGATGCCAGCTTTCCCAAGCCCCCTGCTCTCGTTCTTTGGGGATATTACACTTCTGAAGAGAGCCCCCCTCAAAGATCTCCGGTGGCCTGGGGGAGCTGGTGGCAGGGGTGCACGCCCACCCTCCAGGGAGTGGGACGGCCTTCTGAGCTGCCCTACACCGGCCTGGCATCTGACAGCATCCGTCCACTGGACGTGACCCCTTCCTCACCACACCTCCCCACTTCCCAGAGCTCTGGTAGGGCGTGGGCCTCTAGCCCGTACCCCCAGGACCCCAGATGTACATCCTGGAATTGGCCTCTGCCTGTTTGCTGATCAGCCCCGCCGGGCCGGCCCACAGGTGGTCCTGGTGGTCCAGGCAGCCCAGCGCCTGCGCTCCTTTGAATTCACCCCACGTGCTCCCCACACGGTGTGAGCAGGGGCCCGGGGCCCCAAAGGGAAGGCAGGGACCAAGTCCTGTCCCTATGTGCCCTGGCCTCTGAGCTTCCCCAGGTGCTTTTGGAGAAAAGCACAGTGTAACGAGCAAGAGCTGCAGTCGCCAATGCAGTTTTTTTTTTTTTTAAACTAGATTTTAAAATAATTATAGCTTTACAGGAAGTTGCAGTGAAATGTACAGGGTGGTCCCGAGCTCCCTCCCCCACCTCTGTGTGGTGACATCTCACGTAGCTACAGGGCAATGTCACATCCAGGACCTGGCAGTGCAGTTCCACGGGGCCGTTCAGGTCTCACCGACGTACAAGCACCGTGTGTGTCAGTGTGTGTGCGTGTGCACTTGTCACTTGTCACCTGTGTGTGTGCTTCTGCATGTTGGTGCCAGGACTCTGGAGCCGTGTGGCTCTGGGAGCTGGCATGACAGTGGAGGAGCGCCAGCTTGGGCCCAGAAGTCCCCCTGCAGCCGTCCTGGTGGCAGGACCTCGAGCGAACCCCCCGCTCCCCAAGCTGAGTGTCTCCTTAGCTGAGTGTTGGGAAAAGCCCAGTCCTGCTGGTCCCTGGGGGTGACAGCGGGAGGAAGGAGACCCGGGCTTGAATAATCACCAAGGGCCCCGCAGAGCTTCCAGCCCGTGTCTCACCCCTCCGCCGGCCACCCTGGCGGGGCCCGCGGGCCAGCTTGGGACACAGCTCCACGCGGGCCTCTGCCTTCTCTGCCGCCCCAGGGGTTTACTTCCCTGCGCTGACCAGCCTGCTGTCCCAGAAGGTGCGGGAGAGCGAGCGAGCCTTCACCTACAGCACCGTGGGGGCCGGCTCCCAGTTTGGGTAAGTCCTGGCCTGGGGGGGGCCAAGCCGGGGCGGGGCGGTGTGGGGAGGCGAAGGGCGTGCGCCTGGCAGAGCGCCTCGGTGCGTCTGGTGGGGACAGGCCACGTGCACATCTGGGACAGGGTGACGCAGGTCTGGTGACTCTGTGCTCTGGGAGGCACTTGCCACCCCCCGTCTCCGTGCACGCTCTGTCCCTCTCGGGCCAGCGGCAGGTGACCAGAGCTTTGGGGCTCTGGCACATGGGCTGGGGTGTTAAGTTCCCTTCCATCTGTGCTGACAGAACTGGATGGGGTGCCCGTCCCGATGGGGGGGGTGGCCTGCGTTCGCCCCAGAGGGTACCCGTCACGGTCCAGACGTGAAAGGTCCAGACCTGTGCCCCTCCCCAGTGCACCCCCCAGAGCGCCAGACCCTCCGTGGGGCGACCACACTGGGGCTGGAAGGACGTCTTGCTGTCCTATCGGGGCTTCACGACCCCCGGGCTCAGGCCCCTCACGTTACTGCTGCCGAGGTCCAGGCAGAATGCAGAGGGGTGAGGGGTGCCTACTGGGGGGCTGGGAGCGGCCCAGATAGAAACCCAGGGGGCCCAGTGACATGTGAATTTCAGAGAAGCAATATGCGGACAGGAGAGTTTCATTGTTTATCTGAAATCCCCTCTCGCTGGGTGACCTGGGCCTTCCGGGCAGCGGGTGGGGTGCAGGGGAGGTACAGGGAGAGACTGTGCCCACCCCCTCCCCGCAGGTGGGGAAAGGGAGGCTCAGAGCGGAGGCCTCCCGCCACTGGCCTTGGGGGAAACCTTTCTCGTTCTTTCTTCTTTAACTGTCTGCTGGCCAAGCCTCAGCAGGTGGGGGGCAGCTGGGGGGTAGCCTCTGAACACACAGGCCAGCCTAGGGGAGGGGTGGCCCCAAGGGCATATTTGGGACAATAGCATCGGCAGGACATGGGGAGGCGTTTGGGTTGGGTGGTTGTTTTTGCATTTTGAAATCTTTTTGAAATTTCATCCTCTCCGAAATGAGCAGCTGAAAACCGTGAGGAGGTCTTATGTTTCAGCATACTCTTGTCACCGCTGTCTTCTCGTTGCCTTTTTCATTTTAAAAGGATCCACACACAACTGTAGGCCAACTGGGAGGCCTAGTAAGGAGATACTAGGGCAACACTGGACCCCTGTGCCACGTCACGGCTGCCACGTCCACGCTGGCCCCCGTGGCACCGAGAGTCCCCGGAAAGCTTGCATCTGTCTTAAAAAAATGCACAACATGAGAGTTGCGGGTTAAGTTTGATTTGGGGCAAAATGAAGGCTGCAGCCCAGGAGACAGCATTTCAGAGAAAATGCTCCCAGGAGGTGAGGGGAGGAGCCAGGATATAGAGGAGTTTGGCAGCAAAAGGGCAGGTAATGGTCAAAAAATTATTGTTAATTAAAGAAAACCCGATCTCTCAAGTTTAGGGATTTAGCGCTTTTCTATGTCTGGGAAGATGCAAGATTCTGGGCTCACTGAAATCATTCCTTTGATGTGCACCTCAGCTCTCTGGGGCCTGTGTCCTGTATTTTCACATCCTGAGTTTCCGCAGGGCTCACCGCAGGGAGTGGCTGCAGTCTGATGGCTGCTGGATGGCAGGTATTCTCTTCAGCCCTGAGTTTCCTCAGGGCTCACCGGCTCACGTTGGAGGGCTGCGATCGTTGATGACTGTGACATCCTTTGTTTGTTGATATGGCAGGAAATATTCCATTTATCACATCCCTAGCAAGCTGCGGGGGGACCAGCCTTCCGGGCAGTTGCCTCACAGGGGATAGAAATGCCCTCTTTTCTAGGGACTCAGCTTATCCGAGGTGGGGGTCTCGGAGACGTCTCTGAGCCCCAGTGAAGCGAGGGTCCCAGCCACGCCCCTCCCTGTCGTTCCAGGACGCTGGTGACGGGGGCCGTGGGCTCCCTGCTCCTGGACCGGTACGGCTGGCCGAGCGTCTTCTATTTCTCGGGTGGGCTCACCCTGCTGTGGGTGTGTTATGTGTACAGGTGTCTGCTGGGTGAGAAAGGTACGCGCTGCTGCCTGGGAAGGGCGGGGGCCCTGGCGCCTTGTCCCCTCCAGCGAGCGGCCACCGAACCCCCAAGAGCAGGCCAGCTCGGGGGCCCCAGGATCCCCTAGGTAGAGCCTCACAGAAGACGCCCACTCCCGGAGTCTCAGCCGGCTACGGTCAAGTCTGGTGTGAGAGTCGCTGGGTGAACGCAGATGTGCAGGGGCTGCCCAGCCGGCAGAGGCAGATTGCAGGGGTAGAGGTGGCTCCCAGTGACAGGAGTGGGGCCTGGAGGGTTTGAGGACTCAGGAGACAGATGGCCAACACTACTGTCCACCCTCGAAGGCAGATGCTGCCGACCCCAGGCTCTGGCGGAGAGGACAGGATGGCCCCCAGGCGCAGCTGGGGACCCACGAGCCGCCCCCAGCTTCTGGCCTGTGGGGGCAGAGCCGTCCACCCTCTCTGAATGGCTTTCACGTGGAGATGCCTTGCCCTTCAGATCTCATCCTGGCCTTGGGCGTCCTGGCGCAGGGCCTGCCGGTGTCCAGACACACCAAGGTGCCCTGGAGACAGCTCTTCCGAAAGCCTTCTGTCTGGTGAGCCGGGCTGCTGCGGGGATGGGGTTTGGGGCCCTGGGGACCTCGGCCGCAGGGCGAGCGGCCCACGCGGGGGCGTCTCCACTCTGGGCTCTGCGCCCTCAGGCCCCTGGCTGCCCGGGTGTGGGGAGGGGGCTGGGGGGTGTGGACCCTGAGCCTGGCCCCCGCCCCCCAGGGCGGCCATCATCTCCCAGCTCTCGGCGGCCTGCTCCTTCTTCATCCTCCTCTCCTGGCTGCCGACCTTCTTTAAGGAGACCTTCCCCGGCTCCAAGGTGGGTTGGCCGCCCGGCAGCTCGCAGGGTTGGGGGGCGCCGCGAAGCACATGCAGAGGGGCCCTGGGTTCCTTCCGCTGAGCTCTGGCGGTTCTGACGCCTCTCGGCTCAGCGCCCGCACCTGGGTGCACACAGGAGAGGCCCAGCTGCTGCCCCGGCTGCCCGCCCGTCTGCGGACAGTCCTTCCGGGGGGGTGGGGGCACGCAGGGGCCGTGGTGTGGGCACAGATGTCACCTGCTGGTCAGCCTGGCTGACTGCACCCCGGCCGCCCGGCCGCCCTCCCAATTCTGGTGACCAGGACCCCCTGGCTGCACACTCTGGGCGGGGTGCGGCCCCCCAGCTCTGCCCCCCGGGTGTGGGGAGCCATGAGGGAGGTTCTGCCTGCAGTGGTGACAGCGCTCGAGGGCCCGGCGCTCAGTCAAGGTCGGGGATGAGTTAGGATCTCGGAGGCCCAGCCTGTGGACAGAGAGCCTGGTGGGCAGTGGTGGGCGTGGGCGGCTGCCTGGCCTGTTCGTCCTCTCCCGTGGTCGCTCACCTGCCCTGGCGGCCTCTGAGGCCCCTGCACCCTCCTCCCTGCAGGGCTGGGTCTTCAACGTGGTGCCCTGGCTGGTGGCCATTCCTGCCAGTCTGTTCAGCGGGCTTCTCTCAGACCGTCTCATCAATCAGGGTGAGCCCTGGGGGAGGGGCCGGTCAGGGAGCCATGCCTGGGCCTTGCCTCACTTTGGGGGGCGGAGAGGCACCCCTCCTGGGGTGCACCTGTAGCGATGGGACGAGGCCACGCCCCCGAGGACCAGGCTGTGAAAGTGGGACCCCTGGCGCTTAGAGCCAGCCAGGTGGGCCCTTGGAGCCCGGCTCCCGGCCTGACTCTGCTGATGACTGCCTCCAGCTTGTCACCTCCCAGCCTGTTTCCCCATGAGGGGACGTTGGGACACAGTCACACTGCGACGGTGTAATTCCTCCACCCGGGGGCTGGACACAGCCCCCAAGCCTCTTCAGAGGAGGAAAGGGCACCTGGTGAGGTCAAAGGTCTCAGGCCTGAGACCCGAGTGCACACGCCCCGAGGATGACCGTCCCGCAGACACGCGCGCTCCCCGCGACCCTGCACTGCGTGTCCTTAAACGTCAGTCTTGTCCTAGTTACAGAAGAACCACCCACTCGTTGTGGAAAACTTAGAAAATTGGTAGAAACACAAAGAAAGCACTCTGTAACCATAGAGTGTCCTTCCTCAGGTGCGTCTGCCAGGCCTCGGCCTTGGGAACCCTCTAAGTGCACACGCACTCACACACGTGTGTGCATGGCTCACAGTGATGCAGGCTGCCCCACCTCGAGCCCAGCACGGCCCTCCTCTCCCCGCTCCCTCCCCGCGGCCGTGAGGGTGGGACCCACTCTGGGTGCCGTCGGGGAATGGGACAGCACAGATGGGCTGACAGGATGTCTCCTGGTCTCCCCGTCTAGGTTACAGGACCATCACTGTGCGGAAGTTCATGCAGGTAGCAGGGTCGTGGGACGGCTCTCTCCCTCCAGACATCCCTGTTTTGTTCCCGGGGCCCCGGACCTAGAAGGGGGCTGGTGTGGCACAGTGGCTGGAGGGCACCGTGGGTCAGTGCTGGGGACAGGTTTGGCTGACCTGAGGCCCTTGCCTGAGTCCTGGTGCCCATTTTGGGGCCCGGGTCGGCTCACGTCGAATGGGCTACGACCAGCAGGGCCCAGATAATTCGTGCAGCCTCGTCCCAGCGGCCTCCAGGCAGGCCCCAGCCTGGGAGGGGTCCCCACCGACCCTCGTGCAACGTGGCCCAGGCAGCCCAGGAAGGGGCGAGACCCCCACCCCGTCCCCACTCGTCTCTCCCGCAGGTGATGGGCCTCGGCCTGTCCAGCGTTTTTGCCCTGTGTTTGGGCCACACCTCGAGCTTTTGTAAGTCTGTGGTCTTTGCATCGGCCTCCATCGGCCTCCAGACCTTCAACCACAGGTAAGGGCCAGGTACCTCGTCCACCAGAGCCGCCCACGCTGCCTTTGGGCTCCCGGGTCCTGGGCCCCTGGCTCGGGGCGCACATGGAGGGCGGGCGCATGGCAGGCCCCCACAAGTGAGCCACGAGGTGAAGGCAGTCAGGGTATCAAGCCGGCGAGGACCTGGGCCTTTTGGGAAAACAGAACGGGTGCTTGGGGAGGGGCTGGCAGAGGAGATGAGGGTCCCCAAGCAGCATCTTTTGAACCAAAGGTAGGGAGCGAGCCCATCGGATTCCACACCTTGTTCTGCAGGCCTCCCGGCCTGCGCAGCAGCTCAGTGTTTAGTCAGGAAAACTGCACTGACTTGCTTTGGGAATCGGCACCTTGATGTCGTTTTCCAAATTATCGGGTAGCAAATGAGCGTGAGTCCAAGCAAACTTGCCTCCCTGTCTTGTTTCATCCTGGGAGTGGGTCCCGCGCGTAACCGCTGAGCTGGGGCTGAGCTCCGGGCATGGCCAGCCTCCGGGATCCAGGTGATCGGAGGACCGACCGCCGGCTTGGCGGGTGGCGGCCACCCTGTGGTCACTCGCCGGCGTCCTTTCCTCTTCCCGCAGCGGCATTTCCGTTAATATCCAGGACCTGGCCCCGTCCTGTGCCGGCTTCCTGTTTGGTGAGGACCTCGGCCCCTTGTTGGACAGGAAGTGGCTGCCCGACCCTGTTCTCCCCCCCGCTCCCAGGGCCCCCGGGGCCACCCCCAGGCGGGTGAGCCGTGGGAGGGTCTCAGTGGGCCTCCGCTGACTGGTCCTCGTTTTCTCGGTCCTGTTCCAGGTGTGGCCAACACAGCTGGGGCTTTGGCAGGTGAGAAGTGGGCTGAGGTCCCCTGCCTGCGGGTTTCAAACCCAGAGTTCCCCGGGGCGCCACCCCACGCCTGTGTCCTCCCACCTGCTCCGCTGCCTCGGCCCTCAGGGTGGGGTGTGGCACCCCTCGGGGGGGCCCCACAGTGTCAGAGCAGTGGCGGGGGGCAGCCCAGACCCCAGAGCTGGCCGCGGGAGAGCACAGAGCCGCCTTCCGCGGTGCTCATGCTTCCGATGGCATATAACCGTCCCCAACCACCTGACCCACAGATGTGAGTGAATCCCCGAGGTCCAGGGTCCCCAGAGGCCGAGTGCCTGGGTGACAGTGACGGGGGCTCATGCCCTCAGGCCCCCCCGCCCTCAGCTCCTCTCCAAGCTGTCCTCAAAGGGGCGGGATGGCCTGTCACCCCGCCTGCTTGTCCCCTCTCGAGGGCGCAGGAGTCGTGGGCGTGTGCCTGGGTGGCTACCTCATCGAGACCACGGGCTCCTGGACGTCTGTGTTCAACCTGGTGGCAGCCATCAGCAGCCTCGGGCTCTGCACCTTCCTGGTGTTCGGGAAGGCCCAGCGGGTGGACCTGAGCCCCGCCCATGAGGACCTCTAGCCGACTGGCCCACTGTCCCCGAGGACCCAGCGCCATCAGCCTCGGGGACAGCGCTCAGCTTAGAGGCCCCCTGCTCCTGGCCCAGGCGTGAGCAGAGGGGGAGCCTCAGCCCGCAGGAGGGTGCCGTCCGGCGCCCCCGCCCTTGCGGGTAGCGGCCTCCTTCCGGGTTGGTGGCACCTCACGGTGGGTGGCTCAGTATCTTTAGTAGCAGCAGCTTCGTCACAGACACGGTCTGTTCCTCGTAGATCCGTACAAGCCCCACGTGGTCAGCCCGCCCCGGGACCGTGTCACTGCAGGGCAGGGCGCCCCACTGGAGTCTCTCCCCAGAACCTGCTTGGCTCTGTTTCTCAGCTCTTGGGGCCGGATCGTGCTCTGTGGTGGGCCGTCCCGTGCACTGTGGGGGGTTAGCAGTATCCCTGGCCCCCACCCACTAGATGAGCCCCTCCAGTCATGACAGCCACCCCTGTCTCCTGACATCACCAAGTGTCCCCGGGGGACCCACCCCCTGGCTGAGGACCACAGCTCTAGAAGAAGGCCAGGGAGGGCTGTGGTGTTTCCGCTTCTCCAAGCAGCCAAGCTGAGGCCCCCCAGTTCGATGGGTGGGCAGAAGTGGGGGCTCGAGGCCCTTGTGCATCGTTGGGGACCCTGCCCCCGGCGTCCCCTCCCATGGATTCCCAGGCACTGGCGATGCGTCCTGCTCCCCTGGTGCCTGGCGAGGGCGCGTGGGCACCCGCTCCTGGCCAGGACACGCCCTGGAACCAGCGAACCCACCGCTCCGCCTTGTCTTTCCCCCTCCTTGTTTACAATAGAGGGGCCGGTCGTCTCACGGATTAATAATAGATTTTGCAAGATGTATATGCAGAGAAAAGAAACTATGAGAATATGGAAAAGCACACCAAAGCCTTATTTAAATGATGACTATTAAACTATTTAAAAAGAAGACCATAATGTTATTTAAGGCCCTTCTTATGAAAAGAATAAACGTGTGTTAAAGATTTATTTCACTCGTTCGAGGAAACCAGCAAAATGTTTCAAACAGTCAAAGGAAAATGCCAAGAACAAACGTACTGATCCTCTAGGATGCTGACACAGATGTGCAAATGCAGCCGAGGTGGGGTTTCCTCGCTCCCGCTCTGGACAGACCCCGCCTGTGCGTCTGTGTCGGAGCTGCTTGGTGTAGCTGTCAGCTGTGTAGATTCTAGAATCAGACAACTCCTAATTTTCCATGTAAGCAAAGATTTTCTCCTGCAGTCCCCCCACTTGTGATCAGAAAGAATCTGAAAGAAAGATTCTCAATTACAAAGTGAGTCTGGCCTCTGTAGGTTTGGCCTAATTGTTTACGGAGATGCAGCCAGAATGTTAATTTACCATAAAGGCCACGCTGTTTGCTCCGCTGGGGATTTTCCTGAGAAACCTCGGGTGGATTTCTAGGCTGTGCTGTCCTGAGCTGGGAGCCCTGCCTGGGAAACTCCCCACAGCGGGGTGGTTTCCTCAGGACACAGGACACAGGTGTGTCCTTGTGCCCGTTTTTAAGTGCAGCACAGGGTTGCTCTGTGTTCACCTTGTTGGGCAACTGTCACCACCATCATCGCCATGACTTTCTCATCCCAAACTGGAACTCTCCTCTCCCCCTCCCCCAGACCCTGGCGCCCACCATCTGCTTTCTGTCTCTATGAACTTGACCCTTCTAGGGACCTCATGGAAACGTATCATACAGTATTTGTCCTTTTGTGACTGACTCATTTCGCTAAGCACGATGTCCTCAAGGTTCATCCGTGCTGTAGCGTGTGCTGGGATTTCCTTCCTTTTAAGTCCATGTAATACTTCATCGTATGGCTGGACCACATGTTGTTCAGCTCTTCATGCATCGGTGGACACCGGGCTGCTTCCACCTCTCGGCCGCTGTGAATTTGCTGCCGTGAGTGTGGATGTGAGAGTAACACCTTTCTTTCTAACCCACAGCAAACTGTAAACTCTTGGAGAGAGTGAGAGAGACGGCCCTTCCCATGGGAACATAGCCGTCTGGGGTCTCAGTGCTCGAGCCCTGAAGGGATGCGGGACCCAGAAGGTGCTGGTGGGTCCTGCTCAGCAGGGGGGCCTAGGGCATACGTGTAAACTGGGATCCCCGGCCTCCTGGAATCCGAGTCTAGTCACACTTCTGTCACCGCCTCACAGAATAGGGGAGGGAGAAACCAGGATCTGGCGGCACTGGGCCTGCTTTGCAGTAGCTGGGCCCAGCCCCCTCCCGTCACTGCCGTTCCTGGTCCTGAGTGTCACCTTGGAGCTGGGTGCAGCCCCTCAACCCTTCCCAATGCCAGTGTTGGGCCCTGGGTCAGGCTCCGTGGATTCCAGGTGAAAATGTTTGTTGGCGGGGAGGGCACTGTTAGCAAAGATGGGTGGGAGGATGGCCGGGCCCCACTGTGTGTTATCTGGTTCAGCCAGGCTCAGACACGTCCCCAGCCCGGGTGGCCCTGGCAGGATCCCAGGGCCGACACCAACCCTGAGTGCAGTAGGGGGAGAGCCGGTCAGGAGTCTGTAGGGTCACCAAACCCCAGACACTCAACCTGCTGTGCCTTCACTCCTGAGAGGAGGGACTCTGGCCGCCCGGGGCCGTGAGTGCGCATTTGTGCACGGCGTGTGTGCATTAGTGCATGTGTGTGTGCATTTGTGCACACGTGTGTGTACGCCTGTGCCTGCCGGCCCACAGCCAGGAGGCGCCTCGGGAGGGCCAGGCTGCTGTCATCTGCAGCTGGCTGACAGAGGGCGCCGGCCGACAGGGCTTTTTCCCCGGCCCCAGAGCTGCCGACCTGACTCTTCCCTAGGACGCCAGGTGCGGAGCGGAGGGGTCCAGTCGGCCACTCTGTGCGGTATGGGCCGGTGCTCTTGCCCCTCAGCTCTGTAGGAAGGGGCGGGTTGGAAGGTCATTCCAGGCGCAGGGAGGCTCGAGGCTGCACCCCGAGGCAGGAGGGGGCCCGAGGAGCGGCAGGACCTGGGGGGTGCGCATGTGCGAGCGACTTTCAGGGGCGGGGACCCTCTCCCACTACCCCTCCCCCAGTCTGAGTCCCCACTGTGGGTCCTTCCCGCTGGCCGCTGGGCCTGCACACATGGGGTTACGGCGTCCACTTCTTCTTTTTTTAAATATATTTATTTATTTATTTTTGGCTGCGTTGGGTCTTCGTTGCTGCACACGGGTTTTTCTCTAGTTGTGCCGAGCGGGGGCTGCTCTTTGTTGCGGTGCGTGGGCTTCTCATCGTGTTGGCTTCTCTTGTTGCAGAGCACAGGCTCTAGGCACACGGGCTTCAGTAGTTGTGACATGCAGTCTCAGTAGTTGTGGCTCGCAGGCCCTGGAGCGCGGGCTCAGTAGTTGTGGCACATGGGCTTAGTTGCCCCGCAGCATGTGGGATCTTCCTGGACCAGGGCTCGAACCCGTGTCCCCTGCATTAGCAGGCGGATTCCCAACCACTGCGTCACCAGGGAAGCCCTGTGTCCTCCTCTAACAAGAAGACAGACAGCAGCAGGACTCCGTGGTTGGAGGCCCTGGGGGGGCCGTCCCCCAGTCCTCTCCCCAGGGCACAGGTGTCCTCAGGGGCAGGGCTGTCCCCCCACCTGGGACTGCAGGAGTTTGGCCTCAGGACGGGCTGGGGTCCCTCTGGGGCCCAGGATGTGCCAGTCCAGGTTCCCCCCGATGTCCTGTCCCCAGACCCCGACAGCCCCACGCAGGCTTCGCCGGGCGCCCTCCCCCATCTCCCGCTCTCAGGCGGGGTGTCCCCTCCTGGTCACCATAAGTGACATTTTTCTGTCATTTCTTTAAAAGAGGATCTTTAATGGCCACTTAATAACTGTAATTAGCATGTTAATTAGCCCCACCTCTCTGGGCTCCCCCACCCGCATTTCGGGCTTTGTCCTTCAGCTGTAGGACAAGGCCCTGGGGGTCCCCACTTGCCCCTGGGGGACCCCTGCTGGCCTTTCCTGGGCGGGACGTGCAGGGGCCACCCTGGCGTTTGGGGCGCCCCTGGGGCCGCGGGCCGTGTTCTCTCCAGTGTACGGTGGAGCCTGCCGTTGATTCCCTCCGCTGGTTCCTGCAGAAGGAGCAGGGCTGCGCGTAGGAACGCACTTTTGATGGGGATTTGCTTTATCATGTTTAATTGAACACTGTTGAAGCCGTGGCATGAATATTCAGCGAGGTGGCTGGAAGCCTCATCTGATCACGGGACGCGCCCCAGCACGGCGCCTGTCAAAGGGGGAGCGAGGTAGGGAAGCTATTAATTGAAATAGCTTCATTAATTAGTAATTAACAGCAGAGAAATGACTGTGTAACACGTCGTATTTCAGTAGATGTCCTTCATGTGTTATGGGGCCTTTAATTAAAGGACGGGGCATTTTAATTACAGGCAAGCTTGGCCCTTTGACCTTTGGAATACAAAAGAGGCTCCCAACTTTCAAGGCAGCTGGCGGGGAGGGTGGTGCAGGTGGCAGGGACCCTCCGCCTTGCCGCCCCTCGCCCCTCGGGCGCGTGGGCTCTGGCCGCTTCTCCCCGCACCTGGAGGAGGTGGGCCTGTGGGTTCTCGTGGGGTCACAGGCCGGTGCAGGGGAGCGGTGGGGCGGGAGGGAGCACCCAGGGAGTGATGCCTGCGCCGCCCTGCTGGCCGCGCCCTGAGAGGAGGGGCTGAGAGCAGTGCCCTGAGGCCGGACGGAAGACCCCCGGGCTGGCTGCGCCCACCCGCCCCGCTGGGCTCGCGTCTCTGCTCTGTCCTGATGGACCACAAGAAGTCGGTGACAGTGCTTGTCCAGAGCGCCCGCACGGCGGGGAAGGTGCGCCGAGCGCCCCGAGTGCACGGTGGTCCCTCCTCATCCCACCCGGACACGCTGCGCCCAGCAGGCAGACGCCCTCCCTGCCACTCCTGCCTCCTGCTGGATGATGAAACAGCAGCTGTCTCGGCTCCACGTCTCTTTCCAGCTCACGCTCTCTGTCTCTCTGTCCCTCTGTCTCTGTCTCTCTCTATCTCTGTCTCTCTTCATTGTCTCTGTCTCTATCTCTGTTTCTGTCTTTCTGTCTCTGTCTCTGTCTCTGCCTCTCTATCTCTGTCTCTCTTCATTGTGTCTGTCTCCGCCTCTCTCTCCCCAGAGGGGTCCCGGGCCCCTCACCCTGGCCATCTGTTGACACGACTCTCCTAAGGTCCCGGAGACGACGAAGTCCAGCTGTGCCTCCAGCCTCTCTGGGCTTTACTCTGAGAGGCTCCTGCTTCAGCCTCTGAGCCACAGGGCTCCGCGCCACCCCAGCCCTGGTGCCCAGGCTCTCGCGGTCGCTAGACGCGCCTGCCCGTATTCTCCCACCTGGAGACTTTGGCCGGGCCTCTGTCTCCGCCTGGACCCCCTCCCCACTTCATCTAGTACACGTGTGCCACACTCATGAACATGCACACGTGTGCACAGGCACACGAGTGAGCACACTCATGCACACACACACATGGCACTGATGCGGGGGCCCCTGCTAGCCAGGGGCTCCTCGGTGAGGGTGCAGCCTGCACAGAGCACAGGAGGCCTGGCCTGGGGGCGCATGGCACACACTGTCTGCCTGCCAGGAGTGCCCGCCAGGAGGACCCGGGACTCCTGCGTCCCACACTGGATGGCAGAAATCCTGGGCCTGTGGTCTCGGCATTGATCGGGCACTTCTGGTGCCCGTATCAGGGGTGGGGGGAGGCAAGTAGCAGGGAGGACCCCCACCCAGCCCCAGAAGCCAATCTGGCATAGGATGCTGTGGCCGTTTCAAAACCTGGCCCCCAGACTCTTTCCCTGGAGAGATGGGGCCTGTGTCCCCCTGGGATCTGGGTGGGCCTGTGAGACCAGAATGGGACACCGGAGCTGGTGAGCCTATGCCCAGCTCTCCTGGGGCCGCCATGCTGTGAGGAAGCCCAATCGGAACTGCCTGGAGGCGCCCACCCCCGCCAAATGCCCGACACAGACACAGGCAGAGAGCACACGATGACGGACAGAAAATCACCCAGGTCTTGGGATGACTCACTGAGCAGAATAGCAACCAGGTAGGAGCTGGAGAGAAGATCCCACAGGACGGACGGGGGGCTTCAGGAGAGGGGCCGTCCAGGGGGCTGCAGGCGCAGGTTTGTGTGAGCTGGGTCTGGGGGAGGCTGGCGGGAGTGGGGGCTGTCGCTTGGCGAGCACAGCCCCAGGGACAGTCCCGCTTGGCCAGGCAGTGGGGACCTGGCTCCAGTCAGTGCCACCTTCGGAGGGTCACCGGCCGCTCTGTGGCTGTCCAGTAGTTGGGAGAGAATTTGACCCCCTCCCAAAAGCGTGTCCTGCCTTTGGCCAGGTGGGCAGCGGACGTAGGAGCTGCTTTGGGGAAGAGCCAGAAGAGCATCAGTGCCAAGGACAGACCTTGGGAGACGCCACTGAGTGTGCAGGGACAGCGATGTGAGATGCAGCCTGTCCAGCTGATGCATTGGCTTTCATCACCATCCTGCAAGCCGGTGCGTGGGTCCTGCTCTCCCTCCCTCCTCTGGCTGGGAGAACCTTCAGCCAGCACTCAGGCTGGGGTTGGAGGAAGACCTGGGGGAGGGGAGGCCTGGCAGGGGGTGGGGGCGTGGAGGCCCCCTTGCTGCCCGCGCTGCCCCCGCCCTGCCACACCCGATGGGACATTTTGCACCGTCTGGTCCCTTCTCCTCCTGCCTTCTACTTTCACGCGTGCCCGTTGACGCGTCTTTACTAACAGAACCTGGCACCTCCGCACAGAGCAGCCAGCGCTTTCAGGATGGGTCTGGTGGTGTTGGCCTCGGGCTACCAGGACCAAGCGCTCAGAAAGGGGGTTTGCACAACAGACACAGATGCTCTCACAGTCCTGGAGGCTGGAAGTCTGAGGTCGAGGTGCGGGCAGGGCCCCTCCTTGAGGCCTCTGTCCTGGACATGTAGATGACCGTCTTCTCCCTGCATCCTCACGTGGTCGTCTTTCTGTGTGCGTCTGTGTCCTGATCTCCTCTTCTTAGCAGGACAAGGTCAGACTGGACCAGGGCCACCCTAAGGGCCTCAGTTTAACTTAATCACCCCTGTAAAGGCCCTATTTCCAAATACAGTCACATTCTGAGGTCCTGGGGGTTGGGACTTCAACATATGAATTTGGGGGACATCATTCAGCTCATAACAGTGTGGCTCCCCCGTTTCCACCTACTCTGAACCGAGGGTCATAGGAGCCAGGAGAGGCTGCCGTGGAGACCTAGTGGGTGCTGTGGGCCGCCCGGACCCCCGTAAGGATGGGGAGGGGCTGCTGACAGCTCACAGTTGAGTCTCTTTCCCGAGGTTGACCCCCAGGGTGACTTGTCAGCTTGCAGGGGACTAAGGCCCCGCTCTTGGCCTCAGTTGGGACAACCCTAAAGGTCATCAGGCTCCAGAGTTCCCCACGGGGGTGTGGAGGCTTCTGTTGTGGTGCACTGCACCCCAACTCCGCCCCTGCTCCCCCCCGGCTGGTGTCAAGACCACCCCCATGACCTCCTGCAGCCAGTCTCCAGCTCGGCCTCGTCTGCAGGGGGCCCGGCCTGAGGCAGGCCCCGTATCCCCGGCTGGGGGCTCCCAGAGCCCCTCCGAGCTTGGGAGGGACCCACGTCTGCCATGTCTGGGACTCTCCATACGCTAAACAAGGAAGAAATGCCAGAGCTGCCTTAGGAGACGCGGCAGGGATGAACCGCTCCCAACGCCCAGGGAACGGAGGTGAGTTGGTGACAGCGCAGCTGGGTCCTGCTCCCAGAGGAGGTGGGGCCACCCCCAGGCGCCCGGGCGCTCATGTGAGGGACCCTTGAGCTGGGCACGGGCAGCCCTGCCCCCCTTGGCTGCGGGACGAGCTTGGCCAGGTTGGGGCTTTGGGGGTGGGAGCCGCTCCCGGCACTGCAGCACCTCGCAGTCCGGGCTGGTGTGTCCCCGAGGACCCTCAGCGTCACGGGTGCCCGGAGTTTTCTCCCCAGGCCGATGAGTCTGGCCTCCTCCCCCCCGGCACTTTTGCCCCAAGTGGATGATCTGCACACGGACGGGCCCAAAAGAGCCAGTTGGGGGGGTCCCAGAGCTGCAGCCCTGTCCCCACTGCTGTCTCCCGACGGGGGGCTTGGCTGGGCTCCTCAGTCCTCCGTCCATGGGGCCGCTCACTACTTCCATCATTTCTGTTTCCATGTTTCCTTTTCTGAAATGATTTTCACCAGGGTTAATTCTTTCTTTCTTTTTTTTGTTTTGGCCATGCTGCGCGGCTTGCAGGATCTTAGTTCCCTGACTAGGCACTGAACTTTTGCCCCCTGCGCTGGAAGTGCGGAGTCTTAACCGCTGGACCCCCAGGGAATTCCTAGGGTTAATTCTTTTATGTGAAAAACAGACAAGGCTCAGCTACTTGGTCTATGTCAAAATCTGCCAATCATAAGGTCTGGTCTCTTTGGGGCCTGTGGCCACCTCACCCTCTTGTCCTGGGCACGTCTGGAGCCCAAACTGCTGCCAAGCAGACCTTTTCCTTCCAATAACCGTTGCTCAACACAAAACGCAACCTTGAGCACCTCGCAGGCCCCGGGCAAAGACCGGGCAAAATCTGGGCAAGACCAACATTCTTGGGCCAAAACAGCTGAGCCGAAGTCCCCACTGCCGGTCGATCCCTCGTCCCCGCCTGTGCCCGACCCGAGTTTGAAACCCCGGCCAAGGGCACGGCTCCTGCAAGCCTGTCCTTCCTTCCCCGCGTCCGGCAGGGCTGGGGTGATGCTGGGCTTCCTGCCGCTGCCGCCGGATGCAAGCCCCTCTGCACCTTCAACATTCCGTCCACGTTGAGTCGAGACTGTGGCAGCAGGCGGCCTCGGGCCAGTTTCTGTCCCTGGGACCCTCTGTTGTTGGGAAGCAGCGGGACATGGGCAGGGGCGGCCGGGGGTCTCAACCCTACAGCAGGAGACCCCTCGGCGCCAGCCCGGCCCTGCTCTGGCTCCCGAGTTAGCACCCCCGGCCCCGCCTGCTGCTCGGACCCCATGCTGGGCCGGCGCCCGTGAGTCCCCACGCGGACTTGTCTCCAGAACTGGCCCTAATGGGCAGCTCTGGGGGAAGAAGAAGGGGGGGCCGGCAGCTGCCTCCCTGTGGGCGGAGGGCCGACCTCGACCCCGGTCAGCGTGGGGCGGGCGGGGTCAGCGGGCATCCCAGGTCCCACACTCCGTCCGGGGCCCTGACGGACGCCTCTCCTCTCCCGTGTCCTGTTCTGTCGCTGCGGCCGCTCCGGGGACTCGCCTGCCTGTTTACAAACTCGTGTCTTTGTCCGGGCAGAAACAGTCCTGTCTCCTGCTCACCAGCAAGATTCAAAGGGGTTTGAAGAATAAATGTTTTCCTAAGTTTTAGCTGACATTCAATTTTAATGACTTTTTAACCAAAGTGACTGTTAAACGTGTGCGTTTTACGGCCTCCTGATGTCTGACAGGTGTTTTTGCCCATGTGGGGAGCAGATGCTGATTGCGCTTCCCTAATAGCTCATAAATAACGAGCGCTTGGTGCTTTCCCTTTGTATGTGGCACTGCCAGTGGCCAATTTGTTCTTCAGAAGTGGCCACGTTGGCCTGTCAATCAGCTCTTGCTGCAGGCGCTTTTTGGTGATTAGAAGCCGCTTGGAGAGTGAGAGCTCCAAATTAGTTTTAAATAAAAAATAAGAATATTCATGCTGTTGAACATCTAAAGGTAAGAGAAACAAAAGAGTCCAAAGCGGCTGGCTTGTGTCCTGGTGTTGCTGGCGGAGGGGGCTGCAGGCCCCAGACCCACCGGGGTTCCCCAGGGACCGGGCACAGGACGGAAGCAGGGGGATCATCAGGGGATGCAGGTGACCTGGGTCAGCCTGAGACACGAGGCCATCGGAGAGCGGGATGGGCAGACCATTCCACGTCGACTCCGGGCCTCTGTGGGACGTGAAAGCTCACCCTGAGGAGGAGGGAAGAGCCTGTCTCCTGGAGAGAAGGACAGTGTCCCCTTAGAGAAGTGACGAGGACGCAGCGTCTCGGGTGGGGGCCATGTGGGCACGCGGGCTGCCAAGCGATGCCAGCTCTCCCCTCCTCCCTCACCCCACCTCCCGGCCTCTGACATCTCTCCCAGGCCAGGCCAGGTGGTTCACCCCTGCTGCTACGTCACACCTGCTGTCGTCTCCTCTGGGAGTCGGGGTGATCGCCCTGAGAACCCCTTTCGGGGTCCTTGCTGGGCTCCCCGCCCCAGGCCCTGTTCAAGGTGCTGAGTCAGCACCAACCCAGCTCAGCAAACAGGCTGAGGGGTTGCCGGGCGGCTTCCCTGAGGTGGCGTCCGGCTGGGATCTGGTGGGCGAGACAGGTAAAGTGCCCCCGGGGCTCCGGGAACAGGCATGCGAAGGCCCAGTGGGCGCGGAGGGGACAGGTAAAGGCCTCGCTGCGCCGGCTCAGGGAACCGCTGTTCGGAGAGAGATTGTCGGGGTGAGTTGTCTGCGTGGGAGCCTCCGGGATCTCCTCTGCTGCCCGGAAAGTCCTGGCACGAGGCTTGGGGATGGATCCAGGGGTGCAGAGGTGCGCTGGCCAACGTGTCGTGGGGTCTCTGTGGGGGGCTGTCTCTGTCCTCTCCCGCCCAGAGCCTGCAGATGGGTGATGCAGGCAAGAGGCTGGGGGGAGCAGGCAGGCTGAGTGGAGGCAGGGGTCCTGGGCTGGGCCAGTGCCATGACTGCACACAGGGTGGGGGACAGCGGGGCGCCCCGGGGGTCATGAGAAGTGATGGGCTGGGGGAAGAGGCAGCGGGGCCAGTGAGAGCAGGTTGGGCCCATCCAAGGCCGGCGGGGTCTGGGTGCAGGAGCCCTGCTCGCTGACCGCCGGCCTCTCTGGGGACGGGACGTGTGACCCGCAGCCACTTGGACCGTCTCCCCAGGTTGTGCCCTACAGTGGCCCCTCCTCCAGCCTCTCCTCCCCTCTGCCTCCTCCCAGGAGTGTCCTTGTCGTGGCCAGGTGGATGCTCCAGACCCAAGCGGGCTCAGTTTCCCTTTGGCGTCCAGGATCTGTCCTTCCACACTCCGTCCCTCTCGACGTCTCCCGACGGCCCGGTCCTGGGGTGGGCGTTTGGGGGTGGGGTCCCCAGACTGTGTGCAGCCCCAGAGCTGGGTCCCCTTCTCTGCTGGAGGCTGGACCGAGCAAGGGCCAAGGAGTTGGTGCTTCCCCAGGGGGGCGTGGTCAGGAGCATCCCCTCCATCTCTGGTCTGAGGTCCAGTCCCGGTACCAAGCGTCCTTCCCTCTGGTCCCAAGTCTGAGGGCAGTGGGATGAGCCTGGAGAAAGTCTTATGTTTAGGCCAGAAAACAAGTGAGGCCCTCCCCTGCCCGCCCCACCCAGCCCCCATAGCCCGAGGTCGCCACCCCCAGGACCATACCTGTGGGCTGTAACTCCCGTCCTCCCAGGGCTCCCAGGTAATGCCTCCTTAACACGCGAAGATAGATCCGTCTCATGGCCCCCTCGTCCTGGAATTGACCCTCAGGACTCTCCGGAAGGAGCCAGGTGGGCAGGAGGATCTGCTCTGGTCCGAGCAGCAGACGCCTCACTGGACACACGGGGGGTTCTGGTTGCTTCTGGAAGGGGGCGTGCGTGTGAAATTCGGTGGTGGCCCCCTCCAGGAGAGGGTGTGGGATGGAGATGCGCCCTCACCTGGCACCAAGCCCCCTGCCCGACACTGGGGGCCCTCGGCTGCCGGGGCCAGGCTGTAGCCCCACGGCCCTGGCCAGCCTCTCGGGACTTCTCAGGAGTCTTCGATCCCGGGGTCCTCACTGGAGCTGGCAGGCTCATTGCAGCCTAGATGGGAGCTCTGGACCCAGACCTGGGCTGAGGCCCTGCCTGGAAGCTGCATGACCTCTGCCAGTGACCCTGGGGTCACTCTCTGGAGAGTGTGAGGGACCACGGCTAAAACAAGGCCATCATGGGAGGAACTTCCCCGGCCTGGCCCACGGCAGGGCTCAGGGAAAGGTTTGATTCCAGGCATGCGAGCTGCCCTGGAACCCCCCTTCTTCCTACAGGGGTGACCACTGCTCTGGGGACCCTCCCCGCTCTGGGCCTGCACCCCTGACCTCTGCTCAGCTGGACCCCTGGCATCACCCTCCCAACCTCTTCCCTCTCCACCGGGTCATCCTTCCTTCATCCCTTAGGGCTATGCTGCTGCCTCGGGGCCGCTGCACCTGCTCTTCCTCTGCCTGGATCCCCCACCCCCATTCTCCCAAGCTCCGCCCAAGGTCGCCTCTTCCGGGAAGCCTTCCTTCCTCTCAGGCTAACTTATCTGGTTACTGTCTGTGCCTGCTCTCGACTGTGAGCTCTGCCAGAGCCGAGCCCAGCTGTTCTTGCTCACTGTTGTGTCCTCAGCAGACAGCTGTGCCCAGCCCCCAGGGACCCTTGATCATTAACAACCTTTGGTAATCAATCAGGGTTAGGGCCGTTACAATCAATACCAGCATCATCTCATCTTGGTGACTGTCTTTTACAAATTTACCACTTTACCTACTTTTAACGTTATGCAATCAACACCTCTATCAACTTCCAGAAGTTTTTCTTCACCTGAGAAGGGTACCTTGTACCCCTTAGCAGTCACCCCAACCCCCTCTGACCCCCAGCTCCTGGCAGCCACTAATCTACTTTCTGTCTCCCTGGATTTGCCTATTCTGGGCATTTTGCAAGTGGAATCACACACTGTGTGGTCTTTTGTGTCTGGCTTCTCTCCTTGATCATAATGTCCTCAAGGTTCATCCACGCTGTAGTGTTTAGCTGAGTAATAGCCCACATCTAGATGGACCCCTTTTGTTGATCATAGCTGGTGCGCATTTGGTCGATTCCCGATTTTGGCTCCTTTTTAGTATTGAACAGCGCGGGGAGTGTGTCGAGGGTCTGCGTGGACGCGTGTGTCCAAGGACTTGCATCCTGTTTTCAACTACGACTATCCTGGGAGTCCACAGACCCTCCCTCGGCCTTCAGTTGCTCCCGGTTTCGAGGGCAACAAAGCGTTCCCAGCCCGAATGGAGTGAATACTAACTTTTCAGCCAGAGGAGCCGCGCCCACCCGGACGGGGCCTGCTATCGCCGCTGCCAGGGCCACGGCCTAGGGGCTCAGGGGTTCTCTGCTGGAGTGGCTGGCATCCACATATGCCTGGCAGCCCAAGTCCCAGCGAAACCCATGCCACACTCTTAAATATTTTAGCAAATAAAAAATTTTTAAACTGTGCGGCCAGATGTCCAAGTTGACAAAGTGCTTAAGGCGTCTGACTGATAAAAAGCCGGAGCCCCTGGTAAGTGGGATTTAAAACAAGCCCTGAGGCAAGTGTGTGATACTAGAAACATCCCGGCCCTCGGCGCCGGGCTCGGGCACAGGGGTTTGAAGGCGAGCGCCCATCTGTCACGCCGTGCGTCCTGACACTCAACAAAGCTGCATGGATCTCAGAGCGGCCGCCACTCTGCTCTGCAGCAGGCGCGGGCGGGACTCATGTCACAAAGGAAGGGCTGTCACTATTCGTGGTCGGGCCGCTGTGGGGCAGGTGCCTCTCGCGGTGGCGGCTCCTTTTGCTTTGGCTGCAAAGAGTCCTCCAGAGTCTGCAGAAGCATCCGAGAGACAGAGGGACCCACGGAGGCCACTGTCCTCGCCTGGGCAGAGGGAGACGTCAGCCCAGGGCTCCCGTGAAGGCAGACCTCTCCCCAGACTGAGAGGAAGGGGGCCCTGGGGGATGGGAGGCCCTGGGGGGAGGGGTATATGCTGAGAGCTACCCGAATCAGCAGAAAGCCTGAACTCGATTGTTTTTTTTAAATCCTGGGGTTGAGTTCCAGCACTGCTCTCCAAGTGTTGTGCGCATAGCTCAGGAAGAACTGGCCACAGGGTCTGGGATGATTGGGACGGTTGGCCTCGCCCATGGTGGGAGGGGGTACACGAGCCGGGTCTTCCATGTGCGCTGGTCCTGGTCTCGTTTGCACCCCGGAGTTGCTGGTTCTGACCATGCTGGTGACAGTGGGGTTGGTCCTCGGTGTCCCCATCACCTTGAGCTCAAGAGGGACCCCTGCAGAGCCCAGGGGGAGGGGCACTGGTTCAGGCCACTGCATCCTGGGTCCCAGCCTGAGAAGCACTGCACCCGCGTGGCCTCCCCGTGGCTGCACGGACCCCAGTTAGCCCTGGGGTCTGGTGACCCAGTGAGGGTCTGAATGAATCCCGGGAGCTGATCCACGTGGGGAAGAAAAAGGGTCATGTTCTGGAGAACAGCGTTATCGTTGGGAAAGTCAAGCACAAGTTGGTTTCTGGGACCCTGATCGACCCTTTACGTGACGCCAGGGGACCCAGGCGGGCCATTAGTAAGAGGGCGGAGCCCACTGGGTGTTTGCTGGTCCCGCGGGCGGCAGGGGTGGGGTGCACCTCCCGGCCCGGCAGAGTCTTAACCCCCATTTCACAACCCAGGACGCTGAGGCTCTGGGCGGCCAGCGGCTGGTCCAGGCCTTGGGCCCCACCTGGTCGGGGACGCTCATCCGCTGTGCACAACCTCCGCCTTTCCAGCCAGAGCAGAGCGTCTGCAGTGGGACAGGCCTGTGGGCTGTTCCAGTCCCGGGATCCCTTCCATGTCCCAGCAGAGCACCCCCTCCAGAATGTTCTAGCACAGCCTGCATTTCAGAACAATGGAGACTTAATGAAAATACCACAGAGGAAGTTTTAGTATTGTGGTTTTTATATCAGACCCAGAATGGCCGCTCCTGTGATACAAAGTCGTTACCGCAGTTAAACCCATTCCGGTAATAAGTGCGGCATTTATTGCTGCCCATAAAGGATGATACCAGGGGATTGATGGAGCCAGTGTAGCGGACGCTGTGCCTCCTGAGTGCTCGGGCTGGGCGTCGGGGGCCGGGGGACTCACTGGAGGTGGCTGGGGACACTGTTGTGGTCCAGGATGACACGTCACATCTGCTTATCAAATGCCTCCTACTTCCGAGCATGACCCAGGCACTGAAGATGGGGCCCAGGGGACAGATGTGGCCCAGAAGACAGTCAGCAGAGATCCCCAGAGAGACAATAGCGGTCTGCCCTTGGAAAGGGTTGACGAGGACGCTCCTCACATGTGACCCCTGGTTGAGACAGTCACATCCAACTATAGAACTTGGACACTTTGACTTTGACTTATGCTTAAGTCAAAGAAATGAACATCTAAAGGTTGAATTCAGACCCTGTGATTGTTTGTGGGAACATTTTTACATGTAGGATGGGGTATCTATGGGGGATTTTCTTTCAATCCCTTCAAGTGGACTATGCTAACGTTGTAGCTTTAAAATACATCTCTGAACTCTTTGACAATCCTCGCCTCAGCAAAAGGTTTAATTCCCTCTTCTTGAGTGTGGCCTGGACCTAATGATGTGCTTCTAATGAATACAAAGTGGTGGGAGGGATGGTCTATGATTTCTAAGATGAGGTTATCCGTCACTGTTGGCCCCGGGACCAGCTGCCCTGTCGTGAGGACCTTGGGGCAGCCCTGTGGACAGTCCATGGGGCCAGAAACTGGGGCTTCCAGCCCAGGGCTGCGTGATCTAGCCAACCTGGAAGGGGACCGTCCAGCCCCAGTCCAGCCTCCAGATGACCAGAGCCTCCACTGACACCTGGACTGCATCTCACCAGAGACCTTGAGTGAGCCACTCCTGAATCCTGATCCTCAGAAACCGAGAGATAACGAATGAGTGTTATTGTTTCAGGCTGCGAAGTTTTGGGCTTATTTGTAATGCAGCAACAGCTACCTGATACACCCAGTAAGGACGCAGTCATGTCTCCAGGTGGGAAGAAAATGTTAAGGTTGCTGTGGAGTGACCAGCAGTTGGGTTGGGGACCCCTTGGCCCCCGGTCTCTGCCCTAGGGTCTCCTCCCCTCTCCCCACGTCCCCACTGGCTCTGCTCATGGTAAAACACCTCCCACCACAAGCTGGACCCTGTTGGGTGGGTCACCATCTACCCCTCGGTGTCAGAGGCCAAGGCTGGTCCTGTCTCAGCAGCCCTTTGGGGGGCTTGGGACCCTGCGGAGTCCCTTCCTGAGGGAAGTCATCCACCTCCCTCGACTGGGCAGTGCTTATTGAAGGAAGGAAGGAAAGGACTCAGAGGGACCCAGCAGCTGCCATGACCCACGACGGCCCTTCACCTGCTCTGTCACCTCCCACCTGTGACACATGAAGAAGGTTTTCCTAGGACGGCTGATGCCTTGGGGTTGCCGGAGCGTCCAGCAGGCGTGCCCGTCACATGACTGTCAGGGCCTGAGTCCACGTGACCCTCCCACAACTCCACGACGTGGCTCCTGGTGGTGCAGAGGCCATGGGTCCATCTAAGCGGCTCTGCACTGTTTCTGGGGACCTGCGGGCTGACCTGCAGACGGGACCAGGGTGCTGTGTGCACCCAGGGGGTGATGTGCGCGTGGTCGGCCAGGGGCCTGGAGCAGCCGCCACTGGCTCTTCCCTGCCCTCCTGTTCCTCTGGGAGAATAAAGCCCCAGAGGAGCCTGGCCGAGCCACGGAGGAGTCGGCGGCGCCACGAGGGGTGGTGGGCGCCCTTGTACCCTCCAGGGTGGGCTCTGCAGTGGCTTCCGTGGTTGCCATAGCGGAGCACACAGACTGGCGTTTGAACAACAGAAAAGCAGTCTCTCCCAGTCTGGGGGCCAGAGGTCCAAGGTCAGGGTGCAGGCAGGGCCGTGCTCTCTCCGGAGGCTCCAGGGAGGGTCATACTTGCTGGGGCCCACTCTGGCCGTGGCCGTCCATCTGTGGCTCGAGTCCCCAAACTCCCTCTGCCTTCTCTTATATGGACACACGTAACGGCATGTAGGGCCCACCCGGATAATCCAGGTAGCTGCCTCTTCTCAAGATCCTTAATCATACACTTTGCCATATCGACCAAGATTTCAGAAATGGAGACCTGATTGAAATTAAAAGGTGTTTATTTGGGGTTTGTAAGGACTGCAGCCTGGGAGACACAGATTCAAGAAGCACCTGAGTTGTGTTCTGTCAGAGTACAGAATGGGGGGAACTTATAAAGGCAAAACCTGCAAGGTTACAGTTAGTTACGTGAGTTGTTGATCAGGAATTATAATTGGAGGGGCTTCCCTGGTGGCGCAGTGGTTAAGAATCCGCCTGCCAATGCAGGGGACATGGGTCCGAGCCCTGGTCCGGGAAGATTCCCACATGCCGCGGAGCAACTAAGCCCGTGCACCACAACTACTGAGCCTGCGTGCCACAACTACTGAAGCCTGCGTGCCTAGAGCCCGTGCTCCGCAGCAAGAGAAGCCACCGCAATGAGAAGCCCGCGCACCGCAACGAACAGTAGCCTCCGCTCGCCACAACTAGAGAAAGCCCGCGCACAGCAACGAAGACCCAACCCATCCAAAAATAAATAAATAAATAAAATTATTTTTTTAAAAAAGAATTATAATTGGAGCTGGCGAGAAGTGAGGCTGCTTGTGAAGCTAGGCTGCTGGCTGGGGTCCGAAATGGCTGCGTAGTCACTAGGGGAGACCTTGAGGCCACAAGCTTGCGGCAGGCAGGTGGTGTCCTCGGACCTGGTACAGTTCAGAGAAAGTTCAAGTTCTCGGTGGGGCAGGGCCGCGTCTTGACACCAGATCCTCAATGGCCGCTTGACTCGACTTTTGTTCACCTGAACTGTGGTCACTCCTTTATAATCTCAATTTGTCATCAGCCATATAAGGTAGTATTTGCAGGGTCCAGGGATTAAGATGTGGACATATCTGGGGGCACCACTCAGCCCATGACCGCTGCTTTCTGGTTTTAATTAAAGGCATTCCCGGTGGTGGGAAGAGGGCTCAGAGTATAGAAGTACCCACCGGGAGCCACTTCCCCTTTGACCTGCCTGCCGGACCCTCAGCCCCCTCCTTAGGAGCCCCTCAGGACAGGGTCTCGTCCTTCCAGAGAGGCTTTACATCTGTGTAAACATCCCCCCTTGAAGCCTGTTGTAAACAGTGCTTCTTGCTGCTTTTTCACGTGATCAGTCGTGGAAACGGCCCGTATCCGTGAGTGTGATTATCCCGGTTCTGGCCCATGGGTGCGGCCGGGTGGCTTCCTGGCCCTGTCGCTGGCAGGAGGTCTTGGAGATGTCTTTCTCCAGGGCCCTGACTGTGCCGAGGGACGCGTTCCCACAGCAGGACTGCTGGCCCAAGGCCTGCGCCTTTTCCACAAGGCCAGATTGCCTTTCCACAGAGAGGGCAACACAGCTAAGCCAGACCTGTCACCGTGTCCCCAAATGAGCAAAGTGTCCAAAGGAAGTACATGTGTGTGCAGGCGTGTGCACGCATGTGAACATGTGTGGATGTGTGCAAAAGTGTGCATATTTTCGTGTGTGTGCAGATGTGAGCACATATTTGAATATTTGGTACATGCATGCGTGTAGAGGTGTGTGTGCGTGTGCGTGCCCGTGTGTGGGGTGTCTCTTGGGTCCCGGAATGAAAGGCGCCGTGTGGAATGAGGAGGAGGAGGGTGGTAGGAAGGGGGCGTCCTGATCGGGCTGGGCGTGCGGCCTGGGTGGGCTCCGCGACCCTCCTCCCCCAGCAGGACCGGCTTCGCGGGCGGTGGCCTGAACACTGTGCCTAGAGCCCGGCACTCAGAAGGCTGTCGCCATCCTGTAATTCTGAATCATTTTGGGACTAGGATCCCACATTTTCATTTTACACTGGGACAGCTATTCTGTAGCTCATCTGGCCCCCAGGAAACCCACTGAGTCTTTGGAGGCAGGGCTGCCAGGGTGGGGTCTGCAGCCACGTGAGTGGCCCTGGTCAGTGGGCTTCAGGGAGGCTCAGGGCTAAGCGTGCAGGGGCCGAGGACAGTGGCCAGAGCAGCAAATACCAATAGAGGACACCCACTGAAATCTGAACGTCAGATAATCAAGAAACACGTTTTCAGTGTATGTCTCATGCAATTATTTCAGGCAGAGTCTTACTCAAAATGACTCCTGTGTTTACCTGGCAACTCAGCTGGGGTGTCCGGCCAGGTGGATCTGTCAGTGGGCACTGCCCGGCCCTGGCTCCCAGGCGGGTTTGCTTCCGTGTGGAGCAGGCAGGCGGGGTCGGGACCAGAGGCATCTGGGGAGAGCGGTGTGGACCGCACCACCCCCAGAATTTTGGCTGCATTTAATATGCGTAATGGGGAGGAAGCAGGTCAGGGTTTGAGATTAGCGCCCATCACGGAACGAGGGCAGCAGCCGTCCATCTGGACGCGCTCCTGTGGGTCCAGTCTGCGGCTCAGCCCACGGGCCTCGCCCACTGGCGTCTGCTGGTCTTCATCTAATGAGTGATTTGGGATTAAAATGGGAGCCAACAACAGGGCCCCGATCTATATTAAATCTCCGCAAAATGAAAATTGCAAAGATTTACTTAGGGTCGTTACATGAGGAAATTTAATCACAGCCTCATGCATAACGTCCCCTCGCCACCGGACAGATAACTGAGCTGCCACACGGAGGATTAGGAACGCCTCCTGTCTGTGAAGACAGCTTCCCGCTGACATCTGTGCCTTGGGCACCCGCAGGTCCCACCGGGACAAGGCAGGCGGCGTATTGGGGGCACTCAGGTCACACGTGGCCGCAGCCCATGTAAATGGCATCAGCATTTACCCTGACGACAGCCCGTTACAGGCACTTTGCTTCTTAGAGCCTTCTCCATATTTTTCTCTATCAAAAGAGTACAACAGGAGAAAAAAGCTGACACCAGATTCGAGCAGAAAACCCTCAGGCACGTTCCCGTTTTGCCGAGACAGTGTCTGTGAGGCGTGGCCCCTTGGGCCCTAGTTTATCTCCCAGCTACGATCTGGTCGCATCTCTCCAGCTGAGGCCCTTCTCACGCGTGTCAGCGTTTCCCATTTCCTTACGAGAGTGTGTGGTTTCTGGCTTCTGTTTCGTGATTCCCAGTAAGGGGCTGGGCGTCTCCAGGTTAACTCTAACTGACAAGCAGCTTAGTGGCAGCCTGGGGCACTGAGCTCACGGAAAAGTGATATCACGGGGCACCTGCCTCCTGGCCCTCCCGGGGCCCCTCCGTGACCACTGCTGTCATCCTCATTTAATCAGTGCTTAGGGCACGCACCGCAGGCCCGCGCTGTTCCGGCCCCTCACGAGGACGCGCGTGGCCGTCGGGCCAGCTCAGGGGGCCGGATGCGGTCACCCCCCCCTCGCCTTTCCCGAGCCTGGACCATCTCAGCGACTCCTTCCCAGACCCTCATCACCCCTCACCCTGTTGGGGAAACCACGCCCAGGTGTTCCTCGAGAGGACGTGTTTTTGGAAAGAGGAAGAAACTCAGAAGACAGACAGGCAGTCGGCATCGACGTGGCTGTGGATTCTGGGCCTCGTTCTGGGGCCTCCCTGGACGGCCAGCAGGAGCCATCTTTGGAAACCGTCCCATAAAGAGCAAGGTGGGGCTGCTCACTTCCTCCCCCAAAGCCTCTGATGTCACAACGGCTCACGCAGGGCTGCTTCTGCAGAAATCAAGCTGGCCCATGACTTTCAAAGACTGGCACCCATGGTGGGTGCAGTAGGGTCATGGTGACAGCAGCACACGGCCCGTGGGGGCAGGCGAGGGGCTAGGGGTTAGGAGACCCCTCATCCAGCTCCCCCAAGTGTCCTGTGCCACTGAGATCACCACCCCACTTCACAGATGGTAACCTCGGCCAGGCTCGGACACACCAGGCCAAGTGAAGAGGCCAGACCCCCAAATTTCACACTCTAAGAGTCCATTTAGAGGACATTCCCGAAAAAGCAACACTATAGGGCCAGAGAGCAGACCAGCAGTTTTGGGGTCAGGAGAGCACAAGAGGTCTTTCTGGGGTGAGGGCAAGATTCTATACCCTGCCCAGTGGTGGCTCAAGGCCGTATGCGTTTACCAAGATTCAAGGAACTACATCTAAGGGGGGTGCACATTTTACTGGGTGTCAGTTACACGTCAATAAGCCTGACTTGAAAAAATTCAATTGTAGGTGATAACAAAGTTCTGGAAATAGATGGTGGGGATGGTTGCATGACCTTGTGAATGTACTTAATGCCGCTGAATTGTACACTTAAAAAGGTTAAACGGTAAGTTTTATGTTAAGTGTGTTTCACCACAATAAAAAGAGGAAACAGCAGCTCTGTGAAGAATGAACGGATGGTCCCTCTCGAGTGGCTCCCCCAGCATCTCCTCCACTGCAGGCTCTGCTGGTGGCCCGAGGCGAGTCGTGGTCTTCAGCAAAGGGCCACACCGAGTTTGTGGTCACAGACGCGGGGCCGTTACCTCACCTGGCCCGGAGCACAGCTGGCGTTGATGAAGCACCGAGGGGGTTGGGGGCCGAAGCCACGTGTCAGGACCCCCCCCTCAGTCCTCCTGACAGCTCAGAGCCCGTGGCTGCCTCCCCAGGGTCCCTGGACGGGGAGGGAACGGATCCGGGGCTCTGCGGTCCTGGCCCAGGACACTGGGCAGAATGCCTGCCGGAGCCGCCTGCGGGATCCCCTGACCTTGTTTGTTCACTTGTCATTATTCTGGAAACATGGTTCGTTCCCCTACAGGGCGAGCGGCGAGGAGCAGTTGAACGCGGAGCACCTCCTTTCAAACGACGTCCTGAGCGGTCTTGGGCTGGAATGAGGCCGCCTAATGAAGTCAGCATCCTTGAAAGTTCGTCCGTGTCCCTCATCTGTCAGCACAGCCACTTCCCGACACGCGATTAATTAACCATCACCTTCCTGCAGTGCAGCGGGGGTGCGCCATGAGAACGAACAGGTTTAGGGGATGCACGGCCCCTCGGGATCACCGTTTAACCAGCCTGATTAAGCAGAAGATGAGGGCGAAATCGCCCGACAACACGCTCGTTAGGAGGCGCTGCTCCCCGCCCGCCCCGTTCCTACGGCTCAGTTAGCAGCTGCGCCGCCTCCTTCCCCGACGCCCAGAGACCTCTGTCCTGCAGGGAGGGCTCCCCGCTACCCCTGTTGAGATCAGGGTGGGCTGTGGGTCAGGTGGTGAGGGTCCGGCGCTGGGGCTGGCCAGGCTGGGTGACCAGGGAAGTGACCGCAGCTCAGGGAACGCCACTCTCACCCCGTGTAGCTCTCCATGACCCCTCTCTGCAGGGTCACTCCTGACTGTGCCCACACTCGGCCGTCCAGGCTCCCGCGCCGCGAGGACCTTCCACGCGCACACCCGCATGTGCGTTCAGGTGATGCTTAGGCAGAGAGGATGGTTGCCCCAGCCTGTGTCCACCTGGCCCCAGGCCGGGCTGAAGGCTGAAGGCGGCCGGTCAGCTGTTCTCCTGGGTCAGGCATGCCTTCCCAAACCAGATGCAACCAGCACTGCACTGGGGGCAGTGACCAGGGTCATGAGACCCCAAATCTGTGATATTTTAAGGAGCACGCGTGTTAGGGAAATAGGGCTACCCAGAGGGAGGGAAAGGGTTATAGACCCTTCTTTTTTCCCAAATGTAGCTGCAGGAGAGAGAGAGAGATAGAACGAGCCAGGGTATGTGTGCCGGGGGGCCTGGAAGCAGCCCTCGGACATTCTGGGATGGCGCTTTTCATCCCATCTGGCAGCCTCAGGTCCCTGACATGGGGGAGGAGCTAATAGAAAGCTCTGGAACATCACTGCTGACCCCAAAGCCCGGAGGAAAGATTCAGGGGTGTTATGAAGAGCAGTGATTTTCACATCCTGGCAGCGGGTAAAAGGCTTTACATTTATTTGGAAACCCAGACCCCTGAACAGAAAATAAACCCCTTCCCATGTGCCTGTGATGCCCTCCCGGAGCCCTCAGCTGTTTGAGGGCTGCAAGGACACCGGCAGTTGTGCTGGTCAGGGATGTGCTGGAAGGAGGAAGGGTCTTAACACCCAGAGGCTTGAGACACGGCCCCTCCCACCCACAATCTGGGTGCCACAGGCCAGAGAGCGACTCACAGACAGTGGGGTTTCTGCGTCCCTATTACTAAACCGTGTAGATGTGTCCGCTCCTGAGCGACCAGCCTGTGGTCAGTGGACGGCGTCCAGGCTGCTCTGTACAAACCGTCCCAGGACTTGGAGTGACTTTGGCAGAGGGGACCTGGCTCCTGCCTGCTCAGTGACCGTGCGGGGCTGGGTCACGCGAGCCGCTCTCCAGACCCCCAGGCGGGTGCGGGCTGAGCCCGACCCTGACTCGTGTCCCCAGGTGTCCGCTGGCTCTGGTTGTATGCACGAGGTGCAGAGACTGGCCGCCTGTTCCCAGGGGTCTTGTAACTTGGGTGCCGTCTACAGTCAAATGCAGGGGCACACGGGGAGGGCCAGGACACAGCTCCGGTACCGCAAGCCAGCAGGCTGCAGAGTGACGAAGGCGACAAAAACGCATCCTGGCAGATGCCTTGTGGACATCAGAGAGCCTTGCGGGTCCTGAATGTGTCTCGGGATTTGAAGCCAGGTTCCCAGGCTGGCCTGGCCTCATTAGGGCACCGAGAGCCGTCCTCGGGAACTGGGGGGCCCTGGGCTCCCGTCAGGCCGAATCAGGGCCCCCAGGAGAGCAACTGACTGTGGGCTCATTGCTTTAGACAAAACGGGGCTTGGAGGCGGAACCAGGCCGCTGGGAAGGCTGGGCCACTTCCAGCACACTGGCGAGCTGCCCCGCGAAGGCCCTGAGCTGGGACCACGCTCCCGTCCCCGGTGGCAGCACGGTGCGCGCAGGCGGGCTGGCACCGGGTGGGGCTGCCAGCCCAGGAGGCCTTGCGTGTCGTGGGGGCCAGAGGCCCACGCGTGGCTGTGCGCTGCGTTCTGAGGGCCGTGCCTCGAGGAAACACAGGCTGAGGCCCTGGGGCCACGAAGCAGCTTCCCTTTGTATCCCCACCAGGCACCAGCTGGTCAGTTCCACAGAGCCGACCACAGAGCAGAAAGGGTTTATTCAGAGACCCCCTCGCACGCGTGCACCTTACAAGTGTGACCCGCCTCACGTTAACCTCCAGGATAATTCTGGCCGTCTTCCCACTCAGAGAGCCACACTTAAAAATCAGCTTTTATACCATGATATGAATGCACAGGCCTCGGGCACTTCAGACTGGAAAGAAAACAGCACAAGTCACTTTTTAAAACAGGGAGAACCCTGGATCAAAGGTAACTTTGCTAATTATTTCAGCCTTTCTGCATTTATGGTAATGTGGGTTTTGCTCCTTTGGGGTTAAATGTGCAAACGTGTATTAACTTTCTAATTTTATGGAACAGACTTTAGTTGGGGAGTTGAAACATCTAGAGTTACGAGCCCAAAGAGGTAATTGTTGGAGAAATGATTTAATACATCATAAATCCCTCTATTTCCATCCCTTCAAATGGGATACCAAAAGCGATTAAAGACTAAAAACATATCACAAGCAAATTCACATGATGACATTGCTGTAATCACCCTCTGCTGGATTAACCAGGGCCCAGGGGCCTCTGCTCCGAGGCTGCAGTGGGGGCCCGAGGGGGAGGCCAGGCTGGCCGTGCCGGTCGGAGTGATGGTTGGTGCATTTCCCCCATCATTTCAGGAAAACAGTGTCTGTCCTTTATGAGGCAGAACCTCTTCTTTCAACGTTCCCAACCTGCAAGGAAATAAGACAGGCGTATTTGGCAAAGCAAGTGTCAGATTACTCCTAAGGGGAAACAAGGCTCCCCAAGGATTCTTCTGTGAAGAAGTGAAAAGCAAATCCCACCTTTGGGATGAAATCAAAAAATGAAACAGTGGAAGCCACGTGCCTAGTACTTGAGGGCCTGTCTATGAACTCGTGTGGGCTGGATGGCCTTTGCGTGGTCCATACTCCTGGTCCTTGGGGGCAGAGCCAGGTTTGGGTAGAGTTCTGCCCTCGGAGTCTGGATGCCATTACTGGAAACCAGGGATGCTGTTTTAGGTGCGTGAATTTCCTACCGGGGAAAACAAAGATCTTTGGGCGTAAAGTATCTTGGGCACCATCTGAACCAAAAGCGCCGGGGCCACGCCGGTCACGTTGGTTAGTGAATGAAGATGGGGTGCAGGACCTTGGCGGAGCAACTTGCCTCCTCTGACCCCAGCCAGGGACCCCTATGGAGCCACTAGGCTTGAGAAGGCTGCCCCAAGCCCCCAGGAACCAGACTTCACGGGCTCATAACCTGAGCGTGAAGGAGTCTTGGTCTGAGAGTCACTCAAGCAGCAGCCAGTGTGGCCGACCCCTTCATTTGTGGGGTCAATAGAGGAAGAGGCTCTGTTGGCTCAAGACAATCCCTTGGCCAGAGTGGGGAGGACCCCACAGTCACTCTGTTGGCTCCCTAGGTGTGGGTGTGGTTGGCTCGTGCAAGGCTGATGCACCGGGACCAGCAACGAGTAGACACACGGCTTCCACTCTTGTAGAAAACTCACGATGGTTCTTCTCGCTGCCCGCCCCGGCCCCAGCTAGATTTGGTGACCCAGGATTGAGAGAGTGACTAGGACAAAGCATTTCCTATTTGTCTAGCACTAGAATGTATTCCCTGAATTGGTGGAGGTTTCCTGCTTATTATTCGAATGCACTTTGAATGCTTTGCGTTTTTACCATCTAGAGCTGCTATCTCCACTGGGGCGGCCACAAGCCACACGTGGCCACTGAGCACTTGAAATGGGCTGTTCTGAATTGAGACGGGTTCTGAGTGCAAGACACACCGGATTCTGAAGGCTCGGTACAAAAAAGAGAATGTGAAAGATCTCCCTAAGAATTTTAAAATATTGATTACATGTTGAAATGATAATAGTTGGGCTATGATGGAATAAATAAAAGTCATTAAAACTAATTTCATCTACTTCTCTTTCCTTTTCTTAATGTGGCCACCAGAAATTGTAAGATTCCACATGTGGCCGGCACGCTCCTCGTTGGGGCAACCCCGGTTTAAAGGGCTCTCGGTTAATATCTTGTTCCTCTGAGAACAAGCTGTGTCAAATCCTAGCTACAAGCAAAGCTCTTTCCTACTTAATTCCTCCCCCAGTGCTGGAGAGAGGCGAGCTCTGGGTTAGGTGCGGGGTGATGAATTTTTTCAAGTTAATTCACAGCAATTCGTGCCACCCCTGTAGGAGAGCAAGCCTTCAGGGAAAACACCAGAACCCTCATCAGAAGTTTCCAGAGAGTCTCTGGCAACAGAGACAGGCAGCGCCAATAGGCACCCCTGGTTGGTTATACTTGGGGCAAAAGGCCACGGGGTGGGGGGGAGGGGGGCAGTCAGACCTTTCATGCTGGGAATATTCTTCCAATGTCTAGGTTGTCTTAGAATGAGGAGTTTGCTGTGCAAACTTGGAAGAGGCCAAACGACATTTATTTTGATATTCCAGGTTGCTTGATTAGCAGCTGCTGTCAAGAAACCCACCAAACTTCACTTTGAAAAACTCCTCCACTCAACCCCAGGGAACAGCATGCTGACATTTTTGGAGAACAGTTGATAAACAGCTTTGCAGCTTTAAGAAAAAAAAGAAAAGTTTAAATTTAATTTAACTTTTACTTAAACGAAGTTTTTGGAAGGACTTCTGATTACTTAAATGGCTCTTTTTTAAAATTCTTATTTTTCACCTAGAGGGGACAGAGAGATTTTTTTCCTTCACCGTTTTCTTATTATTTCGTACATTTGCTGAGCGGCTGCTTACAGATCAGTTGTCTGTGTCTTAGAGACTTATTGGACTCTGTGATTTAGAAGCATGTGGCCCAAATTGACACAACTCCCTGAACACTGAAATTATGAGTTCAGTCACAAATGAACACTATTTAAATTGATATTAAAATTTAATCATATTATTCAAAAAATTATTTGAAATCAAATACTTTATTTTGAATATAAATGATGTACTTTAACCAGAATCAGCAACTCTGTTTCAGATTATAAGTAATTTATAAAGTTGATTTAGGGTCACTTTGAAATGACCCTAGAAGTTGGTGACACTTGGATATGCAGTTATCTAAAAGAAATTTGAAACAGTTTCCAACACTCAGCTTTTTTAATGTGCAAAATTGATAAACTAGTCTGTTATGGGAAAAAAAGACAATAAGAAATAAATATGGAAATTAGCAAAAAACCCAGTATTAAGCATATGTCTTTATGAATAAGACTTAATCACACACTTCATTTTGCAAATACAAAAGGGTCTTTTGAAATGTATTAATTAAAGTTAACTGCTGTAGACAGGCTGCTTTGCAGGGCCGCGGTCCTCTCTCCCTATTAGCATAGCATTAGCGACAGCCGAAGAAATTGGGTTAATAAAGCCGGATATCGTAGCAGAGCCGCTCCGGCGCAAACTGGCGCGGAAAGCTCGGTCCCCTAGGGCGGCCAGCCGGCTGTGCTCGGCGCGTGGACCCCGGCTGGTGGCAGAGTTCTGAGTTGAGCACCGACTTTAAAAAACACAGCCCCCGTGGTCACACCGACTTTAAAAGAGACCCCATCACGGTTCGCACCGGCCAGGGCGCGGCCCCCACCAGCGTACTCACCGTGGCCCGGTCTCCTCTCCCGGAAATGTGCGGGGTTGGTGGGCTGGGGGCTTGGCCGGTCGCCAGGGCTAGACCAGGCCCTCCCCTAACACCACAGGACCCCTCCTCCATGCAGCCGCCTTTAAGCAGAGGGCGCGCCGAGGTCTCCATCCAGCTCCACCCGGGCCGCGCCAGGGTATGGACGACCCGGCGGGGGCACTGGGGACTGGGGAGCCCAGGGGCTGTTTAGGGAACGAATTCTGCAGCCGAATTCTGCAGCCGGCGTTAGCGTCCGCTCACCTCTAGGCAAGCAAGAAAACAAACATAACAGACTTGGGAGCCGAAAAGCCTGGCCGGGGTCTTCTTGCGGCCGCGGCCCAGCTCCTTTGAAAACGACAGCTGCATGGCCGGGTCGGGGCTCATCCCGCAGCAGCGGAGCTGCGGCGCGGGGGTCCTGGAGCAGGCAGAGGGGGAAGGTGCCGGGCGCGGTGCGTCCTGGGGACACGCCCACCCAGAACGCGGCCCGGAGGTTTGGCAAGAGCGGCCGACGGGGGCCAAAGACGCGCTCCAAAGCGAGGGCCACGACCCGCCAAGGTGGGCTACGCTCTGTCCCGCGCTCCGCGGGTGGCTCAGGGGAGGACCACCTGCCCGGGGGTCGCGCCCATCCTGGTTTTCTTTTTGAGGCTGAGCGGCGGCGCCCGGACAAGCACGTTTGGTCACCCACGTCCCGTCTCCAGGGTCGATGGCTGGGGCGTCGGGGGCGTGCCCATTGGGCGCTGCGGGCTCCCGGGCATGGATTCCAGCGCCCCGCTGTCTGGTTCAATCCCGCGCCCGGATGGGCTTTGCGCTTCCCGCGGGCCCAAAAGTTCAGCACGCAAGGGCTGGAAGCGAGGTCTGGCCGCCTTCTCCCCGTGGGCGGGGTCCGGTGGGGACAGGGTGACACAGTCACGGGGGCAAGGTAAAATGAAGGACGCGTGCGGAAGGAAGGGGCAGCCCGGGGCCCTTACGGCTTCCCGTTACAGTGTTTGCAAAGCGCCGAGGGCGTCCCGGAGAAGGCGGCGCACTTGTCTGGGCAGGGCAGCGCGGCGCCGGCGGAGAAGGGGTACACGGTGGCCTGGCCGAAGGGCGTCAAGGGCGCGGCGGCCACCGGAGCGGCCAAGCCCTGGCCCTGGTTGAGGTAGGCCACGAGGCGCCGCATCTCGTCCAGGGCCTGCGCCTGCATGAGGATGTAGTTCTTGGCGAGCAGCAGCGTGGCGATCTTGGAGAGCTTGCGCACCGACGGGCTGTGCGCGTAGGGGATGACGGCGCGCAGCCCGTCCAGCGCGTCGTTGAGGTCGTGCATACGCCGCCGCTCCCGCGCGTTGATGCTCAGCCGCAGCGAGCGCTGCTCCCGGGGCCGCCGCCGCCCGTCCGCCGCGCCCCCGGGCCCGCGCCGCCGCCGCCGCTGCTCGAAGGCGTCATCCTCGTCGCCGCTCTGCTCGCCGCTGCTCTCGGCCGCCGCGGCCGGAGCTCGGGGCGCGGGCGCCGCGGGGAGGTCGCCGCCCGGGCCCGGCGCGCCGTAGCCGCGGGCCACCTCGGGCCCCCGGGCTGCCCCGTAGGCGAGGCCCACCGCCGCCGCCGCGTAGCCGTGGCTCAGCGCCAGGTACGCGTCCCCCGACAGCGACTTGAGCTCGGCCATGGCCGCGCCTCCGGGGCCCGAGGGCTCGCCGGGCAGGCAGGTGCTCATGCGGCCCGCCCCGCGCCGCCCCGGGGTCCGCGCGCGCTCCGGCCGCTGCCGCCGCCTGGGTGCCTTTGCCGGCTGGCGCGTCCGTCCTGCAGTCGGTCGGGCCCGGGGCCTCCCCGCGCCGGGGCCTCTGGGTCCCGCCTCGGCCCCGCCTCCTGGTCGCCTCCGCCTCCTTCTCCTCCTCCTCCCCCTCCCCCTCTCTCGTCTCTTTCCTTTTCCCCCGACCCCCTCCTCCCCACCTCTCGCTGCCGCGCGCAGGTCTGGGCTGCGGAGGGCTCTACCTTCCCCTTGCGCCGCTCCTGCTTTAAGGTGCGGAGGCGCCCTCTGGGACTTCGCGGCCGTCCAATCAGAGGGGACTTGGTGACCGCCTCTTCCCGGAGCCCAGCTCCGCCGGCGGCGCCGACCGATGGCCAGGGGTGGGCGCCGCCGGGATGGAAGGAGCTGGAGGTCTGGTTAGAGACGGTTGTGGAAGCCGTGGGACCCGGAGAGCTGTTCCCGCTTCCCGACGTCTCCAGCTTCTGCCTCCTGCCGCCCCCGGGGGTCGCCGTCACTGTACGCCCCCGTCCCTCGTGGGCACGCGCCTCAGGCCGCCTTGTCCTCGTCTTCGGTACCATTTGCAGGAGCCACTCCGGCGTCGCGCAGGCAGGGATCGGAGCAGGGAGCGCGCAGCCCACCGCGGACGCCTGACCCGCCGAGGCCGGAGGAGGTGCGGAGCGCACGCCCGGGGCGCGCGGTGGGCGCCCTCCAGGAGCGGCCTCACAGCTGGTAACCCGCGGGGCAAAGGACGCGCTCCGAACGTCCTGAGGCCCGGCTGGGCTGGGCCTTCCCCGCAGCTGGCCCTTTCCTGGGTCTCCAGCCCCCACCGCGCAGTTTCCGGGGACAAGTGCGTCCTGAAGTTGTTTCCACGCTCCCTGAAGTGTTAGTGGTTTGAGGCAGGGATCGGAGATTTAAGGACAAAAACCTCTTGTTTAGGCAAAACCTTGTTTCAATTCTCTGCTATTTCCGGTGAAAGGTTTTTTCCATGGCTTGCCCTACCACAGAGGGGGAATTTTCTCAGTTTTCTACTGGGGGGAGGCCGAGGGCTCCACCATGAAGTTGGGGAGGATGGCAGCTCTGCTGGAGAAAGCAGATGGGGGCTGCACCGGCGAGAGGCTGGGGCGGGGGCGGGTCCTCTGTCCTGGCCTGAGTCTCAGCCAAGAAACCCCTCCAGGGACTGCTGTGGTGCCCCCAGGTGGGCGTCAGACCAGGGGTGTTGTCTGAGTACCTGCGGGGCCCCGGGATGCATGATGCCCGGTTCGGCAACTTCCCCGCCGGCCTGGGCCAGGGAGGGTGTGGGGGCTGGTCATTGGGCGCAGCTCGCTTCAGGGTGACGCGCTGGCCGAGCTGGGGTTGCCACCCAGGAGAGTCCCCGTGGCCGGGAGGCTGGGGGCAAGGATTAAGGCCAGACCTGTCGGAAGGTTTGGGGGGTGGTGGGGTAATGATGGAGTTTCAAATACAGGTTGAAAACTCCCGGGAGGGTAGGAAGCTGAGGGCGGCCTGGTTCCTTTTTCAAACCTGGGTCCCGGTTTCGTGCAGTGGTTGTGGGATGGTTTAGGGCATCGGTGCACGGCCAGCGCAACGCCACCTGACCTTTCTCCACATTCTACGTGCAGTGAGCACAAACTGGCCGCAGGGCTTCGGCAGAGTTCCCAGAGGTGCTTCCTCCTCTCCGATTGAGCCCCATCTGGGGGAATCCTGCCAGCCTCGGGACTCACCTTTTCAATCCTTCCAATGGGAGATGAAGGACCCCAAACTTTCTCCAGGTGGGAAGGTGCCTGGAGGTTTTGTGGAGTTGGTGGGTGATGGTTGCTTCCCGCTCAGTCGAGAGATGAGTGTCACCCTGGCCTCCAGCTCAATACTGCCTGGGAACCACTCATCAGGCCCTGCTGTGTGACCTTGACAGAGTAGCTTAACCTCTCTGTTCTCCAGGTTTCACCAGGGAGAGGAGTAACAGAGGTGATCTCTGTGTTGTCGAGTGCTCGGGGAAGGTGAGCAGGTGCAGCGAATGGATGAGAGCTGTGTGCGCTCTGGAAGGTTCTGGAAATCCAGCACTGAGGGGGATCCTGGCTCTCAAGGGCTTCCATGCTGGATGGGAGGAGACAGGCACAAGCACGTGGCTCATCAGTCGTGGGAAACACCAGAGTCTCTGTGCTCTGGGCCCTGCGGATGGACGAGGGGAGGGGAGCCCAGGGCTGATGCTCAGGGCCGGCCTCATCCACCAGCCTGTTCTGGCTGGGACTGAAGGTGGGCTCCAGGACAAGAAGGGTCGGGGGGGCTCTCTCCAAGGAGCCCCTGCACTGCCTCCTGGGCTGAGGTCAGGCACGGGCAGGGCGGTGGGGACAGCCCGGCATGGACAGGCCGCCATGGTGTTTGGGCCGTGGTCTGAAGGGTGAGTGGGTGTCAGGCCAAGCACCTGGGGTGGGGGAGCACCCTGGGGGGCAGGGGGCTTACAGGCTGTTGGAAGGGGCGTGGCACATTGGAGGGGGCAGCAGGGGGCCAGGGTGGGACCCAGATCCAGGGGCGGCCAGTCCGGTGGGGAGTTTGGTCTTTGCTGGGAGGGCAGAGGCCGCCACCGTAGGAGCTCAAGGAAGCATTTTCTGCAGACTACTGCTCCCGCTGTGGTCAGGGGGTTTGGGGCACTTCCTCCCGGCTGTCCCTCCAGGCCTGGCAGAGCTGCCAGAGGTGACAGGGGACATGGAGAGAGGTGGGCCAGCTCCACTGTTACCCCCACGGCCGACATGAGTGGTGCGGCCTGATGGGGGCTGATGACCTCCTACCTCTGGGACTCAGGGATGGAGGGGGGGGGGTTGAGGGGGCGGGTGTGCTGTGGACAGATTGAGTGTGAGGGCGTTTGAACCACCCAGGGGGTGTCTGGCAGGCCCTCACGGGGACATGGAAACGTCGTCAGAGCATTCACTAATTGAAGCCACAGGCACCCCGGATATTGGCTTTCACAAGAGGGGCTGGAGTAGAGCCCCTGCTGTGGCTGCAGGTCAGCATCGCCAGGAGATTAAATTAAATCCGACGCTGGGCCCGGGCCAGGGGCGGCTGACAGTGTCAGTCTGGGGTCCAGCCTGGCCTTTGGGATGTCTACACTTCAGGCCAGGAAGCGAGGGCTCTGGGCCAGTTTCTGAACCTTCAGCAGCTCAGAGAAGGGCTGGAGGCGGGGTGGGGGGGCGCGGGCCTTCCTCTGGGGTCCCAGACCCTCAAGCAGCCTCCCCGGAGGGCCCATCCGGGCGATGCTCAGCTGCAAATCTTGAAAACGCAGGGAGAGGCATGGTTTTTGGTCAGACGCCGCCACCTGCTGGCCACCTGGGAGATTGCGTGCCACCCGTTGGCCCTGCTGGTTAATGCTCGTTCTCAGGCCCTACCGGACCCTGTCCACACAAGCCTCACCTCCTGTCCACAACAGGGAGAGCGGGGCACAGCGAGAAGCCCCCCTCTCTGACTTCGGAGGTGGGGGCTCCAGAGGCCAGCGCTTCACCAGAACCAGGTAAAAGACAAGGCACCCAAGCATGGCTGCTGGACATAGACCCACTGGCTTCTTTGGGGGCCACGCCAGCCTTGGGGTGGAAGATGCCACCTTCCACAGTTGGGCATGAGAACCCTGCTCAACTTCCCACCATCTGTTCGGAGGGTATTCCTCATTCCTTATATAATTTCTGATGTTTCAACAGTTTCATTCCAATCGTCACTGACAAGCAGCTTGTTTTACGTTAAGAAGCCCCATGGCCATTCCTGGGCTGAAAGAGGCCCAAAGAATATTGATTTCAAACCTCTTCGTGTTTTTATTGGTTTTGTTTTGCATCCCCACACTTGCTTTTGGGTTGTGATTTTTTTTCTGCGATATTTCCTAAGTGCAGAAGGCTAAACGTGGTCACGGCTCTTTGCTGTTTGGTGTGGACAGTTCCTCCGGGGTGAGGTCTCCGGGGGGAGGCCGAGGGTAGCAGGTTGGGGGAGCCAAGACAGCCTCGGGCCCCGCCAGGCAGGGAAGAGGCTCAGCGGAGGCTCCTTTGGGGCTGCCTTGGTCCTGCGTCTCAGCTGAGACTCCGCCCCTGCCCCCGTTGTTTCCATGGGTCTCTGGTGATGGAGCGCCAGTCCCGAGGCTCATTTTAGGGGCTTGTGTCTCCGTGTACCTCTCGCCAAGTGCCTCTGGGTAGCACTTGGTAATTGTCCTTTAAGTCCCCCGAGTTGCGCCTCAGAACCTCAGTTGGCAGCTCTGGCCTCTGACCGTCTGCAGTCTCCATGTCCCCCTGGGGGGAAGGTAAAGAAAGATGGCCCCCAGTCCACTTACAAGAACCTGTTTTTGTTCAAGTTGTTTTTAGAAACCCCACAAAACCACCACCTCCTGCATTTGGACGGGACTTGACAGTTTACAAAGCCCTCCCTCCCCCCTCCCTTATTCCCCCCACCCCACTAACAGACACCGTGCCAGGTTAGTCCAGGGTGATGAAAAGAAATTTTTAAAAAACCCCAGCTTTACTGAGATATAATTCGTGTACTATACGTTTCCCCCCACTTAAAGTTTAAGATTCAAGGTTTTTAGTTTATTCACAGTGTCATTGACAGTGTCCATCGTGACAGTCTGTTCCAGGGCACGTTCTTCATCCCAAAAGACCCGTATCCATTACCTATCACCCCCGTTCCTCCCTTTGCAGATGAAGCCCATGGCAACGAGCAGTCTGCTTTCTGTCTCTATGGATTTGCCTGCTTTGGACGTTGCGTGTAAATGGATTCGTATGCTATGTGGCCTTTTGTGACTGGCTTCTCTCGCTGAGCATGTTTCCCAGGTTCATCCACATTGCAGGACAGGAGGTTTCAATGCCACATGAGCTGCTGGCTCGTGGCCTCTGGGTGGGGAATGGAGGAGACAGTCCCCCGGTACTGACCGTCTCCCGAATGCTGCTCACGACTCTCACATCATGTCCCACCAACTGGAACTTCCGATCCCCGAAGAGGTAGTCCCTGCCGGGTGTTCGGGTGGGGTGCACGGAATGCATCAGCCTGAATTTATCTCCCCAGACAGACTCCTTGGTTACTGGCACAACGTTGACCTGGAGTAATAAAAAGAGAGCTACTGAGTCCGCATGAAAACTTGGGGAGGAAGCAGGGGGCCCCCAGGGTTCTGGTGCAGGTGGCTTCAGCTCTGACCTTCCTTGCATGTTCTCTGCCCCCTTTTCTCCATCAGCACACAGATTCCTGGCTGACCTGATCTCCTTCCACTTAAGATGCCTGGTAGCTCCCAGTCACCAGTGGGATAGAGCCCTGCCCCTTGGGGCATTCCAGGTCCTTTACACCTGCCCATCCCCACGCGTGAGCCACATCCCGTGTTGCCCCCGGCACCAGCCAGGTGGGCTACACTGGCGTCAGTGATGTGGGATGTTTCTGGTTTCTGTACTTTGGCTTTGGCCATCTGCCCACCTGGAACACCCCTGCCCATTCCACAGGGCTGGACGCACCTCTCTTCCTGGAAGCCCTCCTGACACCCTCCCCCAGCTGGACAAGATATCCATCCACCGCGGTTCATTAGGAGCGACAAGCTTGGCCAAAACGCTCGTGACATTCAATCAAGGCTCATGAACACTGCTTGCTTCTCCAGGTTTAGACCCAGAGCCTTTAAATTCCTCTGAAACAGTGTTAGAAGATTTCCTCATAGGAAAGCTAGTCTAAATTTTGTAAATAAATCTCGGGTGAAATATCCAGATATATACTTTTTGGTTTTTCCTTTCTTGTTGATTTCTAATCTTATCTCATTGTGGTCAATGAACATGGCTCATATATAATAAGTGATGGGAATTTTATTGGGCATAGTTGAAATTTTATATATATATATTCACTCAAGCATACTGTGTTGTTCAAATCCTTTATATTCTTTGTGTGTGTGTGTGTATTTGTCTGATAGATGCTGAAAGAGCCGTGATAAAGTCTTTTACCATATTATTGAATATATCAGATAAAAATGGACAGATGGCGAGGAAAAACTGACAACCGCCCATAAAGCCCTTCTACTGGGTACTTTAAGATTCATCTGACAAATTTGTTCCCCAAAGACATTAATATGGTTACTTATTTTCTTTGTTCAAACTTGGTTTAGACTCAGCAAATGGTCAATCAAGAATTTTTATACACTTTTTTTTAAAAGAGTAGATTTATTTATTTATTTATTTAGGCTGCACCGGGTATTAGTTGTGGCATGCGGACACTCAGTTGTGGCGTGCATGTGGGATCTAGTTCCCCGACCAGGGATCAAACCCGGGTCCCCTGCATTGGTAGCTCAGAGTCTTACCCACTGGACCCCCAGGGAAGTCCCTAAAGAGTAGTTTTAAAGTTCACAGAAGAATGGATGGGAAAGTACAAAGTTCCCACATACCCCTTCCCCCACCCCACCCTCAGTGTCCCTTATTATTAACATCTTGCACTGGTTGCTACATTTGTTACAACTGATGAACCAATAAATACATCATTATTACCTAAAATCCATAGTTTACATTACGGTTCACTCTTTGTGTTGTACTCTACAGGTTTTTACAAAGGTATAATGACGTGTATCCACCACGCAGAATAGTTTCGTGGCCCTAAAAATCTCCTGTTCGCCACTTCTTTGTCCCTCTCTCCCTCAACCCAAGCCTCTGTGACTATCTCATCTGCTCAATTTTTGTAAACTTTTTTGGGGAGTGTGGTGTTCTTTATAAATTAATTTGCTTGGGGGTTTCCCTGGTGGCACAGTGGTTAAGACTCTGTGCTCCCAATGCAGGGGGCCTGGGTTCGATCCCTGGTTGGGGAACTAGATCCCATATGCCGCAACTAAAAAATCCCACATGCCACAACGAAGATCCCGCGTGCCTCAACTAAGACCCGGCACAGCCAAAATAAATAAATATTAAACAAATTAATTTGATCAAATGTATTGAGTGCATTGTTAACAATGTCCATATACTTACAAATATCTGTCTGTTTCTTCTGTTAGCTGTTGGCAGTTGTGAGTAAAGTTGCTATAAACATCCGTGTGCTTACAGCTGGTACCGCAGGAACACGGAAGATCAGGAGACACTGCTGTGAACAAGACACCATGCGTTGGACAAATCTGAAGAAATGGGTAAGTTCCAAGAAACAGGCAACCTACCAGCACTGAATTATGAAAAAACAGAAAATCTGAGCAAACCAATCACCAGTAAGGAGATTGAATCAGTAATTAAAAACCTCCCAACATAGAAGAGCCCAGGACCATGGTTTCTCTGGTGAATTTTACCAAACATTTAAAGAGGAATTAACACGACTTCTCAAAATCTCACAGAAACTTGAAGAGGAAGGAACACTTCCAAACTCATTTTACAAGGCCAGCGTTGCTCTGATAACAAAGCCAGACAAGAACAGGAGAGAAGAAAGTCACAGGCCAGTACCCCTGATGGGAAATAAACAAAAGGCAGAGGTCTCCTGCAAGGCCCATGTCCCTCCCCGTGCCCCTGCTGGGTGGCCTCGCCTGGTCCTGCCACCGTCCTCCCAGTCCTCGCCCCTGTCAGCCCGCTTAGCTGTGCTGGGCCTCGCCTGCCCCCCCTAGAGAGTGACTTCCCAGCCCTCCCTGAGGTCCCCGAGGGGCCCTGGGCCCCTGCTGAGCACTTAATGGGTGTGGGTGTGAGTGGCGGGCTCTGCGTGGGCAGGGGGCTGCCCAGGGGAGGTCTCATGGTGCCGGCTAGGGGGCAGCTTGGGTGCCCAGGGCAAGACCCCTGCCCCCACCCAGCTCCTCTGACTGGGGGAGGGGGAGGAGGGCTGCCACTTAGGGGCCGTCTGCCTTCTGGCCTCCAGGGGGCAGCAAGCCCCTGGCTTTGTGTGGCCAAGTCCAGGGGAGTTTTGGGGATCCTGGTGTCCGAGTTTGGCCTTGGCTGCCCTTGGGCCAGACCGCAGGCCCTGGACCCTCTGGAGTAAGGGGGGTGTAGCCAGGAGGGCGGCCAGTGCTGGGCTCTGCACAGTGGCCCAGAAGGGGGGGACGGGTGCCTGCTGTCCCCACCTCTGACCCCCAGCCCCACCGTCCTGCTCTGGATGCAGCAGCCTCGGGTCAGGGTGAGCTCCGGAGCGGGTGCTGCGGACACCAGCAGCAGGTCTGGGCACACTGAGCTGGGAGGGCAGTGGAGCGGGCTGGGGGCGGGCGTTTGTGCGATGCCCGCCTGGTGCCGGAAGGGAGGTGGGTCCAGCCGCAGGGAGGGGCTGGAGTCGGCGTCAGGCACAGACGGACGGTGCTCAGGGCCCAGGCCCCAGAGGCAGGCTGCTGGCAGCCCACCCTGGACCCCCAACTCTGTCCTCACCTGTAAAATGGGTAAACCGAGGCCCAGCTGTGGCACCTGCCTCTCGGGCGCCGTGGGCTTAGGCGAGTCTGGGGAGGGTCCCATGTGCGCCACCTGCCCCGCGCACTGCGGCAGGTCAGCCCCGCTGGGATGACCGCCGTGTGGACCTGGCCGTCCAGGAGGCCCTTGCTCTTCCACGGGCCTCCTGAGTGTGAGGCCAACCATTTCCCCTTCCGCAAAGTGGGGTAGTGAGGCCGAGAGGTCGCCTGGAGAGACCGTGGATGTCAGTCTCCCACCCTGGGGGTCCCCCTCTCCTCGGGCCCTCAGCCTGGACGCACCACTTCTGAGCCCTGACGCGTGGTGCGTGTCTAGGTGTGGGGACCCGACACTGGGCTAGTGGTCCTGACGGTCCCGGGACATGCGTGCCTTGGGTGCTGTCCTGGCATCGGACGGCCCCCCCCCAGACGTACAGTCCTGCGTCACCATCGGTCTGAGCTCCCTGCCCACAGCTGCGTGGGTGACTGGTGGCCACGGGCTGTGTCCTGGCTGCCATATTCGCATTAGACCCCGTGTGGATGCCTGGACATGGGCCGTCGCTGGTCGGCGGTGCTGTGAGGAAAGTCCATCTGTCCGTGCGTCCGTCCAGCTCTGGCCCGTGAGCCCCATCATCTGTGGAGTTTGGTGGGTGTCCCCTGGGGTCCTCTGCGGGCAGGGCTTCTTCTGATGAAGCACAGGGCAGTTTGTTTCAATGATGTTGAATTGTCTGTTTTCCATTTACTGAGGATCTTTTGGCGTCTTTGTGTTTATTTATGTCTTTTTCTCTTCAATGCTTTTTGGTTTTCAAAATCCACCTCTTCTACAAGTTTTGTTGGCTTGTGTTTGTCCCATCTCTTCTTGTTTCTTTTTCCCCTCTTTTTCTGCATCATTTTGGATTGAGTTTTCAAATGATTCCCTTTTTACCTTTACTGTTGGCTTCTGAGATTTTCCTCCGCATTTTACATCCTCAGTGGTTGATCCTTCACACTCGGCAGGTGTAGAACGCAAGTCTCCAAACGGCCACGCGTTCTTTAACCAGCCATGTGCCCGTCATGTATACATGACTGTATACATTTACCACCCTCAGCCTTTGTGCTACGACTGTCATACATTTTACCACATCTACAAATGTTATAATCCCCACAGCACATTATTAATATTTTTGCCTTCAGCAGTCAGTTATCTTTGAAAAATCAAAAATGATTGTAACAGTTTTTCTATTTATCCACGTCTTTTCCACATCTGGCCCACTTTCCTCTTTTGTGTAGACCCATCCGATCACCTTCCTTCTGCCTGAAAAACTTTAATGTGTCTTGTGCGTTCCCCGGGGCTGACTTTTTGTTCATTGGTTTAGAAAAACTTCACTGCGAGGATATTTTTGCTGGATGGAGCGGTTAGCTGGATAGATTTCCTTTTTCTGTCAGCACTTGCAATACGTCACCTCTGAGTCTTCTAACCTGTGTGGTTCCACAAGAATCCTGCTCTAATTCAGACTTCTGTCCCTCTCTATGTCATTTTTCTGTTTTCTTTGATGGCCTAAGAGTTTCCTTCCTCATTGATTTTTGACAGTTTTGTTAGGCTTGTGGTGGTTTCTTATGTTTATTCTGCTTGGGGTTCATCAAGCTTCTTCAATCTCTGGATTTTCAACAGATTTGGAAAATTGACCATCACATTTTAGGGTCTATTTTTCTGTCCCTCCACCATCCTAATATTGCCCACATGCCACTGATATTCTGCTCTTTTTTTTTTTTTTTTTTTTTGGTCTTTTTCTCTTCTATGGGCTTCCTTTTGGATATTAATATTGCTCTGTCTTCAAATTCACTTTTTTTTTTCTCTGCAAAGTCTAATCTGCTGTTAATTCTGTCCATTCTGTTTTTTGCTTCAGTTGTATTTTTCATCTCTGGAATTGACTTTGGGTTTTTAGAGGTCTTCTTCTCCCCATTACCTGGAACCCGGGGCTTCTGAGGCTTTGTTGTTTATTGAACAACGGAGGGGCAGGTTCTGCAGACACTGTGCTCCTTGCCAGACACCAGCGACCTCTTTTCCTCCTGTTCTACAGAAGGGTCAGCGTGGCCCGGGTCACACGGCCCTCAGGGGCAAAGCCCGAGCTTGTGCTGGCATCTGTCTGGCTACAGAACGGGATCAGGGGCACCTTGGGCTTGAAACCCCGGCTGGGAGGGTGCAGAGTCCTGGGCGGGAGTGCTGCACTCTCACCTGGGGGACTTGAGGTCCACCTGGCTCTGCCCCCTTCCCCCCATCCCCATGTCCTGTGTCTCACGTGGGCGAGTTCTGGATGGCCGCAGCTGTCTGCATCAGGGCCTCCAGCAGGTGTGAGGGGAGCCTGGATGGACGAGGGGTCTGCGAGGACGTGGAGACCTGCATGCCTGGACCCTCTGAAGGCAGGAGGAGAGGAGCCGGTCTCCCCCGAACGTCCCCTTGCACACATCACACACGGCCCAGGAGCCTGGCCTGGGCCCCGGCCTGAGCCCCAGGGCTGCCCGGGCTGCGTCGCTCCCCGGCAGCCCTTCCGGCTGCAGCGTCCGGGGGCCTGCGGTGTGTGTGGAGGCGTGATGCCTGCAGCAGCCCGGGGACCCTGGAGGCGTGTCCGTGGCTGATTCTTACTTCCATGGCTCCCACATTGTTGCACAAATGATTCTGTACTTGGTTAAGGTTAAATATTAATACATAGAAAATTTAAAAAGGAGATAGTCAGCCCCCTAAACAATTACTTATGGCACAGTTAAAAGCAAATGGGGCTTCCCTGGTGGCGCAGTGGTTGAGAGTCTGCCTGCCAATGCAGGGGACACGGGTTCGAGCCCTGGTCTGGGAAGATCCCACATGCCGCGGAGCAACTAGGCCCGTGAGCCACAACTACTGAGCCTGCGCATCTAGAGCCTGTGCTCTGCAACAACAGAGGCCACGATAGTGAGAGGCCCGCGCATCGCGATGAAGAGTGGCCCCCGCTTGCCACAACTAGAGAAAGCCCTCGCACAGAAACGAAGACCCACCCAGCCAAAAAAAAAAAAAAAAAAAGCAAATGAATGGTGTTTGTTGGAGCAAGTTTGCTGGCTGGAGTCTTGGGGTCAGGAGGGAGATCGCCTGTGATGGGGGGCAGGGAGCCCGTATGGCCTGGCCCCCTGCTTCTTTAAGTGAGTGTTTGCCATTTATCACGGTGAGGCAGGTGGGAGTGGGTCCTTCTCCTCCTTCCAGACCCACAAACATGAGGCACAGCCTCTGACATGACCCTCCGCCCCTCCTCAGTTTCCGTGGGGGGTGGGAAGGGGGGGTCCAAGCATCAGAGTGTGAGCAGCATGGGGGCGCTGGGGTCCAGAGGTCTGTGTGTAGGGCACTGACTCAGCCAACACCTTAGCTTCCTGGTACTGCCTCTGTGACCGTCTGGCTTCTCTTTAAGTCACGACCTGCTGGAATCCAGTCACTTTTGATGGAAGGAATCCTGACTAATTCAAACTGGTTTAAGAGGAAAGGGACCTCTGGAGTTTTCAGCTATGTGAACCAAGGATGGCTACAGGCACAGATGGATCTAGGTGCCCTGATGATGGCACGAGGACTCTTCCCCATCTCTCAGCTCGGCTTGTTCTGTGCTGACTTTGCTCTCAGGCAGGTGGGCCCCCCAGAGTGTCAGGAGCTGCAGGCTAACATCCTACCAGCTCAGCAGCCCCAGGGGAAGCAGGCGCTTCATTTCCCTTCTAGCGTCCGCTCTCTTGGCCTGAAAATTCTACCCAGAGTCTCGTTCCCTACTCTTGGTCCTTGTGGTTTGGGTGGCTGACCCTCCCCATCTCCAGGGATGGGCACGCAGCCATCAGAACCCGCCCCTCCACCTCCCACGTGAGACCCAGCTCCGTCTAGTCCGGCGAGTGCCAGCGCCTGGCCTATGCTGAGGCTGTGCAGCAAGCCCAGTCCCTAGAGCCGCCCCCAATCTAGATCGTCTACCTGTGGGTCCCCCTCTCCCTCCGTCATACCCTGCAGACCCCCAAGCCAGTCTGGAAAGCGGCAGGACCCAGGCCCAGGGGAGGGGAGTGGGAAGATGGGGAGTCACGTAGCTGGGCTGGTTCCAGGAAGGCTTCCTGGAGGAGGTTGCGTTGGGTGGTGTCCTGTTTGAGCAGAGGGCTGCTGTCCTGCTGGGAACTGGCCCGCGCTGGTGCCCTGAGCTGCCAGCCCTCTCCCCCTTCACTCTCCCTGGGGGCCAGAGCTGGGCAGACCCAGCCCTTTGACCTTACCCCTCGGTCTTACCCCTTGGCTTGCACAGGGCCCTGCCTGCCCATCACTTCTGGTTCCCAGGGAGGCACAGTCTCCCCAGCCTCCTGCCTTTGTCAGGAGGACTTGGACTTGGGTCTGCTCGGCATCGGACTCAGCGCCATCCCTTTTGCCTCAGCCCAGCTGGCACTTGGGACTTTCCCGTTGTGCCTGCCCCTTCCCGGGTACATCCTAGTGAAAGGGACAGTGTCGCCCCATGTTCTGCTTAATTAAGGGGAATGGGCGGCAGGGAGGGAACGAGGGCTGTGTGCCCCGGAGGCGGCCGGAACCTTCCAACGCGTGTCAACAGCAGAGTGCCCGCAGCCGTGGGTGCCGACCCGAAGGAGATGTGGCCAGATGCCCCCTGGCCGGGCTGGGACCAGCCCCACTACCGGCGTCCACGTTTGTGGCCCAGGTAGGCAGCTCACCAATGCTGGCGCCACCTGGTGGGGACGGGAGCCAGTTGCAGCTGACCTGGCCCCAAGTTTTGAAATTAGTCAAATGTGAGCGACTTTTAAAAACAGAGTGGGAGCTCAGAATTATTTCACATTTTCCACATAAAGTGAGCCTCCAGAACAATGTGAAAATTAGAGATTTCAGCATAAAAATGTTAATTAGCAAAAAATGCCGCCACCCTACACACACGTGCACGCGCGCACACACACACACACACACACAGCATCTCCTGACGAGAGAGAAATGGCTTTGGGCCCATCGCTGTGGGGTCGCTGATCCCTGGGAATGCACCCTGGGACCCAGGCTGTTGGAGCGCCAGCGGCGGCGTGGTGTCGTTGTCACTGGAGCCAGGCCCTGCCGTGAGCAGAGGTCGTGCTGATGCGTCCGCGACTCTGTCCACTTTCTCTCGGGACCCCTTCATTTCCAGCAGTTTCTCTGAAGCCAGAGAAGCCCCTGGAGGGGGTCCTGCTATGATTTCTCGAGTCGGATTGCTGATGGGAGGGGGTGATGGGGTGGAGGGTGGCATTTAGTCCATCATATTTCACATACTCCAAAGTTTTCTTTACCATCGAGGGCTGAGTGCAGCACAAAGTGAGGAGGAAAGTGAAGGAAAAAAGGACCCGAGTAAACAACTGAAGTATTTTGATGATGAAAACGGTCAACGTTGGGGAAAACATGGAATTCCTGAGAGCCCCAGAGTCTCATGTTTGAGAAACCAGAATTCCTCCCAGTGCCGAGACGGTCCCCAGGCTGGTCAGAGGCTGGGGGTCTGGGGGCGGCCCTGCTGTGTCCACACGCGAGGCGGGCGCGATCTCACATCCACCCGCCACGACCAGGGCTCCGTGAGGATGAAAGCTCAGAATAGCGGGCGCTCAGCCGACCGAGGTGCCGACTTGCTCCCCAGCAGATGCTTGTGGCTGGGATTCAGGCCTCTTCGGAAGCTGTTGTTTCTGTGTCCACCCCTGCTGTTCTCTGCCGCGTGCACACACGCTCACCGTGGGGCCCCGTGGCTCGGGAAGGAATGTGCTGGCCCTGTGGGCCTCGAGGGTGCTGAGCCAGCCGGGGGTCCTGGGAGGCAGGAGGAACTGGGCGGGGGGCCTGGCCGCTGCCATCCCAGCAGCTTCTGAGTGGCACCAGGAGGGAGACCCAGGGAGCCACGAAGGCCTGGTCTGCTGGACACCGGACCCCTCGGGAGCCGCGAGAGGAGGCCCTCCATCCGCACGGGGGTGGGGGGAGGGCTGCACGCGGCGAGGCCGTGACCATCAGCGCAGGGAGCCCCGGTCTCTTCGGGCGCGTCCGCCTCCCCCAGGACCAGCCGGGGCCGCTGTCACAGAGTACACAGAGTGTGGCGAGGCTCACACGGCAGAAATCCATTCTCTCCTGGTTCTGGAGGCCAACATCGGAGGACAAGGTGTGGCAAAGCTGGTCCTTCCGGGTCTGAGGGTCTGGGGGACCGTCTGTCCCGGCTCTCCCAGCCTCTGGTGGTGCCGGCCTTCCTCGGTGCCCTGGGCTTGTGGACACCTCACTCCATCCCTGCCTCTGCCCCCCTGTGAGCGTGGCTGTGTCCGAATGTCCCCTTCTTCTAAGGACACCAGCCAGGTCGGATCAGGGCCACCCTAAGGACCTCAACTGAACTACTTACATCTGCAGTGGCCTCTGGATTATTTCCAAATAAGGTCCTATTCCGAGGTCCTGGTGGTTAAGGCTTCAACAAACGAATCTGGGGGGGCACGATTCAGCTCGTAACAGGGAGACCAGAACCACGTGGGGCACGGACAGTTCACCCTCCTGCCATCTCCCTCCCTGGCTGTCTCTGTGGTTTCTTTCTTTAAAAAAAAAAAAAAAAAATTTATTTATTTATTTTGGCTGCGCCGAGTCTTAGTTGCAGCATGCAGGATCCTTAGCTGCGGCACGTGGGATCCTTAGTTACGGCATGCGGACTTCTTAGTTGAAGCATGTGGGATCTAGTTCCCTGACCAGGGATCAAACCCGGGCCCCCGGAACTGGGAGTGCGGAGTCTTAGCCACTGGACCTCCAGGGAAGCCCCTGTCCCTGTGGTTTCTTCTCTCGAATTCACCCAAGCCCCGCCTCGTTCACGCATTCCACATGTGCCAGCCCCCTCCATCCCCCCTTCCACGTGTGCTGGCCCCTTGCTGGTCATTGGGGCTCAGATGCTGAGAGCAGTGGATGGAAGAGCCCGGGACCCCTGGGGTCCTACCCCTGGGGATTAGCCGGCCTTGACCTGCCCCATCCCCAGAGCTGTCCCTCCTGGCGGCTGTGGCTTTCTGGGGGCTGGCAGGGCGAGGAGCCGCTGGCCTTCACTTCAGACACACCAGGAAGCCGGAAATGTGGTCGGCCTTTATCTCCCCCAACGGGGGACGCAGGACCAGCACAGAATGTATGCCCCCCAGCACAAAATGACAACGCAGGGCCCCTTGTTCAAAAGTTGAGTCCCAGACGGCAGCTACAGCGCATTAATCCATTAATATGTCTGAGCTCGGGACTTGGAGTGACTGCTCGGGTCCCTGGGCCCTGAGGCCGGGTTGGGGGTTCTGGCTAAACGGACTTAGCAGGGTTCTCGCCAGAATTGGACTCTATGAGGGGGGACCCAAAAGCCAGGGTGGAGGCCTCGTCCCAAAGGGAGCTCAGGAGGCCTGGTTAGAATTTGTCCAGGAGTTTCCGCCTGCAGCTGCCTCCCAAGCGGTGATGTCAGCGGAATCCATTTAAGGCACAGCAGGAAAGAGTCAGCCCCCCACACAGCCTGTGTCCCCAGAGTGTCCCCCCCAAGTGGAGCACAGCCGACCTCACAACCCTGGAGGGACGATGCCTGTTGGGGGTCCGGGATGCCGCTCCTTTGCCTCAGTCCTGCCTGCACCACACGGCTGGGGTTTCCTTTTTTTAAACAGCTTTATTGGAATATAACGCACATTCTGTACATTTCATCCTGTAAAGTGTGCAATTCGCCGGCATTTAGCACATTCACAACGCTGTGCAATCATCGCCACCATCTAACTCCGGCTCGTCCTCATCACCCAAGAGGAAGCCCCTCCCCCGCCCCTGGCCGCCGCTGACCACTTTTGCTGGTTTGGACATTTCATGGAGGTGGAATCGCACAACATGTGTGTTCTTGTGTCTGGACAACTTACCTTGTGAGCAGCCTCAACATTTTCACCTAAAACTAAACTGAAATTGTTACTGAGTCCAAGGTCATACTTCTGGCCGCACGACACGCCAATAAATCGAGAGACGAGTTGTTGGGACAAGGAGTAGTGACTTTATTCAGAAGCCAGCAGACGGAGAAGAGGGTGGACTCCTGTCCCAATGGACCATCTCGCCTGAGTTAGGATGCAGGCTCCTTTTACACTAAAAGGGGAGGGAGTAAAGTCAGACATTTCCTGATTCCGGTCAGCCTCCTGCGGGGATGTGTTAATTTCTTCCTTCCTGCGGCCGTTCACAGGTGGGCCTGGGCAAGACGCTTCCTGGGAGCTAAACAAAGATATTTTAGCTGAATGCTCATTACCTGGGAGGCAGGGTCCCCAGAGACGGGCCATTAAGTGTAATTTAAGCTTAGAGGCAACGTCCCTTTAGTGATGAACTTGTAACAGACCACAAAGGTTCTTCCCTGTCACACACTTAGCTGGGCCCAGACCTGTCCTCCATCCAGAGTCCCAGGCTCAGCACCTTATCAATGTGGTAATTTACCTGGCCACTCTTTGGCGATGTCGATGGACACCCTCATTTATTACGCCATTTCCCCTTTCAGGCAGAAGAGTCATGTTGGGGGAAGGAAGTCAAGTTCTCCTGCTTCTCCTATAACTTCCTGACGCGAGTCTGTGCAGGGGGTTGCTCACCCCCTCCCCTTTTAACGGAGAGACAAAGAGGGTCTGGCGGCTGGTCCACTGAGTGGAGATGGGTGGAGTTAATTCAGTGCCCTTGAATTGGGCGTACAGTCCGCAGGGGGTGCTGGCGGCCAGGGGGCGCGTCGGGCGGTGCCCAGTGACAGCACAGGTGCCACCCTCCGGGGTCTCAGCCACCAGATTGCCCTAATGTGCCACGAGATTAAGGTGTGACGTTACCCGACAGTAGGATTCCCGTTTTTCTCCTCCCTCCTCTCCTGTGCCGAGTCCTCTGATGGGGAGGGGGTTGGGCACTTCGCCCCTCCCTCCCTCCCAACGCTCTGGAACGTGAGAGGCGCCCCTGCATCTCCCACGGCCCCTCCCCCAGGATTTCTGCTCCAGGCGCCCCCGCTTCCAAGGGCCTCGGACGCCTCCCAGTGTGCAGGTGTAGGCGCCACAGACGCAGGGGCCTGGCAGGGCTGGCCAGGCCTGCGGGGGCTCCTTCCAGCCTCGCCCTGGGGTGTGGGAGACCGGGAGACAGCCCCTCCCCTGCTTTTCCCCAAACAGGCCGTGCTCCCCCATTTGCCCTGCGTGCAGCTCCAGGGAGCTGGGGTGTCCTCCTTTCAAAAATGACTTCTGTTTTAAGAAGCTCGACTCTCAGAATAAGTGGGGGAACCATGTTCCACAGAAGCAGCTGCCCTACTTATGAGCGGGGAGGTGCTAGCAGAGCCCCGTGGAGACACAGGGCTGTTTCTCCGCCTGTGATGACTTCTGCCCTCCCTGGGGCAGGATCCAGACGCTTCAGACCCCCCAGGCCTTTCCCATCTTTTCCTGCAGTCCAAGCTCGAAGACGCGCCTGCACGCCCCACCTCCCCGCTGGGCGGGACCGCTGGGCCGCAGGGTGCGTTTAGGTCCGCCCACGAGCTCCACTGGACACGGCACCACCAAGGGCAGGTCCACGAGCTCAGTGTGTGGGGCTGCCCCCGGCCGGGGACAGGGGCTGCCTGGGGGCACGCGTCCCTCCACAGAAGCGCCAGCCTGGGCCCCACTGGAGCCTCCATCCCGTGTGGTCTGCGCCCCCATTTGAGTTACTGACAGTTTTCTCTCTGGTCCTGCGGGGAGTGGGTCTGAGGCTGTCTGAGTGCAGAGGCGCAACAAGAAAAATAAGTATTTCATGTTCTGTACCAGTGAGGGGAGGAAATAAATAGCTGCATCCTCAATTAAGTGCAGGCTTCCACAGAAGGGTTGGAGGGTCCCGCCTTCTGGTTTCTTGTTTTCTTAATCCTTTTAGGACAAAATCGCAAACTGCCAAGATACAGTCGTGCTGGGGGCAGAGTCGGGGCTGGAGACAGAGAACCAGACCTCTCAGGGTCTGGGGGTTGTTTGCAGCAGGTGGAGGGGGCGCTGGACCAGAGGCCAGGTCTGGGCTGGCGTCCAGTGACTAGACCTGGGACCCCCGATACCCTGTGTCTGCTGGGGCCCCGAAGCCGCGTGACCTTTGCCAACGTTCAGTGCTCGACCGCCCACGGGCCATGCTCTGAGCAGGTGGTTCCCGCCTCCTGAGCGTGTCGGGCGTGTGGGCTCCTCAGCCTGGGCCAAGCCTCCAGCCTCAGGCTGCACAACTGCTCACTGACTGGTCATGTGATCCCGACCTAAAGAAAGAAGCTTCTAGAAGGTTCAGGCAGGGCCACTGCTCCCTGTCAAGTCACTAAGGCCACGTGCTTGTCCGGCCGAGTGACCCGGCATCCACCCTGTGCCCCGTCTCCTGTGTCCCCGGGGGTCACGGCTCCCGGAGGCCAGCAGGAATCCTATGGGCAGCTGCACGTGGGCAGCGTGAGCAGTGCTGGGAAGAAGCCGGGAGCTGGGCGGGTGGGGCCTGGCTGGTCGGGAGGCCGGGGGGGTCCTGCAGGAGGTGACCCTGGAACTGGGCAGAGGGGTCAGGAGGGCGGACGGGCTCCCCACTCAAGCGCCAGGAGCCGAGCTTGGGTCCCTCCAGTTCCTTCCGTGCTCACCTGGGCAGGTGATGCCCTTGCTGGGCTGGGGTGGATCTGAAGAATGAACCCCTCCATGTGGGGGGCTCATGGCAGGCGCCCGGTGCACGTGCAGGTTCCACGGGTCGTCACCGAGACTCCAGGACGAGGACCAGGGGTCAGACGTGAGGCCACCTCTCTTGGACCGCCACCCTCTCAGTAGACCGCACTCGGGGCTCCCCACATGGGCCACTCAGAGGTGCTGGGGGGCCGTGGAGCCCATGCAGGCCTCGGGGTGGGGGGACAAGGGCTGCTGAGGGGTTCGGGTTTGCTTCTGGGCAGCTGGTCTGAGCAGAGCGGCCAGGGGAGGCCAGAGCTGCCCTCATAGAGCCCATCCCAGCCAGATTCATAGGGGTCCTGTGCCCCTGGGGAAGGTGGGACTGTGTGGCAGCCCTTCCCAGGCCCCCGGTGGCTCCTGGGGCCACCCGCATGGAGCGGCCAGGGCACACGAGGTGGTCAAGGTGGCTGGCAGGGCTTCCGGGGCTCAGGCTGGGACGTGGGGGGGCTCCGCACGCCTGAGCCTGGGGCGCTGTCCCCGTCCACGGAAAGGAGCCAGACGCCCGCCGCACAGCTGCTGGGGGGCGAGGACGGAATCCCCGTCTCCGTGGAAGCTGCCCGTTAGCGCGTCTCTCTGGACCGGTCAGGCCGACACAGCACCCACATCTCCGGGTCCACCTCTCCTCCACCCTCCGGGAAGGAGCCCAGGGTCATCCTTTTGGGATGCAGGATCGGGAGTAAACGAGGAGGGAAACCCACAGAAAGGAGGTGCCGATGGGATTTCAGACACTGTGTGCACCCGTGTGCCCTGCGAGCCGTGTGTGCGTGTGCAGGCACGTGCCCCCGTGTGCGGCAGTGCGCGTGCGTTTGTACGCATGTGTTCGAGTGTGTGCCACGTGGTTTCTCACGCCCCAGGGGCCTCGTCTTCCTGCACTGCTGGCCTCCTGCTCCCGACCCCTCCCACAGTGTGGGTGACACCCATCCTCGTGGGGACCAGGCCCACCTCGCGGGCTGTGACATGGCAGTGATGGGGCCCTGGGTCCAATGCTCTGCTGGAATCTTGAAACTCTTAATAATTTTATCTTTGAACTTGGGCTTCGTAAGTGACGGTGGCCGGGACAATGGGCGAGCCTGTCATTTCTTGGCCATACCTTCGTTCACGTGGAGGGTTCAGGATGCTCGGGGGCCGCGGGCGTGGGGTCCCACGAGATGGAGGTGAGGAGGAGGCAGCTAGCGGTCCCGTTGCGGGGAGCACGCAGCCCACCCACGGCCCGAGGGCCACACTTTCCCTCTGAACCAGAACTTGCATCAGACGCAGAAGGGAAGCAAAGGTGGTCCGAGACACGGTGTCCAAAGCCGGTGGCCTCTTTCTTACTCCTGTCACTTCCCGGTTAGGCAGGCACTTATGCTGAAAATGATGGTCTAGAAGGATCGGGAGAGAAGACAGGAAACCCGGAGTCCTTCACTGTGTCCCTCTGGACCCACCGGTGAGGGAGGGAGCAATGCTGGTGGAAGGTCGCGTAGCAAGATGTGAAATAAGACAAGCCGAGCGTGTGCGGTGTTCTCAGGGCTGTAAGAACAAAACGCGCGTACGAGCCTCAAAGTACGGCCATGCTTTTTGGTGGCTCTTATGCTTGCGCTCAAGATCGGCCTTGCACAGTTACGCTAGTACTTTGGCATTTAGTTCTTCTTCACTTAGAACGACATTGAATAGTGAGTAAAAGTCACCCATGCGAGTCTAGAGAGAAGGCAAGAGGGAGGCTTGGTGTCTTCATGCCTCTCGGGGCTTCTCTTGCCTTTTGAATCAGGCCTGTGCTTCACCTGGCACCGTGCAGATTTACCAGGTGAGGCAGGTAAACACGCCTCCTGTGTCTGGGGCTTCATTTTCCGCCCTCCCACCCCACGCCACCCACAGGCCTCTGTTGGGGGTGACCGGGGAGCCGGTATCGGCATCCGCGGGGCTCTCCCTGCACAGCGGGCCCTGAGCCGTTGCCCGTCACCCGCATCACGCCCTCTGAGGCTGCTGGCCGGGCTGGGGAGGGGCCGCCGGGCCCGAGCTTCCCGGTCCGCGCCCCTTCCGGGAGGTGGGGACACCTGCTCTTCTTCCCTCTCTCATCATTCTCGTCTGCCGGTCCCCGGACTCAGGCAGGCCGGGCGTCAGGAAGAGGGAGGGGGCGTCTGGGGGGCCGCAGGCTCGTGGGAAGCACACAGCTGGGGACGCCCGGCCACAGCAGGCCCTGGAGTGGGTGGGCACTGCTCCCCATCCCTCTGCCCTGCGGGGAGGGCCGCGTCTCTGCTGGACTTCACTGGGGGCCTCGACTCCTGGGCCCCCGGGGGGCTGTGGGGACAGTCCCAGTCTCAGACTGCAAAGGACGGCTAAGTAATCAGACGCCCAATCGGAAGATGTCACGTTATTATTTATGAAGCATTTAATAACTTCAGCACAATCGTCACAGGCACTGGGGTGGGAAGTGCAGGCGTGGTTTTAAATCATACAGTTTGAATTTGGCCATCGGCCAAAAAGAAACACTCCTCCCCGAGCCCCACCTCTCAGTGGGTGGGCAGCCGGTGGGAGTGGGGAGGCTGGGCGGGCAGTGCCCCTGTGGCTGGTCAGCAGCTCAGCCGGGTCCCAGGCTCCAGCCGTCCTGCAGCCGGAGCCAATTACGGCCACATCTGGCCCTTCCTGCATCTCCGCCACGCGTCCCCCCGCAGGGGCTTGGGGTTAGGTGACACACCTTCAGACCCAGGAGGCAGCTGTGCACGCTGTCGGGACAGAGGCCATTTCTGTGCGTGAACTCAGTAAACTCAAGGAGGCACAAACAAACTCAGAAGTGAAACCCTAAAACAAGGAGAGTGGGGTGTGGTCAGGGTAAAGCACAGGATTTTACGCAATTGAACATCTTTTGGTTTGAGAGTAAAATTCCATGATTAGACACGAAATGACAGCAAAGAAACAAAGCACAGCGAGGCTGGAAGAAGGCCAACGGCCCCAGCCCCCCACCAGAGCAGGGCCCTCGAGGGGCGGGCAAGGGCTGGACAGGTGCGCACACGCAGGCTCTCCAGGGGCGCTCGTGGGGTCAGGGGCCAGCGCGAGCAGGACACACACACGGCCACGTGGCCACATGAAGCTGCTCACTGGACCCAGACCCGCTGGGACGTCAGCCCTGGCCCGTGGGAAGGGGCTCCTCTCGGCCAGAGCCTCCGCGGAAAGCAGCACGATGCGGGCTGCGGAGCTGGGGTCCCCTCGCCCCCCTCCTTGGTCCAAGGCCCGTCCCAGGCTTGGGGCTTCGTGGACAAGTGGAAGGTCTTCATGGCAGCGACCACACAGGCTCTGCGCCCCGGCCAGGCCCCGCCCCTCCGGCGCCCCTCGCCGTGGGCGCCCCTGCTGCCGTCACCCCCGTCCTGTGAGGCGGCCGAGCTGTCTTCCTTCCGCGGCCCGTCTGTGCCTCTGAGTTCCTGGCTTCCAAAGGGACCTCGAAACGATAGCGTGCTCCCACGCTTCCTCCGGAGCTGGCGCCCTAGTCACACACCTGGGGAGGCTCCATCCTCCCAGCCGGACCCCGACTGACCCGGGGGCTCCACATATGCAAGTGGCGTTTGGGGGCTTCCTTTTGGGATGGATTAAGCGGCCGGGTCCCCCTTTATCATCTGAGCGTTCCTGGGGAGGGGTCTCCTCTGTCCCCAGTCCCCCTCCTCTTGTCCTTTGAGGGTTTTCATTGCCTGAAAGTCCATGAACAGGGAATTTTGCTGCCGGGGAGACAGAAGAGACCGCCGGAGATTTGGCCGCGAAGTGGGAGCGTGAGCGAGAGAGAGGGGCGTGCGTGCCGGGTGCTCCATCCAAGCTCCGGGAAGGGCTGTCCGCCAGCGCCCGCGGGTTCACGCTCACGGCGCCTGCTGAGGCAATGGGGCCCCCGTGCCTCACCCAGGGGGCCTCTCTGTGGCGGGCGGCCCGGAAGTGGGGATGGAAGCTTAGGGTGGTGCGCGGCCCGCGGCTCTGCCTCAGGCAGAAGGACAGTGTCGCTCGGGAGCCGGCTTCTGGAGCTGGCCCAGCAGTGGTGCCCAGCCCGGGGGCCTTCAGCCTTGGTCTCGGGTCCCTTTCTCCTTGTACTGCCACATCCTAATGGCATCTGTGGGCGGGCAGCCGTGGGGCCCATCTTCACCTGCATTCAGTGAACAACGATACTGCCTCCCCACTCCAAAGGCAGAAGGGTCTTGGGCAAGTCACAACTCACCGAGTGGGGCCCCCAGGCTGCGGCCGGGTCCACTGGAGCGGCGTGTCTGCTGGACGTCGGGTGCCGACTGCCGCTGGCTCAGGGCGTTATAGAGGTGGGGTCCCCATACCCGGAGGACGGTTACGGTTCACTCGGGATGTGTGTGAAACACAGTGTTCACGAGCGTGCCGGCAGCTCCCTCGCGTACTGTCCGTGCTGCAGGCGGGCCGTGGGCTCTCGCCTCCCCCAGACGGGGGCTGTGCAGGTGATGCACGCACGCCTGCAACCGGAGAGCCTGGGGAAAAACTGCAGTTTCTCCCCAAAGCCTTGGGCACAGTCACAGCGGAGCAGTGTCCCAAGTCCGCGGGAGCCGGTGCAGAGTCTGACCCCTAGAAACACAAGGAAGCAGTATCACACTCAGAGCTGACATCCAACCTGGACGGGGAATTCACCTGGAGAGAAACGAGGCCGCTCCACAGATCCTGTTTTCTTGAATATTTGGGGCCTAAATGTGCCGCATTAACCTAGAAACCAAATGCCTCTTCAAATAGCCGCACTGTCCAGAACACAGCCGGCTACCACGCACGTCTGTCGCTGGGTGCACTTTCCGGGGAGGCTGGGATGAGGGGCAGGAGTACGGCTCCGATCTGCAGGGCAGGCGGGAGGCCTCGGGGTCACCTGGTCTCAGACCCACACTGCTCTTCGGTCCCGCTGCGCTCCCAGCCTCCCCAGGGACAGGAGCGTTCAGTTTGCTGCGTGGACGGCTCTGTAGGCCCGTGTCGCTCTTAAACCCAGCAGCCCCACGGCCCTCCCGCAGGGATGCTTCCAGCAGGGGTGGGGCCACCTCGAAGCATGGGTCACACCAAGCCCTGCTCCTTCCGCCCCAGACACGCAGAGGCTGCCAGGCCCTGATGCTGAGACAAGCGCCCGGGGACGAGGGACCCGGCGGGAAGGCGGAGGCCGGCCAGGCACTGGGGCCACCTCCCAGGGCCGGCTCCGAGGTGCTCTGTGGTGCTGCGCGCGCCGCTCTCTGAGGCAGCTTCCACGAAGGTGACGCCGCTGGGCGTGTCCGAGGGCGGGGGAAGTTGTTTGCTAGCTTGTCATCTTGCAGCTAATTATTTAATTACCCTAATTTAAAGTTTTACCGAATTTAGCAGCAAAACAAAAATCTGTGATTGCAGCATCAGAAAGTAATAATATAATTAACTTATTTAGGGGTAACATATTAACTCAGTTGATTGCAAGGCGTGATCCCAGAGGGAAATTGTGCCCGGGACGTGCGGGCAGGTGACAGGGACCCTGGGGCCTGGGAGCTGGAGGGCCTGGAGGGCTCATCGGCCAGGGTCCTGACCTCGTGGCTGCAGGAAGCCCACCCCGCCCTCCAGAGCTGTGGCCTCGGCGGGCGTGAGCCTCGCAGCCTCAGGACGTTTGCAAGTGCCCGCGATCATGCCCTATCGGGAGTGCCCTGGCCAGTAATGCAAACGCTCACTGATCTGGAGCCCTGCTTCTGCAGATGCTGGTGGGGCTCTGCACCGGCCATGTGCCAGCGTGCCATGCGGTTGGCCCCCTTCTCCCAGCTCTGGCAAGGGCACAGGAGGGCCGCCATCCGGGGCAGCCTCGGCTGGCCCCTGTGTGCTCTCCAGCAGCTCCTCTAGGCCTGGTGCGTCTGCGAGGCTGCTTTATTCTCTGCTGTGTCTCTAGTGTCTAAAGACCCACCGACACACCATAGGGGCTCGAAAAATATTTGTGACAGAGTGAGTTCACCAACAAGTGACCAAACCAGCCAGATCCCACCAAGAGACAGGCCGTGGCCGGAGCACCGGGGGGCCGTGCGGAAAGGGGGCCAGGAGCGGGGGCAGGGAGGGTGTGAGGCTGCCAGTGCCCATGGATGTGGGGCAGAGCCCTGGAGGAGCCATGGGCTTCTGGGGCCCCTGACCCTCAGGAGAGGCTCAGCCAACAGCAGACAAGCAGGGAGGGATGGAAGCAAACACCTACCCCTCTTCCTCCTCCTGTTGGGCCCCATTGGCTAAGCCCACCCAGAAGCCAGAGTGCAGGCCCCTGCGATGTCCACGGAGGCTGGCCCCCCGGGACCCCAACCCACTGGGTGCTGCCATGGCCCCTATTCTGGGCTTATCGGGGACAGGCAGTGCATCCGTCAGCGTGGGCTCTCTTCCCGTGCCCTGGACCCCGAGAGGCGGGGGCGCCGGGAGGCCCAGGAGGGTGTCTCCCGCAGGGGGTGCTGGCCCCTCACCCCGCGGGGGCTCCGCGGGTGGCTGCCGGGGACACTCTGCGTCTGCTCGCACGTCCTGCCCTTTAACGTTGTCGGCGATCTTTTGAGTGCCTTTCAGACGCTTGGTCTAATTAATCAGAGGTTCTGAAAACAATCAGCGTTTCCGGTGGGTCTCCCCTGACACGGCCGCGGATGGTGCGAAGGCCAGGTGGGGCTGGTGGCCACGGCTGTGAAGAGACACTCGCGTCCCCGAGCGAGCTTGGGGAAATTAGGACATTTGGTGCTAGACTGGCTGCCTAATTAGATTGCCATCAACTCCGGGGGGACCTGCTGCGGCGGCATCTAATTTAAAGCAGCCTCACCCGCTTTGAGGCTGGGCCGTTCGCAGACAGACAGGGTTGTGCGGGGCCGTCCCGGGAGGGGCTCAGGTGCCCTCTGATCTCCAGGAGGCCGAAGGCCTGTCTGTCTGTCCACCCGCCCGCGTCCCCTCCCTGACCCCGTCACCTGGACTTTCTCGCCTCTGTCTGCCCCAGGGGCAGAGGGACGGCCACCTGGTTCAGCCGTCAGGGCAGGACGTCCTCATGACCTCAGGCCCAACCCGGGACACACTCATGTTTGTGATGTGCTGCTTAAAAAGCCGCTCGGCTGAAGAAATTGGGCGTTAGGCCTTTTCCAAATAAAGGCTTTAACTGCCCGTAAAAGGTGACTCTGACGAGGTGTCTGGAAGGGGCAGGGAGAGCTCGCTGCGCTCGTGGTGTGTGGATGCCATCTCTCGGTGTCCTGAGCCCTGCAGGCGCCCTGGACCCTCCCCAGCACCTGTGTCTGGACGTGGCCGTGCTGGTCGTGGTTGCGCTGGACGCGGGCCCAACGGCCGCTCTCTGTCCGGTGCCATGTTCATTTTTGCGCTCATGGCGTCAGTGTCCCCAGATGGGCCTGGCGCACAGCAGGCTTGCTGTAGGAAGACAGACGTGGTGGGTAAACGGCGAGGTGGGCGGGGGGCTGTCTGAGGGCGTGGGCGGAGAGCTGGGCCCCCGCAGGCCCTGCTCACAGGGTGGGGGGCGGGGCGTCTGCTGCTCCCTCCGCCTGGAACGAGGGCCCGATGGAGACGCGGGGTGTGGGGTCTTCTTCCTGGCCCAGTGTGGCCGGAGGAGAGTGCGGGGAGGGGTCTTGGGAAAGCACAGCCTCAGCCAGATCCCAGCATGGCTCTGGGGCCGGAACGGCACCGGGTGGGGGGCTGGGCTTTGTGTCCCATCTCAGGGAGCCCTTGCCACCTGAGGCTGGCGGGTGACCCCGTAAGCATCCAGGCTGGTGGCCCCCTGGCCAGCTGGAACGGGCCCGCAGCCAGTCACTCATGCCCTCGATGGTGCTGGTGTGTGACGCTCTCTGCACCCAGCGTTCCTGCAGGCCCTCCCCTCCCCTCCCCTCCCCTCCCAGGGGATGCACCTGCCTTTCCTTTCCAAGGGCAGGACCCCCACCCTGGACTCTGCATCTCTCCAGACTTTCCCCCGGGACCTTCCCTGGCCCAGAGACCCGCCCTCGGGCCCCATGGCTTTTGCAAAGCCTGGAAGCTCCACTTCCTGGTGCTGGTCGCACCTCTCGTGGGAGAACGGGCTCCACAACGCTCCCTCCATCCACCTGCGGTCTGTGATCTGCGCTCTGTGATCTGCGGCCCAGGACGGACCAGGCTTCCGCGACCCTTCCCCGTGAAACGAAGGGGGATCTATTTTGTTTGTAAAAAGCTGATTATCATAGATAAATGTATCTAATTAGTCTCATTTGCTAACACACAGCCTTTAATTGTGCCTTGAATAATTATACATATCTGCATATGCAAATGAGCGCCGTTATACCGATGTCAGTCTTTAACATGATTCCTCCAGAGACAAATAATTCTCTCTATTTCAGGAGAGAATATGATATATTAATTTACATAGACAAATAACTTTATTTAGAACCGGTCACTCTCCTGTTTGTCTACATAAAGTAATAACTGGAGCACGAGGAGACGTCTCATGTTGAAGAAACGTTTGGGGGATGCTGACCCTCAAGGGGGGGTCCCCGCGAGCCTCCACTCCAAGCTCAGCTGCCCACCCCCTGCTGGGTGACGGGGTGGGTACGATGACGGGGGTGCCCGAAGGCTGCAGCCTGGCCCAGTGCCTGCGGTGGGGGGCCGCCCCAGGGCTGTGAGCTGCATACTAATGGGGCTGCTGGCTGTGGGCCTGGGGTCCTGGCTTCCAACAGCCCCGCCGCCCACCCCCACCCAGGCCAGGGCAGCTGCCACCCTCCCCGAGGGATGTGTGCACAGTGGCCTCAGCAAGAGCTGGGGCCCGGGGTGGGGTGAGGCCTCAGGGACCCCCTCTGTGTCAGGTCCCCCCGGCCTCTGCTTTTGGCCGAGCCCACTGACTTGGCAGGGGAGCCCCAAGTGCCTTCCAGGCTCATCAGGAGGAGATGTGGCCTGCAGAGCGTTCAGGGCAGTGGCCAGCGACAGTCCTGCCTGCCCACAGTGTCCCAGGCACGGCCAGGCCTCTCCCTGCGCCCTTCCCCCTCCCTGGGCCTGGGCGGTCACATGGGCTTCGCGGGAGAGGCAGGGGTGAGGAATTTGGCTCCAGCAGAAGGAGGACAGCGCATTCCCTGCTTTCCAGAAGGCCGCGCGGCCCCTCCCCCACCCTCCCGTTGCCATGGCAACCAGCTCTGTGCCGCCGACTGGAGCTGACACCGGCCCAATTCGCCGGTGGTCCCCTCCCTCTCCTGGCCCCGGCCCGGGGCTCAGTGGGCCTGTGTGGCCAGCAGAGGGCAGCGGCGGGCCAGCCATTCGGTGGGTGGGGGTCGGGGGACCTGGCTGGAAGTAGACGCCCCGCACTTCAGGGTCTCCACGTCATCCCCAAAGTCTGGAGGCTGGAACCCCGGGGGAGTGGCAGGCGGGGGACAGCCACTAGCGGCACGTCCACACGTGGCCACGTGGTGTGTCCATCTCTGCAACTTGTGTGGCCCTCGCCCGGCTGGGGATTCGTCTTTGGTGGAGCTGGAGGGACGGGGTGTCCGGGCCACTTCCAGCCCAGCGCCTGGGGTGCTGCATCGCCCACGGCTCCGAGGGGAACCAGGCAGGCGTGGCCCCAGGAGGACCCTCACCCCCTCGCTCACTCATTTACACACTTGTCCACTCACTTGTTTAACACAGGGGCCAAGGAGGGGGGGCGGGAATAAGGTATCTTTTCGTCCCGGCTCAGACCTCGGCAGAAGCAGTGTCTGGCTGCTGGTCTGAGCTGGGACCCGCCCTGCAGCGGGCTGAGGGGCCCCCCTGTCCTCCAGGTGGGGGCACAGGGGCCTCACCTCCTCTTTTCCCTTTTTTGAAGTTTCCCTCCTCCCCTGCAGTTAGTCTGATATCGTAACTGCAAGTAACACAGAATATTCCCGTGACCTTTCCAATTCAAGGAATTCATCTGGTGGAGAACGAAAGAGAGGTGCAGAAGGGAGGGGATGCAGGTCCGTCTCTCCCAGTGAACTCCTCGCCAGGAGCCACGGCTGCAGCACCGTTAGGTCCGGCAAGGCTTTGTTAAGCTCCGTAAACCCAGCTGAGGTGCCGGCCTGGGGGACAACGGGTTAACTGTCCTCCTTCCTGGGGACCTGTGACTCAGAGACCACCCCCAGCCCTGCCCTGGGGATCTGGCGGGCCAGAGGGATTCTGAGGTGGATGCGGCTTCAGAAGGAGGGGCTCTGCCAGAGGAGAGAAGGGTCTGCGCCCCCAAGGAGGTGCCTGGCCAGCCACCACCTGCCCGGTGTGCTGTGCTCGAAAGCATGTGCATACGTGTGTGTGCACCTGCTCACGTGTATGGATGCACACATGTGCACTTTGTGAGTGTTTTGTGCTGGGTGCACACATATGAGTGCCTGTGGTTTCACTGTGCACGTGTGCGTATCTGTGAGTGTACACACGTGTGCACATGTTATCATGCTCTGCATGAGCGGTTGCATGTGTGGGAGTGTGGGAGCCCGAGCTCTGTGGGTGCCTGCATGTGCACCCTTGCAGGTGCATGTGCGTGTGAGTGTGACCTGGGGCCTGGCAACCGCTTCCCACGGTGCTTGCAGCCACATCCTCGGCGTGGATCCCAGCGTGGCCCCCAGCATGGAGGGTGACGGTGCCCCCCCAGTTGTTTGATTGCAGACACCTCCGTGTTCCTCCACCTCGGGGCCACCACACCGTCACCGTCGCCCCTCCTCCCGGCAGCGGGCCCTGCAGGCTGGACCCACTCCAGCGACGCCAGAACCCTCAGAGGTGGAGATACGGAGGCTGTCTCACCACCTGTCCCTGGTTCCGCTCCTCTTCCTGTTAAGGGGGCCACGTGAGGGCCCCCGTCAGTGCTGCGGGGGTCAGCTAGGCTGGAGGGGGCCCGCAGCTGGCGTGGGGGGGTGGCTAGGCGCCCACTGCGGGGAAGGGCAGCCCCACGTGGAGGGGGGCGTCTGCCTCCTCCGAGGTGTTGGAAATGCCTGCCCCTCCAGCGGGCGGGCGAGTGCACACGTGGGAGGGAACCCGCCTCACTGTTCCGGCCCCTCTTTCTCTCCTTGGGGCCCTTGCTGTCAGCAGAGTGGATGACACTGCGGCCACCCTGACCTGGCCCTCGACTCCAGGTTTAAGGGTTGGGTTGGGGGCCGGGCGGCCGAGTGCTGGCTCTGTGGAGCCTCCGAATGTTCCCGACCTGATGGCGGCCGCGGCAGCGCGCACACCTTCACCAGCCGGGGCGGCACTTCACCGTCTGCCGCCCCGGGGCTCACTCGGCAGCACAGCCAGACCCCAGGCCAGGCCTGCAGCACCCGAGCCCCGCCCAGACAGGGGCCGAGTCTGTCACAGTGTCCTGGCTTGGGGGAAGCCTGGCCCCTGCACCTGTTAGGCAACTGTGTCCTTCGAGGGGGGTCCTGGCCCTAAGAGGGCTCAGTGGGTCATCTGAGGCCACAGAGGGTCCTGGGCAGGTGGCACAAAGGGGGGCGCTTTCCTGATGGCACCTGGGGTGGGGTTGAAGCTCGGAAAGGCTTGGACAGAAGGCACTTCCTGAGGCTGGGAGAATTGACATCTGCGTACATAACACAGCTGAGTTGGTGGCGGCCCAGTGCTGGATGCCTGACCCGCCTCCTGCCTGGGGGACACTGGGTCTCCTCCAAGCCGCTCCTGAGCTCCGCGCAGGGAGAGCGAGTTCTCCCGGGGCCTCGTCTGCAGCTGAGTGCCTGACCAAGACGCCCACGGCCACCAGCCGACTTCCCCCCGCGGAGCTCATGTGGAACGCAGAGCCCTTCCCGGCTTTCTCGGGGGCTCCATTCTGGAATCCTCCATCCCTCCGGCAGCGGCAGGCTCTGCCCTGCCCTACCCCAGGTAAAGGTGAAGGGGGCGCGTCTCCTCCACCATCATGAGCATCTCTCCGCATCCACCCCCCTCGGGTCTCGGGCTCTTTGAGAAAGAGGAACCTGAGTGGCCGGTGGTGTGTCCTGGAGCAGGCGGGGGCCAGGTGAGAAGAGAGCTGGGCGGGAACCTTCTAACCTGAGCCCCAGCTGGCCGCCGGCCCAGGTGGGGAGGTGCCTGCACCTTGGAGGCCCAGGCCCGGGTGTGTGGGGACAGGGGACAAGAGAGACTAAGAGAGAGATCCTGCTGAGGCCGCCGGGGGCCGGTGGGGACCCATCCTCGGGAGAGGGTGCGTGTGGTGGGGGGGCTGCTAGGTGGAGCCCCGCCCAGAAGCCGCACGCCTGGGGGCTCCGCTGTGGGAGGACGCGCTCTGAGAGCTGAAGGCTGGGCCCGCGGCTTTGGCATCCTGACTCGTGGGACCCTGGCCCACTTCGCATCAGCGCAGCAAACGTGGTTTGGACTGAGACGGGGCTGGGCATTCCCGTAGGGGTCAAGCGTGTGCAGGAGGGGCCTCAGATCTCGAGGAAGACGCTGTTTGGGGCGGGGTGGGGACGCGTCAGGCTTCCCACCTTACGGACCAGGTGACTCTGCTTCTGAGACAGGAACGTGGTGGCCAGCCCTGCAGAGCGGAGAGCATGGCTGGTGAGGGCAGGGCTGGAGGTCACCGCGGCCGCACTCTGGGCAGGAAGCTTCTGGAAGCAGCAGGGGCAGGGCTGGTTTCAGGGGCTGCACCAGCCCAGCCCCAGGGTAGACCAGCACCTCTTGGGGAAGGCTTGCTCTCGGCTGCTGCATTGGCTTAAACCCACGGCGGTTTCCTGAAGGGATGGACAGAAATCCCAGGCAGCCCCTACGGTCCTGACAAGGAGACGTTTCCGTCGCATTTTCCGTGTGGATTTCCTACTGCCAAGGGGCTGGAGACACCGCCCGTGTGCTGTTCGTCTTGTCAAAACTAGCTCACGTGTGCCCTCAGCTCCCATTTTGGTTTTGCTAACAGCGATTATGAGAAACGGTTTTCCATACTTACTTTCATGTGGTTTCCCCAAACGTGGGGCTGCCTGAGGCATCTCTCTGCCAGGTGCTGTCCGGAAACAGCTTCTGGATCAGATTTGGTTTTAAAAAATGCACCCCACGGCCTCTGTTCTCTGCTCCAGGTATCTGTGACGTCCACCTAATCAAGCTGGACCACGTCTCCGACAGTTACAAGGGGAGACACAAGCAACGCGGGAGAATGAAAACAGTCCTTCAGAAAGAACATTTCAAGGGCATGCAGTGTAGCTAATTTCGTGGAAAATTAACCTGCAAAAGAGATTACAAGTCCAAATCAGCCCCCAGACCTCAAGGATCTGCGGAAGGAGGGACGGGCCCCTCGCAGGCTCCAGGCACAGCGGGACTGAGGGCTGGCGAAGGGGGCAGGAGCTTTGGAGCCTGACCCACATTTCGGCCCATCTTTGGCACAGATGAGGCTCCTTCCTGCCGTCGGGAGGCATGTCCACCCACGGCCGGCTGTTTGCTGCCGGTCAGGGCACTGCCCCACTGCCCCTGCATGCGCTCGGCTCAGCCCCGGGAGGTGGCGCTGCTCTGGCCCCGGCTCCGGCCCCGTGAGTGCCGTGCGCGTCTCTGGGGAGCTGTCTGATTGTCTCCGTTGTCCAGGATCAGCTGAGGCTGGCGTTGGCTCGAAGCAAAGACGGGAAAATGAGAATCTTTGTATCTTCTGCCAAGGCGTTGATTCTTCCCCAAACTGCCGGAACGGAAATAATTTTAGAAGCTATTGTTCATCACAAGGTCTGTTTTTCATGGTTAAAAGCAAGCCCTAAACAGTCGTCAGAGGATGCAAAAGTAACATGCCAACGGGGAGGATGGCGGGGGATGGACAGAAACGGAGACCTCAGGCAGAAGCGAGTGCGACAGCAGCCCCCAGGCCTCCAGCAGCTCCTCCCACCACGGCCATACGCCCTGGGCGTTTGGTTTGGGGCCTGGCGGGCAGGGACGCCTGCAAACCCCCTGGGCTGCTGGGCGGTGGGCTGGGCTGCCCTTGTCCTGACCGCCCGCAAGGTTGGACACAGGGTCCCTCTTGACGGCTGGGCCGGGCGCAGCTGCTTCCCTGCTCTGGTCCTGCGCATCCAAGGGCTTCTCTTGGTGGCTGGGTTTTGTCCAGGCTGGAGGTGCGCCATGCGACTCTGGGATTAGGGTGTGGTGGTTCCCCCAGACCTCGGGCTCCGTCACAGGCTGTGGCCGGGTCGGGTTTACCCACTGTCTCCCACGTGCCTTGCAAGGGGTGCCACCTGCTGATGGGCACACAAGGCCAGGCAGCGTCCTCCTCACCCCTGCAGTGGATGCCTGAGGCGGATTTTTTTTCCTCAAAAAGTCCCTGGCTTCTCTTCCTCACTGGGTAATATATTTTGGGAGAATCTGACGAGATTAAAGCAACTTTGCTCCCACGTGCTGGGCTAGGGAGAGGTCCCCTGGAGAGGCAAAGCACCTTAGCCTTCACAAGGACCGGCCACATTCACAGGGCTGCCCCCGAGGTGGTTGGCCCTGGGCGGCGCCTGGACAGGACCTGTCTCGGACCTCAGACCTCTGGGTGCTGGTGCGAGGGTCTACACCGGGCAAGAGGAGCGCCATCTCACTGTTTTTCTGCTGCTGGTGGGTGGTTGGTTCTCCGGAGAAGGGGCTCCAGTCCAGACCTTCCTGGGGCCCGAGACCCCCTCTCCGGGGCTGTTAGGCTCTCATAGCCCTTTAGGTGGCCGTGTCGGAAGCAGGCCTCCTCCTGGGGACCACGTGTGAGGAGGCCACAGGCCACAGGCCACAGAACACTCAGGAGGGGCTGGAACGGCCGCCTCCTGGGTGCCTCTCTGTCCTCCCAGGTGGAAAGATGCCTGCTCCGCATCAAGGCCGTTTTCCATTAATTTTTTTCTCAGGTTGGACAACGCGAAACGCTACTGTAAGTGTCGAACCAGGGGTGGAATCATAACACGTGACACGCTCTCTGTTCCCCAGGTCACATGCTCTTTCTCCTGCTCACTTGCCGTCAGTGCCCAGGCCGAGGTCCTTCCTTTGTCTTGGTTCTGGAACACAAGGGCCCTGCACGACCTGTGAGGGAGGGACAGCTTTGACCTGACGGTGCTGAGATCTTGTGGGCAAAGCGTGATCTCAAAATACAGAATTTAAGGTTTCCAGGGTTTGTTTAAGACGTAAGTAAATAGCAGTTTGGTTTTGCTGTCTGGGAAGGCCCCGCAGATCCAGAGTGAGGCTGACACAGCATGTGGTCAGAGGCGCATCCGCGGGGGCAGGGCCACCAAGAGGCAACGGGAGGTGCTCCCTCCTGGAGCCTGAGTGAGCGGGCTTGCCCTCTGGACGGGACCGTCCACCGGCCCTGGCCCCACCTGCCCGTCAGACAGGTGTGAATAAGCGGCCCCTCTCACGGGAGCACATGTCCAGTTGGAACCCAAGGCAGCTGCTCTGCTCAGAGGAGGCTCACCTCCTCTCCTCAGGGGAGGGCGGCAGCTCTGAGCGGGGGACCAGGCAGGGCTCCCAGGACAGTGGCAGTGGGTCTGCTCGGAGGTGGGGGAGCGTGACTCTCAGGGACAGCGGGGACCCCGGAGTGTTGACCACCACCTGCTCCTGGGCTGCAGTCTGGAGATCCCGGGGCAGGTCGGGGGGGCAACAGCTCCACTCACGCCGAAGCCCCAGAGCCTGATGCCACTTCCCGACTCTCATCACCGCTGCCCTCTCGTTCACTCAGTCATTCATTCGTTCACTCAGTCATTCATTCGCTCCCTCATTCATTCATTCACTCAGTCATTCATTGATTCATTCATTCATTCACTCAATCATTCACTCATTCACTCAGTCATTCATTGATTCAGTCACTCATTCACTCCCTCAGTCATTCATTCACTCAGTCATTCACTCACTCATTCACTCCCTTGTTCACTCCCTCCCTCCCTCCTTGAACAGCCTGGCCTGAGGTTTGGGTGGGTGGGTGGGACGGATGTGGGGTGCCGGCCTCCCAGCCCTCTGAAGCCCTGATCAGCACTCTTGACCACCTGGGGGCAGCTCGCTGGAGGTGCGTGTGAGCTGGGCGGGGGCGGTGTCTGCACGGGCCGGGGGCAGAGGCGGGAGGCCGGGTCTGGTGCTGACGCACGGTCCTCCCTGCCGCCCCCTTCCTGCACCCCCGGTCCCCCACTCCATGCAGAGTGAGGGCAGCTCTCACGTCCACAGACAGGAGTGGGGGCTGCAGACCTCAGACAAAGACGCAACAAAGACGCATTCACAGGCGGGCGGGTGGGTGACAGCCCCGCTCTCCCTCCTCTGCAGCTCCCCTGCCCCCCACCTCCCTCCCGGTGCTGAGGAGGGGAAAAGGGCAGGGAGGGACCCACCGTGGCCAGGACAGCAGGCACATGCCCAGCTCCCAGGGTCTGGGCCCCAGGCCCCGCCCCACTGAAACCATCTGCTTTCCTGGAGCCCAGAGACACCTAGGCCTCCTGGGGTGGGCAGTGTGGGAAGAAAAGCAAAACGGAACATTTCCACAGAAAGAGCAGGCCAGGGCGAGGCAGACACACTCACACGGTAGAGCTGGGTCCTTAACCCTCTCCTGCCCCGGAGGGATCTGCATACCCCTTCCCTCCTGGGGAGTATTAAGGGCCTTCCCCAGGGAAAAGGGGGTTTTTAGAGGTCAGGAAGCAGGGACCACCATCCTGGGGTGGGGAGACATGGGACCCTGGAGGGCCGGCACTCGTGTAGCTGAGAGCAGGCCGAGGGAGGGAAGGAGGAGGCCCCATGCGCAGTTCGGAAGGACACGGGAGGGGGGCGTGCACCCGTCATGATTCCTTCTTTCTGGGGAGAGCCGACTTCTTTGGAAGGTGAGCAAGGGAGGCGGGGCCACTCCAGGCAGAGGCCCCAGACCCCTGGGCCCACCTTCCTGGGGCTGTTCCCTCAAACCCAGCCTCACCTGCCCGGCGGCCCTGTTGCTGGGCCCGGCCCAGGACCGCAGAGTGGCAGAGAAGCCAGCCTGCTGGTCCCCCCAGCTGCACGTGGAGCGCTGCTGCGGGTCCTGATGAGGGAGCGGAGAGAGCCTCGCCCACGGCTGGGATGGGGCGGGGGCGCTGCGTCTCTGATCTCTGGTCACAGAGCCGGCTGAGCCGCATTTGGACGTAACCGTCAGGATTCATAAAACAGAAAGGTAGGGAGCTTGGCTGCCCAGGCGTGATGGATCGCAGGGCACAGAAACGGCAGCGATATAGCGCGGAGGAAGCCTGAGGGCTCAGCCACCACCACGAGGGCGTCACCCCGTCCGGCTCACAGTGTGGCGCCAGCACCGTGCGAGAGGCCGGATCTGGACGGAGGGCCAGGCCCCCTGCCACTGGTGGAGCTGCCTTTCACTGCTGGCAGCTCTGGGGGCACTGGGACCGCCCCCCCCCCCATCCACACCCCCCATCCACACCCAGCTTCTAAGAGCAGCTGGGTCTGGCCTGTTCAGGAGCTCTGGGCTTTGAAAACCTGCTGGTTAAAGGCCAGTTAAAATGCCGGGCTGGGAGGGGCTCCTGCTGCCCCAAGGGAGCTGAGCTGTCATCATGCGTCGGGGGCACGTGTCAGAGCCCCACGGAGGACAGCCAGCTCGCAGGACAAGACGCGTCCTTGCCCGGCTGTTGGCAGGGCGACTGCAGCCACCCTGCCTTGCCTCCCATTGGAGAGGGCTGGGCCCTGTGCCCGCCAGTCCCTGGGGTGTCCAGGGTGCCTGGCCCACAGTCCACGGTGCTGGGACCCGGCCAGGACTGGCTCTGGGCTTGGAGGCACTCTCCAAGGTGCTGAAGACACTATGTTCCAGCCTCTGAGAGTTTCGAGTGGCTTTAAGAAACACCAGCTCCACTGGGCCTAACTTCAACACATCTGAGCTATGGTTCTGCCTGCACATCTTTGGGAACGTAAGTCTTTTTATTAACCTTGGTCAGACCTTGAGCCGACCTGCCACATTCCTTGATCCTATCCCTCCTTCCCTGCCCCTCTCTTCCCTCCCTCCTCCCCTTCCTTCCTCCCTCTTCACAGCAATTCCCCAAAGGACAGAGAAGGACACCCTTCCTCTACTTGGTCCCCTGAGAAAATGATTTGGAAATGTCCAAATTTCTCCCAATCCTGAGAGTTGGGGTTCAGGCAGGTAGGCAGAGTGGAGGTACCCTGGGCACCGCTCCATGTAATCGCAACCTACAGACCTGAGAAGGAAGCCTGTGTTCTCTGGCCTACTGGTTGGTGCCGACCCTGAGTTTATGCTGAGATGCGGAGGCCCAGGAGGTAGGATATCCCCTCCATTCCCCATCACACTTAATGTAGCAGAATATTTAGCTGAGTAACCATGTGCACGCTCTCCGAAACCTGCACAAGGCCATTTGTAGATGCCTGGAAATTCTTCCTCTTCTTCCAGGAAGCAAAGATCGGAGCCCACGTTGGTTAGAGTGGTTCCGCGATCTGGCGTTTGTTGCCGCATCTGATGAGCACGTGTCCGGTACCTGTCACGGCATTCATCCCCGGTCCTCGCCACTGAGGGGGGACAGACGCAGTGTGGGGAGGTGGGCCACAGGCTGCCTGGGTCTGAGTGTGGGCTGGGGGAAGGAAACAACCCAAGGCGGGGCACGCTACTGGGTGCAGGGGGCTGACAGCCAGACAACGAGGCTGGAAGGAGGGGGCAGCCCAGCACGGCCGGCAAGGGTGTGGGCCTGGACGCTTCCTGTCTGCGGGGGGATGCTGGCTCTGCCACGGAGGGGGCGACCCTGGAGAACTGAGAAGACTGCACAGCTTATTTTCTAACCGTTATCCATTTATCAGTTTTCCCATCTGTAAAATGGCTACATTGTCAGGGACCTGCTGCTGTGAGCTGGGCCCTGGGCCAGAGCTCCTGGCCCACCTCAGCGGGCAGCGTGGTCAAGGGCCCAGAGATGCCTGGGGCTGGAGAAAAGCACTGAGCCCCCACTGGCCAGCTGTCCCAGGGCAGCGACTAGTGACACTGTCCTCCCTTCTGTGCAGCCCAACCCACAATTCCCACCACGAATCTCAGCCAGTGCCTTCTCAAGGTCTCCCTCAGCCCCTTCCCCCTGCAGAACTCAAGTGCTGGGCGAGGGTGCATGGGAACCAGAGCTCCCTTCTTGAGGGAGGGGACAACATTCTGTCAGAAAAACAGAGGCTGGCCTGTCACCTTTCCAGCAGCAGGTGGGGAAGCTAGGGGGTGAGAGAGAGGCATGGCGTGGGCGTTCCTGTGACGTTGCCCGAGGTGTGGGTGGGGGCACAGCTGGGAAGTCTCTGGCTTCTCCCTGGGCCAGGGAGATAGATGAGCCCCCAGGATTTGGGCAAAGCTTTCATGTCGGTGCTGATGGAAGCAACAATGACAAAATACAAGACAAGCGAGATGGAATGTTCTATCAGAGTGGGTTCCTGGCCTCTATGAGCGCCCACGTACCAGGGGTCAGGACCCAGGGCCCCGCAGGAGTCGGAAATGTCAGCAGGGCAGTCCCTGAGTGTCTAGAATCTGGAAATGACACCAACTGGCCTGCTGCAAAGACGGGTCCTGAAACAACAAGGCGGGTGTTACTGAGCTCAGGGTGAAGCTCATATTTTCATACAGCAGTGCTTTAGACATGTTTGGATCTGGGTACTTTGATGTTGAGAGGCTGCAGCACACAAGTGCACACAGTAGGCGCCAAGCCCTGGGCTGGGCCCCATGGAGGGCTCCTAGGGGCTTCAGATTCCCCGTGTGGGCTGGTCAGCCAGGATGCTGGAAAGCCTGCTCTGCGTCCAACCCCCCTCCACTGCCCCCTCCACTCCCTGCCCCCGAAGCGCCTCTTCCGCCACCCCTCCCCCACTCCTTGTCCCCTCACCGCCCCTCCCCCACTCTCCTTCCCAGGTCTCCCATCTTGGCTGCTGCTGGGCGGGGGCACTCCTTGCCGAGGCTCTCATCCCCCCAGGTCCACCTTCCTCACATGCTGTCTCTGTCCAGCCCCAGGCCCTTCACAGTGATATGGGGCTGGACAGACGCCTAGGCTGGGAGGTCCCCTCACGGGAAAGGTAGGAAACAGCCAGAGCCCGGTTCAGCCTGAGTGAAACTGCGATCTGCCCGCAAGTCCCGTTTCCCTGTGGAATGATCCCGAGAAAGTGCTGGCTCCGAGCGAGGTCCGTGCAAGTGGGTCCAGGAAAGGCGTGGGCGCTGGACCCCAGAACCCAAGGCGCTCGCCTGCGCCGAGGCCCCGCCCACTCACCAGGCCCTCCCTGGCCCCGCCCCTTCCCAATTCTGAGCGCCCCTCCCGCACCGCAGCAGGGGTACTCACCCCCTTTATTCATCAGCACCCCTTGCAGGACGCTCCTTAGCAGGTGCAGCCTGAAGCCCCCATTGGCTGTTGGGCTGTCATATCTCACAGCCTTTGGGCAGCACAGATCCCCTAGACTGCTCCACTCTTGCTGCCATGTGTGCCCACTGTCCTGCCCTGGGCCATCACTCCGTCATTCCTGGGTGACATTCATCCCTAGAGCATTTCATCTAAGCCTCAAGGGGCCGGCGGGCACTTCTCCAGGGAGGCCGGGTTGGAGGTTGGTCCTGGACCCGCAGAGCAGTGGCCACTACACCCACTGACCCTGCGGGGTTGGTCTGGTGCCCACTGACACCCTCCCAGCCCCGGGCCCGCCGACTGGACCAGATGTGGTCTGGGATGGCACAAGCGCTCTGCCCAAGCAGGGCTGGGATGGGGTCCCGTCTGCCCTTCCAGCCTGGGCCCCACAAGGAGGGGTACGGGGAGGCCCCACAGGAGAGGGAGGGGCATTCCTGGGGAGCAGGGCCCCCGACCAGGGGGCAGGTGGGCATCAGAGCAGAAGCAAAGGCCTAAGCGAGGAGACCTGGGCTGGACGGGGGGAACGGAGCTGTGAGCCAGTGCAGGGCCTGCGGGGCGGGGGGAGGGACAGACGGTCACAGGAGGGACGGCGCTGGCGGGCAGCAGATGGGTACATTCCAGACCGTTCTTTTACTCAGCTCTCCTGGAGGCCAGGCCGAGCCCAGGACACCCAGCCCAGGCAGCACCGAAGGGTCTCCACCAGGAGGGGCCCAGGGGCCTGGGAGGCTGCGAGACCCCAGGACTCAGGCCCACCATGTGGAGGTGGGGTGAGGGCGCTGACTCTGGCTCCCGATGCCTGTGTGTGTGTGTGTGTGTGTGTGTGTGTGTGTGTGTGTGTGCAGGTGTTGACGAGGGTCTCACACAGCGGCTGGAGGGACCTGTGCGAGGGTTGTGGGGGGCGGCTGGGGGTGGATGAGGCCCACAGTCGAGATGAGGTTGGTCTAGGGAAAAAGCATGGTCCCCAGTCACCCCGCCGCTCAGGGTTGGGGGATGTGAAGGCTGGTGTTGTCCTGTCCCCACTCTCTGTCAGCAGGGAGGGGCATGGGCACCACCACGCCCCACAGAGGGAGGGGAGGGGGGCCCTGCCCAGGAGGGCTGCGATGGGACGGAGACACCCACCCTGGGCTGGGCCTGAGGGTCACTGAGAGGAAGGGCAGCCTGATGCACCAAAATGCCTGACCCTACGATCCTTTCTACAAACTCATAAACCAAAGAGGTATTAATTCAGGTGCCGCAATTTCTCTGATAAACGTCAAAATATGTAAATATCGAACTCTTTCCCTTCAGCCACTAAAACAAATGGAAAACACATTTATTAGCATAGAGATGAGTTTAATCAAATCAGCCCGAGTACAAATTAGCCACAGGAAATGTAACGAGCTGGGAATTAATTAGCAGCATAATGATAATGGCGTTGCCCGCTGATCACCTCACGGCCACACACTCTCCCCAGCAGCCGCTTGTTTCCTTTGCAAGAGGCTCCGAGAGCGGAGACCACCAGGTAGCCCCTCAGCCTCCTGGGAGGCAGGAGGAGAGGCGACGGCAGGGACGGGCATATGGGTGCCCCCGGCGGGCAGGTCTGCAAGATCTAGGGCGATGGGCCAGCTCTGTTTGTCTGCCCAGGGAGCCACTTCCACTGGGGGCCCAGGGATGGGGGCCTGAGGTCCTCGGACAGCACGGGGCAGTGGGGCTTCAGGGGTGCTCAGGAAGGGCCCCCCCCCAGGGCCAACTCCAAGACAGCCCTCTTGGAAAGTGCTGAAAGGGTCTGGCCCTGGGGTGGCTCAGGCACGGGGGCTGTCCTGCCTCCAGGGTGACCTCCTAGTAGAGAGGCCCCGGCAGCCCCAGGTCCTAGCTGAGTGGGGGGCTTGGTGGTGTGCAGTCCCCACCTGAACTGGGGGTGTCTTAGTGTCCCAAACGACCCCACCTGCATGTAACTCAGACCCCTGGTTTCCTGCAGGGAGGCCCCGAAACCAGCCACATGGTTTCTAGCAGGATGCAGAGGCGACATCTTGGCATGGTTTGCCCGTGTGTGGGGTTGTGGCTGACGTGTGAGGACACCCGTCTCAAACCAGAATTAAAGCCACTGTGTTACGTGTTTGCACCACGAGCAAAAGCAAAGTCGGCAGTTTTAAGTCAGAGGAACTGGAAGGCCAAATAAGGCCACAAACATTTTTGCTTTCACATTTCAAGACAAAGAAATTACGGACAAGAAGAAAAAACAACATGTACCCTGTGATAATCCAAAATAAGACACTCTATCCTGTTTTTTTTAAGAAAGTGTAAAACCTCAAGGCCACAACAAACCAACCCTCAAAGCCAAAGAGGAGATGATTCACCGTCCGCTTCTGAATGTCCAGCGGCTCCTTTTCAGAGCTGAGGTATTTAGAATGTTATTTGGGTCCTTGGATCTCTGGACGTCGGTCACATCCGCCAAACCAACTTCTTCATGTGCTGTTGATGATGGTAATATGATACAGAGAATAAAAATAGCCGCTAACATTCACTGAACACCTGCCACATGCCAGCAACTGGCCTGCACTCGCCCTAGAAATGTCTCAATTATCTGCTGCTGTGTAACAAACCACCCCACACGTAATGACTTAACAACGTAATGGCATCCAGGGGACACTTCGGCAGCCCGCTCACACCAGAATGAGACATCGGGCTCAGCCAGGGTGTCCCCGCCGCCAGCGGCCCCCGGGGCCCGTGTGCAGCTGAGTCCCTCCTGCCTGAGGGTCAGGCTGGGGGTGGGGCGGGGAGGCGATGGCGAGTCATCAGGACTCATCAGGTGAGTCCTGTTCCTCCGCCTCTGCGGCCCCCTCTACTGAGCCCCCCGTCCCTCCCCAGAAGGCGGGGAGAAGTGACAGATGCTCCTCGTCTCTCTGTGGGGAAGATTCGTGACGGGAGGGCCCTGCTGTTTTCCGTGAGCCTCCTTCCAACCCCGGCTGTTTCACCAGAGGGCAGAAGAGGAATCTTTTTGATCAAAGCTGTGAAATGTGCGTTTCCAGGACCTGAAGGTCAAGCCCCAGCTGCATGTCTCTGCACCTCAGCGTCTTGCTGATGCCCACTGTCACCTCGCGTCTCTGGGGACGTCCAGGTAACAATGGCCGCGGCCCCCGACTGCACTGGCCGCAGGGCTAATGCCACCGGGGCAGATCCTTTTGCCAAGGGTCTCCTCTTGGGGACAATGGAGAGGGCTGATTGATACGAGAAGGCACCGAACACCAGTTAGTGGACTGATGAAGGAAGTCCACGCCTGCAGCGTCCAGAGCCAGGGCGGGGACCATCCACTCGGGCGGCAGAGCACAGAGATGCTTGTTCCACGTTCACGCCCCCCGAACAACATCCACGTGGAATTCTCTCAGTTTCCGAACAAGAATTTTCCTAGTGTCAGCTCTGCCGTGCGGCTGGCTGCTGGACACCAGGTGTGCTGTCCCCTGCCTGGTCCACAGCAGGGCAGGGCTTCAGGGGAGGCTGCAATGCACTGGGTCGCCCCCAGGCCCGGGTGCCACCCCCAGGCTGGTTGGTAACGTGGTGGGCACGACTCAGACCTGCAAGCTGCAAATTGCCCCATCAGGGGTGCACGCTGTCCCCAGTGGCTATCGGGGCCCAGGTTCACGTCCTGTTCCCACAGGCCTCTTACCCCAGGGGCGGGGGCTGATGGGGAAGCCACGCTCCACTCGGTGGACCCAGAGGCCCGAATCCTGCCCTTCTAGGCACAAAGCAGACACAGCCACTGCCTCTGGGAGCTCATGTAATGGCGAAGAGAAACAGACAGATGCAGACACCCCGAGTGGCCCCCAGGTGGGGACAGAGCAGAGAGGGCAGAGCTGGGAAGAGAGGGAGGGCCGCCACCCAGCGACATCAAGCTGAGAACTAAGGGCAGAAAGGAGTGAGTCACGCAGAGATTTGGGGGAAGAAAGTGCTCCTGGGAGGGGACCCGTGGGTGCCCCGGTCCCGAGGCAGGGCCAAGGGGAGGCACCGGGCAGAGACGGGACCAGGGAGGCGTCGGGCGGACCTTAGAACCTTGAGGAATTCGTTCCAAATTGACGGGAACCCACTGGAGGCCCCTGAGCAGAGCAGTGAGGTGGGCTGGTTTGGGGATAAAAAAAGGTCAGTTTGGCTACTTTCCTGAGTGTAGACTGAAGGCCAGAAGCCAGAGGAGAGGCGTGGCCACAGGCGAGGCTGGACCCGGGGGGGCCGGCGGGGCTAACGGTCTGGCAGGAGGTTCCCCCTGGTTGGAGAGATTTGCTGATGCTTGAGGTTCGGAGATGGGGAGCTGGGCTTCGACTGTGGGGCTTCAGATGCTACCGGATGTCCAGATGTGGCTCCAGGGACCCATCCAGCCCCGGGTGTCCTGGCGGACCTGGCACTGGAGAAGGGGGCTTGAGGACTGGCCTGGGGCCGTCCAGGGTTTTTTGGGTCAGGGAAATGGGCAAGAGCTGGCCCAGGAGCTGGGAAGGGTGGGAGGGGCACTGAGGGGAGGGGGCCTCGTGGCTGCCGGCAGTTCCCAGCTGAGTCCCTTTCCCAGGGTTGACCCCCAGGGTCAGCCTGAGTCTGATGACTTGTCAGCGTGGAGGGATGGAGGCCCCGTCCCCAGCCTCAGCCGAGACAACCCTGAAGGCCGCCGGGCACCAGAGCTCCCCATGGGGTGCGGAGGCCTCTGTGTGGCTGCATGACACCCCGACTTCTCCCCTGCCCTATCCTGCCCCCCGGGGCGGTGCTAGGACCCCCCCTGAACTGGACGGAATGTAACCTTTTTGGAAATGGGGTCCTTGCAGATGTAATTAGTTAAGATGAGGTCGCCTGGAGCAGGTGGACCCTTCACCCCATGGCCGGTGTCCTTATGAGAAGAGGAGAGAGACACAGCGGGGAGGCCATGTGATGATGGATGCAGAGACAGGGTGACGCATCCGCAAGCCCAGGAGCCCCAGGAATGCAAGCACTGCTGGACGCCGGGGGAGAGGCCGGGATGGGTCCCCCCGCAGAGCCTCTAGGCGGAGCCGACCCTGGACACGCTGGTCGCGGGCGTCGGGCCCCCAGAACCTGGAGAGAATTGAGCCTGTTATCTAAGCCCCGTCCGTCCGTGGGGCCCCAGGAGACTGACGCCGCCCCAGTCATGCTCCTGCAGTGAAGCTCCGTCTCAGCATTGGGGCCAGGCCCGACCTGAGAGCAAAGGCAGACAGTCTCCCTGGGTTCACAGAAGAGGGGAGCAGAGAGGCAAGGGGCAGCCAGAGCGAGTCGGGGGGCACCCAGCACATGTGTGTCTTCCTGGGGTGACCGAGAGGAGGGGCTGCCGCCCCCAGGCACCAGCGGGCGACCTGGGCTCGTGCACTCGGCCACACGAGGGCTGAGGGCGACACAGATGTGCCATGGGAGCAGGTGTGCCCCTTCACCCCGACTCCTGGGCGGGACCCCCACCAGGAAGAGGCGGAGGTGTCACCTGTCCTTGACCTGCAGCTCCCAGTGCCCTGCCCTGAGTCCCTCCTCTGCTTGGCCCAGGAGGTCAGCTGGATCGTTGAGGACAGACCGGATGGAGGCCACAGGGAACGGAAGGGACATGTCCATGCGGGTCTGTGCCCTCCCTCACCCCCAGGTGTCCACGGGCAAGGCTGCTCGAGTGGCCATCGTGGCTAAAGTCTGGGTTCTGGGCGAAGTCCACAGTGGGGGGACATCGCACTTCCACTCGGATCCCCCGTCCCCAAGGCCACGTGCCCGCCACCCACCCTGGTTCCAGCAAGGGAGGAGGGACTTGCCTCCCACCCCTACCGCTCTGGGCCCCCTTTGCAGAAGACACCCGGATTCGGGAGGCTGGTGTCTTTCCCAGGGTCACCCCATCATCTCAGGGTCCCCAAGGTGACAGCAACATCACCTCCCCCAGCCCCTGCTCCCCTCTGCAACCCACCGCCCCTTAATTCCAAGAGGTCGCTGACGCGTGAAGACCCTGCCCGGGAAGCAGGGCCGAGCTGACAGAGCAGAGGTGTGCAGAGCCTTGCTGGAAGCAGGTCATTTTGGCGGGGATGACCCCTTGCATCTACCGTCCAATTTTCCATGAAAATCTATTCAAATCAGCTCGCTGCTGTTCTCCCTTTGCTTTGCAAAAGCACACGTGATGAATCCGCTTCATTTGGTCTGGGCTGGGGCACGTCTTCCATCCCCGGCCCCCTCCCTCGGAGGCGCCTCCCCAGAGGTCCCCCTGAGCCTCCTGGTCTCGGAGCAGCAGAGGGAGGGGGACCCGAGGTGGCCGCTGGAGGGGCCAGCAAGTCGGGGGTTGGACGTCAGACTGGCTCTCCTGTTGGCGAGTCCAGGGGCCTCCGAGGGGGCAGAGGACCTGGGGTCTGTGCTCAAGCCACGGCAGGTCCCCCACCCCAGGCAGAACGTCCCCTGCTTCCTCTGCTCTCAGCTGTCAAAGACCCTTGGTGCCCGGGTTCCCACAGCCCCCGTGCCCAAGAGAGGGCAGAAGACCCCATCTCGGGTGACCCCTGTCCCCTGGGCTCTGCAGGCCCCAAAACTTCACCTCGCATTGCGACACCGCCACCGGGAGCTGGCGGATTCCACCAGCTAGAGACGCCCATTTCTTCCAAGCCAGGGATTTTATGACTCTGGGGATTAGAAGCCGTTATACGGGCCCAGTCTGGAGCACTCTCTCCTCTGACTTCATGGTGAGCTTCACTGATAAATGGTTTAAAACGTATGCTAATTGTATTTATTATATTCTTTCATTATCATATGTGTCATTAAGGGGGTGGTTCCCTGGAATCTCAGGGCCTTCCAGCCTCTCCCAGCCTCGTGGTGCGGCCTGTGTGTCCCTGTGGGTGTGTGTGTCTGTGTGTACCTGTACATGCGTGTACGTGTATAGCGTGTCCCTGTGTGTGTGTCTCTCTGTGTCCCTGTGTGTGTGTCTGCGTGTATCTGTGTGTACCTAGATTTTGTGTTTGCATGTGTCTATGTGTGTGTGTGTGTTCCAGCTGCACGGAACAGCACCTGCCTTTTCACCTGCCTATGTGTCCACCTGGGCACTCGTGGGGATGGGACTGCCGTGGTCACTGAGCTTGGCCCCCCGGAAACAGAGGGGAAATGACGTGGCGATGGCTCAGCCTGTGCTTTATTCTGAGTCAGCTACAGCTGGGGCATTTACTCCTCAAGTTGGGTTTCAGACCATTTGAAACACAAGTCTGCTCAGCTGGAAGGGCTCCGAGAGGATGAATGTCCGTCACCGCCTTTGTTAAAAGGAGGAGGGTGGGGGCGTGTCCTGCGGAGACCGGGTCTCCAGGTGAGCGGAGAAGGAGGGCCGTCCCCCTGAGAGCCGCCCACTCCTCCCAGGATACTCGCTGGGTGGCGACGGCCAGGCCTCGCGTCCCCCCACCCGGGGCACAGGCCACCTTTGCTCACAGCCGCAGGCCCCTGGCAGGTGATTTTATCCCAGCCCTGCTTTCTCTTTAGACCAGCCCCGCCTGGTCCAGGCTCGGAGAAGTCACGGGCTGCCCTGGGCTGATGAGGCCCGCAGCTCGAGGAGGAGCCCTGTGGGTCGGGCCGGTCCCGGGCTTCGGGGAGCTTGCCCAGAGAGCCCTGTTTATTTTCATTTATAGGGGGTCCAGGGTAGGGTCAGGGGCGCTATGCAGACCAGGGGCCGGGCAGCTAAAATGTGGGGTTGAAGTTCGAATGCAGACAAAAAGCAGGGTGAGCCCTGCGGTGTGGGTTTCGGTGAAGAGTGGAAGGACTGCGGCGGGGAGGGGTGTCCAGGGCAGCTGCGGCTTCCCTCTCTCAGGTAAAGCTCAGCACCTGCCTCACCTCAGTGACGGGTCACCGGGATGCCGTAGCTGAGGCTTTGGGGCGCAGGGGTGCGGCTGGAATGGAGGCCCCCCAGCCCCGCCCACGGAGGGTCCCGGGCTGCCGCGCCCACGCAGCCCCCACCAAGAAGTGGCCGCACTGGCCTTCAGGTCGACTCAGACAGGGGCCGAGGCCCAGGCGCATCTGGTGGCCGGCTGCTCATCGTCAAGGGCTGCGTCCGCAGGAGGTGAGGTCCCAGGCGGGCACGTGTGCACATCTCACACAGAGCCCGGCCTGCTCTATGACTCACACACAGCGGGCGTGGGGTCTTTCCAGTGGAGACCCCTGTGGGCAAAGGGCTGCCTTCACCAACGCCTTCTCTTCCTGGGGGGCGGCCGGCAGCGCCCCCTTCTCCCTGTTCCCACCGGCTGCACGTGGAGAAGTGGAACCGAAGCAGTGAGGACTTTATTTCCAGGGCAGCGCCATCGCCCAGGTGAGCTGTGCTCCCCACGCCCTGGGGGGACCGTCCTGTTTGTGTGTCCACACCCGCTCGGGGACGGGAGTGAGGCACTGATTCTCAAGGTGGGAAAACCCGGCGTGTTGCAAGGTCCCCGCGCCTGGGGCCACACCCTGGAGTCAGAAATGGTTTGCAAAGATGCACCTGGGCCTTCCAGGGTGGACCCAGCCAGAGCTTCCTGGCCCTGGGAGAAGCGAGCACTGACACGGCCTTGGAAGTCGCGCCTGCTCCCAGCCGGAGCGCACCCTGCAGCCCTGGACACAGGCGGGCGCACTCACTGCTCCCCGGCAGTTCCCGAGCTGACAGCGCTGGCCTCACCTGCACCTGAGAACAGCAAAGGTGGGGAGCCCCCAGAACATGCCCCGTCTGGGTCTCAGTTTCCTCGCCTACTCGAGGGGGTGGTCCCAGCCCCTTCCAAGGGAAACCCAGCTGGGGGAAATGGGGCACCGTTGTTCCCATTCCTGCAACGAAGCGTGTTTCTGGGATCGTGGGCTCCGGGTGTGAGTCTAACAGGTGGGGGAGAGACAGGAGGCTGGTGCCTGGAGGGACCAAGGGTAGCTGTCAGCCGGGCACCCCGAGAGCGACTCCCTGGGGACGGGCACAAGGGCAACAGCCAGGCTGTAAACACCAGCAAACTCCGTACAAGTAATTGATTAGTAACTATCATGTTATTGCAGGGTAATCACGTGGTTATTTCTGCTTTGTGAATTAAAGTGTTACTATGAGATTGGACCATTATGCAGGGTAATTATACACCGATTCACACGCTAACCAGGGGAACAATAGTCAGGTAATCCATAGGATACGTGGTTACTGTACACACGTGGCGTTGTTGTTACCACGTCGTTATGCGTTAACGGGAGGAATAGCCATGCACACAGGTGTCCTTCCTATCACACCCCGTCTGGTGCACAGCCGGACCCCACGGGCAACGCTGGTGACCCCGGGGAGGCGCCCCCAGACTCGCACCGGAGGACTCAGCTTGGCTGGGCCAGTTTTCCAGGAAAGTTGTTCTCTTCCGAGTCCCCCGAGCTTTGGCCGAGGTGGCTGCTCTCCAGAGGCGACAGACAGAAAGGCAGGAACTGGGCAGGGAGCCGTGCCCCCGACCCCACTGTTCAGCTGGTGGCCCGGGGCCACTCCTCTCGCAGTGATGGCCTGACGGTGACCCAGCAGGTGACCTCTCTGTGTGCAGTCGCCCCACCCTAGTGCCCCGAGAAGGACGGGCACACAGCAGGCCGGTGTTCACTCTCCACTCACTCACGTTCCTTCTGCCCCAGACGCCCCCCCGAGAGTAAATCCCCCCAATTCCTAAGTTGAAGCCCTAATGGGATGTGTTGGGAGGGGAACGTCTTTGGGAGGCAATGAGGTCCTGAGGGTGGTGGCCTCGTGAGGGGATTAGTGCCCTATAGGAAGAGGCACCAGGGCCCCGCTCTCTCCGCCGTGTGAGGATCCAGCGAGATCAGCCATCCGTGAACCCGAACTCGGCCGGGCTGGCACCCTGACATCTGACCTCCAGCCCCAGAGGTGGGAGAACCTTCCAGCCCTCATCTGCGGCATTTTTGTTACCGCAGGCCAAGCTGGCTGAGACGGGCTCGGGGAGCTTGGCCCAAAGCTGGCACAGACCACCCCGGGGGTCCCAGGGGGTGTGTTCTGCTTGGAAGGGGGGCTGGGGCCTCCCAGATGAGTGCATGACCCTCCTCGGTCTCTCTGGCCTGACGACCCCACAGAGTAGGCGCTCCGTGGGGCTGTTACTGACCCACAGGCCCCAAAGCAGCTGAGCGAATTCTTACCCAAAGGCCCGGGTTCCGTGAGACCTGTGACACAGTGGCGACTGTTTCAATCCCCAGCGCCGCAGCACTTTGGCGGAATCCGCTCTGTGCCCTCTGCCCAGAAGGTCCTCACAGCTCCCTGCACCACCTGGGGAAATCCTTCCCTCATCCCTAGAAAGTTCCAGGCCGGCCCCCAGGGATTGCTCCCCACTCCGCACCGGGTGTCTTTGCCCTCGTGCTGCTCGGCACCTGTTCTCTTTAAACTCACACCCCCTCCCCACTGACCTGGGCCTGCCGACCATCTGGCTGGCCTCGTGTCACCCCTCGGGGGGCCTCGGGTCTGCCCCCTGAAACCTGGGCGTGCTTGTGACTTTGATGCAAGGACAGCAAAGCCGTGGCCGTGGAGACAACGGGGGCGTCCTCTGTGGGTCCTGGTGGGAGGGCTCGGTGGTCCCGCTGAAAGGAACTCTCGCCCCTCACAACCCCATCAAGGGGAGCCCAGCGCGGGGCCCACCCTCTGCTGCCCTGGGGGCCGTGCAGCCCCTCTAGCCGCCTCCCCAGCCGGCCCTTCTCCCTCTGCACCTCGGCCCCCCACCCAGAGGCCCCAGGCAGAGGCTCAGGGCGCCATCACACTCCCTCCTGTGTCCTCAGCAACGAGACCGCTGGTTAATTAAACTCCGAGCAGGCAGAGGTCGCGGCCGACCCGGGGTCACTCGGCACCACAGCAGCTCAAAGACCCGTTTCGGAGACGCACCCTGTAATTTAGTCGCAGTGAAAAGGGCAAGAAGAAAAGGTCAGTATCGTTCTGAATTAGACTAACTGCTTCCTTTCTGTCGGGGACACCAGCGAGTGGCAGTTTAGCAGTGCGGGGGAAGGTCAGGCGTGTGGGCCCTGGGCCAGGGGGCGGAAGCGGCAGGGTTGGGGAACACGTGCACGTTGTCCACTCTGGCCTCCGGTACAAAGAAGCCCCCCTGGAGGTGTCGCAAACCTCACGGGAAGCCGCTGGGCGGCGGAGCTGGGGGAGGCGGAATCTCCGGGGCTGGTGTTGGGCAGGGAGGGGGCTCTGGGCTGGGAGGACTGGAGCCTGGAGGGACGGGGGAGGTGACGTGCCGGTGGTGGGAGGGGGCATCCTCCCCCGGCCCCCCAGCAGTCGGGCTTGGGGGTCACCCTCGGAGCCACCAGGCGCGGTTTCCCGGCACCGTCGGGCTTCCTCCCGCTGTCTGCCCGTCCTCACTCTTCTTTATTCCTCGGTTTTCCCCTCTTTTTTGTCTCTTATTTTATGTTGAAATGCCCGCCCTGAGAACAGGTCTCTTCTGGGGAGGAGAAGCCAGCAGCCCCCGAGTGGGGCGCGTCCTAGCAGGGAAGGCTAGTCCCTTGGGGGGGGACCCCGGGGCCCCCTGCCTTCCTGCCACTGGGGTCGGCGGGGTCGGGGTCCCCTTGGAGGCACGTGCGGCTCCCCGTGTACCGGCTGTGTCCTCTCACAGGGGGTCGTGTTTGGTGTCTCCTTTTCACATCTCCAAAGCTCTTGCACTACTAACGTAGCATGAATTCTGGGCCATCGTGGCGTTTGTGAGAATCCCCAAGGTCGTCCCTGCAGCAGGTTGAATGGCAGCCCCCCCACCGCCCGAAAAGGTATGACCACCTGGAACTGGGGAGCAGGACGCTGTTTGGTAGAAGGTCTTTGCAGATGTAATTAGGGAGCTTGAGATGAGACCACCCTGGATGAGGGTGGCCCTGAACCCAAGGACAGGGTCCTCAATAGAGACGGGCAGAGGGACAGCTGAGTGAAGACGGAGACAGAAAGAGAGAGCCAGAGACAGAGACAGGGAGGGGGAGAGATAGGGGGAGCCAGAGAGAGTCAGAGAAAGACGGAGAGACAGAGACAGAGAAATAAGCAGAGAGGGAGATACTGAGGACTGACAGGCCCCCGAGGGCGTCCTTGCAGAGAGGGGGGTGGACACCCTGCCAGGCGACTTCCTGCTCTGGTCGTTTCCTAGCTTTCCTCCCTGGACTTGGTTGGCCACAGCTTCAGCTGTGATCACGGGATCAGCCCCACTGGTCAACGCGCAGAGTTGGTTTCCGGAACATACGAGGTCCCGACAAGGCCAGCCTGGCTCCTGGACTCCCGCAGGGCACCTGGGCCCCAAGGTCCTGGTTCTTACCTTTCCGACCCACGGACAGAGCCAGCATCGAGGTTCCCTCGTCCTCCGCCCTCCGTTGTCCCCGGGGGCAGCGGCCTCCTTCGCAGAGCAGGGTGCGGGGTAATTACGGGAGGAAAACTGGATTTTCCCTTAGATCGTGTGGACGGTAAGCGAGTGAACAGAGACGGCAGGCGGAGCAGGAGGGCGGTCGTACCTTTGCGAACGGTCAGCCCGACGGCTGCGGCCTCGGCGCAGGCCCCGCCTTCTCCCTCACAACGGGGACAGTTGGAAGGACGAAAAAAGAAAAAGGAAATTCAACATGCATTTTAAAGAACATGAAAAAACAAAACGGAGTCCTCTCGTTATCTGCCGTGTTGTTATTCAATCGGGTGTGCAGTCTAAAAATAACTTTGCCTTTTACGGAAAAAGAATTAAAGATAATTTCTCACTGAACCTGGCACAGGAGGGAGAATTTAGGAAGACATGGCTCCCTGAGAAAGGCTCCCGACACGGCACCCTCCAAAGCCACGTGACCGAGCGGGCTCCCAGGACAGTTTACGAAGGTCAGCGGCTGTGAGCAGCAGAGAAGGTGCTGGACGCACCAGCGGGGAACCGGGCACTTCCTCGGAACACCTGTGGGAAAGTGGGAGGGCATTCCGACTGGTCCGCTCACGGTCGTTGGGATGTCTTTCCAGTGAGGACACACAGAGTCCCGCAGGGATTCTGTGTGGGATATTCTGGAGCACACGTGTCCTTGCTGCCACACCCAGTGGCCCGGAGGAGGAAGCGGCCACTCTCCATCCTCCGTCTGTTCTCGGTGCCAGAGCAGCCCTGGGAATGGAGGCTGCGGGAGAGCTGGGGCGGGAAGGGCAACTTAATGACAGCCTTCGCTTCACAGTCACACTTAGGTTTGTTTCTGGAAATAAATCCGCACTCAGTGCAGTAACAGCAAATTATGTTTTCTCAGTTTTCTGCTTTACTCTAAAGAGAACAGATCATTATCTGATCGTCTGGTTCCAAACAAATGGTCACAGGGGAGGGAGGCCAGTGGAGGGAGCTCAGAGGAGCGATAAAAGACACCGTTATGATCAGACCCGGGGTCCAGGGTGAGCCGAGGGGCCCTGCTGGCCAAAGGCTGTTAGTGGGGTGCAGAAATCGCCCCCGTGGTGCAGGGCGCCGTCTCAGGTCCCACCACGGCAGAGTTAAATTGATGCAGATGCTGCGAGCCATCGACCTGCCAGAAAGGATGAATGGGGGCCTGGGTGCCAGCAGTCGTGTTTCCAAAATCACCCCTGCCCGCCGGTGCTGACCCGCTCGGGGCTCCTCCTCCTCTGCCTTGCCCAGGTGAGGGGCAAAGGGTGGATTCAGAGCCAGGTTTCTGGAGGGAAACCATCTCCCCATCACACATGTGAGTCTCTGAGCAATTGGACACAGAGCCTGGCGCATCTGCTTTTCAGAATCCATGCATTCACTAAGCCCCACGGGGACTGTCCACACCTTGCTGGTCCCGAGGGAGGCTGGAGGGTTACACCACAACCTGTTTCTCCAGCAACTGCATTCCCAGTAGCGACCCAGGAGAAACGACAACACATGTCCACGCGGAAGCTTGTAGATGTGCATTCATAGCAGCCTTACTCCCAGTGACCAAAATGGAAACAACCCAAAGGTCCATTAACGGATGAAGGATAAGCAAGATGTGGTCCATTCACGCAGTGGAACATGATTCAGCCGTAAAAAGGATGAAGCGCCGACACAGGCTACACGTGAATGAGCCTCGAAAACAGGATGCTGATTTAAGGAAGCCAGACGCATACTGTAGGATCCCGTTGATGGGAAACGTCCAGAACAGGCACGTCTGGAGAGACAGGGACTGGATCAGCTCGCTTAGCGCTGGGGGAGGAGGGTGATCGCTAAAGAGTGCAGGTTTCCTTACTGGGGTGACGAAATGTTCTAAAGTCGACTGTGCTGATGGGTGCACAACCCTGTGAATAGACTAGAAGCCACTGAATCATCCGCTTGAAATGGATGAATTACACGATATGTGAATTATTATCTCAGTAAAGCTGTTGAAGAGGAAGGATTCAATCCTCTATAAAAGGACGAAAAGAAACTACAACCTCACCAGTTGTGGGGCTGCTGGGGGAGTCCTGGACCTGTGAGGGGCTCTGCACAGCACCGGGGGCTTGGGGTGAGCCCCCCTGAGGAGATCGGTCCCCTCGCTGGCCTGGAGGGGCTTTCGCTCTTATTAGGGGCTGGGCTCAGACCTCAGCCAGCATCCCTGGTCCCTCCCCTCCCCCCAAGGAGACCCCTGGCCCCTCCCCTCCCCCAAGGAGACCCCCTGGCCCCTCCTTCCCCCCAAGGAGACCCCCTGCCCCTCCCCTCCCCTCCCCCAAGGAGACCCCTGGCCCCTCCCCCTCCCCCAAGGAGACCCCTGGCCCCTCCCCTCCCCCCAAGGAGACCCCTATCGCCCCTCCCCCTCCCCCAAGAAGACACCTGGCCCTTTACTGGGGGGGCGGGCTTGGCGCCCTCCTCCTGGCAGCTTCCTCAGGTTTGGGGCTGACATCTGCTCCCTCCCATGAGACTGGCCTTGTAGCTCATCCTTCTGTGTCCAGCCCAGATGGAGGGAGGTGTTGCCCAAGCTGGATGGACGGACGCTGCCTGTGTGCGCACACCTTGGGCCACAGTGGGTGTTGGGGTGAGGCCAAGGACCCCCACATAGAGAGGGCAGTCAGAGCGAGGAGGGCGGGATCAGAGAGGGTGGGCAGGGGTGCGGGGCCTCTCCACCGCGTCCCAGCCAGGGAGCGGCTTCCTCCTCTCCTGACCCAGGGACCGTCTGAGAGCCAAACTCTGAGGGTCACTGGACCCAGGGGGGAGGGGTCTGCCTGGCCCAGCCCCCCATGGGGAAAGGGGTCCCACAACCGCAGAGACTCCCTGACAGCAGGGTGGCGGCACCTCCAACACCCGCCAGAGGGAGGCCCCTCCCGCCCCCCCAGCTGGGCAGAGGCACTCAGACTCCGAAATCGAAAGCGTACTTGTTAAACCTGGCCTATAACTCATGATTAGATTTTAATTTCAATACACTTTGTTAAAAATAGATCGGCTCTCACCAAGAGCAGGGCCGCAGGAAGGGGCTTTACATGGCTCGTCCCTGGAATATGAATAGCATGGAAAATGTTATTAGAGTAATTTTTCATCACGAATAATAAATTAATAGAAGAATTTGGTAGTGCCATGTGACACCCCGGGTAAGAGTGGGCTTTGTTTTAGCAGAGTGGGGAGAGGGATTGGGGGTGTTGGTGGAGGATGGGGCAGGCGTTATCAGGGTGAGGTATCTGTAGGGACGAGGGACCCCCAGACGCATCCTGGGTGGAGGATGGGCTTTGGGACCAAATCCTGTGGAGCTTTTGAGCTGAATGAGTGAGGCCTGGACAGACCAGCTCGGCCAGGTCCTTATTTCCTCAGAAATGCTAGAAAGAGGGTACAATCCAGAAGTTCCAGTAACACACTAGCCTGTCAGGTGGGGCGTGTGTTTTATTCTTCTCCACACCCCCTGCAAGTTTCCCTAATGCTTTTTTTCCTCCTAGGCAAAAGTCAGGAATTTTTCAAGTCACCAAAGATCTGGAGAAATTGTTAGACTGAGCACAGGGGGCTAATGAAAGAACGAGGGTACATCTCTGGGGCCCAGGGGTCTCCTCGGCCCTCTTTGCTGCTCAGACACCTGAGGTCAGACCCTTGCCATACGGCCCACAGGACCCACACGACGGTAGGTCACAGGCACAAGCGTGCAGGGTCCTGCTGCTGAACCAGAGCCCAGGACAGAGAGTCTCACTGGCTCAGCCTGGGTGAGGTGTCCCCTCCTGGCCAGTCAGCTATGGCCAAGGCAGATGGGGATGTGGGACTGACCTTGAAGATGGAAGTGGGATGTGGGGTAGACCATGAAAATGGAGGTGGAATGTGGGGTTGACCTTGAAGTTGGAGGTGGGATGTGGGGTTGGCCTTGGCTGCCGCTCAGACCTCCTGACACCCTCTCGGTTTGGGGCTGCAGGCTGGGCGGAAGGGGGCTCCGACAACGCATCTTTGTGGGAGCCCAGCTTCCATGGCATCTGTGAGCACATAATCGCTCGCGCAGACGCGCACGCGCCCAGCCCCGGCTTTATCCCGCCCTCTCTCTTCTATAGTGTCTTCCCCTGCAACTGACAATTAATGTTGCAAAGAACACGAAAAGGAGGGGAAATTACAGCAATTCATCAACTGAAGTTATAGGTGTAGACACATGTCAGCAGTGGGAACAGTTTCTATCAAAATTAAAGTACTTAGAGATTTTCCTTAAATTTCAAATTATGCAAATCCCATTTCCCGAGCCGCTGCAGGATTACCCAGAAGCACTGCACACGCAGTCGTGACTGCGGGTCCCTCCCTCCCCGCGGCTGCTCCCTGCCTGCCCAGCTCACGACTGGCCCAGAGACCAGGCCCGGGAACCGGGCGGGTCCTTCCGCGAGGAGGACCTGGGGCTCAGAGGCCAGCAGAGCTGCGCCAACAGGCCGGGCGGAAACAGGCGCTCACTTAGTCACCGTCCCTGCCAAGTGTTTATCCACCGTGTCGCGGCTGTCGGCCGGGAGGGACGGTCATTGGGGCATTCGGCCACCTCCTTGCACTGTGGCCGGGGCAGGTCCAGGGCGGCTGCGAGCAGAGCCCAGACGGGTCCAGGTTCTCGCTATGAGCCAGGCTCCTCCGGCTCAATGTGCCCAAGAGCCCCCTGGAACCCGTGTTAGTATGCAGATTCTGATGCCAAAGGTCCAGTTCTGCATCTCTAACCAGCTCCCAGGTGATATGGCAGGATCTCCGAGGCGTGACCGTGGCCTGAGGTCCCTCAGGGCTGGGCTATCCCTGGAGACCCACACGAACTAGGCACTGCTGCTGCCTGTGACCTCAGCTGGCTGCCCCCGCGGAGGGGGAGGCCGGACAACCTCGGCCCCGAGTTCTGGGGCCCAGTCTTGCCTGCCTGGGAACCAGGCATTGCGGTTGTCTTCTGGCCATTACCTCTGGGAGGCGGACATGGTCCCGCAGCTCTGTCCCCAGGCCTCGGGCACTGTCACTTAATTTCAATGTAATTGATGTCGAATTGGGTACCCAGGTCCCCTGTGAAATGCCTAATGAATTCACCGTGATTAATGGTATTCCAAGTTCAGGACGGTGGCCAATCAGAGCCGCCACTCCTGACGAGGTTAAGCGGGCCAGGGACGCCCGCAGACCCAGGGGGAGCAGGGAGGGGCATCTTGGACGGCACCAGCCCCAGCCTCTCTGCGGCCCCCAACCCACAGACCACATAATTAGCTGTTCTGCAGGGCAGGGAGCTGGGGGAGCAGGTTTCTCGTAAGTAGGAGAGTGAACGCGAGGAGGGGGAGGGAGATGGGGGCTTTGTGGGCAGGGCTGGGGGCCTGGCGGGGAAGAGGGGAGGGCTGGCCCCCCACTCCTGCTCCTGAGTCTAGGGCACTGAGCGCCTTGCTGCTTGCTGAGGCCCCAAACCCTCTAAAATAGAGATTCCTAGCTTTGGGGCCAGAGGGCAACGGTGTTTGACTTATGCTTTCAAAGACCCCGCCAGGGGTCAGACACCAGCGCGGCCACACAACCCTAGTCCAGCGCACCCCTGCTCTGGGTGGTGGGAGCCTGCCTCTTGGGGTCCCACCCTCCTCTTTGTTAGACCCCACCTCTCCATGGAGGGGCAGAGGGGGCGGAGGGTCAGTGGTCACAGTGGGTACCGGTGCTTGACGGAAACTTCTCCCTCAAGGACAGTGTGGCCGAGAAGTGAGGGGACCAAGGGGGCCTCCAGTGAAACTGTTTCCCAAAAGGCCACCCCCTGGTACCCCAGTGGGGACATGGAAGCAGAGCCACCCCACCAGGTGACCCCGGCACTGCCCATGACCCTCAGAGTAGCCGGAGAGGCTCCCCCGGATCCTGCGTGTGTCCTGCTCAGGCCCAGTTCACACTCCAGCACCACAGAGACCAAAGGGCCCACGGCCACGGCCAGCTCTGCCAGCCAGAATCACCCCCACCTGTGGGACCAGAACGTAGGAGGCGGATGGGCAGGTCCACCGCCGTGCCTGGCCCTGGATGGGAGGGGCTCTGGCTGAGACGCCCCCGGGTCTGCGTAACTCCTCACTCACGCCATTAGGGGCAGACAGGGGCTTGGGTCATAACGTTCGCTGACGATGTGAAATCTTACATGTGTCATAACTTGGAGCTCCTCCCCAAGATCAACTGGTCAGCAACTGCTGGGTGATGAGTCCCCCCAAACTCAGCAGCCCACACAGTAACTTATCGCTGCCGCGTGTCTGGGTGTGTGTTGGGGGGGTTCTCCTCCTGTTCCTCTTCCTCCTGCCGGGGGGCTTCACGGAGGTGGTGGGAGTACACAGGGTGGGTGGGCCCACCGCACATGCCGGGCCCCGGCTGCCCTTGGCCACAGCGAGTGTGTGGCGGCACCTCACCACGGTTCTAACCTGTGTTTCCAGATGAACAGTGGGGCTCAGCACATATTCCCGTGTCCGCTGCCTCTTCCCTGAGTTCACATGTTTTGCCCATTTCTCTGATGGGTGGTCTGGCTCCTCCTGGCTTGTAGATGCTGGACATGAATCCTTTGTCAGATTTGTGTCGCAAATTTCTTCACCTCTGTGGTTTGTCTTTCACCCTCTTGGTGGACAGACCTTTTTTTTTAAAGATTTTTTTTTGATCTGGACCATTTTTAAAGTCTTTATTGAATTTGTTACAATATTGCTTCTGTTTTATGTTTTGATTTTTTGGCCTCGAGGAATGTGGGATCTTTGCTCCCTGACCAGGGCTTGAACCCGCACCCCCTACACTGGAAGGCGAAATCCCAACCACTGGACCACCAGGGAAGTCCCGAACAGACCTTCCTAAGTGTAAAGTTTTCAACCTTTCCCCTCCTTCTGTGTCCTGAGAAATCTCTTACCGCCTGAAGGCCATGAAGATATTCTTCTACATTTTATTTTGGAAGGCTTATCGTTTTGCTTTTTTCATTGAGATCAGCAACCTTCTAGAACTAATTTCTGTGTATGTTGTGAGGAGAGACCAGACTCTTATTCAATGCACAATCAGTACAGGGAAACGGCAGCCGATGGGGAGTGGGGTCTCCCTGCTCGCTCCTGAAAGACCCTCTCTCTTCCTAACTGGTCCTCCCTTGTCCTGGAAAACTAAACTGTGAATTCTTGGTAACAATAAATGTTAATGTCTCAGCTGAAGAGAAAACAGAGGTCCTGCCTGTCCAGGCTCGGGGGCTCCTCAGAGGAGGTGGCGGAGGCACCGGGATAGTTTTCTGGGTGACGGTGAGAAGCCCCAGGCCTTCGTCCCTGAAATGGGAAGAGCAGGGCAGCCTCGACCCCCACAGGCCGCCATGGGGATGAAAATACACAGTCGATGCCCAAATGCTCCGGCAACATTTGTTGGAAAGGCTCCTTCCTCTGAGAATTGCTTTTGCATCTTGTAAAAGATCGTGTGGGCATGTTTGTCTGGGCCTGTTTCTGGGCTCTGGGCTTTGCTGCCTTGGTCTGTTCATCTGTCGCTCCTCTGTCTCCATCACTGTAGCTGTGTAGCTGCTGAATTCCTGCTATTTTTCCATCCTCTTCAAGGTTGGTTTAGCTGTTCTAGGGCCTGTGCTTATTTGTATGGATTTGAGAGTAAGCTTGTCCATGTCTACAAAAACCTTGCTGTGATCTTGGTAGGAATTGCATTTTTTTTCCTTTTTTTTTTTTTTTGGCCACACCACGCAGCATGCAGGATATTAGTTTCCCGACCAGGGATCGAAGCTGTGCCCCCTGCAGTGGAAGCACTGAGTCCTAACCACTGGACCGCCAGGGAATTCCCAGGAATTTCATTTTTAAAGCCACATATGAATTTGGGAAGAATTGATATCTTTACTATGTAAAGATGAATCTTCCAATCCATGAACATAGCTTGTCTATCCATTTATTTACATCTTCTCTGATTGCTTTCATCAGCATTTTATAGTTTTCAGTACACAAGTCCTGCACATGTTTCATTGTATTTACACTTAGTATTTCATTTCTTTTTTTTAGCAATTGTAAGTGGTACTTTATGTTTAATTTTGGTGTCCACGTGTTCTTTGATATTATGTAGATACACAAATGGTTTTATATGCTTATCTTTTATCCTGTGACCATGCTAGACTCACTTATTAGTTCTAGAGGGTTTTTTTTTTCTTTTGTGGGTTCCTTGGAATTTTTTACATAGACAATTTTGTCATCTACAAATAGGGACAGTTTTATTTCTTCCTTTCCAATTTGTATGCCTTTTATTTCTTTTTCATACCTTATTGCACTGGCTAGAACTTCTAGTACAATGTTGAACAAAAATGGTGAGAGTAGGCATCCTTGTCTAGTTCTTAACCTTAGAAGGAAAGTATTCCATATTCACCATTAAGCACAATTCTAGTTGTAGGTTTTGTTGTAGGTGCTCTTTATCAAGTTGAGGACATTTCCCTCCACTCCTACATTGCTGAGAGTTTTTATCATGAATATGTATAGAACTCAAATGCTTTTTCTTCATCAACACATATTATCATATGATTTTTCTCCATTAATCTGCTACATGGTAGACAACATTGATTTTAAAATGGTGAAAAAGTCTTGCACATCTGGAATAAATCATACTTGGTCATGGTCTATAATTCTTTTATACATTGCTGGAGTCAATTTAGTAATATTTTGCTGATATTTTTGTGCCTAAGTTATTGAGAGATATTGGTCTTTTTCTTTATTTGTTTTGTTTTGTTTGTTTGGTATTGTCTTTGGTTTTTTTAAAATTTTTTAAAATAGGATAGAAGCTTTTTTTTTTTTTAATTTTACACTTTATTTATTTATTTTTGGCTGTGTTGGGTCTTCGTTTCCGTGCATGGGCTTTCTCTAGTTGCGGCGAGTGGGGGCCACTCTTCATCACAGTGCGCGGGCCTCTCACTGTTGCGGCCTCTCTTGTTGCGGAGCACAGGCTCCAGATGCGCAGGCTCAGTAGTTGTGGCTCACGGGCCTAGTTGCTCCATGGCATGTGGGATCTTCCCAGACCAGGGCTCAAACCCGTGTCCCCTGCATTGGCAGGCAGATTCTCAACCACTGCGCCACCAGGGAAGCCCTCTTTGTCTGGTTTTATTATCAGAGTAACATTGGCCTTATAAAATGAGAAATATTTCTTCATCTTCTATTTTCTGAAAGAGGATATGTAAAATTGGTGTTCGTAGTCTTTAAATGTTTGGTAGAATTTTCCAGTGAAACCATCTGGATCTGCAGATTTCTTTTTTTAAGTAGCTTTTAAATTACAAATTCATCTTTGATGGTTATTGGACTATTCGGGCTGTCTATTTCATCTTGGTCGAGTTTTGGTAATTTAGTATTTTGGCCCATTTCTTTTAAGTTATCAAATTTATGAGCATAGAGTTGTCCGTAGTATTCCCTTATTTTCCTTTTAGCTGTGGATGGGTAGTGATATCCCATGTTTCATTCCCGATATTGTGATTTTGGTCCTCTCTCCTTTCGTCCGTGTCAGTCTTTTTAGAAGTTTATCAAATTTGTTGATTTTTTTTTTTTTGAGTAAACAGCTTTTTGTTTTGTTGACCTTCTTTATCATTTTCCTGTTTTCAGTATCATTGGGTTCATTTCCTATCTTCCTTGTTTCCTTCATTTTGCTGACTTTGGGCTTATTTTGTGCCTCTTTTCTCTAGTATCTTGAGATGGAAACTCAGATAATTGGTTTGGTACCTTTTTTTCTCTTCTAATTTAAACTATAATTTTGGAGCTATGAATCACCCTCTCAGCAATGCTTTCGCTGCATCCCACACACTTTGATATGTAGCATTCTCATTAAATTTGTTTTAAAAATTGAGGTGAAATTCACATAACATAAAATTAACCATTTAAAAGTGAACATTTAACTAGCATTTAGTACATTCAAATATGCAACTACCACCACCACTATTTAGTTCCAAAACACTTTTATCAGAGCAAAAGAAAATTCTGTACCCATCAAGCAACCCATTCTCCCTTCCCCGAAGGCCCTGGCAACTACCAATCATCTCTCTGTCTCTATGGGTTTACCTATTCTGGATATTTCATATAAGTAGAATCATATAATATGTGATATTTTGTGTCTGCCTTCTTTCACTTAGCATAATGTTTTTGAGGTTCATCTTATAAAGTTACATATAACTAGCCTGTAAAACTTGGGTTTAGAGGTGTTGGGGGGAAATGATAGGGGTGAAGTTCAATTATTTATTTAATTTCTTTAATGGTAATTTGTCTGTTCATTACTCTTGCTATTTTTGAGTCAACTTTGCCATGGTTTTCCTAGTAAAATTACTTCGACATTTTCAAATTTACTGGCATAAAAATTCTCAGTGCAATTTATGGTTTTTAAAATCTCTAGTGCATCTGCAAAGTTCAATATCTTAATTTTTCTATCCTATTTTTAGCATCTCTCTCCCCACTCCCTTTTTTTCTGTCTGATCAGTTTTGGAGGAATCAGTTCTGGGATTTGCTGGTCTCTATTGCTTCATCAGTCAATTAATTTTGCCCTTATTTCCCTCCTTCTACTTTCTGTAGGTATGCTCTTTGGTCCTCCTTTGGTTTCTTTTTGCTGTACCTTCTTGCTGCAACTATGAACAAAAATCATAGGAGCTTCATGGTTTTAAAGTTAATGTTTTAATTTTCCTCTAGGATTTCCTCCTAAATGCATATGATTTTAGAGTACATTATTAAATTTCTGCATGTTTCTTTCTGCTGATTTCTAACTTAGTGACTGGATTTGACTCCCTCGTGGAAAGATTTTGAAAGGCAAGTTTTCCCAGAAATTTGGACTGTGAGTGTCTTAAAGATGGGCCAACCCAGCAATCTCACTACTGGGCATATACCCAGAGAAAACCAAAATTCAAAAAGACACATGCACCCCAATGTTCATTGCAGCACTATTTACAATAGCCAGGTCATGGAAGCAACCTAAATGCCCATCAACAGCCGAATGGATAAAGAAGATGTGGTACATATATACAATGGAATATTACTCAGCCATGAAAAGGAATGAAATTGGGTCATTTGTAGAGACGTGGATGGACCTAGAGACTGTCATACAGAGTGAAGTAAGTCAGAAAGAGAAAAACAAATATTGTATATTAATGCATATATATGGAATCTAGAAAAATGGTACAGATGAACTGGTTTGCAAGGCAGAAATAGAGACACAAATGTAGAGAACAAACGTATGGACACCAAGTGGGGAAAGCAGGGCTGGTGGGGGGGGATGAACTGGGAGATTGGGATTGACATATATACTCTAATATGTATAAAATAGATAACTAATAAAAACCTGCTGTATAAAAAATAAATTAATTAAATTAAATTAAAAAAAAAAAAACGACCGGCCTGAGGGTACTCCCTGAAGGGTCAAGATGACAACCAACATTACAGTTTAGATTTTAAAACAATGCTTGTTAGTTTCAAATCTATAGAATACATGAAATCAGGCTAACAAAACCCTAGCATGTTGGGTTAGGCCGTCGGCACATAAGTGGGAACTTCTAAAGTTCCTGGAAACAGGTTCTCTCAGTGGTTTTCCTGGCCCCTTTTTGTCTTGTTTGCCTCTCTAACTGAGAGGGCATGTGGGCTCTGCTGCCACCGTTACCACAAACTTCAGATTGGCGGGAGCTAGATTAATGTGATTTCACTGTAAAAAGTTGACCTTGGGGACCAAAGGGCCAGTGTAAGCTCTGTAAATATATCTCTGTGGAGGTTGCATCGACCCGTCTCGCAGAGATGAGCCCTACCGAGAAGCAGCTGCACATCCAGCATTTTTGAAGCATTTTTGAAGCCTTGGGACCTAGCTATAGGCATCAGATGGGGGAGGCAGGTTAGGACATTTCTGTGCTAAAGCCAGTCTGCGCCATCGTGGCAGCCCAGGCTGAAGTCCTCCAAAGACGCCCCTGCAGCCCCCAGGCCAGGAGTCGGGGAGGCCACACCCCCGCCAGCTGGTGCCTCCTGGACTCCAGTCTTTGCCACAAACTGTGGCCTGGTCGGGAGCCTCTCTTGGGCAGTGATTCTCCACTTTGGTGGGTCACAGCCTCAGGCTGCAGACCGTCCAGAGGACGGTCTTTAGGGACCCTCCCACCCCTTGTTACGTAGAACACAAGACTCATAATTACACCCCTAACCCCACAGTTGAAGGAAGACCCACAGAGGCCTCGAATATAAAAGGGTTTTATAAATTTCAGAGCAATGAGCGAAAGAGAGATATTGTGGCCTAAGTCTTCAACCCCACAGAGCCCGAGATTCTGAAGGAATTGCTTTGGGCTCAGACACACCTGGGGAACCAGGCCAGATGTTGGCATCCCCAAGGCCTATCCTCTGTCTCTTGATTTCAAAGGTCCTGCTCCTGGGCCTCTGCCGTCGTGCCCTGTAGCCCAGCCCTGACCGCCCTGAGTGAGTTCATCCCGAGCTGGGCCTGAACACAGTGGAAGTCAGGGAGGCGCCTGGGTGCCTCAGCCTCCGTTCAGGGCCTCTCCTCCCGGCCCCTCGGGGCACACCTGCTCCCTCCCCTCCCGTGGAGAATGGTCCTGCCCTGGTGCCGTGGCAGCAACAACCTTGCCGGTGGGAGGTCTGGGCCAGGTGGGGGTGGGGAGTGCAGAGTAGGGAGAGGACCAGTGTGAGGGCGGCACAAAGGCCGTGGGGACAGCAGACCAGGCCCAGGACAGCCTGGAGGCCATGTGGACCTCGTCAAGGGAGAGGACAGACCGGTAAGTGGGTTCCCAGTGCAATGACGGTGCAGAGGTAAGGCAGCAGGGGTGGGGCCAGAGGGGAGAAGCCAGAGGGGGGTGGGTGTCTTGGGAGCTGTAGGGGGGTCTGGTGGGCGTTTGTGGCCATGAGTAACAATTGTTCCACCCCTAGAGTTTACTAACACTCCCCTGGGCACTGGCTCAGCAGGTCCTCAGCACCGTGCAGGTAGCCTAGTGACCCATTCCCCAGACAGCAGGACTGAGGCTGGAGGTCGGGTGAGGTGGCTGGTGCCAGCCTGCCGCCCCAGAATTTGAACCCTGGCTCTGACTCCAGCTGCTGTCCTGCTCTGCCCTTCCCCTTGGGGCCTTGCTGCTCAGGAGGAGACCTGGCTTCTCTGAAGTGGCCCTTCCCCAGGGGAGCCAGGCTCAAGATGGAGCTGAGAGCCCCCAGGCAGGTGCCCCCTGAGTCCAGGTGAGTGCAGCAAGGCCAGGATCAGGCAGAGCATCGGGGCACCCGAGACATCCCTGCCGACGCCACTCTGTGCAATCTGAGTGGCCGGGAATTTACAAGTTTCCATCAGACTGGGGGATTGCAGGGGGCGGGGGGGGGTGTCTCACAAACTCTCAGAATAATTGTCCCAAATCTCTGCTTCCCTCTGCATGCAAACGGGCTGTGCCAATCTTTTTTTTTTGTCTTGTTTTACCCAAGATACACTTGACCTCAGAAAGCCTGTCACCCATCTGTCAGAGAGCCTTTAAAAAAGTAATTACCTGTGAACCTAAAACGGCTCTAAAAGATAGTCTTTAAAAAAAGTGATTGAGAGAGAGGTAGATTTAAGAATTTTAATGTAATTAGTGAGCTGGCAATTTCTAGGTGAATTTCTGCATCTCTTTCCAATGGAATTTTTCTTTTCTCTTTCTCTCATTTTTAGCAGTTAAAGCAAGGTGTCATGATCACCCTTGAGATATTTTTGTTTAGGATGGCCGGAACTCTCACACTGGAATAATGAGACTTTGGAACATAAAACTGCTTCTGAACAAAAAGTCAAACATAAAACTGCTTCTGAACAAAAGTCAAACAAATGAGGCGTTAGCACTCAAGAGGCATTGAGTGTGTCTTTAGGAAGCAGAATGGGAACGAAATTCAGCAGGTAGCACTAAACCCACACGCTCGTTTGCTGCCAGAAGCTCTGTCATCACAAGAGCACCAGCGGGGTGTGAAGTGGGGTTGGGGGTCTCTGGGTCCTTGTGTTCTGCTCCTGGCAGGAATCCAGGCATGTGACTGCCCAGAATTGACGCCTGGGACCTGCCTCTCGGTTTGGGTCCCCCAGAGACAGATGTACACATACAAGTGCACAGACACGCGTGCGCACACCGGCTGCTCCTGGCCCCCCGCGGCTGTGGAGAAAGGCCCTGACCAGAGAGAAACAGAGGAGGCAGGTGGGCTCAGCTGCAGCATGTGAGGGGGCGGCCCAGGGGAGGGGTGGAGCTGACTGCATCTGCTCTGCTTAGATCTAAACCCGCTGTGACATTTCCCAGTATTTGCAGTTTGGGGAGCACTTTTATGTATACAAAGTAGCCACTAAGTGAATAAATGGGACCTTGTTTCTCCTTCAGTAAATGCGAGCTGAGCTCCCAGGCAGAGGCAGACCCAGTTCCCTGCCCGCCCTCGGGGGACTCTGGTGTGTGACCTTTGTCCTAATGCGCCAGGGTGCTGTCAAGGGGGCCTGAGGCACCGGCTCTGACTGTCCCACAGTGCTGACAGAACCGGGAGTGAGAAGCAAATGATCTGCTTTGGTTTTGCACGTTATCATGAATTCTCCAAGCAAGACTCCCCAAACAGATGTCTAAGAGTTAAGGGTGAAGCTTTCAGTCGTAACGCCAGGTAGGAGGTCTTACTCAACATCTTGGCAGTGCCAGGTGGATAGAGCCCCCTCCCCTCACACGCACACACAGTCACGTATACTCACACACACAGACACACACCACCTGCGTGCATACGTACGGGCACATATACAAATGCGCGTGCACACACACAGAGACGGCAGAGAGACAGTGGGTGGGTGGCTTAGGAGCAGAGGACACTGGTCTGGTCCCAACCCTCTTCAAAGGCACTGGGACCTCCCCAGGACTCAGCTTCTTCATCTGTGAAATGGGGTTGATGGTTCCTGCACAGCCTACATCTTGAGAAGACGATGAAAAATCAAATGAGACAACAGACAGGAAGATCCGTTTGAGGGTGAGAGCTCCTTCTGGGCTTAAGGACCCGTTACCAATGCAAGGTTGCTAATATTGTCCCCTGACCTGTGAGCTGAGGACAGCTGAGGCTGAAGCAGACCTTGGCGGACTTTGGGCAGGTGCGGGTAGGGGCAGTCGGTAGTGAAGTGACCCCCGGCTTGGGAGCATGCGTGCACGAGGCAGGTGCCGAGGCGCCCTCCCCAGGACAAGGTAAGACCCGGTCTTCACGGAGGTGCCAGAGTCAATGGCTTAGATGCAGAGCCCAAAGGCAGCTACCTAGTGCCTGGCCAGGTTGAAAATTACAGACAGGGTAGGAGGACACAGGGGTCCCCTTCTCCCCCACTCCTTCTCTCCCTAACGTCTTTAATCGGTGCCGGAAAAGGTAGCATGCTAAAACCGAGGGCTTCTCACAGGGAGGTCTCCTCTGCCACCGCCTGCTCAGGGAGAGCTTCCCAGCACCCAGGCCAAGCCGGGCACCCCGTCTATGCCCTCATCATACAGCATGTTTCCTCTTTGTGGCCCTTACAACAGGTGTAATCACACGTCCATTCATGTAATAATAGGAGGTCTGTCTGTCCCACTGGGTTGTGAGATCCACGGGGGTGGGGGCCAAGCCTGGGTTTCCTCTCACCTGAACCCCCCATGTGGCCCAGAGCCAGGAACAGAGTACAGCAGCACCCGACCTTCGGCCTTTTAGCCGCTTGCCTCTTGTTTCATGAAATGCAGTGAAATGCCAGTGCACACGTCTTCCAGTGGGAAAAAGTAATTTACAAGTTCCTTGGAGTTCACTGCAATGAAACCTACTGTCCACGTGAGCACACCTGTGAGCAGCCAGATGGCTGTGCCGGTAGCAGCCACAGAGCTGCGCAATTGCAGGGTTATGTCCTGGAGAGAGCACGGTCGGGGGTGGAGGGACACCCAAGGGTCCGGTGGGCAGAGGGCGGGAGTTGAGAGGCTCCATCCAGCACCTTGGACAGCGCCTGCCCTCACAGCTCCAGCGTCCGGGTTTGCTGTTTTCTTGGGGCCCCAGGATTAGGATGGGTTGATTGCACAAAGCCATGATGGACGTAGTTTCTCTGGGACCAGAGTGTCTGCTTTACCCCTCAAATCATCCCCCTGACTCAGAACAAGAGGCACGTTCTAGCCCCAGGTCACCGCCAGCTCCTCTGCTGTGTGATCTGAGGGGAGTGTGGGGGGGGGGTCTCCTCACCACACCTCGGGGCCACAGTTCCACCAGCAGGATGAAGTCAATCTTGTCGAGGGTCCTTAGGTATTACCTGCTCTGTGTTACTGGGTCACGTTCCAGCATCTTCTCTACTCCCTGGTCAGAACCTCTGTTTTTGGCTGTTTCTACAGCCAAGAAGTGGTCTGTTATTCGCTCCTGTACCTCCAAGGGGGCACAGTGCTGGCACATGGTTGGAGCTATACATAATCGTTGACTGGATGAAAAGAACACAACTTTCTGGTCTCCTTCCTGTAACCTCGATTGTGTAGATGTCAACAGAATTCAGTTTAAATGTGAAAAGAGAAAAGCAAACAAACCTAAAAACTGTGGGCCCTCCACGGAGTCAGCACTTTGCCAAATGCAGGTGTCCTGAGAGGGGAATGGGGGCTTGTTTTCTGGGTCCGCCTCTCACCAGCTGGAGGGAGTGAACTCGGTGTGCGGTATCACCTTCGGCCGGCCCACTAGTGACGTGTGTGCCCGTGGCTCACAGGTGGCGTCCACAGCGTTCTACCAGCGGCTCACGGCGGCTGACGACTCTCAAGGGGAGAAGCAGCCCACTCGCCCCGGGGCCCCTAAGCTCTCAGGGGACATGAGATATCCCCACACCCAAGCTCCCCGAGTGGCCGCCCAGCGAGCACACGGATGGGAAGCAGGCTGTACCCTGCACACCTGAGCACCTGTGAGCTCCCTGTGGCCGCAGTAAGAGGGACCACAGACTGGGGGCTTCAAACAGCACAGGTGTATCCCTCACAGTTCTGGAGGCCAGACTCCACAATCACCCTGTCGGCAGGGTCCGTTCCCTCTGGGCGCTCTGAGGGGACCCTGTCTCGTGCCCCTCCCGGCTCCTGGCGTCTCCTCCATCCTTGGGGCTCCTGGGCCTGTAGGTGCCTCCCCCCATCTCTGCCTCCATCTTCCCGTGGACTTCTCATCTGAGTCTGTGTGTCTCAAGCCTCCCTCTGCCCATCTCTTAAAAGGACACCCGTCGCTGGGTTTAGGGTCCATCCTAAATCCAGGGTGATCTCATTTAGAAATCCATAACTTAATTACCTCTGCAAAGACCCCTTTCCCAAATAAGGTCCCATTCACAAGTTCTGGGGGTCAGGCCGTGGGCAAAGCTTTTAGGGGCCGCTGCTCAGCCCACCCCCTCCTGATGGCAGAGGGGCCCGGGAAGGGATGCAGGGACTTCTAGCCACTGGCTCCAGGCCGTGTGTTTGGGGGCCGCCTGCAAAAGGGGGGCCCTGAGAGCCAGCCCCCGCCACTGAGCGCCTTCAGTAACCCTGGCCATGCTGTGGAGCTTGTGGGCCTGGGCCTGGAGCCGCTGCCTCCCACAGGCAACGTGGAAAGTGGGATGGGCTCTGTCTGTCTCTCCATCCCGCTGTGTCTCTGTCTCTGTCTCCACCCCTGCCTCCCTCCGGCCCAGGACTGTGGCCCTGGCTTCCCGCCCTGCCCGGCAGCGCCATGTGCATCATCTCTCCCTGAGCTGAGCAGGGCCCGGGTCTCTGCATGGCGGGAGACTCCTTCTGTACCCTGCATTCAGCCGTCCTCTTCAGATTCACGTAGGGGTTTGTGGATAAGACCCCATCCCCCGCCCTTTCTCGTAATTATGCACTAGGTGATGGGGACAGGGGCGGCCCACTCCCAGGAGGAGATGCAAGGGGGCGGGCCTGCAGGGGGCATCCTCTGAGCGGCCCGCCTGCCCCTCCAGCCCCAGCTCCCCCTCGGAGCCCTCGCAGCCCGAGTACACGCACGCACGTGCACCATGTACACGCACGCACACACATGTCCTCCGTGCCGCACAGCTACTGGTCTGAGGCCCCCATCCTTCGGGAGGAGCTGTGTGTGGCAGGTGCCGGCAAAGCCAGGACTGGGGAGACCACCAGTGCCCCCCTGCCCACCTCCCCGTGCACACGCCCGGGCCTCGCCCCTCCCGGTCCAGCGCCAGGGGCTGGGGACAGCGGGGGGCAGAGCCGGCACGCCCTCTCGCCCTACGCCTACCCCGGCCGAAGATGCGCCTGGCGACGCCCAGGAGGCGCCTCCCGCGGCCAAGGGTCGAGGGGGCGTCCTCCTCGGCACCTGCTCCACCGCTGCCCTGAGCCCACCCTTCCATCCCCACAGTCTCTCTCTAAAAGCCCCTTCAGTAAACCAAGACCCCACACACGCCTGCAAAGCCGCTCCACAGCTGAGTCTGTAACTGCCGAGAATTAATTCGCTAATTTCAGCGAACCTGCATCCCTTTTGTCTCATATCAATTAACAGAGAATTAAAAAAGCAATCTCCTCGGTGACTCCTCTCTGGCAGACGAGGCCGCAGAGCTAACGAGGCGAGGCTGCCCTTCCCAGCTCCCCGCGGCCCTGCCCTCCGCGGTGCCTCCTGCGAACTCCGTCCTCTGGCAGGATGTCCCTGAGGCGAGGAGGCTCCGGGGGGCAGTGCCGGCCCGGGGGGTCCCATCGGAGCCTCCAGTGGACACAGCCCCCCACACCAGCTCGGGGGCTTTGGAGGGTTGTCAGTGCAAAGCCCCCCCCTCATCCCGGGCCAGCCTGGCGAGCTCTTCCCTGCCCACCCCACCTTCCTCTTCCACTAGACGGGCGGCTTTGTGTGTCTTTCAGGAGGAGCTTCAATAGCAAAACCCGTGCACACACACGTGTTCACGCGCCTGCATGAACGTGCACATGCCCACACCAGGCATTTCACGTACTTGCACACAGGCGGAGGCACACGCACACGCAAGCACACACACGTGTACACACAAAGCCCCAGAGAGGCTGCTGGACCTGGTGCTGCTGGCGGATGGGTCGGGGGCGGGGTCCTACTTTTGGGGACCAGGCAGCTGTGATGTAACCGCTTTTCCTAGAACATGTTTGCAGGTGGATGGCTCTGAAGCGGTGACAGTGCTGGGGCTTTTCTGCAGGAAAGGACACGGGCGATCGGTGTGTGTTTACTATGTGAGGCGGGACTTGGGGGCAGCTGGGGAGGGACGTTTCTGGCCCCTCTGTTTAGCGCTCATGAGAACCGCGCTCATCAGCGCCCGGCCTAGAGAGGGAGCCCCTGCCCCGGGTGCCCCCCAACGCCCCACGCTGGCTGCAGACGATCTACGGCCCGAACGACTCCACCACCCGGAACCAAACTGTTCGGCTTGTGTTTCAGTGAAGCCACTGCCTCAGCCCATCACAGCAGACGCCTTCCGTCCGCATCTTCCCCAGAAAGTCAGCTGCGCTGGGAATGTCACCCAAAGTTGGGCGTTCAAATCGTGACACTTGTTAGAGTTTATTTCAACCACAACCCTTGATCCGATGCTAATTATGGGGCTGCTTCAGGCACCTCTGGAAGCCTGGAGAGGCTTCTACAGGGCACTGTCGGTGAGGGCCCAGGAGGGGGATCTGTGTGTCTGGTTGGGATGCAGGCCCCACCCCGGCCACTGCCACCCTCCCTCCTGTCGGTAGCAGCTGAGCGGATGTGTCCCCTGCCCCACCCCACACGGTGCTGGTGAGGACATCATGTCTGCAGAGATGCCATCAGGGCATGGACACATGGACCTTTGCCTGGAACAAAGGAGGGATGGCCACAGCGGGTGCAGGGAGCGTGGTCAGCCTAGGGGCCCTTCAAGGGAGGGGCTACTGTGCCCACCAGGACCCTGGCCAGGCTGGGAGGAGGGCCTGGTGGTCTCAGGTGGCACCAGGCCCAAGGCCAGGGGTCCGCCACCAAGGCTGGGAAGCCGCCCGGCTCAGGGGCCCTCACCCAGGAGGGGAGGTCATGCCGGCCAAGGCTGGTGCGGCCTCTGGATGGGCCTGGGTCTGCATCCCCCACCGGGTCCCCCTCACTTGTCGTGCACACTCACATGCACATGCACACATGTGCACCTGCACAGCCTCTGTGCCAGCTCGGGGGTGGGGACCCACCGACAGCTGGGCTGAGCTGCAAACCTTCCTCCAACTCCGGAGTCCCCGACCACAGCTCTCCATCCAAATGGGGGTCCTTTCTGATGGTTCTGCAGCTAGAATCAGCGTCTTTTCAAAAACAATCAGGACACATATTCTGGAATCTCGGCTTCCCGTCTGTGCCGGGCTCAGCCACCCACGCGGGCCCCCAGGTCTGGCTCAGACCCAACTCTGAACTCCACCCCTGCAGCTGGCTTCTTGTTCCAGGGTCTCAGGGGAAGCCGGGTGCTGCTATACGGACACACCACCCCAGGCGATGCGCTCACAGATTCGGGGCCAGAATCCAAAATCAGGGTGTTCCAGGGCTGCGCTCCCTCCGGGGGCTCCAGGGGAGAGTGCGCCCTGCCTCTCCCAGCTTCGGGGGGCTCCAGGCGTCCTGGGCTTGTGGCCACATCCCTCCCGTCTCTGGCTCCATCTTCACGTGGACTTTCCTCTGTGTGTCCCTCTGTCCTCTCCTGTCCTTATAAAGGCTGGATTTAGAGCCCAGACTAACACAGGATGGTCTCATCTCAAAATCCTTAACTAATCACTTCTGCAAAGGCCCTGTGTGAACAAGGTCACATTCTGAGGCTCTGGGTGGATGTGAACTTGTGGGAACCCTGTTCACCAGATGCTGAGGTCCTTGGCCGGCGCCCCCTTCACTGGCCTCACCGTCAGGCTCAGAGGAGACCCCACCTTCAACCTGGGACCCCTCCCCTCCAGACCAGCTACCCTGTCCCAGTTCAATTGAAATGTTGGAAAAACAGGAAATACTTCCCAGTAGAACATACCCAAATACTGCACGGGATGTCCGTACACCCCGCCTCCTGTTGTTTCTCTGAAACTACCATTTGACCAGGTTCCCTGTATTTCACGGGCCGCCTTAGACTCGGCTGGCATCCTCGCTCACAGCAGATGCAGAACCTTCACCCAGAAACACAGAGACGAACACAGAGTGCTTTGTTCCGGCGGTGCCAGCTCCCTGCCTCCTGCGGCCCCTCCTGCGGCCCCTCCTCCCTCCCAGGCATTTCTGGCCCCTAATTCCACACTTATTTACGGTGGTGGCTGTCCCCAGGCCGAGGTCACATCTCCAACACTGGGATTTGGGCGAGCAGAGCTCGGCGCGTGAGCTCCGTATGGGGTGAATCACGGACCGGCTCGTGGGGAATCGGGCAGGCGGGCCAACCTCTCCCTGAGGATTTAAATCCTTCTCGGCCAAAAGGAAGGCAGAGCCTCACGGGGACACGTGGGCCTTGGCAATGACCGCTCGCGTCCACGAGCCAGGCACTGACGCAGTGGGTGGGTGCGGCCAGGACGCCCATGCTGTGGATGGACAGCTGGACAGACCTCAGACACTCCTTGGGCCCCACCAGCCACATGCCCCCGGCCTGGGCGGTCAGGGGCTCTGTCTGCAGCCCGCCAGCCCCTCCCGGCCGCCGGCCCTCCTCATCCTCGGGGACAGGGAAGGACGGGAACCCGACTCCAGGTGAGCCCGTCCCCGCACAGGGGTTCCCCCCGGCACCCCTCGGTCCTCTCCCCCGGCCGCTGTCCTTGCCTGTACGTGTCTCCCGGGGTTCGGGTGCTCTCAGCAGGCTGGGGATGTGCCTACCCGTCCTCGTCCCCTCCCGATGCTCGAGGAGCCCCCAGGGACCGGGTGGCCCGGATGGAGACGCCCCGTCGTCCCGTGCCAGCCCCCAGGTCAAAGGGGCCTCCACGAGGTAAAGGAGCGCTCTGCTCTGCGCGGGCGAACCTCGTCTCCCCAAGCTCAGCGCTCCGCCCGGCGACGCCCACTGCCGGCTGCATGCCCTCCGCCCAGCGCCGTCCACTCTCAGCGGCGCCACCTGTCCCCTCGCCGGCCCCGCCTGGCGGACAGGACAGTGCCGGGAGGAGGGGTGGCCGTCAGGGGCCCGTCCCCGCAGTCCTCCCGCCGGACAGACAGCGCCCAGGCCCCGGCTCCCCCCCAAGGCCAGGAGCCCCCGGAAGGAACGCCCTCGAGGGAGGGCGTCTTGCTCTCAGGGCCAGTGCGTGCCGACTGCCGAGAGAAGAGGGGGACGTGCTGGGGGCTGGGGTATCGCCCCGAAGGGCTGTGGCCAGCAGGTGGCACTGCCCCCCACCCCCACCGCCCCGAACCCCAGGCAGGGCCAGCCTCACTCTCAAGAGGTGAAAAATGGCATTTCCTCCCCACAGAGGGGGGCTGGGATGGATGACCACATGTGCCAGCGACCTGGGGTCGGGGGGGGGGGGCGGGGGGGGCATGCACACACATCCTCATCTCCATGTTCACTTGAACTCATTACCATAGTCTCACAACTCCATCTCCATAGTCCCATTTCCATATTCACGAGTCTCATCTCCATACTCACGTGTCCTCATTTCCATAGTCAGGTGTCCTCCTCTCCACAGTAACGAGGCCCATTTCCATATTCACGAGTCTCATCTCCATACTCACGTGTCCTCATTTCCATACTCAGGTGTCCTCCTCTCCACAGTAACGAGGCCCATTTCCATATTCACGAGTCTCATCTCCATACTCACGTGTCCTCATTTCCATACTCAGGTGTCCTCATCTCCATACTCAGGTGTCCTCATCTCCATAGTCACGAGTCCCTTTTCCATATTTATGCGTCCTCATGTCTATCTTCATTCATTCTCATCTCTGTATTTGTGAATCCCCATCTTCATGATACTCATCTCCATATTCACATGTCCTCATCTCCATAGTCAGGTGTCCTCCTCTCCATAGTCACGAGTCCCATTTCCATATTCATAAGTCTCATTTCCATACTCACATGTCCTCATCTCCATAGTCAGGAGTCCCATTTCCATATTTATGCGTCCTCATATCTATCTTCATTCATTCTCATCTCCATATTTGTGAATCCCATCTTAACGATACTCATCTCCATAGTCAGGTGTCCTCATCTCCATACTCACGTGTCCTCATCTCCATAGTCAGGTGTCCTCATCTCCATAGTCAGGTGTCCTGATCTCCATACTCACGTGTCCTCATCTCCATACTCATGTGTCCTCATCTCCATAGTCAGGTGTCCTCATCTCCATACTCACGTGTCCTCATCTCCATAGTCACGAGTCCCATGTCCATATTCATGAGTCTCATTTTCATATTCATGTGTCTCATCTCCATACTCACGTGTCCTCATCTCCATAGTCGCGTGTCCTCATCTCCATATTCACGAGTCTCATCTCCATACTCACGTGTCCTCATCTCCATAGTCACGAGTCCCATCTCCATATTCATGAGTCTCATCTCCATACTCACGTGTCCTCATCTCCATACTCACGTGTCCTCATCTCCATAGTCAGGTGTCCTCATCTCCATAGTCACATGTCCTCATCTCCATAGTCAGGTGTCCTCATCTCCATACTCATGTGTCCTCATCTCCATAGTCAGGTGTCCTCATCTCCATATTCACATGTCCTCATCTCCATATTCACGAGTCTCATCTCCATACTCATGTGTCCTCATGTCCATAGTCACGAGTCCCAATTCCATATTTATGCATCTCATGCCTATCTTCATTCATTCTCATCTCCATATCTGTGAATCCCCATCTTCATATCCTCACCTCGCAGCTCAGAGCCAGACCCCCCAAACTGCCTCCTGCAGAATCGCTGTGGGGCCCCGTCTGCTTGCAGCTGGTCTGGGCCACACCACCAAATGCAGAGGCTGGGGGTGAGGTGCGGAGGGGATGCAGGACCCTGCTCAGGTCTGGGTTTCTTCCCCACATGGCATTATCAGCAAAAAGTCCTGGGAAATCCCGGAGGCTGTCCTGGAAGGGGAGGCCCACACAGCACCGAGGGGTGGGGGTGGGGCTCGGACAGGCTGGAGGGAGGCCTGACCACGTCCGCTTCGTTGCCCCTGAAATTACACAACACAGCCAAGGAGACAGGAGAGCCGTTGGCTGGAGGCCGCGGGGACGCGGCGGAAACCAGGGGCCGCGCGGGGAGGCCACGGTGGCGAGCCCGCCGGCCCACCAGGCTTGGGTGAGGTGAGGACAGAGGTGTGCCCTGAGCTGCAGCGCCCAGAGGGGCCTGAGCTCAGCTGCTTTGCCAGCGACTACGTCCTCTCTGTGCTTTACAAAGGGCCCTGAGTCCTGGACGGCAGCAGCCGGGTGGTTCCTGCAGGAGAGCAGGCGAGCCTCGCCTCGCACGGGCCCCACCTTCCTCAGTGGAGCCTGGGCTCCTTGTTCAAAAGCTGAGCTGAGTGGGAGGGCAGGGGCCCTTGGAGGCCACACGGTTAGCAGGGGCCCAGCGGTTCCCTCGGTGCCTCTGCGTCCGCAGACAGGACGCCGGGCCGCAGGCGCGTCCCCACGGGCCCTGGAGGTGGCTCCCTCACTCCACAAAGTCCTGGAAATGGAGTCTCCCTCGGTACTTTGCGTTTATAGACGTTGCCCCAGGATAAGATATGCAATTCTCTGAAATGAAGAAATTCAATCATTACCCTCTTCACCCAGGCCTCTTTGTGGTGGAAAGTTAGTTTTGCATTTAATGAAGACGAGCTCCGTCTGTAATGAGAATGCGATGAGGATGTAATTGAAAACGTAACAGAGGAAGAAGGAGCCCATGGCAAGTCTGGGGGGAGGAGTTAATGTTTGCCTTTTAAAATGCGTATAAAAAAGAGGCGGGGGCACCACCCCTACTGGGACAGATCTGGTCGCCCAGGGCCCCGGGGGCACACTTACTGGATCCTCCTTGCCTCCTCGGGCCTGAGCATCAGAGGATGCTTGTCCCCCATCACAGACAGGTGAGGTAGATGCCTCACCCACCCAAGGATCCTCAGCCAGTGGCCATGGGGCTGGAGGACCCTCAGGCAGCAGAAAGACAGAGGCAAAATGTTTCTGCCCAAACACCCAAACAAAACGGGGCGGGCAGGGCCACCAAGAGGGAACCTGCCCTAGGGCTTCCATGCCAGGGGCTGTGAGTCCTCAGGGAAGTGAGTGCAGTGAGAAGACGGAGAAGGGCAGACCTTGGGCGTGGCTGGCCAGATTCGAGCCAGCCGGCTTGTCACCAAGCCTCATTTTGCTGGCGAAAACGGCACAGGAACAATGGAGTATTATTCAGCCCTGAAAAGAAATGGAGGAACCTTAAATGCATATTACTAGCGAAAGAAGCCATCTGAAAAGGCTACAGGCTGATTCCAACTACATGATATTCTGGAAAAGACAAAACTATGGAGACAGTAGAAAAAAAAATGTCAGGGGTTGCCAGGGATTAGGGTGGAGGGAGGGATGTCCAAGTAGAACACAGGGGATTTTTAGGGCAATGAAACTACTCTGTGTGATACCATAATGGTGGATACAGGTCATCATACATTTGTCCAAACCCACAGAATGTACAACGCCAAGAGGTAAACTGTAGACTTTAGTTAATGATCTATCGATATTGGCTCATCACTTGTAACAGCGTCCTGCACCAGTGCAAGATGTTAATGATGGGAAACTGCACAGGAGAAAGGGGGTTTGTGGGAACTCCTTGTACTTTCTGCTCAATTTTCTGTAAACCTAAAACTGCTCTCAAAAATAGTCTATTGATACAAATAAATTTAAAGCATAGGAGACATTGCATAAATGAATGAATGACTGACGGGCAGAATTCCCGTGTCGGGTGAGACAGAAACTGATAGTGGGAGAGCAGGGCCCGAGACCCAGCCTGTTTCCCGCGGCTGCCTCTGAACTACACTCACTTCTGAACCATACAAACTGTGTTCCCAGCAAACAGCGAGGCCTGGGCTGCAGACGCTGCCATATCCTCGGAGAAATATGTGGTCAAGTGAAAAATTGGAGAAATTAGCAGATTTTCCACGTCCAAGATTCCAAACCCAGCAAAGCGCTCTGATGGCCGCCTCTGGGGAGCCCCTGGCCCCTCCAATCCAGCTCCACCTGGGAGGGGTCCTCCTAAAGGTTGCCTGTTGGTCTCCAAAGAATTCACAGTGGACCGAATCCACTAAAGAACAGCCTGCCAGCAGGCGAAGGTGACACCGCTTGGCTTGCCTTAATTTTTCACGACTTTATTGTGAAATTTCATGTTACAGATGAGTGTGTAAAAAGTATGTGCTTTTAAACTCTACTCAACTTTCTGTAATAACCTATATAGGAAAAGAATCTGAAAAAGAATGAATATATGCAAATGTATAACTGAATCACTTTGCTGTACACCTGAAACTAATACAACATTGGAAATCAACTGTACTCCAATAAATTTTTTTTTTTTTAAAGTATGCTTTTGGGACTTCCCTGGTGGTCCAGTGGTTAAGAATTGGTCTTGCAATGCAGGGGATGCCGGTTCAATCCCTGGTCGGGGAACTAAGATCCCACATGCCACAGAGCAACTAAGCCCGCGTGCCACAACCAGAGAGAAACCCGCGTGCCACAACCAGAGAGAAACCCGCGTGCCACAGAGAAAGATCCCACATGCCGCAGCTAAGGCCCGATGCAGCCAAAAAATTTTAAAAAAAGAAAAATATATATTTTTAAGTTACATAAAGTATATGCTTTTAACTGCTTACAAATCTAACATTCAGGATCAGAATAAGACGTTGCCAGCCCTTGAGAAGCCCACATATGTCCCTCCCTCTTGACGGAATCTCCATCCCTGTTCTAAAATCATTGCTCCCCATTTTTTTTTCTCAATTTAAAAAATTGTGGTAAATACACACAACATAAAATTTACCATCTTAACCACTTTAAAGTACAGTTCAGTGATATCAATACGTTTATTTTGCCCCAGCCAACAACCATCTCCAGAACTTTTTCATCTTTTCAACAGAAACCATCCCCATTATTTAATGTCCCCATTAAACACTAATTCCCCCCCCCCCACCAGCCCCAGGCACCCACCTTCTACTTTCTGCCTCTTTGGATTTGACTCCTCTAGGGACCTCTGATAAGGGGAATCACACAGTGTTTCTCTTTTTGTGACTGGTTTATTTCACAGAGCATAACGTCCTCAAGTTTCATCCATGTTGTAGCCTGTGTCACAATTCCCTTCCTTTTTAAGGCTGAGTAATATTCCATTGTGTGGCTGGACCACATTCTGTTTATCCATCATCTGTGGATGGACACTGGGCTGCCTCCACGTTTTAGCTCCTGTGACTAGAGCTGCTGTGAACATGGGTGAGCAAATACCTGAGTCCCTGCTTTCAGTTCTTTTGAGTAAACACCCAGCAGTGGAATTGCTGGATTCCCAGTTTCTTTTATTCTTTTACCACATTTACAGGCTTCCTAAATAAAACATTTTAGAATCCTGCCTGTTTTTGGGTCTGTGAACGGAATCGCTCTCAGCATGTGGTTCTGGGCTTCTCTGTCTGCAGCGCCGATGCCTGGGGTGGGCTCCGGGGGCTCCCAGGACCTCCCTGTTGACTGGGTGGTCTGGGGTCTCGAGCCCACTGCCCGCTCCCCGGGTCTGGACACTCTTGGGTGCTTCGCGCTACCCGTGCACGGAGGGTACCTCTCGTCGGTTCATGGGCGTCTGGTCCTCCTCTGGGTCCGACGCCTGATCAAGTGTTTCGCCCCCTCCCCCGGGGACCCGTCTTTTTCTTACTGACCTGCAGTTCTCCATGTTCTGGGTTTGAGTTCTTTGGCCCTGAGCCAACTTTATGAGCAAGTTGGTTTTGGGGATGAAAACACATGGGCCTGCGTCAAGCAGGCGTAAAGCCAGGCACGTGCTGATCGGCAAACGAGAGGCACCGAAAACCTCCTCGTAAAAAAATGTGATGTTTTATGAATCACAAGGGTCTTCACTCTTTGGTGTCTCCTGATGAACAAAGTTATTCATTTTATTTATTTATTTTTGAATTTTTGAATTTTATTTTATTTTATTTTTTATACAGCAGGTTCTTATTAGTAATCCATTTTTTAATGTAGGCAATTTTGTCAGCCTTTTCACGTGTGGTTAATGTTTCGGGGATCTTGTTGAAGAAAATCTTGTGTCCCTACCCTGAGGTCATTAAGATGCTCTTCCACATCGTCTCTAAATGGTTTATAATTTCCCTCTTCATTTGGGTTTATCATCCACCCAGAGCTGATTTGTGTGTGAAGTAGGTGACTTTTTTTCCCCATGTGTGGGCACCAGTTTCAAATAATCCAACCTTTCTCCATAACCTGCCCCCTCTGGCTCACATACGCGTGTCCGGGGACCCACCGCGTCCTTCCCCGAGGGTCTGCCTGCCCGTCCCGGCACCAGCTCCTCCCCACGCTGTCCCTATGTCGCTTTCAAACGAGTCTTGTCACCTGCGAGAGCGAGAGCTCCCGCTCCTCGGCAAAGCCCAGGCTTTTCTGGGCGTTTTTGTCCTTCTGTATACAGTTTAGACTCAGCCTGTAAAATCAGTCGACCTGCCGCTCTCCCTCTTACGCACACAAACACACCTTCCCCCGTGGGATTTTTACTGGCATTGATTTGAATCTACAGATAAATCCAGGAAAACTGTCGCCTTTACAAGGTTGATTCCCTCCAGTGTAGGTATGTGGTTTCTCTGCCCGTAGAGCTGGATTATCTTTAATTCCTCAATTAAAATGTTGTGGTGTTTTTGTTTTTGTTTTTGTTTTTGTTTTAAACATCTTTGTTGGAGTATAATTGCTTTACAATGTTGTGTTAGTTGCTGCTGTATAACAAAGTGAATCAGCTATACTATACATATATCCCCATATCCCCTCCCTCTTGCGTTTCCCTCCCACCCTCCCTATCCCACCCCTCTAGGTGGTCACAGAGCACAAAGTTGATCTCCCTGTGCTATGCAGCTGCTTCCCACTAGCTATCTGTTTTACATTTGGTAGTGTATATATGTCCATGCTACTCTCCCACTTCATCCCAGCTTACCCTTCCCCCTCCCCCCATCCTCAAGTCCATTCTCTACGTCTGCGTCTTTATTCCTGTCCTGCCCCTAGGTTCAACAGAACCATTTTATTTTTAGATTCCATATACATGTGTTAGCATATGGTATTTGTTTTTCTCTTTCTGACTTACTTCATTCTGTATGACAGACTCTAGGTCCATCCACCTCACTGCAAATAGCTCAATTTCATTTCTTTTTATGGCTGAGTAATATTCCATTGTGTATATGTGCCACATCTTCTTTATCCATTCATCTGTCTATACTACAAAGCTACACTAATCAAGACAGTATGGTACTGGCACAAAAACAGAAATATAGATCAATGGAACAGGATAGAAAGCCCAGAGATAAACCCACGCACATATGGTCACCTTATCTCTGATAAAGGAGGCAAGAATATACAATGGAGAAAAGACAGCCTCTTCAATAAGTGGTGCTGGGAAAACTGGACAGCTACATGTAAAAGAATGAAATTAGAACATTTCCTAACACCATACACTAAAATGGCGTAGTGTTTTCCATAAGTGAATTACATTTGTTTGTTGTACTTATCCTGGTATCGTTTGTGTTTTGATGTTATGGTAAATGGTGCTTCTTACGTTCATTTTCTTCCTTTTTGTTGTCAGTGTATAAAAATATGGTTGATTTCTGTAGATCGTCTTGAACCCAGAAATCTTGCAAATTCTCTTGTTAGAGCTAATAATATCCACAGGTCCTGCTGGGTCTCTGCATGCACCGTCCACCCTCCCCCATAGTTGGTGTGGGTCTGAGAGCCTCTACACCTGGCTCCTGATGGCTCCACAAACTGTGTCGTGTCTGCTGCCCTTGGTCAGGTTGAGAAGGTTCCTTTCTCTTCCAGGTTTGCTGCGAGGCTTTTTAAATATAAGTGGATGCTTAATTTCTTTTTTTTTTAAAGATATATTCTTTTTTTAAAAGTTTTTTTTTAATTTTAATTTTAATTTTTTTATTTTTGGCTGCGTTGGGTCTTCGTTGCTACATGCGGGCTTTCTGTAGTTGTGGTGAGCGGGGGCTACTCTTCGTTGCGGTGCACGGGCTTCTCATTGCGGTGGCTTCTCTGGTTTTGGAGCACGGGCTCTAGGTGCACGGGCTTCAGTATTGTGGCATGCGGGCTCAGTAGTTGTGGCGCACGGGCTTAGTTGCTCCGCAGCATGTGGGATCCTCCCGGACCAGGGATCGAACCTGTGTCCTCTACATTGGCAGGCGGATTCTTAACCACTGTGCCACCAGGGAAGTCCCTGGATGTTTAATTTCATCAAATCTCTTCTGCATCTGTGGAAGGAGGAGACACCCCCTCGGCGCTGCGCTGTGGCAAGTCCCCGGACGGATTTCATCTAAAGTCTTACCAATGACCTGACGTCCCTTGAGGTCCCGCTGCTGCTGTCCTGACCGCACCTCAAGGCGCCGGGATGGACGCCCAGCGCAGAGGCCTGGCCCCGTCGGTCGGGGCTGCCGCACCCAAGCCCCCGGCTCTGGGTCCCGAATCCCAGGAGGAGGATGAACAGAGGAGATTCCACTCTTAAATCACAGCCACAATCAAGCCTAGACACTGTCACGGCCACTCCAGGCCCCTTCCCTCCCCACGTGACCGCTCGGCCAGCAGGGCGGGGCCCGCGGGGGTGCAGGGCGTCTCACCCTGGGCTGGGCGCCGCCGGGCTGGGGCCTCCCTTCCCCGTGGGCCCCTCCTTACCTCTGGGCCCACCGCAGCCTCTTTCATTGTCTGTGTTGAGATTTTCGGGTTAGGGGTGGAGATTACTGTCCCACCCGTGACATCATAATAGGCTGCTGTCCCCGAAAACAAAAGGCTTTCGAGATGGCAAGGAGACACGTCGTATTTATGTCGTCACCAACCAGACAGTAGTAGGGGGGGGGGAGGGGAAGAAACATCTGTACATTGAGAGGAACAATAACAGCCGTCCTCGCTTCTCTGCTGAAGCTGAAATTACGCCCATGCAGCACAGAAAGGGTTTTTTGTGTGTGTGCAGGTGGGTTCATAAAAACCCATTGAAATGCAAAACGAGGACCCCCCCTCCCGCCCCCTCCCGGAGAGAGGGGGCTCCTCCTCCAGGATGAGGACCCAGACACAGAAGAGGCTGCATTTCCCTCGATCTTCTTGGCCAGCGCAGGGTGGCTGTCAGCCCCCAAAAACCCAGGGGGGGTGGTCCACGTCATAAAAGTGCAGATGTGCCAGAACCTGAGCCCAGCCCAGGGGGCTTGGCGTCACTTCTGTCCAGTCCAGAGCTGAGTGGGAAGGCCCCCGGCCAGCTCCCTGGGACTCCGAGGGAGCCCCTCTCATCCCAAGCCCATGGAGGCCTTTGCCAGAGGTGATGAGTATCTGGCCGCAGAGGGGCCGCTCGGAGCCGGGACGGGTGACGCACAGGACGCGCTTGGGCCCGAGATTTCCACTCCAAGGAGGGATGGGTCTCCAGCACGACCCATGCCCAGGTGGGCTCGGCCCCGGGCTCCCCCGCAGGCGGGGGGCCTCTAAGCACGTGCTCGGCACCTTGTCTTGCTCAGTGCGAAACGGCAGTGTGTGCTGGCCGCTCACCACCTGGTGGCCGCCGCCCAAGCCAGCCTGTGGCCTCCCGCACAGGCCATCCTGCTGCAGCCCGGCCCTGCCTGCGGTCCCTGGTCCCTGAGGCCGGGGGACTCCGGGGACAGGTCTTTCAGGGGCCGCGCCGTCAGCGCTGACCCCAGGGTCACTGGCCCCCTCGGGTCCCCCTGGAGGACATTCCTTGGACACTGGACAGCACAGAGGCTGGAGTTGAAGCTTTGAAGCCAGAAAGGCCTGGTCACGATCCCAGGCGCATCTCTCCAGCCGGGCGCCCGGACACGCCGTGAACCCCCTGGGCTTGGCTCTCCTCCTCCAGGGAGGCAGGCAGGCAGCCTTGGCCAGCCAAGGGGGCGTTAAGGTGGCGTCTGGAAAGCTCACAGGCCTGAGAAAGGCCAGGCGTGCAGCCACCAGACTCTGACCCAGGAGGCTGTCGGACCAGCGCCCAGCAAGGCTGCAGCACGGCCGAGGAGGGACGCGGCTTGGATTTGGAGCCCGAGCGAGCCCCGGCAGCCCATGACCCCACCGTGCACCAGTCCCCGGGGCCGTCCGTCCCGGGCTCTCCACCGTCTGGTGAGGTTAGGGCAGCGGCACCAGCTCCATCCTGGACATGAGGACCTGGGCTGAACTCAGAGTCTGAAAACTCACTGAAAGCGACACATCTTCCTCCCAGGAAGGGCGGCCTCGATGCTGCCTCTGGGTCGAGGATTCATGGGTCCCCGGGGGGCGACCCATGACTCTGTGTGCAGATGAAACCCCCAGGGCTAAGTCCCGGGAGAGGGGAGACGAGGTTGGGGGGCTCCTGGGGGCCCCGGGGAGACCCCAGACAGGAGCTTCGCTGGGCCCTGGTGTGGTGGGCCTGGACTCAAGAGGACCTTCTGCCGGGGCCGGCCACATGCTGCCTCTGCTGGACCAGTGAGGGGGCGAGAACCGGGCAGGGGCTTCAGGGTAAGAAACCCATGAAGATGCAGCCCCTCAGCTCACATCAGGGTCCTGGGAAGCAGCTCCCTTCCTGCAGGCAGGCAGGAAGGCAGGAAGGCAGGCAGGGCCAGGAGGAGTCCCCCGCTTTCCCCCCACCCCGGCACCCCCCCCCGGAAGTCTCCACGCCCTGGAGCCAGAGGCCGAGGACGCACTCGGGTGATGGAAAAGCCTAACCAGGACTTGAAAACATGAATCCAAGAGGCACAATTTAATTAGGTTAATAGTGAATTAAAACACTGTTGAATGGATTTTTCGGAAAAATCATTTTCTGAGTTCAAGATTGGTGGCTCTGGATCAGCCTAGTTGATTTTGGACTTGCTGATTTGGGATTTGAAGGGGAGTTTAGTTCCTTCCTAACAGACTGTGTCACGTCCAGAGCGACTTCCCCAAGGGGGGGCCCAGAGTCCCGCAGCCTCTCCTGACCGCTGGTGGTCCGCCCCACCCGGAATGGTGCACAAAGCCAGGAGGCGAAGGGGGACCCGGTGGGCTGGGCTGGGGAGGTTATCGAAGGCTCAGCTGTCACTCACCAGACACCAGCCCGGGGTCACAACACACCTTCCCAGGGCCTGTGGGGAGGGCCTCCCCAAAACTGAACGCCACTGGGTTGTTAAATAAAAGCCAGTAAGACTCAAGAGAGAGAAACAGCACAAATCTTACTCTGATCAATTAATACAACTGAGCCAGGCTGGTACCTGGGACCCTTTGCTGGGACCCGGACCCTTTGCTGCAGGGCTGCAATGCTTGCACCTGGACACACCTCTCCCCAAGCAGCAAAATACAAGGAAACTATAAGGGACTAAAAATAACCACGTGCATGCGCAGTTGGGGCACATTCTGGACCCAAGAGATACAAAGAGACCAAAAAACCTAACTGCCACTTTTGAAGAGCCTAGAGCAAAAACAGGGTGTCGGAGAAAAGCAGGGTACTGCTCAGCGCCCTGCACTCAACACCACCTAAAGGGCGGGCAGACCACATAAGTCACCCCTCTGGCCCGAGCCCTGGACACACCCCTATCCTCACCCCATATAAGGAACCAGCCCGCCCCCCTCAGGGAGCGAGCAAGCAAGGGAACCTGTTGTTTGTTCTCCCTCCCCCCTGCTGCAGGAGGGGCCCCAGTAAAGCCTTGCCTGAACTTCTTGTCTGGCCTTTAGTCAATTTCCATTGCCTGGGGAAGGCCAAGAACCCTGGTCTGTAACACAACTAGAAAATAAAAATAGAAATTAAAACCCCCTAATTAATGTAACTTTTTAAGTCAGGAGAGGAAGACCAAAAACAAAGGGAGGATCCGACCGTGTCTCATGACCCCTCAGGCCCTGTTTGCGGCAGGGAGGCCTGAGGTCTAGTTTCTAGCCTGGAGACAAATGATTCCGTCTGGGTGACCCGCCCTCTGTTCCCGAACTGACTCTGAACCTGCAAGTCCCATGGGGCTGCCGGCTGTGCCCTCGTGAGGCTGGGACCACTCAGCCCAGGCACCCCATCTCTGCACACCTGATACCTGTCGTCCTGCTGACACCCCGTGAGGTGCAGGGTGCAGGAAATGCCACGTGAGTTGCAGAAACCGAAGCCGGCGGCCACGTCCACAGATCCCACGTGTGACGTATGTGACTCCTTGTTCTGAATAAAGTCAACAGAAATGACCTTACGTAAACTTTTAAAACAGCTTTTTTGAGAGATAACTCACATGCCTTACAGTTCATTCATTTATAGGGCACGATGCAAGGGTTTGGGTATAATCGCAGAACCATGCAGCCATCACCACAACCAATTTTAGGACATTTCATCACCCCAGAGAGAAGCCTTGCACTGCCCCCCCGCCTCACCCCAGCCACTTTGTCTTTATGAACTTTTGCCTGTTCTGCATGTTTCATATAAACAGAATCACACAACATGTGGTCTTTTGTGACTTGTTTGTTTCGCCAAACATCCTGTTTTCCAGGTTCTCCCACACTGTAGCCTGTGTCAGTGCTTCACTCCTTTGATGGCTGAATAACATACAATTGTATGGGTGGACCATTCATCACAGATGGACGCTGGCTACTGTGAATTGTGCTGCCGCAAACATTCAGGTTAAAGCTTTGGTGTGAAGGTATGCTTTCGTTTCTCTTGGACTTATACCCAACAGTGGAACCTTAGACCAGGGGTCCCCAACCCCCAGGCCGCGGACCGATAGTGGTCTGCAGCCTGTTAGGAACAGGGCCCACAGCAGGAGGTGAGCGGTGGGCGAGCGAGCGAAGCTTCACCTGGCGCTCCCCATCGCCCCCCATCGCCCCCCATCGCCCCCCATCTCCCACGTTACCACCTGAACCACCGCCCCACCCCAGTTCATGGAGAAACTGCCTTCCATGAAACTGGTCCCTGGTGCCAAAACAGTTGGGGACCGCTGCCTTAGATCACATGGTAATTCCATGTTTAACAATTTTGAGGATGCACCAAACTTTTCCGAAGCAACTGCAGCATTTTATGTTCCCACCAGCTATGCACGAGGGGTTCGATTTCTCTTCCCACAGACTTTCATTGTTAAAAAGAAATTGTTTAAAGAAGAAAAAGAAAGCTCCACTCAGCGTGATAGAACACAACTGCACTTGGGAACCCTCTCTGGCACGGACCTCCGTGTGCTGACGTGTGCTGCAGATCTGAGAATACGAGCCTGATCACACAGGGAGGAGGGCCCAGAGGCCAGGAGGGGGTGACCGGCCATCTGGGTCCCCTCTACCCGGCTGCTCCTAGAGATATGCCGCGGGCACACCATGGAGATGTGGCAGCCACTGGCCTTCGCCAGCGCTGTTGGGCAGTCGTGTTCCAAATGTGGACGTGCCCCTGTGGCTGCGGCGTGCGTGGCTCCTGTGGGCGCCCACGTCGTTGGCAGCCACGCGTGCACGGTTGCCTCCGGCCTCCGCAGGCAACAGCCCTGCCGTGGGTTCCTGCTTCCTCCCTGTCGCCATCTCTTGGCCAAAAACGGCGGCGGGGGGGGGCGGGGGAGGCAGGTGGCAAATGCAGGGGGTATTTTCAAATCTCAATGTTTTCTCATCCAATAGCCCAGCTTATATCACTAAACAAACTCATCTGAGAAAACAATTGACTTTGAACTGAGCAAGCCGCCAGCTGCTTCAGACCAGTTTGGGCGCGTGGATTCCAGGTTCCTGGGGAGACCCCGCCGGAGGCCCCAGTATTGACACCCTCAACATCCACAGATTCATCAGATACAACAGTCAAAATTAACAAAAAGACAATCTACAGACTGGGGGAAAATATTTGCAAATAGCCAACCAAGGATCATATCTGGAATATGTAAAGAACACTCAAACTTCAACAGTGAAAAACTAATAATCCAGATACAAAATGGGCCAAAGATGTGAAGAGACATTTCGGCAAAGAGGACACGTGGGTGGGAAACAAGCCCTGGCAGAGAAGCTGGACGTCACACATTGTCAGGGAAACGCAAACTGAGCACACGACGGGCTATCACCGCACCCACCAGCAGGGCTACATCAGGAACACTGACAACACCAAGTGCTGGTGAGGGTGTGGAGAAGCTGGACCATCGCCCACTGCTGGGGGCAGGGCGGGGGGGGGGGATGGAAAATGAGCAGCCACCTGGGGAAAGCGCCAGGCTGTCCTACACTTACAGCCCAGCAACTGGCCTCCTGGGCTTATCCCAGAGCAATGGAGACCCATCCACACTTACCTGGACACACATCTTGACTTGCAATAGCCAAGCCAGGAAAACCCAAAATCTCCTGCAACAGGTGAAAGGCTAAACAGACGTTCAAACCAAACACAGCCAAACCGTGGACCAGCCTTGGCCGTAGGAAGCAGCAGCGACGAGGCAGCACGTGGACGGATCGCCCGGGCCCCAGCCCAAGGGAAGGAAGCCGGTCCCAGGTCACACGCAGTACACTTCCATTCATAGGACGTTCTTCACATGACAAACTACAGAGAACAGACTTGTGGCTGCAGGGGTGAGCGATACTGTGGGCGGGGTGACGGTAAAGGGCCACAGGAGGAAGACTCTGTGATGGCACAGACCTGCATCTGCGTGTCCAGGGATCCACACACGTGATGGACACAGGGGAATGGCCACATGCTTTGCGCCGGCTGTGATGTCGAGCTGCGTCACGTAACATGTTGTACTGTACGTGTTACAGGTGAGGATCTGCACGGATGGACCCCTCTGCACTGTCTGTGCCACTTCCTGTGAATCTATAATTATTTCAAAATAAAAAAAAATTTTTGTTTTGAGATGACAGCAGGCACTGCTTTGTTTCAGGTGAGTCGGACCCCGGGCCCGTTTCAGTGTATGTTGTAAAAGGGCTCGTGCTGCCCGTCATCTAGGCTCGCTGTGGTCTGGCAGCTGCTATTCCAGTATCGCTGCATCTCACGTTCAAAGTTATGAAAAGCCCTCATTGTCATAACAGCATTTTTTAAATCTGTTTGCCTAGCAAGACAGCAACCAACTGCAATAGTCTTGGGGAGACAGGAGGGCAGGGAGACGATGTGGTATCAGCCGCCAGGGTTTCTAGATGTCCTCTTTACAAAACCACACAATTGATCCAAAATAGACCACAAATACGGGGGCGGGGCGCTCAGTCTGTGAGGCCGGGATCCGGTGCCAGGAGCTGTGCCCCCGTGGAAGACGAGCTGGTTAGCGGTGGCGGAACTGTTGTTCAAAAGAGTTGAATTAACACACCCTTGGCCACGCTGGTGCTTTTATCTCTGTCCGTCAGGGGTGCCAGGGCTCCACTGTCAGGGCACCACTTTGTGTGCGGAGGACAAACATTCTGGGAACTGAGTCGTTACCAACTTTTAAACCTACGTGTTCAGTCACTGGGGCCGAAGCATCATTATCTTGCCGGAGCAGCTGCTAGGATATTAACGAGCCACAGTGGTGACACATGGAATGGAATCAGCTCCCCGTGTTCCGGCAAATTGGCAGATTTCACTGGGAACCCTTTGCGGTGCGTCTCCACGAGGCTGTAGTTCACTCAGCTGATGCACGCACAGCGCAGGGCCAGCCGGGACCGCAGCCTTGGCCGTGGGCTGGAAGCAGGGTCCCTCCGAGGCCCTTCAGGTGCCCCGTCTGCCAGGTGCCCCCCCACCGGCTCCGGCAAAACTTTCCGAACGCCCACCTGGTCCTGGTCACTCCGATCCCCCAGCAGCTCCTTCCACTCAATAGTTCACTCCAGTACTTTTCCAGCACCCGCAATGTGCCAGGCGGGACCCAACCTCCCCGTCCCCAGCCCTACACCAGGAAGCCTGCACACGGCCGCAGAGCAGCACGACCCAGCCGGCCTCACCCAGGGACAGTGTCTGAGCTTGCGGACAGGCGAGGCCGGAGCCTGGGCCAGGCGGGAGGTGCCAAGGGGCTGACACGCAGAGCAGGCTCTATTGTTGGTTTCCTGTTTCACTGATTTCTATTCTTATCACTATTACTCTCTTCCTTCTACTTGCTTCCGGTTTAATTTGTGATTTTCCTCTAGTTTTAGGTGAAAACTTAAAATAATTGATTTTAGACATTTAGACCTTTCTGCTTTCCTACTCTAAGCATTTGAAGCTTCCCTTTGAGCACGACTTTAGCTGTGGCCCACAAACTCTGATAGGTTGCATTATTACTTCATTTCACTACAAATACTTTCTGGTTTCCTTCATGACTTCTCCTTGTCCCCATGGGAAATTTAGAAATTTATTGCTTCATTTCCAAATATTGAGGACTTTTCTGAATATCATGTAGATCTCTAATTCTACTGTAATAACAGACATACTCTTAAAGATTTCAATCTTTTAAAATGTAGCGAGGATGACTTTAACGTCCAGCATATGGTCTGTCTAGGTGAACGCTCCAAGTACTTGAATGCAGTAGTTTGGCATTGCGCCTATTCCTGCCAACTAGGTCAGGTTGGTTGGTGGTATTGTTCAAATCTCATCCACCATTACTAACTTTTTGTCTACTTACTCTAAGACTGAGAGAACGGTATTAAAATCTCCAATGATGATTGTGTTTTGTCCATTCCTCCCTTCAGTTACATTGATTTTGCATCACGTATTTGAAGTTCTGTTGTTAGGTGCCACACGTGTGTGATTTATGTCTTCCTGGTGAAAGGAGCGCCCTTCACTGTGAAATCGACCCTTTATCCCTGGTGACACTCCTTGTCTGATGTTGATGCAGCCACACCTGCTTTCTTATGCTGAGTGCACTGCAAACACTTTCTTTCCTTTCACTTTCAGCCTCTCTGGTCTCTATATTAAAGTGCATCTCTTGTATTCAGCATGGAGTGGGGTCTTGCCTTTTTGATTCAATTTAATAATTTCTGCCTCTAAACTGGAGAGTTCAGTCCATTTACATTTAGTGTGAAGATGATATGGTTGGGTTTAAGTCTACCATCTTGTTATTTGTTTCCCTTTTGTTCTACATGTTTTTGAACCTATATTTCTATATGAATTACATCTGGTTTCATTTCCTTGCAGCCTGGAGAACTTTAATATTTCTTAGAGTTCATATATCCTGGCAACAGATTTTCTCAGCTTAAAAATAATCTCAAATGTCTTTATTTCACTCTCGTTTTTGAAGGATAATTTTCACTGAATTTAGAATTCTTGATTGACAGGCTTTTTAAAAACTAAACAGTTTTAAGATAAATTGTTCCATTGTCTTCAGAAATCCATTATTTAAAATGAGAATCAGCTGTTGTTACCCTGTGATTATGTGTCCTTTTTCTCTGACTGCTTTTAAGATTTTCTCTTTATCTCTTGTTTGTAGTAGTTTAATTATGATGTGCCTAAGTTTGGTTTTCTTTGTATTTGTCCTATTTCTTATATCAATGGGTTGATATTTTTCACCAAACTTGGAAAATATTTCACCATTTCTTCTTCAAATATTTTTTATACTTTATTGTCTCTCTTCCCTTTTTGGGATAACAATTACATATTTATTAGACTACTTGATATGTCACTTCCATACCTTAGCATGTAACATACATTAGTCCCAGGGGTCACTGAGGCTCTGTTTGTCTTCTCTATGTTCTCCCAACTGGATAATTTCACTCGATCTGTCCTTGATCTTTTCTTCTGCAGTTTTTAATCTGTGGTTAAGCCCATCCAGTGAATGATCTTACAGTTTCCATTTCCCTGCTGAGATTTCCCATCAGTTTACTCATTATGTCCATGTTTTCAGTTGCATCCTTGAAAATATTTATAACAGCCACTTTAAAGTCCTTGTCTGCTCACTTCCAACATCTGGGTCATCTCAAGTTCTGTTTCCATTGACTACGTTTTTTTTTTTTTTTCTTTTTTTTTTTTTGGTACTTCAACATATTCATGTTTAATTTTTTAAAAACTTTATTGAGATATGTCACATGCTGTACAATGTGTTCATTTAAAGTGTATAATTAGTGGTTTGTAGTATATTTACAGAGACATGTAACCATCCTTACAATCAATTTAAGAACATGGTTTTCACCCCCAAAAAGAAACACCACACCCTTTGGCAGTCCCCCCAATCCCCATCCCCAGCTGTAGGCAACCGCTAATCTACTTTCTGTCTCTGTGGATTTGCCTGTTCTGGATGTTTCATTTCAATGGAATCGCACAACAAGTGATTTTTTGTGTGTAGCCTTGTTCACTTAGCGTGATGTGTTCAAGGCTCATCCATGTTGTAGCGTGTGTCAGAGCTTCACCTGTTTCATGGCTAATATCCCATTGTGTGGATGTAATGCATGCACCCATCCATCCTCAGCTGATGGATTGGGGTTGCTGGGACTGCTTGGTTTGCTTCTTCCTTAGGGCAGGTCCTGTTTGGTTTCGTCCTTCATCCTGGGGTGGTGCCCTTACTGTGGGGCATGGCCAGTACTCCTAAGGCATGGCCTTCCTAGAGCTTCCGCTAAGTGCTGCAGGTGTTCGGCCACGTCACTTCACTCTGCCTGGCGGGAACTTAGGGCACCCCCAGCCCCTGTGTCCCTGGCACCTCCATTCAGCTCATGGCTGCACAATAGTCACGCTCTGCTGGACCCCATGGTCTCCCACTGAGCACAGGCAGCCCAGCCCTCAGCCAAGGACCATGAACCCAAGGCCGACACCTCTGCCCCCTCCCGCAGGGTCCTCCCCCCTCTGGTATCCTGTCCCGGCAGCTCCAGCCCCGACCTCTGCCTCCCCAGCCTGGCGTGACCTCTGAACACTATTTGGGCTCCACCTCTCCCTGACTTGACCCAGGCAGGACCAGGGACAGCCTGGCGCTCACCTGGTGCCTCTCCTCCCCAGGACTTCAGTCCTGGGCTGCCTGCTGCCCGAGCCTGAGGTCACTTGTCCCCAGATTCTGCCTGGTTCTCAGCGGGAGGGAGCGGCAGGAGGCAAGTCCAGGCCAGGGGTTTCTTCATGGCTGGATGCAGAGGCCACCCTAGACACTGTGGTTTAGCGTTTTCTCCAGGCCCCTGCCCAGCATGGTGATTCTGCTGTAAGTGGTCCTGAGACCACTTTGAGACATTCTGGTGCTTGACATTAACCTAGGACCTACTAAGAAGGTCAAGGAAATGCCACACATACATGGCCTTGTCCAACCCTCTCAGAACTCAAGATGAGGCTGGACCATCGCTGGCCAGATGAGGAGACTAGGGGTGACAAGATTAGGTCACATCTTCAGGGTCACATGGCTAGTGAGGCGTAAGAGGCAAGATGCCCCAGGCAGCCGGACCCCAGAGCCCACCCTCCTGTGCCACAGTGGGAGCGGCCACCCCTCCTGCCTTCGGCTGCATCTTCAATTTCAGGTCCCAACCTGTGGCCACATCTCAAGACGAGACTGCGCATTTCTGTACTTTTCCCGGAACCCACAGCCCAGCACTGAGGACCCAGTGTCAGCCTCTCCTTCCCCAGCCTCCGTGTGCTGGTATTTGCTGTAATTGCACTCATATTCTGTTTGGTAGAAACCAGGTCTGCGCGATCCCAAGCAACCAATGAGAATATTTAATTTGTGTGTTTTCCTGGCAGCCCTCCAGAGACTTGGAAATTGCCAGAATGACTCATTTTTTATCTCAGCCCCTCGACACTGTGCAAAGCCAGCACAGGACTGATTTGAGACACCATCACAGATCCACCCTTAGATTTTTGGTCCCAGGGAGACTCTCGGTCAGGTCCATGGCCAGGCTCAGGCACTGTGGTCAGCCCTGTTTGGTCAGCTCAGATGTGTCCATCCAGGTGGCTTGGCACCCACCAGGAGGCCTCGAGTCCCCCTTTGGCCAGAACGTCCCTCCAGACACGTGTGGAACAAACAAGCTGAACTGAAAAAGGCGTGAGCACAAGGGATGAAGAGAACCCGGCTATTTTGGAGCGGGGTGTTTCTGTAACAAGATGAGCAGTGAGAGGCCCCCCCCGAGGGTGGAGAGGGGAGAGCACAAGCGGGTGCAGATGGGTGGGAGGAGGAGGCTGGGCTCCCTTTGCCACGGGCTGAATCATGTCCCCCAAAAGTTCTGTTCAAGGCCTGAACCCCAGTGCCTGTGAGCGGGACCTTATTTTGAAATAGGGACTTTGCAGGTGTAAAAAGATGAGGCCACAGTGGAGGGGGTGGCCCTGAATCCAGTGACTATTGTCCTTATAAGGAGGGGGGATTCAGAGACACACATGCAGTGGAAAACTCCACGTGAAGACAGAGGCAGAGACTTGAGGGATCTGGTCACAAGCCCAGGGACGCCTGGGCCACCAGAAGTTGGAAGAAGCAGGAAGGACCCTCCCCTGGAGCCTCCGGAGGAAGCGCGGCCCTGGGACACCTGGATTCCACTCCGGCCTCCAGGCTGTGAGAGAACAACTTTCTGCTGTTCTAAGCCAGCAGGGTCGTGGTGCTTGGCTGTGGCCGCCCCAGGAACTCACACCACGTCTAAACCAAGCCTCTGGGGGTCCCTCTGCGTCTGCTGAGGCGGGTTCTTCAGGGCAGACACCCTGGGGCCTCCGGGATCCTGCCTGTGCCCTGCCCGCCTCAGGGCCGCCACACCCCCGCCTGGCCCGTTTCTAGGGGCTCCTGCAGCATCCAGCTCTGGGCACCAGTGTAGGGGGGCAGGTGGCTCCCCCCACCACCCATCCGACCACATTGGCCAAGCACTGGGCAGCCCAGGACACTCAGGGCACTCAGGGCACAGGGCGTGGCCACCCCTGCCCTCGAGGAGCATCACAGGCTGGGCAGCAAGGCCTGCCTGCTCCCTCCCTGCTTCCTTCCACCCACGTGGGCTCCATGCAAAGTCAAGTGTGTGGCCTCGTACCCGAGTCTCCAAGAAGGAGGGCGGCGAGGCCCTCTCTGCGCTCTGTGGGCGCCCAGCGAGCTGTTCGGGGGCAGGGGAGGGTGGGCGCGCCCAGTGGCCACGAGCCCTTGCTCCTCACAAGGCAGGTCTCCTGCTCCCTCAGGGTGGGGGGGGGGAGGGGGAACGGGGAGCTACGGGACCGCAGGGGTGCCGGGGCAAGGTGGGGAGCAGTCACTCGGCCCCCCCAGGGAGCACAGTCGGGTCCCCTCCAGGATCCAGTGGACACACTTGTGCCGAGAATTCACTGGCCTGACGGGTAGATCTAGGAGATTTCCAACCCTGCTGTGCACACGCACACACACACTCCTTCACATCTCGTGCACACGCGCACACACACACGCGCGTCACATTTCTGGCTTCATTTCACGTGCGCCTCCCAGCCCCGCACAGGCGCCGGGCCTGCTGCCCCCCGCCCACCATGTCACATAGGCCCCCCCGGCCCACCTCACAAGCTGGTCCCACCAAGCGCCCACCTGGTCAGCCTGGGCCGGTGCTGACCTCCCCAGCTTCATACCTCCTACCCTGAAGTCGGGGGGCCCGGAAGCAGGGGAGGAGACATCCTGTCCGAGGCTGAGGCTGAGGGCAGCTCTCTGGGCCTAACCTTGCTGGCCTGGGCTCCCTACAAGGGCCTGTGGGGCTCCACACAGAGCACCTGGGCAGGAGGGGGGAGGGGGGGCGGGGGCAGAGGGGGAGGGCTCCGCTCCTGCACACCCAGAGCAGCAGGTGGAACCTTCCAGAGCTGCTCTGCACACAGTTGATTCTTTGGATTTGCAAACCCTGAGCCAGCTGGCCACCGGGAGAGGCTGACTGGGGTCCTGTTCTGTTCCCCCAGGAGACCGGGCAGGAACCTTGCAGGGCACATCCTTTCGGAGATGCTTGCGGCCCATTTGACATTTCCCGTGGTGTGTCCCCTCCTGTGTCTCCGTTATCCTCTGAGCCCCGGCCCCTCCCGCCCCCCTCCCCAACCTGCAGCCCACCGGCCACCAGTCTCAGTGCAAGTGCCGCGTCCTCAGGCAGCCAGCACGCTGGCTTCTGCACAACACCGTCGACCCCCAGACTCCGCCCCGGGGGGCTGTGCCGTCTCGCCTGTACCCACCGTGCCTAGGACGGGGCCCACACACAGCCAGCGCTCAATAAACGAGTGGCCTGGACCAGCCTTTCTAACCTTCCCTCCCGTCTGCAGGGCAGGGGTGGCCTTCCTGGACGGGGTTTTATCTGTTAAAAGCCGAGCGGCCTCAGTGGACGACTGCTTCGCTCCGTGGCCATGCTGATGTGCGTGGGGCTGGTGTGGCCGGCGGGGGCGTGGCCTCAGCCTATGTGGACCTGGGGATGTGGCTTTCAGGGTCTTTCTCCACTGGCTGGGGGTCGGGCTCTGCGGTGAGCACTACAAGCCCCCGGACCCCGGGGCAGGGGGTTGACACGCTTCCAAGAGGCCAGAACAGGCGGGCGCAGAGGCCGGGCAAGGGGGCCACGGAGGGGCGTCCCACAGGGTGGGCCCTGCAACTGTCTGTGGAGTGGGCAGGGCCCGGGGGCAGGTGTGAACAGGTGCGGGGCACCCCCGACCCGGCTGGGCTGGGACGTGCCCGTGGCCTGGCTCAGGGAGCCGCTGTGACTGCGGTCCCAGCCAAGGCTGTGCCCCGACTTTGCCCTGCAGGATGGAGAGGAAGCAAGAGTGCACACAGATGGGGCATCTCGAGTGCACCGCTGCCCAGAAGACGCTTTCAGAGTCAAGCCCGAGGCCCCCGCGCTCCCAGCAGGAGAAACAGACAGAAGCTCAGGGTGCTCGGCCCCCAGGCCCCGGAGAACACGGCTCCTCGGAGGGTCTCGGGTGAGCCCGGTCTCTACCAGCGTGGGGGAGGTGTGCTGGCACCCTGGTCACGCCCGCCCCCCGTCGGGACAGACAGCACATCACCCCAAGCAGCTCAGCCTAAGGACGGCTTTGAAGAGGAGCATTTATTTTTAGAGTGTGAACTCGATCACAGCGACGCTGGTAAATTGCAATAAAAACAGTGCAATCCCACCAGCAAACAGCTCACTTGGCAAAGTGTCAATTTGTTCAAAATAAAGTGCAAAATGATTTTTGTAATAACACTAGCTTCAAAGGTCAGTGAGACCAGCCGAGGGGCAACCCCAGCGCGAGATGACGGACGCACACCTCAGCTCCGCGGCTGCCAAGCTGCCAGGGCTTTGCCTCAGGATCCCCTGTCCAGACAGATGCCCCGGGGTAGGAGGCCAGGGCTGGGTACCTGGAGACAGAGAGTAGCTCTCAGGCCCTCCTCCCAGGAGATCCAGATGGCACCCTCTGGTTCGCACTGGGACTTTCAGTGTCGTCACAGTTAATAGGGATTAACGAGCAAGGCCTCCTGTGTGACCTGGATGTGCTTGGGCTTCAGATTGCGGCCAAACCAGAGAACTACAACCTGAACATGCCGCTAAGAGGGGACAAAGGCACAGAGAGGCTGAGGGACTTGTCTGCGGTCACACAGCCAGTGTGCAGGGAGCGGCCATCTGGCTCCAGAGCGGGTCACCACAGGAGAAAGCATGAGGGCCCTCCCCCGTGGCCTCTCGGTGGGGACAGCGGGCCCGTTTCAGCCCTCCTGAGCCCCCGGGAGCTCAAGCTCTGGGGCAGGTTGTCTGGGCCGCCCTTCGTGGGGCTGAAAGGGAGCAAAGCCTGCAGCATGGGGACACCTCTGTGCCCATGTCTCCTCCACCACTTGGCAGAAGTCGTGCTGTGGGCGGGGCTGGCACAGAGCCAGGCCAGGTGAGGCTGCCCCCCGCCGAAGGTGCCGCCCGTGCCCACCGAGGCTGAGGTCACCCACAACCTGGGGCCTCGTCCCCACTTCCAAACCCTCCTCCAGTGTGGGCCCCCTCGGCAGCCGCCCCCCAGGACACAGCCCCTCCTCGGGAGGCCTTTGATTCACCGCTGCGTCCGGGGCTTTTCCAGGTGGTCACCAGAGGAGCTTCGGCTCATGACCCAGGAAAGCGAGTTTCTAAGCAGCTCCTTCCTCCTCGGGGTGGGGGGCGGGGGCTGAGGCGGACCCCAGTTCCCTGAGCTGCCCCATCTGGGAGCTGAACGAGGCTTGTCCTGGGGAAGGAAACGCCTGCGTTCTCTGGTGGACGAGGGTGAGGGGCAAGGCACACTTGCTCTGTGACCGTGGGCCAGCCGCTCAGCCTCTCTGTGCCTCAGTCTCCTCCTGGACGGAGAGCAGCTTGCAGAAGAGGGCATGTGGCATCGAGCAGGAGAAGGTGGGTGCCGCTGGCCCGGCCGGAGTCAGGGCTGCTCCACAGACGTCCCCGCCCCCCTCCACCCCGGCCCCTTGGGGCCTCGCAGACGTGGTCCTCGCTGCAAGCGCTATTTCCAGGGCTGAATTTAGTCGAGACACTCACCCCATTTTGCTAATGGGTGAAACTCTGTCTCGTTTTTATTAATAATGGTCAGCAATGTGTTTATTATCCACTTGTCCTCTGCCCGCTGGGACTTCGCTCACAAACTGATTTTCCTAAACTGTGACCCAAGATGCCACGCGTGGTGGGGTCTCTGCGCTTGACACCCCAGCAGAGGCGAGGCCACCGCGAGACCGAGAGCCAGCGATGATTTAACTGAATATTTTGCCTTTAATTACAATAAACTAATAAAGATTTCAGAGATGCTCTCATTTTAACAGAATGCAGAGTTATAATTGGTGTCCTATTTTAAGCCATGTAATTTCCCATGACCTGTTTTCTAAATTAACAGAGTAATAAAGGTGTGGGCTGTCGGGGGGCCGGACTCTGCAAAGGTGCCGGGCCTGCGGCCTCATTTAAAGGGGAGTCTCTTACTCATGTGTTTGCGTACAGAGAGGCTGAATTCGATAAATTTCTCTCCTATCCCATCCAAGGAGCCCCGGATTTTAAATCAAAGAAAATGAACAAGGAATCGTGAAGATCTATAAAATCACTACTGAAAGCCGTAACCCACGACAAATCTGTTTGAAATCCTTCTCGTTTCTGGAATGCCTGGCAGGGCACATGACAGGAGCTGGACCACCCTCCTAGGACCCTCTGGTACCTGAGGGGCACCAACCCACGAATAGAATGGGGTCGGGGTGTTGCTCTTCCAGGGAGACCTCCACACACAGGCCATGTCCCCTTGGCGCCCTGGACCACCAAAGATGGGAGGGAGGAAGGCGGGGGAGGGGCAGGAGTGTCGGGGGTGGGAGGTGGGGGGAGGGCATCACCTGCCCTCCTGTCTGCTCTTTGGCTGGTTGGCCTGTTCCTGTTTGGGCAGTGGGCAGCCCGTGGGGAAAGAGCCTGGCTGGACAGAAAAGCTTGGGGTGCTGGTGGGGGCAGGGAGTGTCCGGCCTCAGCTTCCCCATCTGTAAAATGGGGGGGGGGAGCAGGACCACTGACTGGAAGGCTGTAGTGAGGAAACAGGGGAAACAGCAAGTGAAGTGCCCCTTCTCCCCTTTCCCCTTCCTTCTCTCCTCCCCCTTCTCTCCCTCCCCCTTCCCCTTCTCCCCCTCCCCCTTCTCTCTCCTCCCCTCTCCCTCCCTTTCCCCTCTCTCTTCTTCTATTTGCTTAGAGGCCCAACTCCAGCCACCATCCAAGAGTCTATTCTTTCCCACAAAGCTCCAACCTCTGCTTTTAAACAAGGACAGAAGGCAGTTTCCAAATAACACATACAGAACAAAAAAAAACTTTTGAGAATGGCAGAAGAACAGAACACAACCCTCTCCCAAGTTCACATAAGAGACTAAAGGCAGCCCCAATTTCCTCGGAAATGGGAGACCAGTCAGTCTTCACTCACGGGCACCTTCACCCCGTCCCCTGCCCCCAGGACGGCCCAAGACCCACGGAAACTCCTCACCCGACCCCGAACGTCCTTGGGTGGGTAGAAAGGGACCCAGCCTGGAGCCGCAGGGGAAGTGGGGGAGGACCATCAGGGGCTCCTTGGGGGCAGTTCCACCCAGACCCATCCAAGGAATCAGAGGGGTCACCATTAACCCAGCGCCACCTAAGTGCCCTGCCAGCGGTCCCCACTTGGAGCAGGGAGAGAAGGCTCTTGGCGGACTCAACCCCAAGGCCACTCTGGAGAGGAGCCCAGCTGCTGCAGAGGCCTGGTCTGTGAGCCCCCGCAGATTTGGGGGTGCCGAGTTCCGCCCTGGGGATCCCTGGCTCCTGAGTGGCAGGACCCCCACCACCTCCCACCTGCAGCCCCTCACCTGTTCCACCTGCACAGGGAGGCGTGCGGGCTGGGAAAGCCACCGGGGTCCCGCTGGCTTCGGGGCAGGACTCCTGTGAGCCCCACCCTGATCCACAGCCCCAGCCTCTCCTCTGTCCTCCCTCACCCCCTACTGCTCCCCCCAGAACTGCGCGGCCAGACTCCGCTCCCTCCACAATGTCTCCCTCCCCACCCCAGCTACCAGCCCCTCCGGCCCCCTCCCCTGTGGTGACCAGCAGCTCTACTTACAGGGAAATCAGGGCTCAGCGGCTCCCAGCTGGCCGCCGCCCAGCCCCTGCCCCCGTCTCCCCTGACCTTGGGCACCGCTGTCTAAAGGGATGTCCTGGTTAATCCTGCTCTGAGCTGGATTAATTTCCAGAGATAAGGCCTCCGATTCGATTCACATGCAGCACCGTTTGTGGTGGTGGTCAGGTGAGTGTGGCCGCAGGGGAGCGGGAGTTATTAAGGGCAGACCAGCTCCCTGGGGACGGCTGGAATTACTGGCCGTCCACTCCCCTCGCCTGCTGGCCTCCAGCTGCTGGAAGGAGCGTCTCTGCAGCCGGCTGCCCACGGCGGGCGGCACCTGCCCCATCAGAGCCCAGTACGATGAGCTCCAGCCCCCGGAGCTGACCTCCCGGGCAGCTCTTTCCTGGGCCCTCCCCAGCGGCATTCGGAGCTCCTGACCCCTTGGTGGCTCACAGGACCATGAGTGACTCCCTTGCTGGGAGTGGTCAAGGGTCCTTCCACAGCCCCCCAGACCTCTTCCTGCCAGACCTCTGGTCAAGCAGCGGGCAATGGTGACCGAGAGAGCCTGGGATGACCCTGGGCTTCCAGCTGGGGGCCTGTGAGGTGAGAATCCTGCCTCCAGGGAAGTTCGTCTGGCTGGATAACAGACCAGCAACACGACCTCACAAAGAGAGGGGAAACCACGGAAAACGCATGGTGCAGATGGGACGAGAATAGTACGGCTGCTCTCTGGGTCCAGACACCCTCCCCCTGGGAGCTTGTCAGGCCTCAGGCCCCACCCCACCCCTTAATCCTGCAGGTGATTCCAGCGCAGGTTTAAGTGTGAGAAGCACTGCTGCCCTTGAGCCTTCTGGGGTGGCTGGCCTGGCTGGGGGCCCTGCAGGATGGGTAGGGCCATGGAGGAGGCAGCAGTGGCCCCTGAACTAGAGCACTGTCCAGGGCCTGAAGTTCCACCTCTCATGTCAGGACACTGGTGCAGCCGCTGCCTCATCATACTCCTCTTCAAAAGCAAGAAAACCCTCCCAGAAGGTGCCCACTCGCCTGGGTATCAGGGCATGTGCCCACCGCTGTTGCTTCTCCAGTTTAAAGAGGGCAGGGAACCATGTCCCCACTGAATCCCTAGCTCATATGCCCAGGCCTGGGGTTCAGCAGGTGCTCAGGGATCTCATGGATGGATGGATGGATGGATGGTGGATGGAGGGATAGGTGGGTGGGTGGGTGGATGGATGGATGGATGGATAGGTGGGTGGATGGTTGGATGGGTGGATGGATGGATGGTGGATGGATGGGTGGATGGATGGATGGATGGATAGGTGGGTGGATGGGTGGATGGGTGGATGGATAGATGGGTGGATGGATGGATGGATGGTGGATGGATGGATGGATGGATGGTGGATGGATGGTGGATGGATGGTGGATGGATGGTGGATGGATGGGTGGGTGGATGGATGGGTGGATGGATGGATGGATGGATGGATGGATGGTGGATGGATGGATGGATGGATGGATGGATGGGTGAATGGAAGCATAGGTGGGCAGGTGGGTGGATGGGTGGATGGATGGATGGTGGATGGATGGGTGGATGGATGGATGGATGGATAGGTGGGTGGATGGGTGGATGGGTGGATGGATAGATGGGTGGATGGATGGATGGATGATGGATGGATGGATGGATGGATGGTGGATGGATGGTGGATGGATGGTGGATGGATGGTGGATGGATGGGTGGGTGGATGGATGGGTGGATGGATGGATGGATGGATGGATGGTGGATGGATGGATGGGTGGGTGGATGGGTGGGTAGGTGACGAATTGATAGCTTTAGTTTCCAGAGAGTAAGAAAAAGATGACATTAAAATGCAAGATGAGCCCTCCTACACTGCCAATGGGAATGTAAAATGCAGCCACTTGGGAAAATGGTTTGGTAGTTCCTCAAAAAGCTAAACACAGAATTACCCTATAACCCAGCAATTCCATCCCTAAGTGTATATCCAAGAGAAAGGAATACATACATCCACACAAAAACCTGTCCACCAATGTTTATCGCAGCTTTATCCATAATGGCCAAAAGTGGAAACAACCCAAATGTCTATTACATTATGAATAAATAAAATGTGGTCTATCTATACAAAGGAATATTATTCTGCCATGAAAAGGAATGACACACGTTACAACAGGGATGAGGCCTGAAAACATCATGAGAAATGAAAGAAGCCAGACAAGATTCCACCTGTTGTATGATCTTACCTTTATGAAATAGCCAGAATAAGCAAATCCTGAGAGACAGAAAGTAGATTAGTGGTTGCCAGTGGCTGAGGTAATGGGGGGATGGAGAGTGAGTTGGGGTGCAGGGTTTTTTTGGGGGGTGATAAAAGTGTTACAAAATGGACTATGGGTTATGGCTGCACAACTCTGTGAATACACTAAAAAGGGTTTAATTGTACACCTTAAGTGAGTGAATTGTAGGGTACATGAATTATATCTCAGTAAAGCTGTTATAAAAAAAGCAAGAAAGTCGGAATTTCCTGGCGGTCCAGTGGTTAGGACTCTGTGCTTCTACTGCAAGGGGCCTGGGTTCAATCCCTGGTCGGGGAAGTAAGATCTAGCAAGGCCCGTGGCACGGCCCCCCGACAAAAAAACCAAAAACAACACACACCAAGGAAGGGAGGGAGGGAGGAAGGGAGGGAGGAAGGAAAGAAAGGGTTAAACCACAAAAAGCCTGCTGGTAAAGCCCCATCCCTCTTCCTCCCCAGGGGGTTGGGCTTGAGTCAGCCCTGGAGGACCTGGGCTGGGTCTTGGGTCGAGGGCCACGTATGCGGCCAGCTCTGCAGTCACCATGCTGCTGGCCAGGCCCAACCTCTCGGCCACGTTGCCTCCTGCTGGGCTTTGTGTCTGGGCCCAGAACACCTAGTGTCCCAGAGGCCAGGATGAGGGGCACCATGTGTCCAGTCCCTGCAGGCCCTCCCCTGCCCTCCCAGGGGCTCACCAGCTGCAGGGCCCCGTGTGCCTCAGGTGGGTTCGCCCAGCCCTGGGGTGCAGCTACCTGGCCTGTGTGCTTCAGAAACGCTCGCTGGGAGCTGGGCTCTGACCTCTGGTTAGAAACTGGACGGCCGGAGCCACAGACTGGCCGCTGGACGAATTTCCCCCAGGCCTGGAGGCCCCCTGGCCGCGGGCTGTGTGGTTAGGGGGCTGGGAGTGAGCAGGCATCCAGTCTGGTCCCTGCCCCGTGGAATTCTGCCCTCGCCAAGGACGTCCCAGGTACCTAGGAGGGTCGGCTTACCAAGGCTGTAGTCTCCGTAGGGACACTGCCCCTCCCTGAAAGTGGGCGAGAGCAGTGCTGGGCAGAGGGGCTGCTGGACTAGTCCCTAGGGCTGGCGGGCAGGCCTGGGGCCCGGCCACCGGGCCAGATGCCAGAGGGTGCAGGGCGCAGCTGTGGGAGGCCGGAGGGGCTGGGAGCTTGCAGAGGCGCCTCCCAGGGCCCACGGAGATGCTCTCGGGTCAGAGGTTTGGCTGCGGCTGTGGAAATGCCCCCACTCTGAGCGGGGCGGCGGGAGGAGGTGGTGTCTCTCCCTGGAGGAGCAGGAGGAGGGAGGAGGCCTGGCGTCCTGGTGTCACACATCCCTCCCAGGTGCACTCGGGACCCATCGCCACAGGCACTCGGGACGGCTGCCCCCAAAGCGGGCCCCCTCAGCCTTGCACACAGACCCTCCCATACCTGCCAGGGGAGGACACAGTGGCAGCTACAGAGCCTGGAAAAGCCAGCCCCGCCCATCCCCCAAAGCCGATCTGCCCCAACGCCCCGAGAGGTCAGGAAACTAAAGCCAGAGGAGGCTTGGGAGACGCCTGGCGAGCGGCTGTTGGGGTCCAGATCAGGACCCCGTCCTGGCTGCCAGGCCCCCAGCACAGGCCCTTGTGGTGGTGGACAGACGTGCCCACCTGCGGGTCCATGAGCAGCTCCAGCTCCCCTAGCCCAGGACGCACCTCCCACCACCCCGACGCCTCCAGGAAGACAGGCCCCGGCACTGGTCAGCGCCCACCGTGCGGGAGCCCCGCCCACAAAGCTCCTCTGCAGCAGCTTCTTCCCAACACACCTCGTTTCCATGGCGACGCGTCTGGGTCTTCGCTGCCTCGTCCCTCAGTGTCCCGGCATCACATGGTGAGGCCCGGCCGGGCACAGCAGGAGGAGTGTGTGAAGTGACCGCGAGCCACACCCTGAACACACCGGCCATGTGGGGACACCTGACCGCCAGGCAGGGGTCCCCTCCCAGGCTCCACAACAAGCCACGCGGGTCCGGGGTCACTGCTTCCTCCCTGGAGGCCTTTGGGGAACCGGACAGGCCGGGTGCCACAGCTGGCTCTACACAGCCTGTCTGGCCAGCTGCTGGCCTCCCTCCGTACTCCTGACCCTCCCAGGCCCCTCGTTCTCTCCTTAATCTCCAAACACCACAGAGGGTCTCCCCAGTGGAGCACACGATTCTCCATCCCCCACTTCCAGGAGAAGAGGTCTCCGTGCAGACCGTCCACCCGGTGTCCTGGGGGTGGCCCTCAGGCCAGGGAACCAGCACCCGGGGGCAGACCCTGGGTCCCCCAGGGAGACGTGCATTCCACATCAACCCCCGGCACCCCTGGCACGATGGGGTCCTCTTGATGACTCCGGCAATCCCGGGCCCTTCCTGCCTGCCTTTGCTCACACTCCCCTCTCTGGACACCCTGCCCCAGCCTCGCCGAATCTCCTGGGCTCTCCGGGACACCCGGCCACCCGCACGCGCGCAGCTGCTGCCGAATCCAGCTGCGCCCGTGACTGCGGGTCCCTGGGCTGCTCCCAGGGATCCAACCTCAACCCCCGAGGTTCCTGAGGAGGTTCTGGGGGCTGCACTCCAAGGGCTTTTCAGTGGAGCCCACCCCCCTTCTGTCCAGCCCTCCTTCCTCCCCAGGGCAAGCCCCTCAATACCAGGAACCTGGGCTGACACCGTCCCCAGCTGATGGAAAACCCCGCATCCCGTCATCCCAGGACCTGCTCAGACGCCCTCCACCTGCTGACCTCGGCCACTGTCTGGACGAGAGCGCAGCCCCTGCCGCCAGGATGGGGGTCTCAGGACACACGGGGCGGGGTGGAGGGAGGATTCCCAGGCCGAGCGCCCCGCGGGAACTGATCTGGGGCCTCCCCCTGCCCCAAGAGGATCCCCACGTTAATCACACCTCCACTTAGTTCTCAGTCGGCGCAGAGGAAGCGGGCTCCATCGCGCCCCTCTGCTCCTCTGTCTTTACCCTGTGCGTCTCCTCCCGCCCATGTCCCACGTCCGGAACAACTGCTACCGGCCACCCAGGCCCCAGGGAGCAGGTCTGGCTTCCTCTCCTCAGATGGGCTGAGATCAAGTCACTGTGTAGCTTTTCACAGAGATGCGCTTTGCTGTGTGGAAGCCAGAGGGGGCTCAGCGCAGGCACAAACGATTCTACCTCCGCAGCTCACAGTGTGTCTGTATCAGCTGGCGCCACGGCCTCTGAGTGCACCCCAGACGCACACATGGCTGTTCACGCACATGCACTCACACACGCTACTCATGAGGAGACGGGCGTCAGAAATGTCTGCTCTGTGCACACACAGGGGCTTTTCTCTACTCTTCTGCTTGGTGATGCTGAGTAGATGTCAGGGGTTGGCTTTGGGTCCAATGCCTTTGGTTTCTCGATCCTAACGGGACACTGAGTTAACAGCAAAGAGTTAAATTCTCTGATGTCCTGAAATAAAGGAGACTTAACAAATCTCCAGAACGTTTGTTGCAACTTCTCACCCACCTCCACCCACGAGGAAAATGGTGACCTTCACCCACGTCTTTTTGGAAATTAGAACCAGCCTCCCACCCGCATCCCCTGTGGCCAGTGGGCCTGTTGAGCCCCCCTGGGCTGCCCGCTCCAGCCGTGCTCTCCCAGCCTGTCCGGGGCAGGGCAAACGGGACCCCGGATCCCAGACGACCCCTGCCAGGCCCCCACATTGGTCCTCCCCCGCAAGACACGCTCGTCCAGGGACATAACGTCGGGGGTGGGGAGACGGTGCTGCTGGCGGGCATCACCACAGCCAGCTTTGGGGACAAGCCCAGGACCCCTCGTGGTCTCAGATCTGGACTCTGAAACTTATCTAGGTGCCACTGCCAACTTCTCTGGTTTGAAATTCTCCTTAAGTCTTTTTAAAAAATATGTATTTATTTATTTTGGCTGCTCCGGGTCTTAGTTGCAGCACGCGGGCTCTTTGTTGCAGCATGTGGACTCTTAGTTGCAGCATGCATGCGGAATCTAGTTCCCCAACCAGCGATCAAACCCCAGTCCCCAGCGTTGGGAGCACGGAGTCTTACCCACTGGACCACCAGGGAAGTCCCTCCTTAAGTCTTTTTTAAGCAAAAATAAACGCTGACACCAATCAGAGAGGGCCTTCCCACCACTTTCTTCCCGTGGAGGGGACTGGCCAGGCGCTGGCACAGCCTCAGCTCCCCACAGCCTGGCAGTGACACCAGACCCCTCACACCACGGGTCCACCCCAGTGCCATGGGCCTGACAGGCAGTCCACAACGTGGCAGAAGCCCAGCATCATGGCGCTGGACAAGCCTTGCCATTGACATCAAATTTGCTTCACTGACCAAGAACCCAGGGGCTGAAGACAAGCCCTGGTCCCTTGGGTCCATTGGGTTTCGGGACCCTGGTTGGTGGGTGATGCAGCGGGCATCCAATGACGTCCCAGCTGGGCTGCAGTCTGTGTCCCCACCATCGTCCCCCCCAAGCAAGGGGCACTCCCAGCCTGGGCTCAGGCAGGCGAGCCAGGGCAGTTACGTGTGCCGGCCTAGCGTGGGTCTGGGGTCTGCCGCGGGGGGGGGGGGTGGGGTGGGGGGGGGTGACAGCTGTTCCCAGTTCCCTGCTTGCACACACGCTCACAGATATTTGCACACCTGTGTGCACACACCCGGCACAAAGACATTTCCACCCTTACCTTAGGGATCACCAGCTTGGGCCTGATGGAAAAAAGGGAAGAAGGGGTGACTTGCCAGGCAACAAGCCAGGGGTTGCCATGGCATCTCGGAGACCGCCGCCGGGCCAATCGGGGTGGAGTGCGGGCTGGCATCTGTCAGCAGGCGGAAGAGGCGTGTGTGGCAAGCACCGCACACATGCACGCATGCACAGGCGCATGAGGCTGAACGTAGACCGCGGGCCTGATGAGGACAGCGCACCTCATGAATATTCATCGGGCTGATGGATGCAAAGCCAATTAACCACTTGGCAGCTGGATTTTTCCGGGACGCACCGTTGGCCGCCTTGGGGCAGGCTCCGAGGGCTCGCCACCCAGAGGGGAGAGGTCCACGTGGTTAGACCCCTTCGCTCTTGCCAGACCTGGCCCTGACCCAGGGCATCCCAGCGGTCCTGAAGTCGGCCACCTGGTCCCCCAACAGGATTCAAATTCCCACCCAGGGGCCAAGCACAGCACAGTGGGCTTCCCAAAGGACGCGTCCAATTGTCCACTCCCTCCCTTACTCCATGATCTCTGATTGAGGCAGTGACAGAGCAGTGACCCCAGCCTTAGCCAGCCTCTCCAATGTCACCCCAGCCACTTCCCAGAGCCCCAGCTTCTGTCTCAGCCCAGGTCCCTAGAAAGCAGAGCCTGAGGCAAGGGTTACTGCAGAGGAAGTCTGTAGGGCGGGGCGGGGGTGTGTGACGGGGGGGGGGGGGGGCCATCCCCTCAGGGTGTGCTGCCCGGAATCCCAGCTGCACACCCCCAGGGCAAGGACTCCTCCAGAAAGTTTGCAAAGAGAAGCTGCCCCTTGAGCGGCCCGCAGAGGAGGGTGGGTCTGTGTGCCTGGTTCCCTCCCGTCTCCCTTTCCCTCTGGTCCAGGTCCACCCTTCAGGAGCCCACCCCATGCATTCATGTGTGCCCTCTGGGGTCACTGGGGAAGCCAGGGCCCTCCTGCTCCCAGAGTCTGGGCAAGCTGCCCCCTGAGCTCACCAGATGTATGGAGCCCTGAGTCCTGCCCACTTCCCCGTGGGCTCTGAGCACAGAGGTGACCCACCAGCCTGCACGCTCCTTCCCATCCTGCCCAGGCCCCAACCTAGGCCAGAGCAGAGGTGGGTGCCCAGCACAGAGGTGGGCAGGAACCCACCCACATTGGCTAAAGGGCAGCTCAAGGGCAAAGGTGGCATCCAGAGGAGGCAGGCGGAGGGGAGGCCAAATGCGCCCTCTGCCCGCCACCAAGACGGAGGAAGAGGTCTCTGTGGGCTCTCAGGACCGTCCACACCAGGGAGAGGACCTCAGGCTCACTCTGGGGCTGAGTCCTGACCTCCCCAGACCCGCCACAGGCCCTGAGGGGTCACTGCAGCCTCTGAGCTTCAGTTTTCTCAGCAAGAGAAACTCACAGGCCCTTCCAGTGTGGTCCTTACTGTGCCCGGTACAGAGAAGAGAAAACAGGCATGGCCTCCACAAATGCTCTACCTGAGCCCTACCTCGGCCTGACCTGAGCCCCCGCCTGAGCCCCGCCTGAGCCCCGCCTGAGCTGGGTACTCTGCTTGCCCCTCCCCCATCCGCTGTCCTGCTGCAGCCGGGAGGCTGACCACTTCTCTGCTCCTTGGCCGCTGGGCCTCCAGCTGGGTCCAGGTGGGACGAGAGGCAGGGCTATGGTGGCCCCAAGCCCCCCCTGCCTGCCTGCTTCCTCCACCTCAGCCCCTCCCTTGGCAGCTGCCCACTCCCTGCCCTCCCTTGACCCTCAGGCCAGGGCTGGTCGCAGCTCGTGCAGCTCTGAGTCCCCTCGGAAATCAGCCCTTCACCTCTGGTCCCACAGGGCCCGACCCCCAAGGTGGAGGCTCAGGTGGCCCCCTTCTGAGGAGCCCATCGTGGAGGGTGAGGAAGGTGCTGGCAGGCAGACACAACCACGAACCTGCCTCGAACACCGGGATCAAGGGGGCCCAAGGGCGGGCACCAGTCCTGCAGTGCTGGGGGCCAGCTGCCAGCAGGTGGGGGGCTGAGAGGGTGGGGCCCCAGCACAGGGGGGGCAGGGGGTGGGCCTGCTGGGGGTCGCACTGCAGAGGACGGTGGACAGGCTCAGCGATGGGGCGGGGCAGGTGGAGAGGGCAGGGGATGTGGAGCCCGGTCCCGGCCAGCACTGCAGGGGCAGAAGCCCCAGGCCGGGGGCGGGGGTGGGGAGGCGGCAGGAGACCTGGGCCCAGCAGCCCAGGGCAGAGCGGGGACTTCCTGAAGCACAGGGCAGGCAGCGGGCCAGAACTAGGCCGAAGCCCGCAGACACCATCACTGTTGGACTGAGGTGGGCGAGGGCTACAGTCCTGGGGGACTCCCCAGGTGTGTGGAAACCCGCCCCTCGCCAACGATCCCCCGAGTTCCCGCTGCCCAGAGTACGGGGTGTGAGGCCAGCGTTTTGGACAAGGCCGAAAGGTGCCTCTCACAAGCCCAGGGCTGGGGTCTGGAGGCCCTGGCGTGTGTCCCCACACCTCATGGCTGGCTGTGACTGTGCTTGTGCCCCTCTCACAGGAGGGTGGGCCAATGACCGGAGGGTCCCCTTCACAAGAGACCCGGTGCTGCTGGGTGGGTGAAAGCTCCCTGGCGACCTGGGCAGCACCTCGGACAGCTCCCTGCCCTGTGAGGAGCCCCTGCCCACCAGGGCTGGGCGCACCTTCTGGGGCTCCCGCTTCCCCTCCTGCCCCTGGGGGTCCATCAGGATCGCTGACGGAGGAGCCAGGTTAAGCCAGCATCCCTGGGGAGGGCCTGACCGGGGGAAGAAAGCCAGCCCCCCGCACCCTGGAGGCCACGTCTGGGGGTCCGAGGGCAGCGACCCCCTCACCCCCAGATGCTCCTGTCCTGAGGCTGCCAGGCCTCTGACGGCCCACATTCTGGGGCCTCCACAGGCCCACTTTTGGTCGCCTCCTTTCTCCACGCTCCTCGCCCAGTCCTAGTGGAAACCAGGCACTCTTAGATGAGGTGGGGCCTTCAAGATGGGAGGAAACGGGGTTCTGAGCCCAGCTTCCCAGGACCGTCTTCCTTCAAAAGTGTGTGTTGGGATTTCCCTGGTGGCGCAGTGGTTAAGAATCCGCCTGCCAATGCAGGGGACACGGGTTCGAGCCCTGGTCCAAGAAGATTCCACATGCCGCGGAGCAACTAAGCCCGTGCACCATAACTACTAAGCCTGCGCTCTAGAGCCCGCGAGCCACAACTACTGAGCCCGCGGACTGCAACTACTGAAGCCTGCACGCTTAGAGCCCGTGCTCCGCAGCAAGAGAAGCCACCACAATGAGAAGCCTGCGCGCTGCAACGAAAAGTAGCTCCCGCTCGCAGCAACCAGAGAAAGGCTGCGCGCAGCAACGAAGACCCAACGCAGCCAAAAAACAAAAAAGTGTGTGCTGTCGTTAACACGTTACTTTACGAATGAAACATCTGCCGTATCCTCATCCTCCCTAAGCTCTCTCACACGGCCCCGGGGGCAGGGCCGTCACTGGCCCCATTTCTAAGCTGAGGACAGTGAGGCTCAGGGTGGCTCAGGAGCCCTTGGAGAGGAGGCCCCAGGGGGTCTCACTGAGGCCTGTCGACTTCGGAACCCACTCTCCAGCCACGAGGCCAGGGCCTGCCTGTGCGTGGACACCAGCAGAGATGACCGAGACTGTCCCCAGAAGAACTCAGCCAGGTCCTGACCCACTCGTGGAGGCTATGTCCCTCCCAAGGGGCCAAATTCCAGTGGGGTGGGGTAAGGAGCGCTTAGGGGGCCAGGCTGGGGGCAAGGCCAGGCCCCTGCAGGAAGCACCCGGAAGGCGAATAGGTACCAGGAGAAGCGAACGCAGGGGTGGGGAGGAGGAAGAGGGGGCAGGGAGGGCAGGGTGGGTCTGGGAGCCCCTGGCAGCAGGGTCTGCCCAGGTCACCTGAAACGGGGGGCAGGCCCGGCGTCCTCACCTACCAGCACAGTCTCTCGCCCATTATGCCCAGGGAGGATTCCACTTTCAAGAACGATTTACAAGGGCTTCCCTGGTGGCGCAGTGGTTAAGAACCCTCCTGCCAATGCAGGGGACACGGGTGCAAGCCCTCGTCCGGGACGATCCCACATGCCGCGGAGCAACTAAGCCGGTGCGCCACAACTACTGAGCCTGCAGTCTAGAGCCCGCGAGCCACAACTACTGAGCCTGCATGTCACATCTACTGAAGCCCGCGTGCCTAGAGCCTGTGCTCTGCAACAATAGAAGCCACCGTAATGAGAAGCCCGCGCACCGCAACGAAGAGTAGCCCCTGCTCACCACAACTAGAGAAAAGCCCGCACACAGCAACAAAGACCCAACGCAGCCAAAAATAAATAAATAAACATAAAAAAAACAAGAACGATTTACAAGAAAATATTTTTGAAAAAGCAAGTTCAGTGTGCCCTCATTCTCTCCATGCTGGCAGTGGTTTGGACTGCTTTCATTAACATTAGCCCGGCCCTGTCAGCAGGACGGGCCAGGGCCATCTCCGAGGGCAGAAACCCAGCCAGCTGAGGTGTGTACCAGGGAGGGCCCATTCTCCCCGAGAGCGGCAGTCCCCCAGAGGCGGGGGTCTGGGTACAGTGCGGGGAGGTGGCCTGGGGTACAGCCCGCTCTGCCAGAGCCATGGGCTCAGGATCTGGGAGGACGGCGGGGGGGCGTGGTGAGAGCTGGGGGGTTGGGGCCCAAGAGGGCTTCACCCGGACGGGCAGCCACGCAGGCCCCAGGCATACCCCTCCATCCGTGTGGAGAACAGAGCACAGCTCCCCTCCCTGCTCTCTCCTCTACACCTCTGACCTATTTTCAGGCACGCAGGGATCTTCCGAATTCCTCCTTCCCACAGCCAGTGGGGTAAAACCTCCGGGGCCGGCCTTGGGGCGGGGGCAGGGCAGCTCCAAGGGGCAAGCGAAAATGGTCATGCAGGTCGGCCCCTGGAGGAGGCAGCGTCCGGGGGCAGGATGAGGGCCACCGGGGCCTCTTCTCTCTTTAAGGCAAAGCCCAGGAGTCTGAGTCAAAAGCCAACTGGGAGCCAGAGGCACAGAGCCCACCGATGCAGCACCCAGGCGGCCCCCCAGAACACAGAGCCCAGAAAAGGGGATGGGTGCATGCTGGAGGAGAAACAGCAAGTCTTAGCAGTCATTCACACCTGAGTGAGAATTACTGTCTAAGAAATTCCAAAGGAAGGTATAGGGAGAAAGAAAGCTTAGAAAGACAATGAAAAACAGAGCTGCACAAAGTGGTCCAAGCCTGTGCCACTCCGCCCCTGGTCACCACCAGACCTCCCTCTCTCCAAGCAAGATCTGGGTGGAAACAACCACAAGTTAGGAAGCGAAAGCCAATACTTGATGTGAGCCTCTCATGCAGAACCAGGAAAACCCGGCGTGGAGGCCCCTGCGGCCGCCATTCCACAGGCCTCCATGTCCCTGCACCACTGGGCCACCGAGACCCCCCTGCTGCTCTTCCTGGCCTCGTATCACCCCACCCACTCTTCTTATTTAAGTAACTGTGTTTTAGAAAGAGCTTTAGAACTCCACTATTAGTGGGAAATCACAATCACTTGCCTCAAATAAACATTCACCCTGAAACGCACACAAAGCCAAAGAGCCTCCTGGACGCCGCGCCTGCCCGTGGCCGGCGGAAGGCTCTGAGTGACGCGGTGATGGGTGCTCCGCACCAGCGGCCCCTCCTCCCCCCGCCGGCTGCCAGGACAGCCCTACCAAGTCAAGCCCAGGCCCCTTAGTGTGGCCCCTGGCCTCCCAGTCTGGGCAGCCCTGTCCACCTGGCCCCCTGTTCCCCCCAGCACAAGCACGCTCTGCCCTCCTCCCCGGGCACACGGCCCAGGCTCAGGGTCTGTCCCTGCAGCACACCCCCTCCCCCAACCTCCACCACCCCTGTGAACCCTGGGCTCTCGTGTCCACCACCGCCCCCACCCCCGCCCAGGGTAACTGGTCAGACAGGAGGGTCGATCATCCTGGGGACCATGGCTTGTCCTCCCCTCCCTCCCCTCCTCCCCTTCCCCTCCTCCCCTTCCCCTCCCAAGGCCTGGCAGGAGGTTCCACCTGTTTCTCCCAGCAAAGGACACTCCCTGTGACGCTGCCTCGCAGGTGGCAGGCAGCCCTGAAGAGGACGGAGGAAAGTGCTCCTGTCCCTAAGCGCCCCTCCGAGGACCCCCTTTCCTGCTGGAATCACTCAGAGGTGGAGGAAGGTGGAGGGGACAGAGGCAGCGGGGGCAGGAGGGAGGAGGCAGGGAAGGAAGAGAAATGGGGGGAGTGGGGGAGACGGTGCTGAGGGGGATGGAGACACACAGACTGTGGACCAAAGGGGAAGAATTCACCCGGAGGCCGAAGTACAGTGACTAGAAAGACACAGACGAGGGCAGATACCTGGGCCCAAGGCGCTAGTGCCCACCAGGAGGCCACTCTGGTCCCTCCCGTGGCCGAGGCTGCCAGAGGCCCAGTTCTGGCCCTGCGGCCAGCCGAGGAGGGTCCTGCGGCTCCCGTCCGAGTCAAGCCATTGCAGTCTTCTGGAATCCCGGTCTGGGCCGGCTCTGGCTCCGGTGCTGCTGCCGGGGTGGACCCCTTGCTGGGGCCTCTCGGAGCCGAGGGAGAAGGGGGCACACAGGGGGGCCTGGGGCAGGGCTGCCACCCTCGCCTCTGTGGGGGGAGGGCTGCTCCTCCCCCCGGCTGAAGCGGAAGAGGCAGGGGTGCAGCAGAGCCCCACCACTGAGGACTTGGGATAAAGAGCCTTGGCCCTGGGCCGGGCGGACCTCACCCCACCTTCACCCTGCCTGGCTGAGGAGACAGCCAGGTGTGGCAGGGGTCCCATGGAGGGAGACCCCAGGGCCAAAGGGGTCCCTGCCCCCAGCTCTGCAAAGCCCAGGTTCCAGAAGGAAAGTTCCTCTAAGTGGGCATCCTAGCCCATGGGGTCCTGCATGCCTGGGTGGGCTGGGCCCCTGCAGCTGGGCAGGAGGGGCTCAGGGCTGTTAAGGGGGACTCTGCAGGCCCTGGAGGAACTCCAGGGAGACCGGCCCCCAGGCCTGCCCCTGGCCCGGCCTCCTGTGTGCTTTCTGGAGGGCAGCAGTGGGGGCAAGCCCTCGCCCTCTCCTTCCCAGGGGTAATTTGCTGGCACTAGACCCCTAGGCAGGGCAAGTGGGGGGCCAGCCTGGGTCCCCTCCCCACAACACGCCCTCTGGGACCCGGGCTGGGCCTGGGGGCAACGGGGGCTGCTCCACTGCCAGGATGTGGGTGCGGGGGGCGTGGGGATCAGCCAGCCCAGGGGAGGGGCTGGGCCACCGTCGGGGGAGGGTGACCGGGTGGCCGAGGAGGCTCCTGGAACCTCAGGGAAGTCAGGCAGGGCTGCGTGGGGAACAAAAGGCCTGTTCGCGCCACTGACAGCAGGCCCTGCCTGGGACTCTGCGCTGGCCTCTGCGCTCCCTGACTGCCCAGATGCACCACTTACCTTGCCTCCTGGTGAACACCTGGCAGCGTCCAAGGCCCGACGACCCGCAGGAGAGCTGCACCTCTGGGCCTGCTGGGTCCTCGCTCACCAGTCCTTCCTTGCGGGGCTGGGCTAGCTGGGGCCGGGGAGGAGGGAGAAGGGGGTGGGAACTTGGGAGAGGGGCTGCAGCCTCATTTCCATGCCGGGCCCCTGAGCGCCCCCGCCCATTGTGCGCCTGGCCGGCTCACAATCACAGCCTTTGCGGTGGCCTTGCTCCCGCCCTCGCCCTCGCCCTCTGCACTCAGGCATGGCGGGTGTCCCAACCCCCCACCTACTTCAAAGGGTGAGGGGAGGAACTCCTCCCGTCAGGCGCCCTCCAAATCTAAGCCAAGAGACAGGAACAGAGACCTGAGCCTCTGCGCTTGTGGGGGTCTTGCCGTGTTTGCACTCCGGCCTCCCTCCCCCGAGTCATACGGGGAGAAGCCATAGGTCGGTGTCCTTGGAGCACGTGGGAGTGGAAGAGGCCCCAGAAGGGTCCCAGCTGGGTGGGGTGGAGCCCCTCTTCCCATGGCATCAGGCACCTGCTCTGTCAGTCTCTGAGCTGTGGGAGGAATGGGGGGAATGGGCAGGACCCGGGTGCTTTCCTCGGGGGATGTTGGGGGGACCTGGGCCTCGCTGCAGGAGCATGTCTGTGCCTGGGGGCCTCTGAGGTCCCTGGACCACCCAAGCTGGAGCTTGGAAGCTGTGGACCTTTTTGAGGGTACAGGGGGCCCAGAGCAGGGCTTGCCTTGGAGCCCTGGGCCCATGCCAGCAAACTGCTCCCCGTCCCTTGGGCTGAAGCTCTCAGCTCCCCCCCTCCCAGGCTACATCTGCCCTGCAGGCCCCTGCCACTGGCCTCCGGCCTCTCCCCACTCCCTTCAGGTCCCAAGACCCCGTCCTCCATTCCTCCCCCACCTTGGAGCGAGGACAGTGTCAAGGGTCAAGAGGCCAAGAGCCAGCGGTTCCCAGATGTGCCGTGGCCCCTCCCCTTTCTAGAGGAATGACAGGCCTCGCACCCAGGAGGGCGGGCAGTGTGACGAGGCAGCAGGAGCGGAAAAGGCGGGGGTTCTTCCCCGGTTTCTGTGGATTTGCTTAATCCCACGCTATTCGCAAGCTTTCACAGTGGCGGAGGGGAGGGGAGAGGAGGAGGAAGGGGGTCTCGGCCGCATCCCTCGCTCCCTCCTCCCCGCCCCCGCCCCGCGAAGCCACCTGACCCATCTCCAAGTTGCCGGCCCAGGCTCGCGGGGCCTTTGTGCGTGCGTGCGGAGGCGGCTGGCCAGAACCCGGAGCCCTGAGCCACCGGCCGCGCCACCTCCCTGCGCCCTTCGCTCGGAGCCGGGGAGCCCCTGCCCCCATCCGTGGAGCTGGCAAATAAATGAATCCACAAACACAAATTCTCGGTGTGCTGGGTGGAAGCGGCGGCGTGGGCAGCGGCGGAGAGAAGGTTCGGGTGCAGCTGGGCTGGAGTTTGGTGAGGCTGGGCCGGGGCCCGAGGAGCCGCGGGGAGCACACATCCAAACGGGGGCCTGGCAGCAGTAAGTTGACTTTTATGGAAGCTTCAAAGGATTCAGGGCCACCAAGAAGGTCCTCACCGGGCTGGCACAGAAGGGCGGGCAGGGCAGAGGCTGCAGGTGTTCTCTCTTTCCCACCCAGCACCCACCCCCATGCCCAGGGAGGCCCTTCCTCCCGAGGGCCAGAGCTTGCTGGGAATGGAGGAAGGGGCGAGGCTCGGGCCCCGTGGGGGCTCAGGATCCCAAGAGCAAATGCCGCAGGCTGTCCTGGGGATGCGCAGAAAGCCGGTCTGATCCAAGGCGAGGGGCGCAACCCCCCACCTGACCCGCCTGGGGAGAGATCTGCTCAGCAGGGAGGGGAGCAGGCCTGCAAGGGGCGGGATCCTCCCCTGGCCCTGGGTGGGGTCAGCGCGGTACGAAAGGGGATCCGAAGAAAGATTTGGGGTCTGTAAACCTGAGGAGCCCTCCCCCATAGAATGCAGACAAGCTCTAGAGAGCTGGAAGCCAGAGCCGTGCTGGACCTATCCACGAAGCCAAGGGTGGGGGGCAGGCGTGGGCCGCGACCCTTTGAGGGTGAAGACAGGAGTGGGGCCAGAAAAGTCCAGAGGCGAGGCGGGAGAAGAGAGACTGGGGTTCAGGGTTCGGTTTCAACACCATGGACAGCGGCCCCCCCCCCCTGTGGGGACCCGCCCCAGTCACATTAGAGGCTGCAGGCGAACTGCCAGCTGGCCCACCTGCCCCGCCCTCCACCCCACCAGCCAGCGTCAGGCCTGGGCCCGGCTGTGGCTGTGAACCCGGCAGGCTTGGGATCTTACTGGGCGCTGGGCTGGGGGAGGTGAAGTTCAGCTTCCCTGCAGACAAGCAGGGGTTTTTCGCACCCCATGCAAGGGAGAAGGGCCACTCCTGACACCAGCAAAGGGCAAGGAACTGCAGCTGGGAAGCCTCCTAGGGAGGGCGGTCCTGGTGGGTTGAGGACCCACGGGGGTTGAGGGCAGAGCTTCTCCTAGTGCCACCCCCTTCCCAGTCGGCTTTGCTTCCCCAGGGCTCCCGCAGTGCTGGAGTGGGCCCAGAGGGAGGAACAGGACCGTATTCGCAAGGTGGGAGGGTCAGCGGGGTCTGCTCTGAGGGCAGATGGCGCAGGGGCTGGGTGGGCCTGGAGGGAAGGAGAGGGGACGGAGGCCTGCTGGCCTGGCCCGGGCCTGCGGCTCCCTCGCCCTCTACACGGGAACAAAGGCCCGCGGGGGAGGCCTGAGGCGGTCTGGCTTAGGGAAGACACTGGTCCTTGGCCCCAGTGGGACAATCAGTCTCAGCCCTCAGAAGGACTCCGAGGAGAGGGCCGAGCTCGGAGTCAGGCCGTGGGCCAGGATGGAGAACCCCCACCCCAGTCAGGACACAGCGAGAAGAGCACGCTTCGGTGGGGTGGCTACCTCCGTCCTCCAGATAACCGCCCAGTGGCCCGCGGCAAGTCCCCTTCCTTCCTCCGGGGGCTGGAGGGGCTGGGAGAGTGACGGTGCGAAGCAGGAGGGGAGCGTGTGACGGGGAGCGAACCGCGGGCTCGAACCTGCGGCGCAGGCCGAGTGCGGGGGTGCGTCTGCGGGCGAGACTAGGCTGCGCGCAGCTGAGGCGTGGCTGGTGGGTGTCAGGGTGCGCTCCGAGGGGCTGCGGCCGGTGGGCTGCAGGGGGAGCGTTCGCGTGGGTGCGGGAGGAGCGCGGGAGGGGTTGGCGTGCGTGTGTGAGAGAGGCGTTCCCGGGGGCAGACGTGTGGCCTTGGGGCGCCAGGGACGGTCGAGGGCGCTCGAGGGCGGCGTCCGTGTGAGCGGAGGAGCGCGCGGGGCGCGACGCGGCGAGTGTCCGCGGGAGGCACCGGGCGCGCAGTGCGTGTGTGCGCGTGTGCGCGGCGCGCGTGCCCCCGCAGTTCTCAAGGACACCTCGCGGAGGCGGCGGCGGAGCCGGTGTCCGGGTGACGTCACCGCGCGCCCCAGTGATAATCGCCCGGTGCCCGAGCCGGGCGCGGATACGCGCGGAGGCGGCGGCGGCGGCGGCGGCGGGCGGGGGACAGTCGCTCCCGGGCCGGCGCCGGCGAGCAGGAGCTGGGCACCCGCCGCGCGCTGAGCCCGCGGACAGTCGGCTCCCAACCGGCCCGCAGCGCTCGGGGACTTACTCGGCTCCTTTGGTGGCGTCCCCGGGCCCTCCTCCGCCCCGGGCAGCGGCGCGCGGGGCCCGAGGAGGAGGCGGAGGCGACGGCTGCAGCTCCCGCCCTGGACGGGTAACTGCTCGGGGCCGGGGCGGGGCGGGTCCCGCGAGCGGCTTCTCCGGGTCTCCCCGGCTTTCTCTCCACCAACAGCTCTCGCGGTTCCCAGCGCGTGGGCAGGGTGAGCTCGCTGGGCTGTGAAAAGAAACTGGCTTTCATTTCTGAGCATCGAGATTCTTTTTTTTAACCGCTTTCGTAGCGCGCTCGCGGGTCGGGCCGGGGAGGGGGGTACAGCGGGGGAGGCAGCTGCGGAGAAGCTCGCGCTGCGCTGTCGGAGCGGGCTCCGCGTCTCTCGGCGGCCCGCGGCAGGCGGCCGGGCGCGCACACGCTCGCTCACCCCTCGCCTCCAGCGCCTCCTCGCCGCGATGCCTCGGTGTGCCAGGTTCCGCCCGAGGGGCTTGCTTGGGCCCCCTCCCCGCTGCGGAAGGGGAAGAAGAGTGGGCTCTTCAGAGTTGGGGGCGGATCCGGGCTGGAGTCCGAGGAGAAACCGTCGGCGTGGCGCAGCGCCCCCGCCCCGCGCGCCCCGTGGCGAAGACGCCGGAGCGTTCGCGCCCTTCGGGCGAGGATCCCACGCGAGCGGGAGCCGCTGCCCCGACCCCGGCCCGGCCGCTCGCCGCCCGCCGCAGCCCTGAGGGCCCCTCTGCGTGTTCACAGCGGACCTTGATTTAATGTCTATACAATTAAGGCACGCGGTGAATGCCAAGAGAGGCGCCTCTGCCGCTCCTTTCTCATGGAAATGGCCCGCGAGCCCGGCCGGCGCGGTGCCCCTCCCGCGGGAGGAAGGCGAGCCGGCCCCCGGCGGCCCCTCGCGCCGCGGACAAATCCGGCGAACAATGCGCCCGCCCAGAGGGCGGCCCAGCTGCCGGGCCGGGGACCTGGCCGCGGGACACAAAGGGACCCGCACGCCGCGGGCGTCGCGGGGCGGGTGGGGGCGACCGCGGGGGAAGCCTGCGGCCCGGACGAGGCTGCGGCCACGTGTGTCCTCAGCACGGAGCGCCCAGAGGGCGGCGGGGACCGGGAGACAAAGGGAGGGTCCGCGGGGGGCGGCGGAATGGGAGGTTGGCGCCGGCGGCGGTGGTGGGGGACGCCTTGCGCCGGGGAGTTGGCCGCCGCGCGAGCTGGGTTTAGGGAAGTCGCGCCACCCGGCGGGCAGGTCGGAGCGCTGTCCGCGGTGCTGGCGGTGGGTGGCCCCACGGGACAGGAGCTCCGCGAGCGCGGGGCCAACAATGTCCCGAGGGCCACTCGCCCCAACCGCGGTGCGCCGGGCAGTTGCCATGGCTACGACGGAGGGGGTGGGGTAAGGCCTGAGGTCACTGCAAAGTCTGTCCTTCCTCAGTCCGCTGGGCCGCGGGGGGGGGGGGTGGCCCTCTCTGAGCTCCTGGAACTGCCCCTGTGCCTCGAGGACAAGGGTCAAAATGGGGAAGGGGGACGCGTTTACACCCAGGGCTAGGGTCCAAACAAGGGCAAGTAGATGTGCCTGACCACATCGTGCCCCAATCCTCCTCTGGACTATGCAGGACGGAGGCACATGAGGCTCCGCAGCCCAGGGGAGAAGGCAAATCCCTCCCCCACCATCTGCAGCCGCAGTGACACCCACTCAGGTTTGCTGCAGGCATTTTTTTTCTGTCCTCGGAGCCAGCGCCACCTGCTGGCACCCTGGCCGGCACTCCCCCCGGGCTCCTTCTGTCCCCCTCTCACCCACCAGGCTCCATCCCCCCCCCATCCCGACAGCATCTTGGGTCACCCTTGGGGCAGTCGGGCCTCTCTGACCAGGTCAGTGTGCCCTGCTTCCCCTCCAGCAAGCCCCCAGCCCTGACTCTGCAGCTGCATCCTTTCCTCTTAACTGGGATGAGGATGAGCCCCTCTGGCCAGGCTCCAAGCCTAGGCAGGGGCCTTAGTCTCCCTTATTCTCCCAGCCCCCGGGCCCCAGGCAGGGAGCAGAAAATCAGCACAAAAGGAACCACTTGGGTTTCCGGCTGTGGGCCCTCAATGCCCACCCCCTCCTGCAGCTGCAGGGCAAGGGCACCTGCCTCCCCCTCCCCCTCAGCTCAGCCCTCCAACCCCTCCCTGAGACGTGGGCTGCAGGCACAAGCAGAAGCCAAGGGCCTCCATCTGCCACCCCACCCCACATCGGGGTCACTGCAGAGCCCGAGGACAGAGTCCTCCAATCTCCTGCCCCCTGGAGGACAGGGGAGGCCAGAGAGCCGCAGCCCGACCATGGCGCAGCAAGGCTGGCCCCTTCTCCTTCCTTCCCCTGTGAGGGGGTGCAAACAGCGCCCCCAGGGGCACCTCTGGTCAAGGGGGGCAGGAGGAGCCCAGCAGGGGCCCCAGGGTCACTCTGGGCAGCCCTGGGTCTGGGTGTCCCCGCTGGGTGTGGACGGAGGTGGCCCTCGTCCCGTCTGAGCTTTCTCCAGGGGCCGGGCCAGCAGCACGGACCTTCTCTCCAAGGGCAGGGGGCCTCTGCACCCTGGCTCTCTGGACCAGGAATGGGGCTGGGCTCTGTGCTTGTCCACTTCCCTTCCTGAGGACTTGGCTCCTGACTGGAAGGGACCTTCCAAGTGGATAGCCAGGCGGGGGTTGGGGGACACCTAGGGTGGAGGAACAGCCCTCAGCACGTTTCCCAGGCTGGTCAGCCTCCCGTGGGAGTCCCTGGGAAGAAGCTGGGGGCTCTTCCCCCCTAGAACCCTCCCCCAAAGGAGGCCTGAGGTCACAGGTCACAGTCCCCCTAAGCCCCAGCCCCATCCAGCAGGTCCATGGCGCTGCGGGGTTCTCAGGGTCTCCACTGGGCTGGCGCCGCCGGGGCTGGGCTACAGCTGGATGACAGCCGCAGTGCAGGGAGGGCCCCGTGCCGCAGGACAGAGTCCAGACCTCAGGGCTGAGCCCAAACCTGCGCCCTGCATCCACCAGAGCCCTGCATGTCCGCGCTCGACCTCCCTCCTCACATGCCCACACACGGACCCCCAACCCCACTCCCAGGGAAGGGCTGGGCCCCCACAGGTCCTGGCCCACAGGACACTCCCTCTGGAGGTGCCAGGGAGTCATCCTGGGGACGGCCAGCCCTGGTGAGCACTCAGCACATGCCCTGAGATGGGGCTGGGTACCAAGCTGGGGTCCAGCCCAGCGCTCTCCAGCAGGGAGCACCCCCAGTGTGAGGCCAGAGTGGGGGACACCAGCAGACGGCAAGGGACGCCCCCCCCGGGCCTGCCCAAGGAGCCAGCCCTGTGGAGAGAAATTCTCTGCTCTGAGTAAAACCGAATAAGCAGCAAGGCTGGTGCCACCTGCCTACAACCTCCTCCAAACACCCCCGGAGCCCCCAGCACTGCCCAATCCATCCGATGCGGCAGAAGAGGGAGGCACTGCAGGGCCAGGCAGCGGTCAGCTCAGGCCGGGACAGTCACCCCCCCCCATGACCTTGCCTCTTGGGCAGGGCGCCCTCAGGTCTAGGCCCGAAGCAGGCCTCCGACCAGTGCGGAGATGAGGAGCCAGGCTCTCGGCCGTCCCCCCAGCCGCCTCCCGGCCCGGCTCATGAGCCCGCACACTGGTGGTGGGCGACCCAGAGAGCGCAGCTCCTTGGCAGCCCCGCCTTCACCCCTGGGCCCCCAGCAGCCGGGTAGGGTGCAGGGTAATGACAGCTGGGGGGCAGTAACAGTCAAGAAGTGGAAGTGGTAAAGTGCGGCTCCCCCAGCTTGCCAGTGGGGAGAGGGGATGGTGAGGGGTCTGCCTCTGTGTGGGGTCCCCATTCCAGTGGGACTAAGAAGGTGGTGGGGTCTTCTCACGCACACCCCCAGCCTCATCCCCTCCACACCCCGCGGGGCTGCAAAGCAGAGGTCGTGGAATGGGGGAGCCAGAGCCCCCGCTCTCGGCCCACCTCCCTCCTCAGCTTCACGTCCGTTTCTCTGCACAAAGAGCACGCACAGAACACGTGCATCTCCCAGGGGTAAACGAGACAGGCAGCCGTGGGGAACCTCGGCTCGGCTGACCCCCCAGCCCAGAGCTGGGGCCACGCTTCGGGGGGAGCACGGCCAGGTACCTCCCATCCCACCAACATTCCTACAGCCGTCCTTGTCCCCACACCGGGACACGCGCAGACTACCCGGCTCCCTCATGGGCGTCAGCAGCCCAGACAAGAATGGTCACAGAGATGGGCACACACCCGCCCTCCCCAACTCCACTCCTCACCCCAGCTGGCCGGCTGGTCCCCAAACACTCACCACCCAGGGAGCTTGCAGCAGGAAGGCCGGGGCAGGAATCACCCCTGTGCTGGGGAACAAAAGCCAGAAATGATTCCGATGAGGCCCCTCTACAAGCCATTTCTGCAGAGACTCTGATGGGTGTGAGGACAGCTGAGCCCTGTCCCCATGGCCAGGGGTTGGAAATTGAGGGAGATGGAAACGCACAGCCCCTCTGACAGATAACAGGACTCTGCTTACAGGGGCTCCAGGCCCCATCTCAGGTCCTCAGCCCCATTCAGCAGGTCCTTTCAGGCTGCCCCAAAAAGCCTGTGGGCTCCCTGATTCCCCACCCCAGGGTCACCACCTGGTGCGGGACACCACTCTGGCCCTAGAGTCCAGCAGACTTGGCATTCCAGCCTCACCAGGAGCCCGAGATACTCGGGGAGGGCACCTGGGCTGTCCTGGGGTGTGACCACCCTGGACCCTCCTGTTCAGAGCCCCAAGCTGGGACCAAGACCCGTGAGCAGCCCCGGGGAAGTCCTGTGAGCAGTGTGCACCCCACAGGAACGATAACCAGCAGGACCAGGCTTCGGACACCCCCAGCCCCGGGCCGTGCCCTGCTGCGGCTCAGAGAGCACAGAGGGTCAACGCTCCGCAGT